>NC_090438.1:445748248-446373248 GCF_031143425.1 Pleurodeles waltl | reverse complement strand
AAAGTAGGACATTCCTTTAAGCATAGGTTTTGTATTGCAAGGGTGGTCTTCCAGCACAAAACCTATGCTTTAGAGAACTCATATACCCTTGCACCATGGGAAAAGGGTGTGTGCGTTATCGCATGACTGCCAAAAGTTAAAAAGTAGGTTAAGCATTTTTCCCTCTCCTTTTGAGACAAAGCAGTGCAGCACTTTTGGTGTAGCATTACCTTGTGTCAAAGAACAGTAAATCTGGGCCACACGTTGGCACCAAAAACAAAGCCTTTTTGAGGTAGGTTTTAAAAGTAAATATGCTTTTCTTTCTTAAAACCTTTTCTGACTTTACATGTGTGATGCACTGTACAGCACCCATCCAAAGTGGGAAGGGTTTTACTGGTCATCTAGGAACAGTTTTCTGTACTGGAGGAATACACTTCTAGTAGAAAACCCATGCTAGAGATGATGCAGACAACTTTTTATTATAGTGCCTGATTTTGTGACATTGGTAGGAAGATGATATAATCAACACAAGGACCGACCCATACACCCAGTACGGATCCAGCATGAAGATAGCACATGGTTCAGTGGGTACAATTTTCTCAAACATCTACCTCACCACAAGTAGCTGATCTATTCAAGGTCTGATAGTATATTAAAAATGAAATAACAGGCCGACAATTAAATGTCAATTTGATATATTATTTTTACATCATCAAGACATCACGAAATAGCGATGTCAGTGCAGCTGGTGTAAGGTGAGAACAATGCTCAGTGCAAAATAACAAATTTAGAGATTTGCCTGTGTGCATCCAAAAAGACACAAGATATCCACAATGAGTTTTAACATAAGCAGGAGTTTATTCCTATTTTGAAAGATGTTGACTAGGTAACATGTTATCTGGTCAACCTCTTTCAAAATGGGAATAAAAGTACATTTGTAAATATACTTTCTTTGCACCTTGCACTGTCTGCATTGATGTTGCTGTTTCATGATGGCATAATGCTGTAAAAATTATATTTTACATTGACCTTTGAATTAGGATCTTTTCCTTCATTTATTGATGTATTACCACACTTTCAGTGGATCAGATATTGGTGGTGCAGTAGATCTTTGCGAAAACTGTTCCCATGGCACCATTGGTTATTTCGTGAATTGCTAGATAGAGAGCAGGACAGTGTTGTATCTTTCTATATATGGAATATTTGAAGGAAAGCAATGCTGCAACCAAAGTTGCAGCACTACATTCCGTTACATCTTTGTAAATCTGAAACTCTGTGCCTTGTACACAAATAATGTGACGAAAACCTTCTTATATTATTCCTCTATATCAATGTCTCATTGCTTTCACCCAGGCACAAATGGTTTGATGGAAATCTCTGCATTTGTCTTCTATTTAAGCTTCTGAACAAACCCAACTTTAGTTTTTTTTTAAATAACTGAAGATTAATGGCCCTCTTTGAAAAGTCACCCCAAACATTTTGCCTTCCTCCTCCTCTTTGTCTGACCTGTTTTTTCCTGGCTTTAGGACTCTGGGGATTTTTCAGCTGCATGTGCTCTCCCTTAAATATGGTAACACAGGCTTATACCTACTTGGCATATTTAATTTGCGTATAACTCCCGCGTACAGTGTCCTAGTAGTGAAAATTTCCCAAATTAGTTTTTCACTGCTACAAGGCCTATCTCTCCCATAGAAAAACATTCTGATTATCTTGGTAAATCTTATAGGTGTATTTTCCAATCTGAAAGGGATACCTTTGTCTAGTTTGGTGTCTCTGGGCTCAAAGTTTCAAATCACAGCTATCAATCAATCAATCAATGACACTTATAAAGCGCGCTACATACCCGTAGGGTCTCAAGGTGCTGGGGGGGGGGGGTGCCGCTACTGCTCGAATAGCCAGGTCTTCAGCTTCTTCCGGAAGGAGAGGCTAATGGTGAAGTCGGATAATAAATTGCAGTTCTGAAAGTGACACTTTTAGAAGGTTGTAATTTTCTTACTTTAGCCATTTGGTGCTTACTGCCTGTCTCCAATACAAGTTTGCGGTGGGGTGACAGCTATGCTTGTGCTGTCCCTCTAGACAGCCACACAGAAAGCCAACTTAGATGTGACTGATAGGCCATCAACATCCTGATGGGCCATTCTGGGCAGGATGGGAGGGGGGAGCTGTCACGCCTGAATGGGTAGTGTTGTGCCACACACAAAGGGGATGAATACACTCCTGTAGTGAGTCTGGAGCCAAAGAAGGAAAGAAGAACCTCTGTGCACTTCTAAGACCTTTATTTCAAGTCTTCCCCACTTCCAAGGCACAACTGGGTTAATGTATTGGACCTCTGACACTACCAACTCATTACACTTCTGGACCTGTGGATACTCTGCCACAAAGAACAGCTGCTGTGCTGCTATAAGGACTGTCAGTCTGCTGGACTCTGCTGGACTCTACTTCGCTGTGCTGACCTGTTGCCTGTTGCCCTATTGCCTGGTAATAAGAAGGACTGTGCCTGCATCTCCACAGCACAAAGTGACTCCAAGAACTTGCTGGCTTGCCTCGGGTTCTTCTGAAGTCTCAGGGACACAAAACACTTCCAACTCAACAGCTACAGCTCCTGGACCTGTCTTCAACCAGTTCTTGACCCCTAAAAGGTGCTTCTCCAATACTGAGCCATTTGAAGTGGTTTTTGGCTCCTCATTTCAAGCTTTTGGGGTCTTCGCGATTGCAAAAGAGCCTGCTGCCCCCAGAACTGCACAGCTCGAATGAAGAATCTGCACGAGCCACCACAAATGTGTCTCTTTGCACAGCAAATATTGCCACCAATGACTGCGATGCCCCAGGCTGTCCATTCATAATGCCCGACCAACTCTTCGTGCTCATGGACCACCGCCAGCAACACTCTCCTTGCACCTGACAAACTTCTTCTCCATGAACGGGACTCTTGAATCAACCTTGAAGAAGATAAAATTCAGCAGGACTTAAATGAGACTATATTTGACCTGTACCTCATCACAGTAGGCCTGAAATATTAGATTTGACCCCTGTCTAGCACAACCAGATATCCCTGGTTGGCGCTTTATGATTTTGAGCACTATATTTCATTTTAACCTCTAAAAAATTATATTTTAACTTACTGTATTTTTGCAATTTTGGTCATGTTTTGCTAATTAAATTAATCTCTATTTTTCTAACCTGGTGTGAATTACATTTGGGTAGTGTTTTCACAGTTTTACTGTTTGAAGTGGTGCACAAATACTTTACACGTTTCCTCTTAAGTTGAACCTGCCTGGTCTATGCCAAGCCACCAGAGGGTGAGCACAGGTTAATTTACGGAGAGCATCTGATTTACTCTGACTAGGATTGTGATTCCTGTTTGAATAGGGTGCATACCTCTGCCAACCAGAAACCCAACTTCTAACAAAGACCTATATCTTCCTCCAAATATTAACCCCTCAATGCCTTATCTTCTCCAATTGTATCAATTTTGCCTCCTTGGGGTTGGAGGTGCTTTTGAGCATCATTTGGTGGCATGTATAAACAGTATAATAAAGATAAAAAATAAGTGGGTGTTTAGGTATCCTATCAGTGTTTAACTGCAACTGATATATCGGTACTGATGATGAAGTCAGCTTGTACATATAGCGCAGATGAAGAGCTTTGTCTTCCTGAAATTGAAATACAGGTAAATGTGTTGAGCGATTGATTTAACAGATTTTATTCAAACGGAACACTGCAATATAACTCACTCAAGGAGAGGCACTGGAACTTTGCATATCCATTGTGCATTTCAACAACATATGTAAATGTATTTCTAATTCTCTTCACATGGTTTATCTCTTTGAATAATTTAACAAGTGTTAATCCATTTGAGTTCACTGGCTTACCTCCTACTGCTTCCCAGAACTTTACAGAAAGTTTCAGCAAGAAAAATATTTCTTTTAATGTTGCAAACTCTACAATCTTACTTCTACAGAGGAGTCTACATGTTGGAGAGGGGAGTTTGACTGTCACCCTCCAACTGTACCACCTATGTTAGTAACAAAAATACAGTTAATTACTCAGGGACGTAGCTTCAGTGGGGTGTATGAAGTGGAATACCCCCTTAGTAAATATTATATTTTGGGTTAAGACTTGGTGCTGCGCCACAACTGGCAGTGCCACACTGCATCACTTTAGAAACGCAGGGATGTGCCATATTTAAGTGAATACGGCACACCACTGTGTTTTCCCCTGCACTGATGCCAAATTCAGCTGCTAGCGCCAATGCAGGCATCCTTGCACCATTGTGCAAAGATGTCTGCATTGAGGTGTTTGATTGTTTATTTGCGGGAAGGTGTCTCTTCCTGCACATAAACAATTACTAATGGCGCTTTGGCACTTCTGTTTGTGCTACCCAACGCAGCACACACAGAAGTGGCAAATCTTCATTTTCAAATGATTGTTTATGTGCAAGAATGGACACCTTCCGACACATAAAGAATCATTTCTGGCAGAATGCAGCACACATAGAAATTACAAAAAATGAGAAGGAATAAAAGTATTCCTCCTCGTTCTGCCCACCCTGCTAACCCCACCCCTGGGGTGGCGTTAGATTTTGGCACTGCCTCAAGTTTAGGAAATTTCAAAAATCTGAGACAGCGGCAAAATGCAATGGGTAGCAACACCCATTGAACGCCCATTCCACGCACACTGCTGTGTGGGACGGGGCCATTTTTACAAGGTGGCTTTAAGCTTACTGCCACCTTGTAAATACGGCCCAGTTATTAGCGCCACAGGAGCATCTCAAAAAAGTGATGCTCCTGTGGTGCTAGGGGCCTATGAATACGCCCCTAAGTCATTTTGAACACAGAAGAATGACTGCATGTAGGAGGGTGTGTATAATGTGCTGGGAGAGCCCATTGGCCAGTGCCTTTCTTTGTGCTGTCTGGAATTATCAACTGAACCATTCATAGCCTCTGGCCTTCAAAACCCTGCCAGGTCTGGGGCGTGGTGCTCAAGTACTTTGGCACAGTGCTCCAAGTGCTAATGTTAGGCTCTAAATTCGGTGCACTACCTTCGGCTTGCAGCTTCTTTCATTTTATTCTTTCAAATCTATGAGAGGAATCGGGCATAGGATCTGAATGCCAGTGGTTTTATTTGGTGCTCTCCGATCCTAATACTTTCACAGTGCAAGTCGGGTCTTTAAAGGTCCCAAAAATGCACCACCCACATTCCCTACATTCTGTGCAAACTGGCAAACGCTGTTTCTGCAGCGTAACAATGGGCGGTGGTGCCTTTGTCTGTGGTGTTTGTAAATATGATTTGAGAAGTGAAGTGTAAGCAAGCAAATGTATATTTAACTGACAGTTCATAAGTAGTACACTAATTATTAGCTTGAATAGTCTGTCATGCTATGTCACCCCTAAGCGCTGTAATTGATGAGTGTTATGATAACTCAAGTCACATGGTAAACACACTTGCTTGAGTCACAGTTGTGTGTGATGTTAGAACTGGAATGCAGGTCAACTACTTTTACTTTAAGTGCGCAACATGTTCTACTTTATTCTGTTGGGTGTTTTTTGCTGTCTTACAGCCAACAGAGGCAGAGTCACATCGTAGGAAAGACACTACCCAGATTTACTAACACTTCATGCCAACTAGGCATCACAAAAGGGCCACAAAACTGGTGCAATGTGTTGTGATGTGATTTACTTTTTAATGCATATTATGATTTGCATTTGAAAGTTGCCTGGAGTAACGCAAAGCAACGCAATGCACAACGTTGTGCTACTTTGCATCAACACGGTGTACCATTGCTTGTATATTGAGCATTCCCATGCAACAGTCCTTAGGTTGTGACACAAAGTCCTCTCTACAAACAGTTGTAGACAGGGGTTTGTGCCAAAACAACATACCTTCTCTTGGCAGGCATTAAAGTGTAGTAAGTTTAAAACGCTCCAAATTGTACTGCTTTGTATGTGTGCTGAATTGTTGAGTAAGCAAAAAAAAGAGGGAAAGCATTAAAGTTTAGTTTTTGTACTGTAAGGGTTACCTTTTAGTACAAAAACATTGCTTTACAGAACGCATGCACACTTACACTATGGTGCAAGTATGTGTGCATTGGCACACGGGAGCCTAAAATGCATCAGCTCTAGAAAACCAGCACCATATCTTAATAGATATGGTATTGTTATTTTCTCACTGTTTAACACAGTGCAGTAACTTTAGTTGTTGTGCAACGTTGTAACAAACTTTGGTAAATCTGCTTCCCCTTCATGTTTATTGGTTTCAGTACCTCCTGTTACTCGAGTATGACTCCCTCAGTGAACAAAAGCCAATGATCCCAATTATTTTGCAGTATAGGGACTCTCCATGGTGTTAGGTGATGGTGCTGCTCCATCAAAGTGATTTAGGGCCTTATTTATACTTTTTGGTGCAAAACAGCACTAAGGCAGTTTTGCCCCAAAATGTTTTGCACCGGCTTGCACCATTTTTTAGCACCAGCTGGGCACCATATTTATGGAATGGTGCAAGCCGGTGCAAAGGCTAGGCTAGCTAAAAAAAAAATGACGTTAGGCAGTTTTGAGTCAAAATAAATGATTCTGACCAGATTAGCATCATTTTTTTACGCTAAGGGGCATATTTATACTCTGCATTGACTTAGCTTCATTTTTTTTTACTCTAATTCAGTGCAAAACTAACTCCATATTTATATTTATGGAGTTAAAGTCATTTTTTGAAAGTGGAAACCTAACTTGCCTTAATGAGATGTAAGGTAGGCGTTCCCGTGCAAAAAAATGACTCTATGGCCTTAACACCATATTTATACTCCCATGTAAAAATGGTGCAAGGGAGGGGGGAGGGGTCAACAAATGGGGCAAAGCTTGCTTTGCCCCATTATTTAAGACCTGGGTCAGGGCAGGCGTTAGGGGACCTGTGGCCCTATTTCCATGGTGGAACACCATGGAATAAGCCCAGAGGTGTCCTCCCTAGGCCCTAGGGGCACCCCCACCCACACTAGAGGGACTGCGAGGATGGGGGACCCCATCCCAGGTAAGTACAGGTAAGTGCATTTTATTTTTGAAAGTGCCATAGGGGGCCCTGGAATGGGACCCATACATGGCACAGGGTGCAATGGCCATGCCCAGGGGACCCCTGTCCTCTGTGCTGGCCATTGGGGTGGTGGGCATGACTCCTGCCTTTTCTAAGGCAGGAGTCATGTGGCATGGTAGGTTTAGCACCATAAAATGACGCTAATCTGGTTAGAGTCATTTTTTTTTACTCTAACCTGCCTAAAGCCATTTTTTAGTGCTAAACCCTCTTCTTCTACACTGCCAGCCCCACCCGACTAAAGTAATTTTTTAAAACTCTAGCCTACCCTTTGCACCGGCTTGCACCATTCCATAAATATGGTGCCCGGCTGGTGCACAGAAATGGTGCAAGCCGGTGCTAAACTTTTTGGTGCAAAACTGAGTTTTGGAGCAAAAAGTATAAATAAGGGCCAATATTACGTTAATGCGGTGCAAAAAAAAAGTTTAAATCAGGGCCTTGGTGCTAGATGGGTCTAGCACCAAAGTATAAATATGGAGTTAGATTTGCAACGAGTTAGAGTAAAAAAAATGACGCTAATTCGGTGCAGAGTATAAATATGCCGCTGAGTATAAATATGCCCTAAATATGGCGTTAAGGCCATAGAGTCATTTTTTGCACGGGAACACCTACCTTGCATCTCATTAAGGCAAAGTAGGTCTCCACTTTAAAAAAATTACTTTAACTCCATAAATTTGGTGCTAGAGGGGTCTAGCACCAAAGTATAAATATGGAGTTAGTTTTGCACTGAATTAGAGTAAAAAAAATGACACTAATTTGGTGCAAACAGAGTATAAATATGCCCCTTAATGTTTTATGTTTCCCAGGAGAAAGATGTGGTAAGCATACAAAGTCACATATTTTTTTTTCCTCTCAGCATGTGCGCAAGCAGAGCAACTCCAAGCGCATCAGAATCAAAGTAATTTCCACACATCAATCTACATGTGGATCCATATGTGCACAGGTGTAAACATACACATGCATGCATTCACCTATGCACCATAAGCATACACAAAAACCACACAAAGTACAATTAGGCCACCCAGGCACACATACACTGATAGTTAGACCGGTCAGCCTTAGGGCTGTCTTCCCCATAACTTTTACCTTCACCCTGGCACTTTACTAAATTTGTTTTAGTTGGCTTTAGGACTCTGCACTTTACCATTGCTAACCACTGCTAAAGTGCTTGTGCGCACGCCATAAAACATTTTAAAATTGTGTTACAGTTAATTGACATATTTAATTTAATGTTTAGTAAAGTGCTATACCATAAACTGAGGGCTTTGAAATTAAATGTGACTAGTGGTCCTATAGTACTTATCATGCCAACTACTTAAGTAGCCCTTTAAAACATCTCCCAGGTGTTCCATTGTAGCCTGAACGGAGTTTTAAACTGATAAATTGATTCGGCAAGATAACCCCCTTGCCAAGTCTTAAATGCCCTTTCTACTACATAAACATCATCCTTACGATAGGCCCTGGGAAGCCCATATGGTGAAGCCTCAGGTGGCTAAGGTGACCGCAACATGTTTAGCTGTGCTTAAGTGGCTGAAAAATATTATCTGGGTGATTCTCTTTGCCCAAAGGGCAGTGATTCAAGCCCTAATCTTTTCTATATTGGACTATGGCAATGTCTTTTATTTAGGAATTGATCAAGCATCCATCCGTCACCTTCAGACAGTTTAGAATGCTGTGGTGAGACTTCTGTTCCGGCTCCCTAAGTCTGTCTCAATTTCTCACCTTTTCAAAGAGCTTCATTGGCTCAGGGTTATAAAGCAGGTTCAATTTAAAGCGTTGTGCTATATCTTTAAAGCCAGAATTGGAACAGGCCATGTTAAATACAGGATCTGGTGGTGCCCTATTAGTCCTCATGTGTACTGAGATCACAGAATCCTGCCTTTTGCACTGTGCCCGGGTTTGGCTTGGCTCACACGTGGGGCTGCTCTTGCTCAATTCTGGGTCTGAAACTATGGAATTCCCTCCAAGTCTTCCAGAGAGACTGCACTTATCCTACTTGTGTTCCGTAAAGGCTGGAAGACCTGGCTGTTTTAAACTGATAATCTGTCATTGTTTCCGTTTGCTCAGAACTCTGAACCCTGTTTGGGTAGCTGTGTGCTCTATAAGATTATATAATAATAATAGGGCCAAGTGCGTAGGTTTTAAAATATTGGACATTTATTTTTAAGTTTAACATATTGTGGTAGTGAAGAACTTACAAATTTGTTTTTCACTACTGTGAAGCCTAGCTTTCCCATTGGATAACATTGTGTTAATTTATTACAATTAATATGTACTAACTTTTGTGTGGGAGCAAAAAGAAATACCATGTTTGGTGTCTAAAGAATAATAAGTTAAAATCCTCTTATGATAAAGTTGGATTTTAGGTCAAAATTTGGAAAATGACACTGATAGCAAGTTGCAGTTTTCATGCTCTAACAATTTGGTGCCTGCAGCCTGCTTCCTGGGTCAACTGTATTCATGTTTTTGATATTAGACTTTGTTTATTCCTCCCAGGCAGCCGTACAATAGAGCGATTAGGTGTGCCTGGATGGGCCATCACTGGCAGAATGGAGTGGGGGCAGAGCTGGGCACCACCACACTTGCAATTCAATATCTTTACACGAGGGACTTCACACTACCTCATTGCTCATGCACTCAGGCTGTTGATAGGGCAGGAGAGTCAGGAAACTCCAAGTACTTCGAAGGGAATCCTCTAGAAACTTCTCCTACTTCAAAGAAAGTACCAAGTATAAAATAAGACTTTCAGGCCAATTCTTCAGTTCACTTCCTGGACCTGCGGAACTACTCTCAGAGGACTGCTTGTTGCTGTGGCCTGCTGTGTAATTCAGAAGACTGCTTTGCCGCACCTAAAAGGATTGTTCTGCTGCCTGAAGTCTAGTTTGAATCCTCAGAGGTCTGCCCTGCTGCTTGAGCCCTGTTCCACTGCTTCAACCCAGGACTTCCGGAATGATTTTCAGTGACTAGTTGTCTGGCCTCCTGAACAGAGCCTGGGGGACAGAAAAGGCTCCTTCCTTGTTGAACCCACACCTGGATCCAGTCTGAGTGATTCCATACTATTCAAGTGATGCCTCCTCATTCTTAGACTCTTGGAAGTGGTGCTAAAGGTGCCCAGATATCCATAATCCAAACTTGGGATTAAAAATTGCTCTGAGAACTGAAAGATGATTGAGACCTACCTGTGCATCGATTCCCCAAGGTGCATTGCCAGTCACCCTGACTTCATGCCAGTATCCACTACATTCTTCTCTGCTGCATACAATCTTGTTTAGCAGTCCTTTGATGAAGGGGTATCTGGGCTCATGGAGCCCTTTTTGGCGCCAATTTGCAACTGTGTTCCATTGCGTATTTTTGACATCCAAAAAAGACTAGGCCTGAATGTAGAAATGTTCACCCCAACATTGTCCAGTGGATCAATGACTCCTTGAATTCTGCTTGCAGCCTTTCCCTGCTAGAACTTTACCTTTTCAGTAAATTTTTGTTGAGATTTCTTTTGAGTCCAAGGGGAAGTTCCACCCAGGCCCAATCTACTTTTTGTATCCAATCTGTGCTCCATCCTGGTCTGTCATATTATTTTTACTTTGACCCAGTCCTGCATAACTAAATATCAGTGGTTGGCACTTTTGTTTTAGGACACTCCATTGTACCTTAAACTTTAATAAATCATAATTCTGGTTCTACTTATTGGATTTTTGTCATTTTGGTGTCATCAAGTTTATTAAAAAGTACTCTATTTTAGTGTGGGATTTTGTTGTGTTGTGTTTTTATTCTGTTGCTGCATAAATACTTTACACATTGCCTCTAAGTTAAGTCTGACTGCTTTTGTGCCAAGAGACAGAGGTTTAAGCACAGGTTGATTTAGTGACTGTTGTGGTTCACCCTGACAGGGATTGTGCCTGCTGCTTACGAAGGGTTAACACCTCACTTAACGAAAAAACCTACAAACAGAGAGGGAGGGTTGCATGAAGTTGGTGTGTTGTACGCCTTTCTGTGAAGATAAAAATTTAGAGCAGCTGATACACATGGTGTATCTATTCAGTAAGGGAAGAAAACATGCCTTGCTGATGTCCAGCTGTACATATTGTTGATGGACACTTGCTGTGCTGATGGTGTGTTTACTCCTATTATGAGACTTAGGAAAACCTACACTGACGTTCACTTCAATTGTCTCAGAAGCATTAGGAACATGAAGAACATGAACATATTCAGGGTATATCTGCCCACTAGGGCCAAGGATTAGCATCTGAGTATTGGTTCTAAACAGGTGAACTTGTTCTTCTTTTACTTGAAGACAGGTAGGAAGGGTTGCCACTTTTCTCAGAGAACAGCAGCAGATATTTTGTGTTTTGGGGTTCTGGAAGGGCCTGGACACGGTACTTAAAAAATATCTAGTATAAAATTATCCAATTTCTTTTTTCAACATATCAATTTGCAATAAACCAATTTAAAATCATTAGCTTCAAAGTACGTATGACTTCTTTTCATCTTGCAGTTGCCTCTTCAGATGTAAATGCAATATCTGGATTGGCATGAATATACTGGCTTGGTGCCGCTCTGGTCAAAATTCAAACTTCATAAACCAGTTTTGTGGGCTAATGTGCCTGCAACACAGGCTTAGTAGGTTATTGGTTTTGTTACTGAGATTCTTGTGTAAAATAGCTTAGTGAATTAAGCGCCTACTATAAAAAAGCTGCATCTTTCAATCAAGGTGTAAGTTTAGATCCTGCAAGGTTCTACCCTATTTTTTCATTCTTTGTAGATTTAAAATAATTGATTCAATTGGGTATTCATGAACATTAAGGGGGTCATTACATTAAAAGCCGCTTACCGCCGTGCAGAAGACCGCCAACACACCGCCGCAGAAATCCGCCACAGCTATCATGACCCACAACTCGGAATCCGTCAATATTCAGACACCCACACAAGTCCGCCACACCAAATGTCAGTGATAAACTGGCGAAAACAAAACCTCCACCGTCACGCCAACAGAAATACGGCCACACCATCACGACCCACGAACCCACGCGGCGGTCTTTCAACCGCGGTATTCCATTGGCGGTACACACCGCCGCGCTCAAAATACACACACATCTCCAAAACCCAGCCACATTGGACGAATTGAAAAACGCACACCTGATACACATACACACACCACTCCCACACACCCAATACAATATAAAACACACACCCACATCACCCACAACCCCCTACGACCATAATTACTGAGAGAAGGCCAGAGAGAGACACCACCATCAACAATACTAGCATCCACAGGCACACAACACCATCACCCACATAACTTGTACGCACCTCACACTACACACCACTACATATCAGCACACTTATCACCCCACACCCCACCCCACACATCACCTACACCACCCCATGGCACGGCAAAGACACCCCAGGTTCTCAGAGGAGGAGCTCAGGGTCATGGTGGAGGAAATCATCCGGGTGGAGCCACAGCTATTCGGACCGCAGGTGCAGCACACCTCCATTGCAAGGAAGATGGAGCTATGGCGAAGAATAGTGGACAGGGTCAATGCATTGGGACAGCACCCATGAAATTGGGAGGACATCAGGAAGAGGTGGAACGACCTACGGGGGAAGGTGCGTTCCGTGGTCTCAAGACACCACCTTGCGGTTCAGCAGACTGACGGCGGACCCCCACCTCCTCCCCCACAACTAACAACATGGGAGGAGCAGGTCTTGGCGATTCTGCATCCTGATTGCCTCACAGGAGTAGGTGGAGGAATGGACTCTGGTAAGTCAAATCTTAACTATTACATCCCCCACCCTACCTGCATGCCAGCACATACCCCCACCCTCACCTCACCCCATCACTCTAACTCCTCACAAATGTCCCAACACCACAAACCACACATCCTAACACCAAGCCCTGCATGCAACAACAAAGCATGGACACCCATCACTAAAGCATGGCCACTGCACATACCCATGCACCCCCCTAAACCATCATCACACAAGGTCCCACACAGGAGTGCAAGCACTGGGGTACACGGTCACCCACCCATTGTACACCATGCCACACACAGATGTAATAAACATCCTTTTATACCCCTGTAGAACCCCTACCCAATGTCAACGGACAGGACGGTCCACACGTGTCCACACCACCAACAGAAGAGGCCCACAGGGATGGCAGCACCTCTGTCCAACTGGATCTAGATGACCAGCCCGGCCCATCGGGGACCTCAGGACAGTCGGTTCCCCTTACACTGGCACAGGCCACCACAGAGCTTCCCCCCTCTGGAAACACCAGCACAGCACCCACCCAGCGGGCCCATACCTCCGTCCCCAGGACACGTCAAGCAGCAGTGTGTCCACCACTACAGGGAACCCAGGCTAACCCACCACCCCAACAACAACAGGGACCTGGGGGCAGTGGTAGTGGGCACACAGTCCAGGGGACGGTGGCCCAGGAACACAGGGGAACTGGGAAGGCTGCTGTGCGACAGGGGGAAGACTGGCCAAGGGAACCCACTCTCCATGAGGCCCTCTCCAACATCATGGGAGCCTACCACCACTCCCAGGAGACGATGGCAACGGTACTGGCCAAGTTTCAGGAGACCCAGCACCTGCAGGAGGAACAGTATTTGGGATTCAGGGAGGAACTCAGAGCCATCAATTCCACCATCGGCACCATCGTAGGGGTGCTGAAGGAAGTAGTCAACACCAGGAGGGACACTGTGGCACTACAAGGGGCCCCTGACACTATCCTGGACGATGAACTGCCCACCACCTCCGCCGACGCTAGTGGACAGGAGGCACCGCCACAGGACCACCACACCAGCACCCCACCCCCTGCAGAGGGAGAACCACCTCACAAACGATCCCTGACATCCGGTACAAAGACAGAGAACGATGCCAAGACCCCCGCCAAGAAATGAGACCACCCTGAATGTCATCCTTCTGTCCCACTTTGTCACCCTGTCCATCCTTAAACTGCCCCAGCCCCACTTCCTATGCCCATATGGGCAATGCACCTGTGAGACTAATAGACTGGACTCTGCCATGGCCATTCCTCCGCCATCACCCCTCACCATTTTGCTACCCCCTCCAATATTGAGCACTAAAATAAACACCCTTAAAGCACAAAACAATCTGGAGTCAGTCTGTGATTTCGAAATAGTGTATTAGCAATTACTGTGGCAAAAAGCTCTTTCATTTGTAATGTCAACATACCTATGTCACACAGCTCTAGTCCATGATGAATCAAAGCAGAAGTCACACTGTGGGACACACATCTGTGAAATCGTAAGGGAAAGTGACAACTCAGTGACGATATACTGGGTGAAAATGACAGACAGTAGAGAGGTAGTACTGTTAAAGTACATGTAGTAGGTAGGTTTGTATTCTTACCTGTGTTTCACTGGACATATTGCTGGATCACTGAGTCCCTGTTGTGCATGTCTTCTTCTTCCGCTTCCTCGTCTTCATTGTCCACAGGCTCCACAGCTGCAACAACACCGCCATCTGGACCATCCTCCTGCAGAAAAGGCACATGTCGTCTCAAAGCCAAGTTGTGAAGCATACAGCAGGCCACGACGATCTGGCACACCTTCTTTGGTGAGTAGAATAGGGATTCACCTGTCATATGGAGGCACCTGAACCTGGCCTTCAGGAGGCCGAAGGTCCGTTCGATCACCCTCCTAGTTCACCCATGGGCCTCATTGTAGCGTTCCTCTGCCCTTGTCCTGGGATTCCTCACTGGGGTCAGTAGCCATGACAGGTTTGGGTAACCAGAGTCACCTGCAAATGGTGAGGGACAACTGTTAGACACACACTAACCTGTAGGAATATCCCCAGACCCAGACAACCATTCCCACTGTCTTGCTTCCAGGTGCTCACCTAATAGCCACACACAGAGCCTCTGGAGTTGACCCATCACATAAGGAATGCTGCTATTCCGCAGGATGTAGGCATCATGCACTGAGCCAGGGAACTTGACATTCACATGGGAGATGTACTGGTCGGCCAAACATACCATCTGTACATTCATCGAATGATAACTCTTCCGGTTTATGTACACCTGTTTACTCCTGTGGGGGGAGGGGGGGGCAAAGCCACATGGGACCCATCAATGGCACCTATGATGTTGGGGATATGTTCCAGGGCATAGAAATCACCTTTCACTGTAGGCAAATCCTCCATCTGAGGGAAAACGATGTAGCTCCGCATGTGTTTCAGCAGGGCAGACAACACTCTGGACAACACGTTGGAAAACATAGGCTGGGACATTCCTGATGCTATGGCCACTGTTGTTTGAAATGACCCACTTGCAAGGAAATGGAGCACTGATAGCACCTGCACTTGAGGGGGGATTCCTGTGGGATGGCAGATAGCTGACATCAGGTCTGGCTCCAGGTGGGTACACAGTTCCTGGATTGTGGCACAGTCAAGCCTGTAGGTGATGATCACATGTCTTTCCTCCATTGTCGACAGGTCCACCAACGGTCGGTACACCGGAGGATGCTGCCATCGCCTCACATGTCCCAACGGACGGTGCCTATGAAGGACAACAGCGAGCACAGAGTCAAACAACTCAGAGGTACGTACCCACAGCTTACACAGAACACGAATCATAATCCAAAAAGTGGCCTGTATGTGTGTTGAGTCTAGGCCTAGGTATGTGTGACGCAGTTAAAAATGAAGCCATGTGGGCCCCTGAAATGGCGGCTGCCTGACCTGTAGAGTGGGACAATAGGATGTGAGGTAACTGCGCTGGCATTGTACACTGCAATGCTGCATTGGTTAACATTGGACCCTATGGGTCCCAGGAGGCAATGACGATCTACGCCGGCGGTGACGGTACGCACCGCCGCGGACATGACCGCCATTTTCAATCTGTTCAATCACTCGATACCTGATCTTCGACAGGAGAGGACCTACACTGAAGTGCTGCTGTGACCTCGGTCGGGAAGAGACAATGGCTCCAGTGTCTGGGGAAAGGGCCCCTGCCTTCACATCAGAGGAGTTGGAGAAACTCGTGGATGGGGTCCTCCCCCAATACACACTACTCTACGGTCCTCCAGACAAACAGGTAAGTGCTCTGGGAAAGGGGTGGATGTAAGAAGGAAGGGGGTGGAGTGCGGCGTGCATGAAACAACGGTGAGTGCATGTGCCACATGCCAATGGTAGGGATGGGGGCCAATAACTGTGACGGTGCAGTTGGTAATAAGTTTCTCTTTCCCCTGTACAAATCATGTAGGTCAGCGCCCACCAGAAAAAATATATTTTGCGTGCCATCGCCAAGGACGTCCGGACCCTGGGGGTCTACCACAGATGGAGCACCCACTGCCGGAAAAGAGGGGAGGACATTCGCCGCTGGAGCAAGAAGACGGCGGAGGCTCAGCTGGGGATGGCCTCCCAACGTGGAGGGGTGCCCGTCGCACCATGACTCCCCCGATGTTCAGGATCCTGGCGGTGGCGTACCCGGAGTTGGATGGGTGCTTTAGGGCATCACAGCAGCCACAAGGGGGTGAGTCCACTCTCATCCTGCTGATTAAGCGTGCATTGGAGGTGTCTGGGTGGGGGAGGTGGGCTGTGGGTTTCCCTAGGCCAGGGCGAGTTTAGTAGGCAAGGTCCCTCCATAAGGCAGGCCATGTGGCACCCCACACCACCTCTGTAGAGTTCCAAGTACACCTAGTCATGCCCCTGTGTCATCCATGTGTGCAGATGTCGTCCATAGCCTAGTAGGCCATTTCCCTGGAATTGAACAGTGGAGCCCAAGAGCGCGGCGTAGTGCAGGGGGTTTCTGTGTCTAATGTGTCCGCCAACGGTAGCAGTAATGCATGCACTCAACATGTCTTTCTTCTGTCGTCGTCCCCCCTTTTTGTGGTCTCCCTGTTCTTGTGTGCATTAGCATCATCAGGCAAAGGAGCAGTGGCACCGGAGCACGAGGGGGCTGCATCCCACATGGCCCTGGAGGGCAAAACTACAGACTCGGAGTTCACCAGTGGGACAGAGGGCGAGGGGAGCTCCACGGCAGGGACAGGAGCTGACACCAGCGACACGTACTCGTCCTCTGATGGGAGCTCCCTTGTGGTGGTGGTAATATCTGTGCCCCCCGCATCTACAGGTACAGCCGCCAGCCCTCCTACCAGCACTGCCCTCCCAGCAGCCCCTCAGCCTTTGCCCCATGCCCGCTCACCCAGGAGGGTGGGCATCACCTTCACCCCAGGCACCTTAGGCCCTGCCGCAGTCACCCCTGCTGCCCTCAATGAGGAGGCCATTGACCTCCTTAGGTCCCTCACTGTTGGGCAGTCTACCATTTTGAATGCCATCCAGCGTGTAGAAAGGCAGTTGCAACAAACAAATGCATTCCTGGAGGGCATTAATTCTGGTCAGGCGGCCCTTCAGTGAGCTTTTCAGACTCTGGCCTCAGCACTGATGGCAGCCATTGTCCCTGTCTCTATCCTCCCCCCTCCAACTTCCTCCACCCATACCCAATCCCCTGTACCCCAGCCTATCCCAAGCACACCTTCAGACCAGAATGCACACACGTCAACACACAAGGGAAGCTCTGGCAAACATAAGTACCACACATCCCACAGGCACTCACGGAAGCATCACACACATGCAGACACACCAAAAATCCACTGCCTCCACTGTGTCCCCCTCCTCCTCGTCTCCCTCCTCCCTCCCAGTCTCGTCTCCACTCACACCTGCATGCACTACATCAACAGCCACTACTGCCATCACCAGCACACACACCACCACACCCGGCTCACGTGCAGTCACCACCCCCACTACCATTCACACGTCCGCTGTGTCCTCTCCCAGTGTGTCTGTGACGCCCCCTTCCAAGATACACATACGCAGGCACACACCCACCCAACAGCCATCCACCTCACGACAGCCTCCAGCGCAAGCACCTTCACCCAAAGTCAGCAAACGAACACCTCCTACAACCACAACCTCTTCCTCTTACTCAACTCCCAAACCCCCTCCAGGTTTCCGTCCCAGTGTCTCCAAAAAACTTTTCCTGTCCAACCTTGACCTCTTTCCCACACCTCCCCCACCCCGTCTCCTAGGTCCCGAACTAGCACCTCAGCCACAACATCTCCGGGACCAGTGGTGCCTGTAGTCACCGGAATCTGGAGTGCACCGGCCACTAGGGCAGCCAGTATGGCACGGAGCCACAGCACAGACAGTCCCCCACCTGTGAAGCATCAAAGGTCGGCCAGTGCCCGGCGGGAGAGGGGGAAGACTCCAGCCACCAAAGCCGCTCCCAGGGGTCCTGGTGGGAGTGTGGAGTCAGCTGCGACACCTTCCAAGATGGGGAAGGGACACAAGAAACCAGGAAAGTCTGGGAAGAGCAGCACGGCGGAGGAGACAGCCATCATCCCCGCTCCCCAGGAGGCCACAGCCGTCATCCCCGCTGGCCAGGAGGCTACAGCCATCATCGACGCTGCCCAGGAGGCCACAGCCATCATCCCCGCTGCCCAGGAGGTCACCGCCATCATCCCCGCTGGGCCAGAGAGGACCGCCAACACAAGCCCTGCTGGGCTAGAGAGGACCGCCAGCACAAGCCCCGCTGGGCTAGAGAGGACTGCCAGCAGCTGAGTCACTGCAAAGGAGCCCGCCACTCCAAGCACCGCTGAACAGGGCACCGCCGCTCCAAGCACCGCTGAACAGGGCAGCGCTGCGTCAAGCCCCACTGAACAGGGCACCACCGCCTCAAGCACCGCTGAACAGAGCACTGCCGCTCCAAGCACCGCTGAACAGGGCACCGCCGCCTCAAGCACCGCTGAACAGGGCACCGCCGCCTCAAGCACCGCTGAACAGGGCACCGCCGCTCCAAGCACCGCTGAACAGGGCACCGCCGCCTCAAGCACCGTTGAACAGGGCACCGCCGCCTCAAGCACCGCTGGCCCATGAGCGCCAAGGGCACTGGCGCTACTGAGTCCGTCACGGGCAGGATGAAGCACTCTGGGCACAAAGCCCCCTCCAGAACCAGTGGAGAGATACATCCACTACCTCTGTCCTTAGCAGGATGAAGCACTCTGGGCACAAAGCCCCCTCCAGAACCAGTGGAGAGATACATCCACTACCTCTGTCCTTAGCGGGATGAAGTACGCTGGGCACAATGCCTCCTCCAGAACCAGTGGAGACTACTGTTAACCACTTGAGAGACTGCGGCTTTGCACTCCCCAGGATGCAGAAGACCAACGTTTGGTAGGTGTTACTGTTGGATTTAGGGTGGACACCACGAGGTGTATGGCAACTTTTGTTTTGTAAATTTTACACATTATTTTTACTAGCTGTCTTTGTTTGTGTTACACATGCAAACAAGAGTGATTGTAATTCACCTATTATATTTACAGAGCCTTTTTCTTATTTGGTCACGATCTTCGGGATATTTATTTTTCCTGTGTTATAACTATATAGGTATGTTTTGGATTTTTATGCCTTATCTTGGGTCACTTGGTTTTGAATTGTGGATATTGTACATTTATTGTCCTTGTGTGAGAACACAGTTCGGTTGAAGGGTTCCTTTCTTCTTTTTACACAATATGGAGTCCACTTTTCACTCTCTTTGCGGTTTATGCCCTTTACTTTTTTCCCTCCCTTTATTTCCAGACCAGTTGGCGTTATACTTTGGGTTCACTATGATATTGTATTATTACTTTCACTTGGATATTGGCATTTCAGTTTAACTTTTAATGTGGGGATTATACAATTACAGGTTCATTTTTTATTTATGGCTTTTGGACATTGGATTGTGTGTGGGTTGTGGTTCATATATATACTGATCCATGTGTGTCAATATGTTTGTCTATATTTGTTTTTTGGTATTCTTTACAGCCTTGAAAAAGTGACGGGGATTATTCACTCCCAAGACGAATTACGCGTTGGCTGGTTTCTGACACATTAAAGATGAATTCTTCACCTAAAGGACTTTTTCGGAACTTACTTATTTGATGTTCTTATTTCAATGGGATCATTGAGTGATTAAGGGCCAGATGTAGCAAAAAGCTAAATTGCGACTTGCAATTTGCGAGTCCATCCGACTCGCAAATTGCAAGTCGCAATTTGCTATGCAGTACGGTGTCTCAGACACCGACTGCGACTCGCAATGGGGTCGCAATGACCCACCTCATGAATATTCATGAGGTGGGTCGCAAATTGAGGCCCCATTGCGAGTATAGGCACTCGCTAACATGGAGGCCTGCTGACGTCAGCAGACCTCCATGTTCGCGACCTGCTTTTAAATAAAGCAGTTGTTTTTTTTTTTAAGTGTAGCCCGTTTTCCTGACAGGAAAACGAGCTGTACTGCAAAAAAAACGAAACCTTTTGTTTCGGTATTTTTTCAGGGCAGGGAGTGGTCCCTTGGACCACTCCCTGCCCTGAAAAAATATTTTGGGGTCAAGTCACAAACTGGAAGGGGTCCCATGGGGACCCCTTCCAATTTGCGAGTGGGTTACCATCCACTTGAAGTGGATCGTAACTGCGATGCCATTTGCGACCGCGTACGAGGTCGTAAATGGTATTGCATCCCACAGCGACTCGCAAATAGGAAGGGAACACCCCTTCCTATTTGCGAGTCGCAAATGAATATTGCGAGTCGGTAACGACTCGCAATATGCATTTCTGCATGCCAAACCCACGTTTGCGACTTGCAAACGGCGAATTTCGCCGTTTGCGACTAGCAAACGGGTTGCTACATGTGGCCCTAAATCTTTAGTTACGCATACAGTTTTTGAATTATCTGTTATATTACGTGTGCCTTGGTCTTTGGATATATATATTTTTGCCTTCTTGATTTTAATATATTACAATGGTTCCACTAATTTGCTTTTGTCCTTGCATTCTTCCAAGGGGTTTGGGGGGTGTGACTATCATGTATCAATATGTATTAGTGTGTGTGTTGTAGTGGGTGAGGGTGGGGGTGGGGGTGTTGCGTGTGTGTATCCCTGTTTTTTCCCTCCCCCCTTCCCTGTGTCGTAGGTGCAGTACTCACCGTGGTCTTCGCCGTTGGCGTTCGTGCTCCTGATAGAGGAGCAGGAAGACTATCTCAGGGAGAATTTGGAGTTCCGGCTCCATGGTGTCCTAATTCCTTGTGGAGTGTGTAGAGGTGAGTGTTTTCCCTTCAGAATCTTGTTTCCGCCGTGTTTTTATCCACGGTGAATCTGCCCCGGAAAAGGTGGCGGAATGGCCTGTTGTGATACTTTGGGCGGTATTTCTGCTTGTCTGTTGGCGGTGACCGCCAAGCTGTTTGTTTGTACCGCTGTGGTGGTCGGAGTGTTAAAGTGTCTGTCTTTGTTGGCGGTTTCCGCCACGGTCGTAATTGCACATTTTATACGGCCTGCCTGTTGGCGGTCTTACCACCGCTTTAACACCGACCGCCAGGGTTGTAATGACCACCTAAGTGTATTAAATATCAGTTTGTATAAGGCTATATAATAGACAGTTGTTGTTAAAAACGGATACATATGTTTTAACAAGGGCTATTGGGTTATGTTCCTAGCCTGGCCTGTCAATGTTTTTATCATGCGTCCCTTATGTCCTGTCATATATGTGCAAAGCAAGGCCTGCCCCATGTTTCATTTCCCTTGCTTACACCTGTGGCGTGGAGATCAGTGGTCTGCTTCTTTTCTGACATTTTATCTGGTTGCAGTAGGGTGAGGAGTTATGTTTTAATGCCGTCTACCACACTACCATTGTAGCCTTCCATGAGAAACTGGGTTGAGTGGGATGTGAGCCCTCCTCAGGTGACCGCCTCAATATGTGTCAGAATGAACCATAAACAGTCACTAAATTAACCTATGCTTACCTTTCTGGAAGCTTGCCACAAAATCAGTCAGGTTTAAATTAAAGACCATATATTTTTAATGTATGCAGCATTTAAACCACAATTAAGTAAAAACATATCATAATAAAATACCCACAGCAATTTAGAAAAATATAGTAAAAGTTATTAAATTATTTGCTCTAAAAGGATGAAAATCCAGTCACTAAAGTCAGAGAAATGTTATTTCAAAGATTTCAGGTAAATATAGCAACTAATGGCACACAGCTCCATTCCACTCATGTTTATCTGGTTGTGTGAGACTGGATGAAAGTCACAATACAGGGATCAGGTTAATATTGCTGAAAAAGCTATGTTCCTACGTCCACGTCAAAAAATTCAGTTTGTGGTGGATGAGGCTGTGTGGAGCAGGGAGAGCGTTGTGCATGGTCATCGCTGTCATGCAAAGAGCCGGCCTGGTGTTGCAGATGGACGTCACTGTAGCTTAAAGATCCTGCCTGGCATTGTGGAAGGGTGTGACTGCAGAATCACATTGGGGGTCACAGTGGACTGTCAATGCTCATTATAGCATGAAGAGTTTGGTTCACAAGAGCTTTGTGTTGGTGGGCACGCAGACAGCTGTGAAGAGCACAAAGCTTCACTATATCCCCTTTCCTTCAAATAGATGCTCAACTGAGGTGACAACAAGGGTCCACAAACAGGGAGGCACCTCTTGGGGATAATGAACTCCCTTCAGCAGAGGTCAGCAGTGCTCAGGCAGTTCCATTTTCAGATCTAGGCAGGACCGGTTGCAGCAGGTCAGTTGAGCAGTTGCAGAGAAGCCTCTGAGGCTTGTGGTGTTCCTGTAGATCGGACACTTAGAGTCACTTCCGCCTAGGATGAAGGGTTCAGGTCCATTCTTCATTGTCAGAAGACAGAGCAGGTCTCAAGCAGCAGGACAGCAAGGCGTCCTTCTATAATCCACAGGTCCAGGAGTGTACTGAAATGTAGGGGTGAGAGTCTCCTATTATACCTGGTGCCCACCTTGAAGCGCCAGAAGCTTCTGGAGATTCCCCCCTTAGAGGTGTCTGGAATTTCGTCTCTTTCCCTGACCTGGCCCCAGCCTTTGTAGTGCAAGTGTGGTAGGTGACAGCTATGGCCCACATTAAGGCAGGATGGCCCATTCAGGCAAAACCCAGTCCCATATTTTGATGTTGTTCAAGAGGACACAAAGGCCAACTGCTAACTTCATCTAGTCATGTGACATAAGAATAGCCTTCGGGTATGAAATGGTTAGGATAAAACATGCTAACTTCTAAAGGTGCTATTTTCTGAATTGTGACTTTAAACCAAACTTTACCTTTAAAGACTGTTATAAATTACAATTAGTCAGATGACAGCATGCCTTACTTACCTGCTCCCAATCAAATGCTATCACTTATTAAGTGTAGTAAGGTAACCCAATGTTATCCTGTGGCAGACATATACCTTGCAGTAGTGAGGAACTAATTTAGTAGTTTTTCACTACCAGGACAGATAAAATCTAAAATATAGAATGCACCATGTCCTAAGGGTTGTTTAGGGCCTACTCTAGGGGTGACCTATACTTATTTAAAAAGGAAGGTTTTGGTCTGACAAAATGTTGATTTTACGAGGAGGAAATGACAGTTTAAAACTGCAATGGCAGGCCTGAGGGATGCTTAAAATGGCTTAAAAGGCTCATTTAGTAGGTGGCACAGTATGTGCTGCAGGCCCATTGGTAGCATTTAATTTACAGGTCCTGGGTACACACTTCTGAGGGTTACAAGTAAAATTAAATTGGCCAATTGGGTGCAAGCCAAATTTACCATGTTTACTGGAGAGAGCACAAGCACTTTAGCATGTGTCAGAGTCCTAAAGACAACAAAAGCATGTTGAAGGCTAAACGTTTGGAGGTGACCCTGTAGAGAGCCAGGTCCACCACCTTTCTTTACTCTCTACGTAAGGACTCATCTACTTGGCATTTGGTGGTATGGGTGGAAGGGGGTTGACTTGAACTCAGTGCCATCTATCTTCTTTCCACCTCTGCCACATCTAGCCTTTTCTCCTTTAAAGGAGTGTTCTTATGAATAGTCTGAAGAATAGCTTATTTAAGGCTTGCTTTATTGCTTTGAAATGAGAAATCCCAATTTTTGGAGCCATTTCGCTGGCTCAGTGTTTCTTTCCTGAAGGGAAAATCCATATCAAAATATATTTGCATGTCACCTTACATGATTAATAGATATTACACTCCACTACCAGTTTCATCAGGTGAACAAATTGCTTGTGGCCACACAACTGGCTATGTCTTTACTACTTCAACAGCACATCCAGGTTAGGCCACACATACACATTGTGCTGTAACAAATGTACACATTAGACTCAGGTTTTGTCACCATAATATGTACAATACCACTCCAAGCCATCAGTAAGCTAACAGTTGTTTGCCTTAATAGTATGTCCTTCCAAATTATAACCTTTCACCAATCTATACACCACACTACTATGAATGTGTGATAATTACTATATACATTTCTACTGAAATTGAAAAAGAAATAGAGGAGTCACTGGTTCCTTGTTGTGTAGATCCCCACAGTGTAAAAAGATATCTGGCTCAGGTAGCATAAACCTTTCTTCTATTGGAGTCCCTCTTTTCTTTCAGACATAGCCTGTTGCTGGGTCTGGGCTCTTACAAGGCCTCCATAAGCCTGTTTTGCTGATGCCAAATCTGGGTTGGCAACTAGTCTTACTTTTAATTAACCAATAAATAATGTTTCCAGCTATATCCTTAAACCCATACAGCAGCCCCACCCACTTTCTAGTTAGTAGGATGCACCATGATTCTTGTTGGGAAACCTCCATCTCATACCACACCCCAACATTATTTACTAAGCTATGGCCCTGTGCATTGCTATACTTTTTCTGCTCAATGATCTAGACTCTTGAAGTCCTCCCGAAACTTCCTAACTCAATTAAGGCCTGATTTGGATTTTGACAGCAATAGTCCTGACACTGATTTTTCAATAGAAAACCCATCCGCCTACTAGGCGGTCCACCCTCCTGATTTAGATCCTGGTGGGACCATGGGCAAAGGATTACCTGAGTCCTGCTGACTCCGCTGAGAATCTCCAGCTACCTCGACAGTGGCATTGAGACTAAGGGTTGACTGTGGTACTCCAGCCAACTGCTGAGCAGATTTGGATGTGCCTTAACACAAAGCCAAATGTGGCAGGCCGACCTCCACACCTGAGTTGGCGGATTGGAGCGGGAAGTGGTACAAAAACCTATCTCTTTCCATGTTTCCACTTTCTTTTTGTACTGGACCCAACTGGACATCACCTGCTGTCACTGGTGCTACTGGACAACAGAGGACACAGTACCCCGCCGTTGTCAGAATCAAAGTCAGGGATACTGCATGTACTGTGTATGTTGTGTGGGCACTGCACACAAGCTTGTGACCTCTTCAGAAATATACATGCCACAGGTATATTCCTACGTCTGGAACAGACTTATGTCAGTAATTGATGGGGACACACTGATGCAAGCCCAACCTTGGCTCCTCACTGCAATGCTGGGATATTATGACGGCCAGGGACGATATGGCAAAATTCCTTGACATGCTGAGAAAAAGGACCAGGCACTGCGTTGATCTAGTAGGCGATGCAGCAGATTTATAGCCACGAGGCAAGAGATGAGTTGATTTCTGCAGGTGTTGCATTGATTTTCCGACACACTGGGATTTCTCTAGGTTGAAGACTTTGTGGCCCTGTGACTTCAGACAGGAAGCAAGCTCAATCCAAGTCCTTGGAGAACACTTGTGGGGAAGATAGAGTCCTTCCAAGTGAATCAGAGGCCAGCGGGCAGCAGGGCAACAACCAGGGCAGAAGTCCTTCTCAGCAAAGCAGTCCAGAGGAGTCTTCTGGGCAGGCACGCAATCCCTCTGACAGAGTCCAGGTGTAGTTCCAGAAGTGTCTTATTTGGTGGGGTCAGAGACCCAGTATATATACCCAAAATTCCTTAAAAGTGGGGGAAACCTCAAAGAGTGGTTTTGAAGTGCACAAGTTCCTCTTTCAGCCCAGTCCTGTCTGCCAGGAACCCTGGTGGGGGGTTATCAATCCTGTGAGTGAGGACAGGCCACAGACCTTTGAAGTGTAAGAGCGCCCCTTCACCCTTCGTGCCCAGTGAGACCCATTCAGTATGCAGATGAATGCAGATATGACTGAGTCTTCTGTGTTTATAGCTGTCTGGATGGAATGCATAAGGGGAGCTGTCAACCAGCACAGACGAGAGGTGGATTGGAGACAGGCTGTAAGGCACAGATGGCAGTAAGCACAGAGAAATGCCCACTTTCTATAATTGTAATATTAAACCCAATATCACCAGTATGCAGGATCTTCAATTATCATTCTGGCCATACTAAACATGACAGGGCTTCTCCTTCCAGATTAGAATATACCACTTAAAAGTATTTGAGGACAGTTCTAATGCTAGTCTGTGAGAGGAGCAGGCCTCACAGTAGTGGAAATTGAATTTGTGAGCTTTGCGCTACCAGGACATTTTAAACACATAAGACCATATCCTGACATTTACTTACATAGCACCCTGCCGTATGGGTTACCTAGGTTACAGGAGAGAAGAATAAATAAAAGGCAATTTAGAAGGCACTGTTCCTGATGTCCTGAGAAGGCCAGATTTATAAAGGCCGAAACGCGTCGACTATATCTGTGGAGGAATGTACATTTGAATTTCTGAAAAAACTAGATGATATAAATTAGACTGTATCGGATGTGTACATCAGCATAGAAGTTTGGCTGATGGACGATACATTACTTACATTACCTCAATGTAATACTGCTCGCCAATGAATGGCTAAGCAGCTTACAGATTAAAGCACAACAGTGCATAAAGGAACTACTCAGTTATTGTTTCTTCAATGTTTTTTAATATTGTATTGTTTTGTATGTGTAGAGCATTTTTATCATTTGTTAATAGTCTTTTTGTTTTATGTTTGTACTATGGTCTTAAATACACCTGGTAGCATTACTATTTGTTAGTTTGGCACACAGCCCATGAGAGTGGGACCTGGAGACACTAAGCATAATTTAATAGATTTAATTGTGAATAAAGAAATAATTTTCCAGTGATTAATTTATGTTTTCACTATGTTATTTTGTTTTAAATTCATCCCCACTGTATATTTGTATTCAGTTTGTGTTTTCGGCCCTGATACAGTGGGGTTAAAGGGCTTCCCCTCATAGTTTATATATTCTATGGGTTACCTAGGGCCTATCTTAGTGGTGACTTATGTGTAAAAAAGGGCAGTTTAAGGCTTGGCAAGCCAAGTAATTTTAAATGCCAAGTTGAAGTGACAGTGAAACTGCACACACAGCCCTTCCAACATGGTTAAGGGGCTACTTATGTGGGTGGCACAATCAGTGCTGCAGGCCCATGCCACATGTAGTGCACTTTACTAGGGACTTACAGGTAAATTAAATATGTCAATTGGGTAGGAGCCAATGTTATAAAGTTTAGGGGAGAGATCACATGCCCTTAATCACTGGTCAGCAGTGATGAAGTGTGCCGAGTCCTATAACCAGCTATAACAGTGTCAGAGATATGGAGGGAGGCAGGAAAAAAGTTGGGGGATGACCACCCTAATGCTGTCAGGTCTAACAAGATGGGTTTGTTCGTATGTATGCATACTCCTTTAATTATCAAAAATATTACAATTGTTTTAAAAGATGTTCCTGTGTTCCACTTTGATTACCTTTATCCTGATGTACAGTGAACTAAGATATTTTCCCATTTAAAAGCATTAAATTGCTTGGTGAAAGTTTATTTAAGAGTTGGAATTTTTGCTGGTATTTCCCGTAATGCTTTTGATATTATTTTTATGATTAACTGTATGAAATACAGCAGCCATTTAGAATTGTATTTCTTCTCCACAGATCGCTTTCTGTCTATGTCCAGCATTGTTTTGAGGTTGGGTCTAAGACCCTGTATTTTTATGCGAGGTTTCAATATTCTTCCAGAGTGCCAGCTTGCACTTTTTTGTGAGTCTCATTGCCTAATGAATATTTTAACCATTTTTGTTGATGTTCAGGTTTAGTTTTTTTTTCAGAAACTCGAAAGAAACAATACTTAAGAAGCTTTAAAATGTGTTTATCTTCATCTTCAAAGTCTACTTTGTCTCTTCGCTCTTGGGCTAGAAACAAAAAAAAAAAAGTTGCCAGGAAAGTCCTCTGCCTTCCAGAGGTCAAGAGTTCTGAAGCAGAATCATCCACATTGATACATTACAATACAATGCTTTCAATCATCCTTGTGCTCTTCTCGTGAATTACTTTAACAGCTCCAAAGGTGAGACAGCCCTTTCTTCTGCAGCTCTTTGCTAAAATATGGAGTCCCAACATTTCTGAGTGCTGGAAGAGCCACTCCTTTTCACTCTTGTCTCTCTTCAGCCCCAACAAAACAGGACACTGTCATGGGTCCTAGCTCCCTCTCCAGCCACAGCTCTCACAAGGGCCAGTGTAGTTCACTCATAACTGGCCAGCAGCATTTATGTCACAGGATGGAGACCTTCTCTGTTTTATGTCTCTGTAAAGGTGCACAGAAAGCTTGAAGAGTATTTCAAATCCCGGGGTACCAATGTAAAGTTGTTCAGGCATCTTTTCCCACCAATTAGGCAGAATACAACCTATTGTTTTAGGGTCATTTTTATCAGTGTTCTGGCTAGTATCTAAATAATGTCCTGTGACAACAGTGACAAATTTCTTAAATAAACTCAGGCTTCTTTGTAAGCCCTTCCTCGTTCATCTTATTGTGAAACCGTTACTGAGTTTCTCACTCAGTCTGGCAGTAGACAGGTTCCCCTGTCAGAACCTCTGTTTCAACTTTCATGTTGACCATCTAGAAATGAGAGAACTCCTGACTCTCGATCTTAAAATCGCTTCCACTTCTGCCATTGGCAGAGATTAATGTCTGAGAGACCTCTGGCTGAAAAGAGATATGGTCTTGCTACACCTGGATGGCTCACTGCAGCTGTAGCTGGGTGGTTTTCTTGCATTTCCCACCAAAACAGATTGTTGATTACATCCATGAGAAGAAAGGCAAAAATAAAAAATAAAAATACTTTTCCACTATGGTCACCAAAAAGGTACTTGCACCACTGAGTTAGATTTTTGACAACAAGTGGAAAATAGCTTTCATTGAAATTTCTATCACTGTCTCAGTCTAAAGTTTAAAACGTGACTTTTATTTGCAACTAGACCTTCTCATTGAATATATAACTTTGCCTAACAAGTGACAAAAACGTTTGGCAATTTTTCACTGTAGGGACTTTCTTATCTGTAATATTTAGTAACCCCGACTTTTGTAAAATAATCAATCTATGCTTTGGGGTTACCAACCATGAAAAATCTATAAAAAAAGGGTTACTACGTGACAGACCACTTTTGACCAAATGTTCTCTGTAGCCATATATTTGAATCATATACCTGTGTGTAGTGTAAATACATACAGCTACACATAGATCATCTAAATTCCACTTTACTGGACCATTTCATATGCCAACTAATATGCACAGTGGGGAATGCCTCTGAACAAGGGCTTACCCACCGGAAGGGAGGGGGAGACCTTTATTTGGAAAAATGGGCCAAAGGGATAATCTCTCTAGAGTACACTACAGGGAAACCTATGGGCTATCCCTTATCTAACATAGACCTTTTTCTGTCCTGTCACACTTCAAGAAAAGGAAAGAAGAAATATTTTATTAGGACCTTCACCCACTCTAGTAGTGGCTTGCTTCATCGTCGGGTCTCATCCTGGCCCCTAAAAGCCAGGATGGGCTCAACTGTTTTAGGGTGCATTTTGGATATAATATAAACATATATCCCCCAGACCCAGGTATCCCTTTATTAGTGCTCTTGGGGGACATAGATAAAAACATATCTCCAAGGGGTTTTAGGATGTAATGGTCCTATGACCCTGTGTTCATTGTTGACATGTTTCAGACCCTATCATATGGCTTCTTTGGTCCAGGACTTTCATCAGGACATTCTCTGCATACAGTGCCCCAGTGAGGAATATTGCTTTTCTGTTGGCATGCACCACTACTTTGCATGCAAAGTGAGTGTATTTATTCACCAAGTTATAAACCACTGCTCTCACTTTTCAGTAACAGTCCCACTACTCAGGGGGCAGGGTGATCATCCATGTAGTCATACAGTCGTCATGGATATGGAGACACTGATTACTTAATCATTACACTCACACCGTTGATAACTGTGACTACAGGGATGAGCCCCACACCCCCTGGGTAGGAGGGCTTTTATCTATATCACCCCACACCATTAATAAGGAGATACCTGGGTCTGGTGGTGATAATTTTAGCTTTCTGGATCCCCAGGGTCACATAAGATATCCAAAGTGCTTCCTGTAATACCTTTGAGACCATTTTGAAGTGTGAAAGGACATCCACAATGAATAAGGACTACATAAGGCAAGGGATAACCTGTAGGTTTCCTTGCATTTCATATAGCAACCTGTCATGGCGTTAGTGGAAAGCTAAGTTAACAAATTGGTTGAACCAGTTTTAAAGTCCATTTTTAATGTAAAGTCACACACTGGACTAGTGTACTTAATCGCTACAACAGCACTATTATGTTATGTTATGTTATGTTATGTTATGTTATATTGATTTATATAGTGCCTGACTGCCCAGGGGCCTCGCAGCACTCAGAACCGCCGAACAGTAACATCACACAACAATACCCTGGAAATCAGGCTCTGAACAGCCATGTATTTATGGCCTTCCTGAAAGAGAGTTCTTGTGTCATTGCTTGAATGTTGAGAGGGAGGGAATTGCTCAGTTTCACTCCCTGATACGCCAATGATCTTCCACCCCATCTTGCTTTCTTCACTTTTAGAATCACTGCTAGCAATGCTGAGGAGGATCTAAGTGGTCTGTTAGGGGAATAGAAAGAAGCTAGGGATCTGAGCATCTCAGGACCTCGATTATGCAGTGCTCTGTATATATGGCATAGTGCCTTAAATTGCATCCTCTTGGCTACCGAGAGCCAATGTAGCGAGGAGATTCCGGCCTTTATAAATTCTTTCTTAGGGATATTCAATAGCAGACGAGCCGAAGCATTCCTAACCCTTTGCAGTCTTTTGATAACATAGTTTGGTGAGCCAATGAACAAGGCATTACCATAATCAATCCGAGACCCAATCAATGCCTGAACAATTAATCTTTTAGCAGCGAAGGAAAGGACAGTGAAAGCCTTCCTCAACATCCTAAGAAGGGCAAAGGAGGCTCCCGCTATCCTATTCGCGTGTTGAGACATTGAAAGTTGAGGATCCAGCCAGACCCCCAAACTTTTCATGAGTTCATTAGGAGGCGGGAAAGCACCCATGCCATCTATTGTTGCTGGAATTACAAAGGGCTTTGCAGGTATGCCCAAAGAACATCACCTCCGTTTTGTCATCATTGAGTTTTAGTTTGCTTTTAGTCATCCAGGCAGCAACTGCTTGAAGGCAGGGCTCAAGTGTTGTCCCTGAGTCCTGCAAATATTTTGTGAATGAGACAATTAGTTGTGTATCGTCTGCATATGACACCACTTTCAAGCCAAAGGATTGAACAATTTCAGCCAAAAGCAACATATGGATATTAAAAAGTGTGGGGCTAAGGGAAGACCCCTGTGGGACTCCACAGCAGCCCATGGTGCGTTTCGACAGGTGGGCTATATCTAAAACCTGAAATGACCTGCCATTAATAAATGAGGTGATCCTCATCCATTCTAAGGCTGGCCCAGAGATTCCAATCTCTTGTACCCTATTCTTTAGGATGTCCAGGCCACCGTGTCAAAAACCGCACTAAGGTCCAAGAGGATAACCGCTGTTTGTATCCCACTATTTAGCTGCTTTTTTGCCTCTTCCGTAACAGCAATTAGCACAGTCTCAGTGCCATTAAATGATCTGAAACCCATCTGAGTGGGGTGCAGAATCTTGTTCTCCTCAATAAACTGATCAGTGCTAAAGTGCATGTGCTCCCTGTCTAAATTGTATTGGTGATTGATTTATCCATAATTGGCATATTTGATTTACTAGTAAGTCCCTAGTAATGTCCACTATGCATGCCCAGGGCCTGTAAATCAAATGCTACTAGTGGGCCAGCAGCATTGATTGTGCCACCCACAGGAGTAGCAATATAAACTTGTCTCGGACCTGCCACTGCAGTGTCTGACTGTGTAGTTTTAAACTGTCATTTTGACTTAGCAAGTGCACCCACTTGCAAGGTCCAAACCTTCCCTTTTACTACATGTGAGTCACCCCTCAAGTAGGCCCAAGACAGCTCCATGGGCAAGGTGCAGTGCATTTGAAAGGTAGGACATTAACTGGTGTGCTTTACATGCCATCATAGTGAAATATTGCTAAACTCATTTTTCACTATTGCAAGGCAAATCTCTCCCGTAGGGTTACATGGGGATTGCCTTGAAATATATTTTAGGTGTAATTTGTCATTGGGAGCAGATAGAGATGTGGAGTTTGGATGTCTGAACTCACAATTAAAAAATGCATCTTTTGGTGAAGTTGGTTTCTGAACTGTGAGTTTGAAAGTGCCACCTTTAGAAAGTGGAGATTTTCCTGCTAAACCACTCTATGCCTCTGCCTGTCTGCTGAATACACGTTTAGTATGACAGTTGGGCTGTTTGTGCATTCACTCTAGGCAGTCACACGGAGAGGTGGTATGCCCTGCATATCCTGATGGCCCATCACCAGGCTAATGGATCCTCATGAGCTACATTGGTGGGAGGAGCTGGCACTTGCATCTTAATAGGGCTATGCCTGTCTTCACACAAAGCAGTCTGAAACCCCATGGAGTGTGCCTGGGGCAAGGGCAGAGAATAGCAGGGTCTTGTGGACTGCAAAGACTTCTGTTTGAAGTTTGCCTGCTTCAAAGGCAAAAATGTGTATAAGTACTGGACCTCTGACACCACATAGTTAGATTCCTTCTGAACTGAGGAAATTCTGCTATGAAGAAGGGCTGGATGCTGAAGGACAAGCTGCCACTCTCTATTGCTTTGCTGTACTGGCCTGCTGCTTGCTGCTTCTGTCCAGGGAGTGAAAGACTGGACTTAGCTTTCTACATCCTGCTTCCATAGGTTCTCCAAGGGCTTGGACTGAAAGGATTGGGGATGAGCTTGCCTCCAGTTAAGAAGTCTCAGGGACATCAAAGGCTTCACCTTCCAGCACCTGAGCTCTCTTGTTGAGAGTCCTGACTTGCCATGTGGTGCCAAATCCAGTTCCTGGGCCCTTGGGAGTGAGTTCTGGTGCAAAAAGGAAGAAATAAATGCATCGACTTCCAGAATGACTTCAGAACTGGTGCCACTCTCTGACCCCATGCCGTTGCCTGCACTGGTGCTGTGGTCCCCACTGAGTGCAACGACTGCAACCTACAATGTAGGCAAATTGCCACCCTACAACTCTGAAGTCTTGCCACAGTCCAAAAGCTGTGCCATTGATGTCCATGACAACCGACTGACTCTGCCACAGGGCCATGTGATCGTGACACTGCAAAGTCGATGCCTGATATCTTGACCTGCTGGATTCTTTGACCCTGCCTCGTCGTAATGAACCGCTGCCTCGCCACCAATGCCACATCACCTTTTCTGCAACCATAAGGAATGGACGCCTCACCTCTCCTGTCTAGCAATAAAGAACCAATGCCTCATCTCCCCGTTGGCAGTAAGGAACCAACTCCAAACCAGCTATAGCAACGCTGCACCTCTCTGACTCTGTGCAACCTTGGTTTCCTCATCATTTTCCGAGGTACTGTAACCAGGGTCTGTACGACTCTGTGGCGGACCGCGCTTCCTTGCGGGTGGTGCTGGGCTGTTGGAAGTGACTCTGTCAAGTCATTTTAATAGCCCTAGTTAGAGCTATTGTGTTTCTAAGTGCTATACCACACTAAGGGGGTCATTCTGACCCTGGAGGTAAATACCGCCAGGGCGGAGGTTGGCGGTAGCACCGCCAACAGGCTGGCGGTGCTCCGCCGGGCATTCTGACCGCGGCGGTACAGCCGCGGCCAGAAGCGGAAAGCCGGCGGTGTACCGCCGACTTTCCGCTGCCCATGGGAATCCTCCATGGCGGCGCAGCTTGCTGCGCCGCCATGGGGATTCTGACACCCCATACCACCATCCTGTTCCTGGCGGTTCGCCCGCCAGGAACAGGATGGCGGTATGGGGTGCCGTGGGGCCCCTGGGGGCCCCTGCAGTGCCCAGGCCAATGGCATGGGCACTGCAGGGGCCCCCGTAAGAGGGCCCCACAAAGGATTTCAGTGTCTGCTTTGCAGACACTGAAATTCGCGACGGGTGCAACTGCACCCGTCGCACCTTCCCACTCCGCCGGCTCCATTCTGAGCCGGTGTCCTCGTGGGAAGGGTGTTTCCCGCTGGGCTGGCGGGCGGACTTTCGGCGGTCGCCCGCCAGCCCAGTGGGAAACCCAGAATGACCGCTGCGGTCTTTTGACCGCGGTACGGTCTTCTGGCGGTTCCCGCTTGGCGGGCGGCTACCGCCGCCCGCCAAGCTTAGAATCAGGGCCTAAATCTTTGAAAATTCATATCTTTACTTGTATGTATTGGATGTTTGTCATTTTGGTTTTGTTTTACTAAGATAAATATTGGCTATTTTCCTAAACTGGTGTGGAATACTTTTGTGGTGTTTTCTCTGTATTTTAGTGTGTGCTGTGCATTCAAATACCTTACACATTATTTCTGAGATAAGCATTACCATGTCTGGAGTGAGGGTCCTTGCTTGGACAAGGTGCAAACTGCTGCCAACTAGAAACCCCATTTCTTACTTCCATTGATATAAATACAATGTGGACATTTATATCAAGGCTTTGTGTTGCCCTTACGCCACATAGGTGATATTTATGAAGCCACTCATTGTCTCCTTGCATGGCCATGCATGGATTGATAAATCTAGAGTAATGCAAGGCACTGCAATCACTGTCTTGCATTATGTCCCCAGGAGACGTCCCATGGGTGGAGTATGAGTGTTCCCACAAATCCACCCAATGATTTTGGCATATTTCCAGATTTACCATTAGTGGTAGAACTGGGAGTGTGTCAAAATGCTACGCCTCCCCATGTGAGGCGTAACATGAAAAATTTTCCATATTTTTCTTTCATTCCACAGCACACATAGAAAGAGGAAACTGCCTCTCAGGATTGTTTTTGTGCTAGAAGGTGCAGGCACCCTGGTAACATGACACAAATGTGCCTGCATTGGAGCTAGTCATCCAAGGTGCGCCCGTGCTAGGTAAGGATAGAGATGCACCATATAATGTTAAATACAGCTCATTCCTGTGCTTTCCCTTCCACGCAGCAAAATGCAAGAAGATGGCTTGCTGTTTTGAGCTGCTTGAAAGATTGTTACATTCGTCCCAGTGTTTGTACATTTATGGCTTCCTGTGGAAAACACTCAAACGTTTTCTTCTGCATCAAGTCTGCCAGATTTTTCAGTTTTTTTAAGTAGCAGCTGGAGAGAAATGTAAAATAAAGACACCACGAGGTAAGTTGGGGCAGAACTGCATTATGCCTGAGAGAAGGCATGATAGCGTCCTCACGTACCCTGTGCCAGGGTGCCACCCATTTTCAACTAGAAGGGCAATGATGAGTAGTGGATGTGAGAAAATAGAGATCAGAGTGCTCTCCTGGTTGTGAGTGATCTACGAAAGTGTGTCTCCTTTGTTTATTTCCAGAGGAGGAATTTGTATCACAGACTTCTAACAGTCAAGAGCAGTGCTTCCCAGAAGCTTCAGGTGCTGCAAGAGGGTCACTTCCCTTGGAATGCTCACAGTGCACAACACAATGCCACTGTATAAAAGTCAATGTGCAACATTAAAGTGTACTGTGAAGATATTAAACCTATGAGAATTTGGAATTACACTCCCTCACCAAAATAGGTTTATGACAATTTATTTAATGGTGTTGTTTTAAGGCTACCTGCATTCACAAAATGACTAATAGCTATGGGTTCTAGGCTGAGGTTATCATGGAATAAAAAGAATTAATAAATAATTCCTAAATATTTTGCGAGGTCTAGACATTACTCTAGTAAGGAGGCAAAGGCCACCTTTTCCACCCTGAAAAGAAGCTTCACCGAAACTATTGTAGCAGCCACATTTTCTCCAAGCAAAAACTATCATTTTAATGTTGACTTCACCTAAAGTGTAAATATAAGTTAGCATAGGCTTTGGTTTGTTTTAAAAAAAGAATTTTTTTTTATTGCTGCTAAATTTATTTGTCATTAATTCATAAAATGTAATTGCCATTCAGCAGATTATATCAAATATGTGCAATTTGGCCACAGGCCATTGGTCAAGGACTAAAAGTATGAATGAAGTAATCATAATTTGTGTATGTCCTGAAAATATTGTTTTTCTTCCTTTAAAACTATAATGTTCTCTATGATCCATAATGCTCATGATACGCATTTTATACGTGCTTATATATCTAGTGGGAGGGCAATATAAAGATTACTGTATGCACCCTCTCATTAAGAATTAATGAGGTCCCATCAACATGTAACAACATCTAAGATGGGAGAGAAGAGACAGGATGCCAGACACCAATGCAACTTCACACCTTTGGTTGCCCAACAAGTACCACAAATAATAGGCAGTGAGGAAGGTCAAGATTTAGGAGCCTTTCAGAGGCATGCTTATGTACAAATGTTCCTGTTACTTACCAGTAATCTTCATTACTCGGAGTCCAAGTCTTCCCAGAAACAGCCCTCACCTGTGAGATACCATTTTTGTTCCGCAAAACATTTACCCTAGCTGATTAGCGGCTGGGTACTGGCTTCTGTGCCACAAACTCATTCAATACCTGAATCTTTTACATTTATCTTCCTCCTTTTGAACATTTAAAGTCAGTGTCTCTCAAACTGTTGACACAAAAAGTACTTCTTTTGGTTGCCATATGTTCATGAAGGCAAGTGCAGGAGTTAGGTGCTTTCCTGTCAGTTTCCATTTTATAAAAAAAAATTCCAGACACATGGTCCTTGGTCCCAGTCATTCCTTTTTGCTTAAAGTCCTATTTTATTTTTAATGATTTCAGGACATTGTCCTGCCTGTATTTTTTCCAGAACCTTCTTCGGCTGAGGAAGAAGTCTTCATACCCTGGACTTGCATTGAGCCCTAAAGGTGTATTTGTTCAGGACAGCTGATTTTTGCAAAGTGGATTCTCTATTTGTGACCTTTGGGTTACCAAATAAAGGGTCTCATCCTTCTCAGTTAACTCTCCCTAGGTGGATTAAATCCACCATTGCCCACTGCTATGAAATAATTCAGGTTCCTCTTCCATTTGTCATTGAGTGGAAACCCACTAGAGGGTTGTCGGCTTCTTGGGCTTCTTTTAAAGGGGCTTCTTTGAGGGACATGCGTTGTGCTGCTAAGTGGCAATCTCCCCAAACTTTCCTTTCCTACTATCAGTTTCAGTTGGATGAGGGCTCTATGAGTGTAGGACAGTGCCCTCTTTCTAACATGGTTACCCCCACTTTCGGCCTGTTTGTCAGTGTGTTTGCCTGTGTCTGCTGGGATCCTGCTAATCATTACTCCAGTAGTTATGCTCTTTCCCTTAAATTATGGTTATTGTATACTGGTAATCCAGTATTTCACCCACAATTGCCATACTGGTGCCCCCTTATAAGTCCCTAGTATATGGTACATAGGTACCCAGGGCACTGGGGTTCCAGGGGATCCCCAAGGGCTGCAGCATTTATTTTGCCACCCATAGGGAGCCCATGCAAAGGCTTCTGCAGGACTTCCTATTGCAGCCTGCGTGAAAAGGTGCATGCACTGCCATTCACACTGCACCAAGTCACTTATAAGTTGCCCCTATAGCAGTCCCTCCAGCCCTGAGGGCAAGGTGCAGAGTAACCATGTGTGAGGGCACCACTACACAACCATTTTACATGTGTACTGGACATAGGTCAATACCTATGTCCAGCTACATAATGGTAACTCCGAATATAGGCATGTTTGGTATCAAACATGCTGGAGTCATACCCCAATGATTTTGCAAAGATTTGTTGTATGATTCCATGCACTCTGGGGGCTCCTTAGTGAATCCCCTATGTTGCCATTTCAGCCTTCTCAGGTTTTCCTGTCAGCCCCAGCTGCTGCCACCTCTCAGACAGGTTTCTTCTCTCCTGCTGCTTGAGCAGCTCGAGCCCATGAAGGCAGAACAAAGGATTTCCTTTGGGAGAGGTGTGTTACACTCTTTCCATTTGGAAATAGGTGTTACAGGCTTGGGAGGGGTAGCCTCCTCAAGCTTCTGGAAATGCTTTGAAGGGCACAGATTGTGCCCTCCTTGCATAATCCAGTCTACACCTGTTCAGGGACCCCCAGTCCCTGCTGTGGCATGAAACAGGACAAAGGAAAGAAGAGTGACCACTCCCCTGTCCATCACCACCCAAGGGGTGGTGCTCAGGGCTCCTCCAGAGGGTCCCTGGGTTTTGTTATCTTGGATACCAAGTTGGCAGGGCACTCTGGGAGCATCTGAGGGGCCAGTGCCAGCAGGTGACGTCAGAGCCCTCCCCTGATAGGTGCTTACCCGTTTAGCTGACCAATCCCCCTTTCAGGACTATTTAGGGTCTCTCTCTTGAGTGGTTTTGGTGTGTGTGTGTTGTGTGTCTGTGTGTGGGTGTGTGAGTGTGTATATATATATATATATATATATATATATATATTTTTATATATATATATATATATATATCTGTGTCTGTGTCTGTGTGTGTCTGAGTCTGGTTTTGTGTGTGTGTGTGTGTGTGTTAACTTAGTTGTGAGGATCCCTACTTGGACAGGTTGCAAATGACTGCCAACTACAGATCCCACTTTTAACATCTAGTGTCAGTGGTTTCTGACTTGGACACAGAACTAGTGGGGTGTAGCAGGGTGGTGGCCAAGATGCTGTTTACTAATTCTTTGGTTTCTTGTCTCCCTAAAGCTGAATGCTTTGCTCAGGCCCTCACTGCAGAGAAATGACTGCCTGCACCAGTCTTCAGTTCTTGTGGACAAGGATGGAAAACAGTGTTAGGGAACTCTGGGAGCATCTTCAGATCCTGCCGGCAACTGCAACTGTTTCCCTATTGTGCATCCTCAGAGGACAGCCTGTCTTCAGTCTGCATCAGAAGAACGAAGAATCTCCCTTGGAGTGAAGGAGTCACTTCCCCTGATTCAGCAGGCACCTCTCTGCATCGATGACCGGCGGCATGGGTCCCCTCTATTGACAAGTTGCACAGATCCAGCATTGCAGGTGGTGGACTGAAGTGGTCCAGACAGTCCTGAAATCCAACAGTCCAACTTTGGTGTAGTTAAGAGCTTCCCTCCCCACGCAAGACAGTCTGTTTTTTGCAGTTGCCAAGGATTGTTGGCATCCTTCCATGATGTTCTTCATGCACCATGCAGGCCCCAGCACTCCTTCCTGCTATGCACAGCTTCTCGCGTGGTTCTCCGGCAGCATGGCACCCTTGTAGTGCTACGTGAGCCTCCTTTTGCACCTTCTTTGTCCCCATGCTGTGGGACTCCTGGGCCGGCTGCCTTGTCTTCTGAGGGCTCTCTGAGTTGCTGAGAACCCCCTGTGTCTCCCCCTCCTGAGTAGAGTCCACCAGGTCCCTCATGGTCCTGGGCAGCACCATTTTCCACTAATCGCAAGCTTTGCATGTGCCAAGGTTTGTTGGTGGAATCCTGCAACACAAACCAGACTGCAATCATCCAAAGGGCGTGGGACATCTTCTGCACTAACCAGGAACCTACATCCATCTTATTGGGTGCAGTACTGACTGCTCTTCTTCACCGGTGGTTCTTCTTTCGCACCTTCATCTGGGTTAGCAGGGGCTCCTGTTCTCCTTGGACGCTTCAGTGCTTTTTGGACTTGGTCCCTTTCTTTCACAGGTCTTCAAGTCCAGGAATCCATCGTAGGTATCTTGCGGTCTCTTCTAGTTCTTGCAAAATCTTCTTTCTCGTGTTCTTGTGTGTTCTAGGAAAGTTACTGTGATTTACTCCTGCTTTCCTGGGCTCTGGGGTGGGTTCCATTACTAACCTTTGGTGTTTTCTAATACTCCCAGTGCCCCTCCACACACTACACTTGCATAGGTGTGAATCCGACTTTCACATTCCACTTTCTTACTATATGGTTTTTGTTCTCCCTAGGCCCATTTCTAACTATTGTGATTTTCACTATTTGCACTGTTTTCTAACTGTTTTATAGCAATTTCTGAAGACTAGTGTATATAATTTGTTCATTACTTACCTACTAAGATAGTATAGTCTCTATGGTATTTTATTTTTCTAACATTGAGTATTTTCTTTCATGTGTGTGAGTACTGTGTGACTACAGTGGTATTGCATGAGCTTTGCATGTCTCCTAGATAAGCCTTGGCTGCTCAGCTACAGCTACCCCTAGAGAGCCAGGCTTCTAGACACTGCCTACATTTCATTAATAAAGGATAACTGGACCTTGTAAAGGTGTAAGCACCTTTGTTACCCACTACAAACCAGGCCAGCCTCCTACAAAGAGGATTTTTCAACTTTTTCGGGGGATTGTGTTTTGTCAGCTGTTTCAAACATCTAAATTGAGCTATTATATATATGTAAAAAAAAAAAATGTCTGATATTTTGCATTCACGTGGTGTGTGATGTGATCTTCTATAATCAATCCTGTGCTGTTTGGGTATTCTCTAACAGATAAGGACTGTATTGAGGAAGATGGACATGGTGGTAATTCCCTGGTTACTTACTGTAAACTTCATTACTTCTGGTCCAAGTCTTCACTGATTCAGTCCTAGTTTCCCATCGTCCCTCCTGTGTGTGAGGTTGATTATGAAGTGGCTTGATTTTTTTCATTCTAGTAAGCTGGAATATAAACAGAAAAACATGTTGTTGTACCTCCCTTTTCTACTGACTGCTGGGTAATGACAGCTATGTTGGGAGGTATTTTTTCTTTAATCAGCTAGGAAATAGGTTCTGCAGGATGGAGATATCATCTTTTGCAGGTAAGGACTGTTTCGGGGAAAATGGACGAGGAGGTAAGGGCAAGTGAAAGTGAGAGGCAATAGGGCATGGACGCCATTTAGGGGTTGCCTTGGGTCGCAGACGTGACCCCTGGCTTGCTGTTTGCGACCTTTGGCAATGCCTTTGCAATCCCTGGCCTCAGAGGTGGCAATTAGTTGTAGCTCACTTTATCAGCATCAGACACCAGCCTCCTTCTCTGCTCATTGTTTATTACATTAAAAGTGAAAAGTAATCTATCATTTACTATTAATGTAATAAAGAGGATCAGCAGGACCAGGAATGGAACCTCCACTGGTAACTTAAGTGGCTTAAAATACTTTTCAGTATATTTTATAGGCATGCATGGGGGTGAGAGAGAGTTCATGTATATGTGTGAGCATGAATGTTAGTATGTGGGATAGTGTGTGTGAGGGAGAACGTATAAGTGGTTTAAAGTAAGAGTAAGTAGAGTGATAATGAATGAGTTAGGTTGAGTTATGTTAGGAGTGAGTGCAATTATTGTGATGTCATTGGGGTTAAGGTCGTGTGACATCACTTCCTGTGACATCATTAAGGTCAAAGGGTGTATGATGTCACTAACCCTGGCATTTTGATGAATCACCATCCACGCAAGAGGATAGTAGTTGAGCCTCAACACAATCTCCTTCCTCTGGCATTTCTCTACACATAATGATGTCAAGGGCAAGTGGGGCAAGTGGGGCAAAGAGGCATAAGGCCATTGTCCATCCTGGCATTACTCCGTTCCCTTGATGAACCTTTTATCTATTGTGCGTTGGAACATGGGAAACTGAGCCTCTAGCTCTCCAGTGGGACCCTGAAATACCAGCATGGAAAGCTGCTGCAGGGTTAACCCGTCAAAGCAAGCAGTTCTTTGCAAACCATTGTCCTAAGTCATCAGTGCACAGTGCACAACCAATCAAGCAACAATATAATGGCAAAATTTACATAGTTCAGAGATATGCTTAATTTGTAAAATAAGCGTTGGTGTCCGAGGCTTTATCCAAATGCCTGCGGCCATGCAATTAAAGGTGGCAATCAAATGCATAGTTCTGAATCCACCTAATTCCTCTTAAACCCACTGCCAGACACACACCAGCCTACTTTCTCCCTTTGTGACAGTTCTTCTGTCTTTGCCCTCCTTCTTCTTTCCCCTGTTTGTTTTTCTCTCGTGCTCTGTCAGTTTCAGATGAGCTGAAATATGGGCCGGTTTAAAAAAATGACATGAACATTGGAAAACCTATGAACGTTTCCATTACTTTTGTTAGTTAAACAATACGTGGATGAGCAAACTAGTTTGATGTCAAACATAGATCCATCTCTTGTTTATGAAAAATGGAGAACATGTATTTTCTCTGCCTTTTGCAATGTGAATACAGTAAAATATGCCAAATCTGTTGCCGTAGTTTGCCTATTACAAAACAGTACAAATGGGTTTGCGCTACGTCCCGTGTTGTTATCTCTCTTTGGGCTTCAAACCACGCCCATCTCACGTCAGTGTCTTTCATTGGTTCGTGGGCTTGCCTTTTAAAATCTGCTTGCTTTCATTAGTGGAAGGCATGCATACGTCATGCTTTTTCCGGTGTTTAGCACTCCTTGAGCGCAGCGACCAAGTACTGGAAACCTACGAAGCTTGCTGTTTTCCGTCGGGTTTCTGGACTACTTTTTCTCTTTTTTCGCAGTGCGATCTCGCTGGGCAGAAGTTGAGCGCTTTATATGACATCGATCCTGTTACATAGTTAATTGCACTTTTGCAGGTTACATGAATAATTTAACTTTTGCCGACAAGTTTAACTACGAGTGAACTTTCATTTCCGTTTGTGTGTCTGCTTTGCACTGATGGCAGCCAGCAGCTCACTTATGTGAAACTTTTACTTTTCAGTTTATATGGCAAGAAAAGTCCAGTTAGTTAAGTGAAACTGTTTTATTTTCATTTTCAATTTATGTGGCAAGAAAAGTCCGGTTAGGAGTTTACAATGCTAATTTCTCGAGCTCAAGCAAACGCGAGACTGGTTGCATTGCAAATGCTTGTTTTTCTTGTGCTAGTAATGTTGCCATTTCCTTAATGTTAGCACACACTTACCAAGGGTCCCTAGTTGCTAGACAAATGCATGGACCATTTGTTAGAATTTCACTGTGCTGTACGTGCTTCGGGTGTGCAATGCTCTACAGCCCGTGAAAGAAATACCATTTTAATCTTGTGAAAAGGCAGACGAAAGAGCTATTAGACATGTATAATATTATTTTAAACTGTTTCTCTTTCAAATCGTTATTTATTTTTTAAATTTCACCACATCTGCTTTGCTGACTAATATTTTATCATACTTTTAAGATAAGATTTCTACTGACAATTTTTCATGTCTGGGAGACAACTGCAGATCCAGACAGGATCAGGATCAAGGCACAACCTCAATATTTTTTTGTATTTTTTCTTACATGTTGAATATTTTCGTTACAGCCATATTCTTAGGTATTCATTCTCACCATTTTACCTAAGCGAATAAACGGCATTTCTAAGCAGCATCTTATTCTGAGGTTGCATCCATGAATAAAACAGTGTTTTGCTGTCTTGCATTTTTTAAGTTTGAACACCTCGGTTGCTTTTGCCCTTTCCATCCTCAAATGTAAAATAACAGGTTTGTTTGTAATTTATGTGCATATAATAATGCTACCAATTAGAGCTGCTATACATTTAAAATGTCTTACAGAGATGCATTTCCTAAGAAACAAGTGAGGAAAATGTAAGAGAATAGGCGTGTGTGTAGGAAATTGGGTTGTTGGCTGACTGGGGTGTGGTCCTGGTCAAGCAGCAACCCCAATCCTTATTAGAGTAGGCACAAGCCAACCCCAAATTAACCTGTGCTCAATCCTCTGGTAGCTTGGCAAAGAACAGTCAGGTTTAACTTAGAGACAATATGTAAAGTTTCTGTGCAACACTCCACACTGTACTAAGGTGAAAAAAACACCACACAAAAAGGACCCCCACACCAAGGGCCAGATGTATCAGTCTTCACAATAGAGATTACCTAATTGTGATTTTTATGAATCACAATTAAGTAATCGCTATTGCAATGTATGAAACTCCATGAGTTTCATACTGAGATTCGCAAGGGCTCACAAATGGACCTACCTCATTAATATTCATGAGGTAGGTCGCAATTTGCGAGCCATTGCAAATGGCTACAATCATAAGGATGGTTACCTGCTCGGCTCAGCAGACCACCATTTCTGTGATTGCTTTTCAATAAAGCAATCTTTTTCTTTTTTTTTTAAAATGCAGCCCTTTTTCCTTGAAGGAAAACGGGAAGCGTTTAAAAATGAAAAATGAAAAGTTTTATTTTTATTTTTTAAGAGTAGGCAGTGGTCCGTGGGACCACTGCCTGCTTTTAATTTTTTTTTCCGCATGCATTCACAAAGGAGAAAGGGGTCCCTTGGGGACCCCTTCCTCTTTGCGAATGGGTTACCACCAATTTCAAATTGGTGGTAACTGCGATTGTTTTGCGACAGCCACAAAACAATCATACATATCTCTGCAATTCGGTATTAAGAAGGGATGCCCTTGACACGCCCCTTCCTATAACCGAATTGGTATGTGGTCGCAAATCCAATTTGCGAATCGGATACAAGTGACTGAATCGCAAATTGGATGTTTGCGATCACAAAAATGTTTGATACATCTGGCCCGAGTTAGCAAAATAGTGATGTTTAACACATAAAATAAGACCAATACAACAGAAATGTAATCAGTAGAACTGGGGATATGCATGCTTTAAGATTTCAGTGAAAATAGTGACTACAAATACAAGGCCCCAACTGTGGCTATCAGGTCGTGCCAGGCCGGGACAAAGTCACAAGATCAGGCCTTAAATCCTGATTTGTGGAGCATTGTCAGTATCAGGGTTAAAGATGCATTGCACAGCCGAAGCGATGCGCCGGTTCCCAGTTGCACCAAGTCTGTAATGCCGAGGTCCTAAGTCTTCGTCATAGATCCCATTCATTTGAGATTGCAATGCAAAGCCCAGCATTAAAGATGCATTCTGCAGTCAGGCCATTCATCGGTTCTGTGGAGCTGCCAGTCTGCCATGTAGAATCCAGCTTCTTGGTTTAGGCTATATTTGAAGAATGTGAGGAAGGATGCATTATGCAGCATCAATTCCACTGGGGTGATGGGCTGCGATGTGGGCCTTTGGGGTGGCACAGATCCACAAAGCAGCGGCGATGCATTGATGCTGCTTGGTGTTACGCAGCATAGCAGAATATCCAAAGAGGCTGCCAGTGCACCTTAGGCCTACATATAAGCGACTAGGACTATTTTGGCACCACTTGACAGGGTAGGACTAACAGATGGCAGGGTTCAGGTGTTGGGTTCAAAGATGTTGGACCCTTCTGTCCCTGAGGGTTAAGACAGGAGGCCAGCTAACTCTGCTTGGAGTATTTTTTGAGTTGGGGGTCCATCCTTCTCACCAAGGGTAGAAGGCAGAAGGGCAGCGCAGCAGGGCAGCAGGCTTTCAGATTAGCAGTCCAGCAAAGTGGCAGTCCATTCTGCAGCATCTTTCCTTCTTCCTGTCAGTGTCCACAGATCCAGAAATGTACTGAAGAGTTGGTGTCTGAGGTTCAGTATTTATAGCCAGATGTGGCTTCGAAGTGGGAAGAAGCTTCTAGAGGCATGACTTTGTAGTGCACAGGTGCCCTTCTGTCCTTGCCCTGGCTCTAGACTAACTACAGGAGGTATGCAGCCCTTGGTGTGGAAGCAGGGCACAGTCTATTCAAGTGTAAGTGGGGCTATGCCCAGCTTCCCCCTCTCATCCTGCAAGTGACGGCCTGCACAGACACACTTAAGCTCCTTATCAAGCCCCTATTTTGTGTGGCTGTGTAAGAGGACTATATATAGTCCAACTGTCAACTACATCTTGTCATGTAACCCAGAGACAGGCTGCAGGCACCAAATGGCTAAGTCAGGAAAATGCCAACATTGTAAAATTGACTTTTTCCAAATTGTAATTTAAAATCCGACCTTATTAGAAGTTAGGATTTCTTGTTACAATTCCCAAGACAGCAAACATAAATGAGTCACCTATTTTCAATTAGAAGTTGCAGCAACTTATTTAATTTAATAAGGTAAATCCACTGTTATTCTATAGAGAGGTATGCCTTGCAGTAGTGAAAAACTAATTTAAACGTTTTTCACCACCAGGACATGTACAACTTAAAGGAAACTGTCCTACTCTTTATAAAATGCATTGCAGCCTGCCCTCTGGGCTGTCCAGGGCCTATCCTCAGGGTGACATGTATGTATTAAAAAACAAGGTTTAGACCTGGGAAACATTTCGCTGTGGTAGGTCGAAATCGCTGCTTAAAAACTGCACATACAGGTTGCAATGGCAGACCTGAGATATGTTTAAAGTGTTACCTAGTTAGGTGGCACAAGCAGTGCTGCAGGCCTACTACTATATATATTTTTTTAATTTGCAGGCCATCTGCATAGTTAGTGCCACTTTACTAGGGACTTATAGGCACATTAAATGCGCCAATTGGGTTTAAGCGAATCCTACCATGTTTTAAGGAGAGAATACAAGCACTTTAGAACTGCCTAGGAGTGGTAACATGCTCAGAGCCTTAACAGCTACTCATCAGCTGTTGTTCTCTGAAGCACTAGCACATGACAAGAAACTCGCACTGGAACTGCAATTTTCTTGACAGACCTTACATTGGACAAAATCCTGCAAGAAATTTAAACATATTGCATTACAACGGGAAATATTTAGGCGAAAGTTACTGAGGATTTCCATAAAAATAAAAACAACTAGAATGGACATAACCACTTTTCATACTTGTCTACAAATGGCTGAACATAGGATACTAGGTGTGGAATACAGAATGATCAACAACCTGGATTGGGGGCAAGACATATTATACCCGTTAGAAACTGGGTTGGCAGAGATATGCAGCCTGTCCAATTAGGTACCATAACCCTAGTCAGGAAATGTCTGTTATGCCCATTCTGTAGCTGAGAGCAAGGCAGTCAGGCTTAACTTAGGATGCAATGCATAAAGTATTTGTCTAACACTTAAAGCAGCAAAACAATGTAAACATGACACTGAAAGGGACCACACCAGGGTAGAAAAATTGATCTTAATTTAATGTACCAAACAAGACCATAACAACAAAAATCCAATTTCAAGATATCAATTTTTAAAGAATATCTGCAATTATACTACTTAGAACCATAAAGCACCAACCAGGGATATCTGGTCACACTAGACTTCGGTAAAGGGAAAAGTTTAGGCTGGCTGCGATAGAGCACAGGTTGTCTACAGGGACTAACCTTGTCCCACTGACACAGTCCCTTGTGTGTGGAGAGTTACATCGACAATCCCATGCGAGGAGTAGGGGAGATGATGAGACGGCAATGCATTGGTTATGATCTGCACAGTCAGGGATACTTCTTTGTTGAGCTGCATAGTAGTTGTTGCAATATCCTTGAGGTGTGGCATCGAACCCTTTACAGAGAAGGCACTGGGTTGTCGTGAAGCAGTGCAGCAGGAGATGCAAAGGCAATGCCTCGGGCCAGGGGTGATGCATTGATTCTGAGCCACGCAGTTGGTGCTGTGATGTCCTTGTCCTCAGCTGCGACGGGTCAATGTCAAGGAGAGATGAGTTGGTTCTAATTGGCGCAGTGACAACGATGCATGGATTTCTGTAGAGGGCAGCTGCAGAACTCACATCCAAGGGTCCAGGACTGGATTAGCAGCATTTGGCAGGGTAGGACTCAGTTTGTCGGATTTGACATCGAAAGTCTGTATACCACAAAACACAACCCTAGAGTCAATTGGAGGTATACTTTTCAGAGAAAATTGGAAGTACAACGCGTAATGTTCCAAACTAGCACTGATGGAAATCTTTTTTTGAGTTTGAAGGCTGTCTGTTTCTCCAGACCCAGGGGACTTGGATAGGCAGCATATTTGCCCCTAGCTCAGCAGGTCTGTATGTCATCAGTTTTGAAGAAACTTACATCCTGGGTGTCTCTAAACCTTTTAAACAGAGGATACTCTTTTGGAAATGGTATATCAATGATATAATCATCATCGGGAAAGAGACTGAAGAAACAGTTTAACATTCTGAGCTGGCTGAACACACAGGATAACTATTTAAAATTCACTTGCTCCAAACACAGGAACCAACACGCTTTTTAGATGTGACCATCTTCTCAGATAGATCAGGACTAAGTACTAAGACGTAATATAAACCAAAAGACAGAAACAGTTTGCATTCATTTAACAGCTTTCATATTTAACAGCTTTCGCCCACACCCCCTGAGGAAGAATGTACCCTACAACCACATTTCAGGAATCCATTGCATTTGTAGTAGCACCCAAGACTCTAGCAACCAAACATGAGACCTCACAAAGAAATTAAAGGATGAGAATATCCAGAACACATCATAAGTAAGTGTAAATAACTTGCCAAGAATCAGAATCCAACAGATGTCCGGGGAATAATGTCCTACATGCATTACTACATACTGCACGGCATATAACCACATACAAAGTAATCAACAAGCACAAATGTTGTCACATCAGGCACTTTGAACTGGCCAAAACCCAGATTTGCTTACACATGAGGGAAAACCATCCAGGACTACCTAGTGCACACACGACTTCCCAGAGCACAAAAAAACATTAATTCTATGTCCACAGCTTGAGGCCTTCATCCAGTTACCAGTCATTACCCAGGTTGCACCTATTCAGTGTGTCACCTGACACAGATAGTTAAAAACCTAGGCCTTAATGCAAATCTAAAATGGACCTGGAGGTAGCACAATAATAGCAATTCGAGACATAAAATCTACATGATCAAATGTCCTTGCCATCTGAAACAGATGGGCATGATGTATAGAAAAATCAAAACCCAAATTGAGGAACATCATAGCAACATCAAGTGCTGTAAGATAACCTGGATGAGTCCTTACAAGTAAACACACAGAAAAGGAATTGGAATGGGTTGCCGTAAATACATTAGATTACACCAACAAGAACCCTGAAAGAGTCCTCTTTCAAAAGGGACAAAGCTTTATCAACTTAAACTTTCCACACAGGCCTAAACGATATTATCCCGTGGTTGCTGCACTGAACCAATAGCTACAAAATAACACTGCCTCATAATCTGAACCTTAAAACCCAGTGGAGCATAGAGATATTACTCTTCAACCCACAACTATCATGAGAGTTTAAAATGGCCAATTTGAGAGACACTGAGGGCCTGATTCTAACCGCGGCGGGCGGCGGTCGCCGCCCGCCATGCGGTTCCCGCCAAATGACCGCACCGCGGTCACAAGACCGCGGCGGCCATTCTGGCTTTCCCGCTGTGCTGGCGGGCGACCGCCAAAAGGCCGCCCGCCAGCACAGCGGGAAAGACCCAGCAACGATGAAGCCGGCTCCGAATGGAGCCGGCGGAGTTGCTGGAGTGCGACGGGTGCAGTAGCACCTGTCGCGAATTTCAGTGTCTGCTAGGCAGACACTGAAATTCTTTTTGGGGCCCTCTTACGGGGGCCCCTGCAGTGCCCATGCCAATGAGCTTTTCATTGTGGATGGTAAAATTCGTAATGGGGAACTCGTAAGGGCACGACGTAACTGCAGTATGGATGACGAGTTTTTAGACCATGTTGATGATATGGGTAGGAGATTTAGAGCACAAGGCTACTCGAACAAGGTAGTTAAAAGAGCCCAGTCTAAAGCTAAACAATTGGATAGGGGAGATACCTTGAGAGGTAAAAAACGAGATAATGTGGTGGATGAATCCAACAAGGTTCGATTTATAACAGACTTTAAAGATGCATCTTTGATTTTACAAAAATTTATGAGTAAACATTGGAACACACTACTTCAGGACGAATCACTTAAAAATGTAATATCAGAAAGAGTACCTACAGCATATCGGAAGGGTAGAACTTTGAAAAGTATTTTGAGTCCTAGTTTTACCACTACTTCCTCCGTCAAAACTTGGTTATCTACACGAGGAACAGGATTTTTCAAATGTGGCTGCTGTGGAGTATGTCTTTGGGCATGCCATAATACTAAGGAATTCTCCATTGGTGGGAGAGTTTTTACAATTTATCCAACGATTGACTGTAATACCACTTATGTCATATACATAATACAATGAAAATGTACTCGAACCTATGTAGGGAGCACCATACGTCCACTTAAAGTCAGAATTGGAGAACATGTTAGAGTGCTCAAAAACTGTGATGTAAGGTATCCAATAGTGGCACATATGTAACCTGTGATTCTCAACCAACTCACAAAAGTTTCGATTTTTTGGACTTGTACATGTTCCTAGAGCTCCGAGGGGAGGTAATAGGGAATTATCTCTACGAAAGAAAGAGGCACTATGGATCATGAGATTGAGGGCCGTAGAATCGGGTCTCAACTCTGATAGAGAATAGGAGTTCTTCCTGGGTGATTGATAATTTGGAATGTATCTATATATAACTTGGATCTTTCATGTATTAGACTGAATTCATTGGATATTTATGTTAAGTTGCCTATTTGATTTGCTATCATTACTTTGTTGACTCAAAGAAACTACTTTAATGATGAGAGTTAACAACTAAAATTCTCAAACACACACTAATGCTTTTTGGACAAAGGGGATTTGATGCATCCAAAATATCTTTTCACGTATATTTTGAATTTGTTGTATGTGTTAGTCAATTGGTTGACTTTCTTGGTTTGATTTGTTCCTCTTGATATGATTTTTAGAGGGATATTCAGGGCTGTGGTTTAAACAAATGATGGTTATCATTAGACTACGTGTCTGGATTTTGACTAATGCAGATTGTTATGTGGATATTTTTGACAATTTATTTGATTGCACTTGAGTGGTTTTTTCACCCTGTATATGGAATTCGTTAATGTTTGTGATCAGATATCAGGGGTTTTATATGTGAAGTATGGCGTTCGGCACCTGGACTATATTTGAGCTCTATCAGACCGTTTGTGTATAGGGGTTTCGGTTATTCTACACGAACCTTTGGTCCTTTTTCTATATTGATGTGCTATTGTCCTTTTTCACTGTTGTTGGCAGTAATCCGTGCCGTGACCCCGGGAGTTCTTTTTAGCTTCCGGGAACACGTGCGCAAGGAGCGTACTCGCCATTTGGGCGCTCTAATATGAAGACGCCGTTTCTCTGCTTGAAGAGTTTTTAACTGGGGTAAGTGGTTGAGGATGATGAATTTTCACAACAATTGTGTTTTGTTCTGTAAAGATATGATTTGAACTAAGTATCCTGATGATTAGAGAGTATATACACTATGAACTTGTTTCTCTTTTGTAGTCTGTGGACGGAGTCGGGTTTGACCATTAAACAAGTTTTGCATTAGCATTTACCACTGGACCATATACAGAAGGTATTTATTTGATGTTACTTTAGCAGCTACATATGGGACTGTGGACATTTCATGTTTGTATTGGATTTGTTTGTAATAAAATGCTTTTTTATATATTCATTTGGTTTCTCTTTTCTGATCAGACTTGGACAACCATGAGTTAGTTGTTGTATGCATTGGCAACAACTGTAGATGGATAGGATTATCCATTTACCTTGGATTTCGGTGGACAATAAGGTACTGCTATGAGCTGTATGGCACTGGTCTTACACAATTATTGGGACAGCACTATTAATTGACTGGTTTTTGTGCACATGATCTTGCATGAGATGTTATTGATCTTAGGATATTGATTTGCATTTATTACTAACTTGAATAGTGTGACCAGTGTGTGTGTTTACAAATAAGTGGTGATAATGTGGCACTATACAGTTGTGTGAGCAGGTGAAAATCAAGGATTTTATTTGGTCACTGCTCAGTTTTAAGGGTTGTTAATTTTCTTTCGAGTGGATTTCAGAGTTTTTTTTTTATTCACAACATATTGAAACTTCTTTCCTCTCACTTGTTTTGGGTGATTTGACTATCGATTTGGAAATTTTAAATTTGGGGTATTTTACACAACACTTATTCATTGACGTTTGAGCATTTTGGTTTGTAACTCAAACAATTTGTTTGCGATTTCTAGCCCTGAAGAAGTCGTTTGGGATGAATGAATTTCCCATGACGAAACACGTGTTGGCTTGAAATGTATTCTCATGGATTAATTGCTGAGTGATGTGAAGATTTGACTCAATAAATCATTGGATTGCACTGGACATTGCGGAATTCTGTCAAAGTTTACATGAAGTGTCTGTCTTTATCACTGCTCATTTGTAGTCATTATATAATTTTGATTGCTATAATCATAACATTGTGTGGGGTGCCTCATATTGTTTCTATTATTTTTGGGGGGTTTATTCTAAACCTGTAAGGGATGGGTGTTTTCCCTTGTGAGGGCACCTCTTAGGTCATCATAATTGGACTGACTTGAATCCAGAGCGCCTATTATTCCCTCATCATTACACCCCATAAGTTAAACTAATTAGTTTCGAGGGGGCTTCTTGGATTTTGACCCTAATATTCAATTACTCCATCATGGATAGATCTAGATTAGCTGAGGAATTGTTTGATAGTTTAGCCAAGGGGGGTACGGTTCACAATACGTTACGTAATAAGGCACACTCACAGAAGGAAGGTTTAAGAAGTAAATTTATTAGACTAGAGAAAATGAAGAAGAGTGAATTATCTAAATGGTGGGATGGGGCGACATTAAAACAATATAAGAAACTTAACCGCATCCCCCATGGCTTGAGATCTCAGATATTTCCTACTTATGACGACTTGGACGTAGATTTGTTGGCTTTATGGGATAATGAGTTAACTGCTAGCTCAATGAAACTCATGGATATTTTAATTACAAATGCTGAGAGGAAATTAAGTCAATTACAAGCTGAGATTGGGGTTCTAGAAAAGGAAATTGAAGTCTTAAATTTAAAAGAAGCTACTGACAAAAAGTATAACATTTTGGAGGAAGTACTACTTAAATTCCAGGAAGAAATTACGCAGAGGAAAGCACGAAAATTAAAACGGGATGAGAAACACTACCTGATGGGTAGAGTTTTTACTTTTTCCAGCAAATATGATCATTTAATTCATACTAATTTGGTTCCTAGAGCATCCAGTATATCTAATCTTTCAGATCCAACATCCATTAGTACTTCGATCACAAGTGATAATGAGGTGGAAGGTGGTGCAAGTACTTCTTCCTAAGGGTGTGACACTCCGAGTGGAAATGCTTTTTTACAAGAACTACTGAGGATGAAACGTGGCAAATACGCTCAAAACAGAGGGACAACATATACAAAAAAAACAGGAGGGGTAGGGGAGGAGCAGGTGGTCAAGGCAAAAGATCAAGATGGAGTCAAAACGAGATCTCGGGACAGGAAAAATTTAAGTTGGATGGATCATCATCCATCAATGTGATTAATCTTTCCAAGGTTGAATTGACCCCAGGGATCAAGAGACTATTGGCCAAAGGTTTGAATTTTTTTCCTAACATCTTTGGTGATCCCTGTAGGTCCAAAATTGATTTATTTAGGTTTGTTCGCAAACTTAAACTTAAAAAACATTTTCAATTGAACCCACTTGACAGTTGAATTCCGGATGCAACTGCATCTGTTTTAAGCACATTATCTATTGAAGAGGTTTATGATACAGCACTCTTATTATCTATAGCTGAACGAGATGAGGATCCCGATATTTTTTCAAGAGTACTACAGGATTTGGATGTAGTTTCTAGCAAAAGTATCTCTAGTAGTTTAAAAAGGAAATCATGTTGGACTCCGAGATCTTTAGGTATGAATTCTTTTGACAAATTCTTTGATTTGGTCTGTCAAGACTATGACAATTATTTAGGTAAGAACAAATATCGAAATTTTTCGAAAAATATAAGTTCAGATGAATTAGCTGCATTGGAAATACTTAGACATGATAAAGATATTATTATCAGGCAAGCGAATAATGGGGGGAATGTTGTCATCATGAATAAGATTGACTATGACAACGAGATTTTATCGCAACTGAATGATGACACATGTTATGAAAAGATCACTGGTAATCCCATTCCCAACCTTATGCACATGATCAACAAGAGGCTATTTGTCTGGCAACAACAGGGTCTACTTAATAAGGATGAGTTTCTTTATTTAAAGGTGGACCATCCTAGGTATCCTTGTCTTTATACACTACCTAAAGTACACAAGGGATTACCTTTCCCACCGGGTAGACCAATGGTTTCTGGTATACTAGGCCCCACTGAGAGACTTTCGGAATTTGTGGATTGTTTTTTGCAATCTATGGTTTACAATCTTCCATCTTTTATTAAAGACACTACACATATTCTTAGTATTTTGAATGATGTGGAGTGGGAGATTAATATGTTATTAGTCACATTGTACGTGGTATCTTTACATACCTGCATCAATCATGAGTTAGGACAGGAAGCCATAAGATATTTCTTGAAAGATCAGCGAGCCTTTGGGAACATACCGCAATGGTAATTGAGATGATTAATTTGATTCTTACCAACAATTTTTTCCTGTTTAATAAAGATTGGTATCGACAAAAACGGGGTGTAGCAATGGGCTCCAAATTCTCTCCCTCCTATGCGAATCTCTTCATGGTGTGGTTTGAACACAAATGGGTTTGGGGTCTCGAATCTACTCAATTGCAAACTCATTTACTATTTTGGGGTCGTTACATAGACAATTGTTACTTGATTTGGACCGGTGGGGAAGAGAAATTGGTGGAATTTTGTAGCTTTCTAAATTCAAATTCTATGAATGTTAAATTCACTTATCAATTCAGTTCTGTGAGTATTGAATTCTTGGGTGTAAAGCTTTTCATTGCGGATGGTAAAATTCAAAGTAGACTTTTTCGTAAAGCTACAGCATGTAACTCTATTCTTCATGCCAAGAGTGCACACCCTAGACATCAGGTGGGATCAATTCCTTTTGGGGAACTCGTAAGGGCACGACGTAACTGCAGTATGGATGACAAGTTTTTAGACATTGTTGATGATATGGGTAAGAGATTTAGAGCACTAGGGTACTCGAACAAGGTAGTTAAAAGAGCCCAGTTTAAAGCTAAACAATTGGATAGGGGAGATACCTTGAGAGGTAAATAACGAGATAATGTGGTGGATGTATCCAACAAGGTTCGATTTATAACAGACTTTAATGATGCATCTTTGATTTTACAAAGATTTATGAGTAAACATTGGAACATACTACTTCAGGACGAATCACTTAAAAATTTAATATCAGAAAGAGTACCTACAGCATATCGGAAGGGTAGAACTTTGAAAAGTATTTTGAGTCGTAGTTTTACTACTACTTCCTCCGTCAAAACTTGGTTATCTACACTAGGAACAGGTTTTTTCAAATGTGGCTGCTTTGGAGTATGTCGTTCGGCATGCCATAATACTAAGGAATTCTCCATTGGTGGGAGAGTTTTTACAATTTATTCAACGATTGACTGTAATACCACTTATGTCATATACATAATACGAAGCAAATGTACTCGAATCTATGTAGGGAGCACCATACATCCACTTAAAGTCAGAATTGGAGAACATGTTAGAATGCTCAAAATCGGTGAAGTAAGGTATTCAATAGTGGCACATATTGAAACCGGTGATTCTCAACCAACTCACAAAAGTTTCAAATTTTTTGCCTTGAACATGTTCCTAGAGATCCGAGGGGAGGTAATAGGGAATTATCTCTACGAAAGAAAGAGGCACTATGGATCATGAGATTGAGGGCCGTAGAATCGGGTCTTAACTCTGATAGAGAATTGGAGTTCTTCCTGGGTGATTGATAATTTGGAATGTATCTATATATAACTTGGATCTTTCATGTATTAGACTGAATTCATCGGATATTTATGTTAAGTTGCCTATTTGATTTGCTATCATTACTTTGTTGACTCAAAGAAACTACTTTAATGATGAGAGTTAACAACTAAAATTCTCAAACATACACTAATGCTATTTGGACAAAGGGGATTTGATGCATCCATAATATCTTTTCACGTATATTTTGAATTTGTTGTATGTGTTAGTCAATTAGTTGACTTTCTTGGTTTGATTTGTTCCTCTTGATATGATTTTTAGAGGGATATTCAGGGCTCTGGTTTAAACAAGTGATGGTTATCATTAGAATACGTGTCTGGATTTTGACTAATGCGGATTGTTATGTGGATATTTTTGACAATTTATTTGATTGCAATTGAGTGTTTTTTTCGCCCTGTATATGGAATTCGTTAATGTTTGTGATCAGATATCAGGGGTTTTAAATGTGAAGTATGGCGTTCGGCACCTGGACTATATTTGAGCTGTATCAGACCGTTTGTGTATAGGGGTTTCGGTTATTCTACATGAACCTTTGGCCCTTTTTCTATATTGATGTGAACTTGTAATTTTTCACTATTGGCAGTAATCCGTGCCGTGACCCCGGGAGTTCTTTTTAGCTTCCGGTAACACATGCACGAGGAGCGTACTCGCCATTTGGGCGCTCTAATATGAAGACGCCGTTTCTCTGCTTGAAGAGTTTTTACCTGGGCTAAGTGGTTGAGGATGATGAATTTTCGCAACGATTGCGTTTTGTTCTGTAAAGATATGATTTGAACTAAGTATCCTGATGATTAGAGAGTATATACACTATGAACTTGTTTCTCTTTTGTAGTCTGTGGACGGAGTCAGGTTTGACCATTAAACAAGTTTTGCATTAGCATTTACCACTGGACCATATACAAAAGGTATTTAGTTGATGTTACTTTAACAGCTACATATGGTACTGTGGGCATTTCATGTTTGTATTGGATTTGTTTGTAATAAAATGCTTTTTTATATATTCATTTGGTTTCTCTTTTCTGATCAGACTTGGACAACCATGAGTTAGTTGTTGAATGCATTGGCAATGACTTTAGATGGATAGGATTATCCATTTACATTGGATTTCGGTGGACAATAAGGTACTGCTATGAGCTGTATGCCACTGGTCTTACACAGTTATTGTGACAGCACTATTAATTGACTGGTTTTTCTGCACATGATCTTGCATGAGATGTTATTGATCTTAGGATATTGAGTTGCATTTATTACTAACTTGAATAGTGTGACCAGGGTGTGTGTTCACAAATAAGTGGTGATAATGTGGCACTATACAGTTGTGTGAGCAGGTGAAAATCAAGGAATTTATTTGGTCACTGGTCAGTTGTAAGGGTAGTTCATTTTCTTTCGAGTGGATTTCTGAGGTTTTTTTTATTCACTACATATTGAAACATCTTTCCTCTCACTTGTTTTGGGTGCTTTGACTATCGATTTGGAAATGTTAAATTTGGGGTATTTTACACAACACTTATTCATTGACGTTTGAGCATTTTGGTTTGTAATTCAAACAATTTGTTTGCGATTTCTAGCCCTGAAGAAGTCGTTTGGGATGAATGACTTTCCTATGACGAAACACGTGTTGGCTTGAAATGTATTCTCATGGACTAATTGCTGAGTGATGTGAAGATTTGACTCAATAAATCATTGGATTGCACTGGACATTGCGGAATTCTGTCAAAGTTTACATGAAGTGTCTGTCTTTATCACTACTCATTTGTAGTCATTATATAATTTTGATTGCTGTAATCATAACATTGTGTGGGGTGCCTCATATTGTTTCTATTAATTTTTTGGGGTTTATTCTAAACCTGTAAGGGATGGGTGTTTTCCCTTGTGAGGGCACCTCTTAGGTCATCATAATTGGGCTGACTTGAATTCAGAGCGCCTATTATTCCCTCATCATTACACCCCATTAGTTAAACTAATTAGTTTCGAGGGGGCTGCTTATATTTTAACACTAATATTCAATTACTCCATCATGGATAGAACTAGATTAGCTGAGGAATTGTTTGATAGTTTAGCCCAGGGGGGTACGGTTCACAATACGTTATGTAATAATGCACACTCACAGAAGGAAGGTTTAAGAAGTAAATTTATTAGACTAGAGAAAATGAAGAAGAGTGAATTATCTAAATGGTGGGATGGGGCGACATTAAAACAATATAAGAAACTTAACCGCATCCCCCGTGGCTTGAGATCTCAGATATTTCCTACTTATGACGACTTGGACGTAGATTTGTTGGCTTTATGGGATAATGAGTTAACTGCTAGCTCAATGAAACTCATGGATATTTTAATTACAAATGCTGAGAGGAAAGTAAGTCAATTACAAGCTGAGATTGGGGTTCTAGAAAAGGAAATTGAAGACTTAAATTTAAAAGAAGCTACTGACAAAAAGTATAACATTTTGGAGGAAGTACTACTTAAATTCCAGGAAGAAATTATGCAGAGGAAAGCACGAAAATTTAAACGGAATGAGAAAGACTACCTGCCCGGTAGAGTTTTTACTTTTTCCAGAAAATATGATCATTTAATTCATACTAATTTGGTTCCTAGAGCATCCAGTATGTCTAATCTTTCAGATTCAACATCCATTAGTACTTCGATCACAAGTGATAGTGAGGTGGAAGGCGGTGCAAGTACTTCTGCCCAAGGGTGTGACACTCCGGCTGGAAATGCTTTTTTACAAGAACTAATGAGTATGAAACGTGGCAAATATACTCAAAACAGAGGGACAACATATACAAAAAAAACAGGGGGGGTAGGAGAGGAGCAGGTGGTCAAGACAAAAGATCAAGATGGAGTCAAAACGAGATCTCGGGACAGGAACATTTTGAGCTTTATGGATCATCATCAATCAATGTGATTAATCGTTCCAAGGTTGAATTGACCCCAGGGATCAAGAGTCTGTTGGCCAAAGGTTTGAATTTTTGTCCTAACATCTTTGGTGATCCCTGTAGGTCCAAAATTTATTTATTTAGGTTTGTTCGCAAACTTAAACTTAAAAAACATTTTCAATTGAACCCAATTGACAGTTCAATTCCGGATGCAACTGCATCTGTTTTAAGCACATTATCTATTGAAGAGGTTTATGATACAGCACTCTTATTATCTATGGCTGAACAAGATGAGGATCCCGATATTTTTTCAAGAGTACTACAGGATTTGGATGTAGTTTCTAGCAAAAGTATCTCTAGTGGTTTAAAAAGGAAATCATGTTGGACTCCGAGATCTTTAGGTTTGAATTCTTTTGACAAATTCTTTGATTTGGTCTGTCATGACTATGACAATTATTTAGCTAAGAACAAATATCGACATTTTTCGAAAAATATAAGTTCAGATGAATTAGCTGCATTGGAAACACTTAGACATGATAAAGATATTATTATCAGGCAAGCGGATAAGGGGGGAATCTTGTCATCATGAATAAGATTGACTATGACAACGAGATTTTATCGCAACTGAATGATGACACATATTATGAAAAGATCACTGGTAATCCCATTCCCAACCTTATGCACATGATCAACAAGAGGCTATTTGTCTGGCAACAACGGGGTCTACTTAATAAGGACGAGTTTCTTTAATTAAAGGTGGACCATCCTAGGTATCCTTGTCTTTATACACTACCTAAAGTACACAAGGGGTTACCTTTTCCACCGGGTAGACCAATTGTTTCTGGTATACTAGGCCCCACTGAGAAACTTTCGGAATTTGTGGATTGTTTTTTGCAACCTATGGTTTACAATCTTCCATCTTTTATTAAAGACACTACACATATTCTTAGTATTTTGAATGATGTGGAGTGGGAGAGTAATATGTTATTAGTCACATTGGACGTGGTATCTTTATATACCTGCATCAATCATGAGTTAGGACAGGAAGCCATAAGATATTTCTTGAACAAAAGATCAGTGAGCCTTTGGGAACATACCGCAATGGTAATTGAGATGATTAATTTGATTCTTACCAACAATTTTTTCCTGTTTAATAAAGATTGGTATGGACAAAAACGGGGTGTAGCAATGGGCTCCAAATTCTCTCCCTCCTATGCGAATCTCTTCATGGGGTGGTTTGAACACAAATGTGTTTGGGGTCCCGAATCTACTCAATGGCAAACTCATATACTATTTTGGGGTCGTTACATAGACGATTGTTTCTTGATTTGGACCGGTGGGGAAGAGAAATTGGTGGAATTTTGTAGCTTTCTAAATTCTAATTCTATGAATGTTAAATTCACTTATCAATTCAGTTCTGTGAGTATTGAATTCTTGGATGTAGAGCTTTTCATTGCGGATGGTAAAATTCAAAGTAGACTTTTTCGTAAAGCTAGAGCATGTAACTCTATTCTTCATGCCAAGAGTGCACACCCTAGACATCAGGTGGGATAAATTCCTTTTGGGGAACTCATAAGGGCACGACATAACTGCAGTATGGATGACGAGTTTTTGGACCATGATGATGATATGGGTAGGAGATTTAGAGCACTAGGCTACTCGAACAAGGTAGTTAAAAGAGCAGAGTCTAAAGCTAAACAATTGGATAGGGGAGATACCTTGAGAGGAAAAAAATGAGATAATGTGGTGGATGAATCCAGCAAGGTTCGATTTATAACAGACTTTAATGATTCATCTTTGATTTTACAAAGATTTATGAGTAAACATTGGAACATACTACTTCAGGATGAATCACATAAAAATTTAATATCAGAAAGAGTACCTACAGCATATCGGAAGGGTAGAACTTTGAAAAGTATTTTGAGTCCTAGTTTTACTACTTCTTCCTCCGTCAAAACTTGGTTATCTACACGAGGAACAGGTTTTTTCAAATGTGGCTGCTGTGGAGTATGTCGTTGGGCATGCCATAATACTAAGGAATTCTCCATTGGTGGGTGAGTTTTTACAATTTATTCAACAATTGACTGTAATACCACTTATGTCATATACATAATACGATGCAAATGTACTCGAATCTATGTAGGGAGCACCATACGTCCACTTAAAGTCAGAATTGGAGAACATGTTAGAATGCTCAAAAACTGTGATGTAAGGTATACAATAGTGGCACATATTGTAACCTGTGATTCCCAAACAACTCACAAAAGTTTTGAATTTTTTGGACTTGAACATGTTCCTAGAGATCCGAGGGGAGGAAATAGGGAATTATCTCTACGAAAGAAATAGGCACTATGGATCATGAGATTGAGGGCCGTAGAATCGGGTCTCAACTCTGATAGAGAATTGGAGTTCTTCCTGGGTGATTGATAATTTGGAATGTATCTATATATAACTTGGATCTTTCATGTATTAGACTGAATTCATCGGATATTTATGTTAAGTTGCCTATTTGATTTGCTGTCATTACTTTGTTGACTCAAAGAAACTACTTTAATGATGAGAGTTAACAACTAAAATTCTCAAACATACACTAATGCTATTTGGACAAAGGGGATTTGATGTGTCCAAAATATCTTTTCACGTATATTTTGAATATGTTGTATGTGTTAGTCAATTGGTTGACTTTCTTGGTTTGATTTGTTCCTCTTGATATGATTTTTAGAGGGATATTCAGGGCTGTGGTTTAAACAAGTGATGGTTATCATTAGAACACGTGTCTGGATTTTGACTAATACGTATTGTTATGTGGATATTTTTTACAATTTATTTGATTGCACTTGAGTGGTTTTTTTGCCCTGTATATGGAATTCGTTAATGTTTGTGATCAGATATCAGGGGTTTTATATGTGAAGTATGGCGTTCGGCACCTGGACTATATTTGAGCTGTATCAGACCGTTTGTGTATAGGGGTTTCGGTTATTCTACACAAACCTTTGGCCCTTTTTCTATATTGATGTGAACTTGTAATTTTTCACTGTTGGCAGTAATCCGTGCCGTGACCCCGGGAGTTCTTTTTAGCTTCCGGGAACACGTGCGCGAGGAGCGTACTCGCCATTTGGGCGCTCTAATATGAAGACGCCGTTTCTCTGCTTGAAGAGTTTTTAACTGGGGTAAGTGGTTGAGGATGATGAATTTTCACAACGATTGCGTTTTGTTCTGTAAAGATTTGATTTGAACTAAGTATCCTGATGATTAGAGAGTATATACACTATGAACTTGTTTCTCTTTTGTAGTCTGTGGACGGAGTCGGGTTTGACCATTAAACAAGTTTTGCATTAGCATTTAGCTCTGGACCATATACAAAAGGTATTTAGTTGATGTTACTTTATCAGCTACATATGGGACTGTGGGCATTTTATGTTTGTATTGGATTTGTTTGTAATAAAATGCTTTTTTATATATTCATTTGGTTTCTCTTTTCTGATCAGACTTGGACAACCATGAGTTAGTTGTTGTATGCATTGGCAACTACTGTAGATGGATAGGATAATCCATTTACATTGGATTTCGGTGGACAATAAGGTACTGCTATGAGCTGTATGGCACTGGTCTTACACAATTATTGTGACAGCACTATTAATTGACTGGTTTTTGTGCACATGATCTTGCATGAGATGTTATTGATCTTAGGATAATGATTTGCATTTATTACTAACTTGAAAAATGTGACTAGGGTGTGTGTTCACAAATAAGTGGTGATAATGTGGCACTGTACAGTTGTGTGAGCAGGTGAAAATCAAGGATTTTATTTGGTCACTGGTCAGTTTGTAAGGGCAGTTCATTTTCTTTCGAGTGGATTTCAGAGTTTTTTTTTATTCACAACATATTGAAACATCTTTCCTCTCACTTGTTTTGGGTGCTTTGACTATCGATTTGGAAATTTTAAATTTGGGGTATTTTACACAACACTTATTCATTGACGTTTGAGCATTTTGGTTTGTAACTCAAATTTCAGGGCGATTTCTAGCCCTGAAGAAGTCGTTTGGGATGAATGACTTTCCCATGACGAAACACGTGTTGGCTTGAAATGTATTCTCATGGACTAATTGCTGAGTGATGTGAAGATTTGACTCAATAAATCATTGGATTGCACTGGACATTGCGGAATTCTGTCAAAGTTTACATGAAGTGTCTGTCTTTATCACTACTCATTTGAAGTCATTATATCATTTTGATTGCTGTAATCATAACATTGTGTGGGGTGCCTCATGTTGTTTCTATTAATTTTTTGGGGTTTATTCTAAACCTGTAAGGGATGGGTGTTTTCCCTTGTGAGGGCACCTCTTAGGTCATCATAATTGGGCTGACTTGAATCCAGAGCACCTATTATTCCCTCATCATTACACCCCATTAGTTAAACTAATTAGTTTTGAGGGGGCTGCTTGGATTTTGACCCTAATATTCAATTACTCCATCATGGATAGAACTAGATTAGCTGAGGAATTGTTTGATAGTTTAGCCCAGGGGGGTACGGTTGACAATACGTTACGTAATAAGGCACACTCACAGAAGGAAGGTTTAAGAAGTAAATTTATTAGACTAGAGAAAATGAAGAAGAGTGAATTATCTAAATGGTGGGATGGGGCGACATTAAAACAATATAAGAAACTTAACCGCATCCCCCGTGGCTTGAGATCTCAGATATTTCCTACTTATGACGACTTGGACGTAGATTTGTTGCCTTTATGGGATAATGAGTTAACTGCTAGCTCAATGAAACTCATGGATATTTTAATTACAAATGCTGAGAGGAAAGTAAGTCAATTACAAGCTGAGATTGGGGTTCTAGAAAAGGAAATTGAAGACTTAAATTTAAAAGAAGCTACTGACAAAAAGTATAACATTTTGGAGGAAGTACTACTTAAATTCCAGGAAGAAATTACGCAGAGGAAAGCACGAAAATTAAAACGGGATGAGAAAGACTACCTGACCGGTAGAGTTTTTACTTTTTCCAGAAAATATGATCATTTAATTCATACTAATTTGGTTCCTAGAGCATCCAGTATGTCTAATCTTTCAGATTCAACATCCATTAGTACTTCGATCACAAGTGATAGTGAGGTGGAAGGCGGTGCAAGTACTTCTGCCCAAGGGTGTGACACTCTGGGTGGAAATGCTTTTTTACAAGAACCAATGAGTATGAAACGTGGCAAATATACTCAAAACAGAGGGACAACATATACAAAAAAAACAGGGGGGGTAGGAGAGGAGCAGGTGGTCAAGACAAAAGATCAAGATGGAGTCAAAACGAGATCTCGGGACAGGAACATTTTGAGCTTTATGGATCATCATCAATCAATGTGATTAATCGTTCCAAGGTTGAATTGACCCCAGGGATCAAGAGTCTTTTGGCCAAAGGTTTGAATTTTTGTCCTAACATCTTTGGTGATCCCTGTAGGTCCAAAATTTATTTATTTAGGTTTGTTCGCAAACTTAAACTTAAAAAACATTTTCAATTGAACCCAATTGACAGTTCAATTCCGGATGCAACTTCATCTGTTTTAAGCACATTATCTATTGAATAGGTTTATGATACAGCACTCTTATTATCTATAGCTGAACGAGATGAGGATCCCGATATTTTTTCAAGAGTACTACATGATTTGGATGTAGTTTCTAGCAAAAGTATCTCTAGTGGTTTAAAAAGGAAATCATGTTGGACTCCGAGATCTTTAGGTATGAATTCTTTTGACAAATTCTTTGATTTGGTCTGTCAAGACTATGACAATTATTTAGCTAAGAACAAATATTGACATTTTTCGAAAAAATATAAGTTCAGATGAATTAGCTGCATTGGAAACACTTAGACATGATAAAGATATTATTATCAGGCAAGCGGATAAGGGGGGAATGTTGTCATCATGAATAAGATTGACTATGACAACGAGATTTTATCGCAACTGAATGATGACACATGCTATGAAAAGATCACTGGTAATCCCATTCCCAACCTTATGCACATGATCAACAAGAGGCTATTTGTCTGGCAACAACGGGGTCTACTTAATAAGGATGAGTTTCTTTATTTAAAGGTGGACCATCCTAGGTATCCTTGTCTTTATACACTACCTAAAGTACACAAGGGATTACCTTTCCCACAGGGTAGACCAATTGTTTCTGGTATACTAAGCCCCACTGAGAGACTTTCGGAATTTGTGGATTGTTTTTTACAACCTATGGTTTACAGTCTTCCATCTTTTAATAAAGGCACTACACATATTCTTAGTATTTTGAATGATGTGGAGTGGGAGAGTAATATGTTATTAGTCACATTGGACGTGGTATCTTTATATACCTGCATCAATCATGAGTTAGGACAGGAAGCCATAAGATATTTCTTGAACAAAAGATCAGCGAGCCTTTGGGAACATACCGCAATGGTAATTGAGATGATTAATTTGATTCTTACCAAAATTTTTTTCCTGTTTAATAAAGATTGGTATCGACAAAAACGGGGTGTAGGAATGGGCTCCAAATTCTCTCCCTCCTATGCGAATCTCTTCATGGGGTGGTTTGAACACAACTGGGTTTGGGGTCCTGAATCTACTCAATGGCAAACTCATATACTATTTTGGGGTTGTTATATAGACGATTGTTTCTTGATTTGGACCGGTGGGGAAGAGAAATTGGTGGAATTTTGTAGCTTTCTAAATTCAAATTCTATGAATGTTAAATTCACTTATCAATTCAGTTCTGTGAGTATTGAATTCTTGGATGTAGAGCTTTTCATTGAGGATGGTAAAATTCAAAGTAGACTTTTTCGTAAAGCTACAGCATGTAACTCTATTCTTCATGCCAAGAGTGCACACCCTAGACATCAGGTGGGATCAATTCCTTTTGGGGAACTCGTAAGGGCACGACATAACTGCAGTATGGATGACGAGTTTTTAGACCATGTTGATGATATGGGTAGGAGATATAGAGCACGAGGCTACTCGAACAAGGTAGTTAAAAGAGCACAGTCTAAAGCTAAACAATTGGATAGGGGAGATAACTTGAGAGGTAAAAAACGAGATAATGTGGTGGATGAGTCCAACAAGGTTCGATTTATAACAGACTTTAATGATTCATCTTTGATTTTACAAAGATTTATGAGTAAACATAGGAACATACTACTTCAGGACGAATCACTTAAAAATGTAATATCAGAAAGAGTACCTACAGCATATCGGAAGGGTAGAACTTTGAAAAGTATTTTGAGTCCTAGTTTTACTACTTCTTCCTTCGTCAAAACTTGGTTATCTACACGAGGAACAGGTTTTTTCAAATGTGGCTGCTGTGGAGTATGTCGTTGGGCATGCCATAATACTAAGGAATTCTCCATTGGTGGGAGAGTTTTTACAATTTATTCAACGATTGACTGTAATACCACTTATGTCATATACATAATACGATGCAAATGTACTCGAATCTATGTAGGGAGCACAATACGTCCACTTAAAGTCAGAATTGGAGAACATGTTAGAATGCTCAAAAACTGTGATGTAAGGTATCCAATAGTGGCACATATTGTAACCTGTGATTCTCAAACAACTCACAAAAGTTTTGAATTTTTGGGACTTGAACATGTTCCTAGAGATCCGAGGGGAGGTAATAGGGAATTATCTCTACGAAAGACATAGGCACTATGGATCATGAGATTGAGGGCCGTAGAATCGGGTCTCAACTCTGATAGAGAATTGGAGTTCTTCCTGGGTGATTGATAATTTGGAATGCATCTATATATAACTTGGATCTTTCATGTATTAGACTGAATTTATCGGATATTTATGTTAAGTTGCCTATTTCATTTGCTATCATTACTTTGTTGACTCAAAGAAACTACTTTAATGATGAGAGTTAACAACTAAAATTCTCAAACATACACTAATGCTATTTGGACAAAGGGGATTTGATGCCTCCATAATATCTTTTCACGTATATTTTGACTTTGTTGTATGTGTTAGTCAATTGGTTGACTTTCTTGGTTTGATTTGTTCCTCTTGATATGATTTTTAGAGGGATATTCAGGGCTGTGGTTTAACCAAGTGATGGTTATCATTAGAACACGTGTCTGGATTTTGACTAATGCGGATTGTTATGTGGATATTTTTTACAATTTATTTGATTGCACTTGAGTGGTTTTTTCGTCCTGTATATGGAATTCGTTAATGTTTGTGATCAGATATCAGGGGTTTTATATGTGAAGTATGGCGTTCGGCACCTGGACTATATTTGAGCTGTATCAGACCGTTTGTGTATAGGGGTTTCATTTATTCTACACAAACCTTTGGCCCTTTTTCTATATTGATGTGAACTTGTAATTTTTCACTGTTGGCAGTAATCTGTGCCGTGACACCGGGAGTTCTTTTTAGCTTCCGGGAACACGTGCGCGTGGAGCGTACTCGCCATTTGGGCACTCTAATATGAAGACGCCGTTTCTCTGCTTGGGGTAAGTGGTTGAGGATGATGAATTTTCGCAACAATTGCGTTTTGTGATGTAAAGATATGATTTGAACTAAGTATCCTGATGATTAGAGAGTATATACACTATGAACTTGTTTCTCTTTTGTAGTCTGTGGACGGAGTCGGGTTTGACCATTAAACGAGTTTTGCATTAGCATTTACCACTGGACCATATACAAAAGGTATTTAGTTGATGTTACTTTATCAGCTACATATGGGACTGTGGGCATTTTATGTTTGTATTGGATTTGTTTGTAATAAAATGCTTTTTTATATATTCATTTGGTTTCTCTTTTCTGATCAGACTTGGACAACCATGAGTTAGTTGTTGTATGCATTGGCAACCACTGTAGTTGGATAGGATTATCCATTTACATTGGATTTCGGTGGACAATAAGGTACTGCTATGAGCTGTATGCCACTGGTCTTACACAATTATTGGGACAGCACTATTAATTGACTGGTTTTTGTGCACTTGATCTTGCATGAGATGTTATTGATCTTAGGATATTGATTTGCATTTATTACTAACTTGAATAGTGTGACCAGGGTGTGTGTTCACAAATAAGTGGTGATAATGTGACACTATACAGTTGTGTGAGCAGGTGAAAATCAAGGATTTTATTTGGTCACTGGTCAGTTGTAAGGGTAGTTCATTTTCTTTCGAGTGGATTTCGGAGTTTTTTTTTATTCACAACATATTGAAACTTCTTTCCTCTCACTTGTTTTGGGTGCTTTGACTATCGATTTGGAAATTTTAAATTTGGGGTATTTTACACGACACTTATTCATTGACGTTTAAGCATTTTGGTTTGTAACTCAAACAATTTGTTTACGATTTCTAGCCCTGAAGAAGTCGTTTGGGATGGATGAATTTCCCATGACGAAACAAGTGTTGGCTTGAAATGTATTCTCATGGATTAACTGCTGAGTGATGTGAAGGTTTGACTCAATAAATCATTGGATTGCACTGGACATTGCGGAATTCTGTCAAAGTTTACATGAAGTGTCTGTCTTTATCACTACTCATTTGTAGTCATGATATCATTTTGATTGTTGTAATCCTAACATTGTGTGGGGTGCCTCATATTGTTTCTATTAATTTTATGGGGTTTATTCTAAACCTGTAAGGGATGGGGGTTTTCCCTTTTGAGGCCACCTCTTAGGTCATCATAATTGGGCAGACTTGAATCCAGAGCGCCTATTATTCCCTCATCATTACACCCCATTAGTTAAACCTTTGAGGCAGTAGTTTGCCTGCCAAAAGGTACTTTTTAATCATCTTCCCATTACGAATGCTATTTAGGTACCATTATCTCTAGGTCCTTATAACCTATGAACGGAGCACTATTTAGCAGAAATGAATACAAATTGAGCAGAGTGGGACGCCAGGGGGCCACCTCAATTTTTAATCTTCCTTAACCAATTTTTTATCTTATTTAACCACTTTTGATCATCTTGTTTGGAAAGACCAACACACAGACACTACAACCAAATGTACTCTCCCACCCAATATAATGGATTGCATGTGACCCTTCATAAGACAACCCAAGTGCAGTTTTTTGTATCCTGCACAACCAGGGTGTAACTGCATGCATCAAAACAGTCACACATCAGGATAAGATGGAGATAGCCACAGATAATAGGAACTGTATGTGTCTGCTTTTCTGTATTGTATCTCCCTTTGTTTCTCTCAAGGTGTAGGCAACAATCACATCTGCAACAACAACCCATTATACTGCAATAAGGAAGACCTGTAAGTTAATATACTTACCTTACTTTAACAACAATTGACAACTACAAAAATATATATCTGATCTATATAAGTCCTAATGAAGGCCATGGGCCCTGTGGTTCACTCCTTTTTCATATAAAAGGACATTCTCTAGGAGCCAAATTAACCCTTCATACACTGCTGCCTCCACTTTTGATTGATGGTGATCTTGGTGAAGGTCCAAGCATTAAGACAGAGCAAAGGGATTCCAGAACCTATTCAAAACACTCAAATAGAGTTAGTAAAAGGTAGGATGTCCCGGAATAATGTAATACTGCTATGCCATCTATAATGGGAAATGAACAATAAGGTATTAGCAGTTCCATTGGGTGTGGAAAAAACCTTAGGGTTGAAGAGGATTATCTCTTTCATACTTTCAGGAGGGACGACCTGTAATTTAATAGCGAAAAAAAAATCAATTTGCAACACTCCAGCAGCATGCATTGATTGTTGTGGCTATCAGAAAGGCCCATATTCACCAAAAGGTATATGTCAAATATATCCCCTTCCCTCTCCTTTTTCCATTTCACATCAAGCAAGCCAGCAGTAGTGCTATGAAGATTCATTGCTGTAGATGGAATAAACAACTTGAAGGGACAACTTAAATGTTTTCTTGTACAGATGTTAATTGATTGACTTTATCAGACTATAGGCCTGAATTAGATCTTGGCAGTGTTACCGCCAAGCCATGTTGATGGTGGATCCAAAAAGATTGTCAAGCCAACTGTGTTCCACCTGCTATATTTAGACGTTACAGTCCTGCAAGTGGATTGGATGGTGACATATGAATGACAGGGGGAGACAGGGGCAGAACCCAAAGCACCTTGCACAATGGCAGAGGCTATAGAAGAGAAGTAAGTGACGCACACACACTGTCCCTTAGCCATATGTGTACCCCTGCATTACACACTACACAACCCACCACGTACACACAATAACTCATTGTCATTCCACCACAACACAACCCATACACGTCGAAAAAAACACACTGACATACATCCATGATACACACATACACAATCCATTGATGCTGCATCCACAAGCAACACAACTACACACAGATACACAAACACATTAACAAACAAGGCCAACTGCACACAACATGACTGTGGGGGTGGGTTCAGTGGTACAGAGGACTCGGACTCGGATTTAGGCCCTATAAGGGCGTAAACGCCATTTATTTTTTATAGTAAGGTGATTGTAGAAATAATGACTTTACTTCTTTATAGTCTCTCTTTGGTGTTTCTCTGTTGTTGGTTTGGGTTGACTTGTATGTCTCTTTAATGTTCTTTCCTTCTCTTTTAGGTGGCGAACTCCAGGTAACTTCTTCTTGGTTCCCGTGGGCTCTTGTTCAGCCACGACCCTCCTGGGTCGTGGCAGGATTTCTCTCCTCCTCGCGATTTCTCTTCAGCCCCACCGCTTGGGCTGGGGTTCCTCTCCTCGACACTCCGTTCGGTCACCGTGGCCTCTGGTTCTCGTGGTTCCTCTGACTTCCTCTTTCCACCAGCGTCTTCGCATTGCTCCTCGGCGTCCTCTCTTGTCTCGGCGTTCTTTTCTCCTCCCGCTGCGGCAACCCGGAAGTCCGGTGCTGGGCAAGAGCCCCGCCCCCACGCGTCTCCTTGACGACGCGGGTCGGGGACGGAGGAGGTGCGCGTCCGGTGCCATGACCTCGCGTCGGTAGGCGAGGTGGATGATACCCGCCTACAATGACAATGTCCGCTACACAGCAACACTCATATGAAAGTGTCACACAGCAACACAAGATACACAACAACACTGGTCTCACATGTAAGTGACACATCAGCTCCAGCTCTCTCACCTCAAAATGCCAATCCACACACACACAAACATACATAGATATACTGACTCACATTCACAACAGATAGCACAAACCTCCCAGATCCTCTTGCAATATGTATACATGGACACCATTGCCCAGTGTGAGTGTACTGTCAATGTGGTGCCAGCATTAATTTTGCAATGAATGACACCACAGTGACAATTGTGTATGGATACAATATGCATGTTATGCCCGTGTGTCCCCAGCCACATGTGACAAAATTATCACTCTGACATATGGACGTCAGTGATTAAAAAAATAAATTACTCTGACATATATATGCCTACAGCGGTCCCGACCTACCCTTCAATGCCCACCCAATGTACCCTGCAATGCGGCGCACACATTTTCGAGTCTGGAGATTGGGGAGGTGGGTGGTGTTTTCTCCTTGGGGCAGTGGCAGCAGTGACGCCAGGTGTTGTCCAGTCATGTCTGGTCAAGAACAGGTGCAGAATGATGAAAAATATGAGTTTTCTCCCACTTTGCCCCAATACACCAACTCAAACATGGAGGCTGGACTGCCACTTTTTTCTTGGTGGCATGGCAATCTAAATCTGCATGGTGAAAAAGATGTCAGGAGTCCTGCAGTCAGACACTTTTTCTTCTCCTGCTATCGAGAGGGGCTATGTTTCTTGAGGGAAACAGCAGTTTGAATGCTGGCTTTCCTTACGGGACTCCCAACATCAAAATATGGCTAATGGACTGTTGCTGTCCCGAACAGGTCTTCAGTTGAAAATTCAAAGGTAGGATTGTTACTGACAAGATCTAAATCAGGCCCTAAGACACCTCCTTTTGACAAAAGTTCTACCTGATAGACTCATTTGACCAGTTTCCTTGGGGAAAAATGGAACTGCAGCAAAAGCGAGGTTTTAACCATCTGTGCACACACACGTGACTATAATCCATAGCTTTGATTCAACGTGGCGCCCAAATGCTTAAAGTACATGGTAGTACTTATAAATAGGGAACTGGAAGGGATGTTAGACAAGAATTTGAGCCCATTTATTAAGAAGATGAAAATCAACAGTGTATACACTTTAATCTGCCCTTATGGAAGCAGATGCAAGCCTTAAAGATTGTTGTGGGACTGCAACTTAATTATGTTTTTGCCATATTACCACTTTCGAGATATAGATCTCTCTTGGGGAATATAAGGAGGAACTTCAAGAAATCCATGTGGAGAAGCTTCATCCATCATTGAACTTAGGTAAATTACATTATAACTGTCCTTCTGGGAAAATTAGGTTGCCCCACAGAGTCCTATTATCAAGCGCAAAAACTATCTCAACTGGCAGACCTTTAAGAAGGTTGACCACTAAGGGCAGTCTCAGAACAGCACTTACTGAACAGCACACAGGGAAACAAAAGTGACATGAAAACGTGTACATAATATGTTAGGACTTAATTGATGAATATATCTGTTGGGCCTCTTATGGCTCAGTTCGGGGATCCCAAAAGACTGCATCACAGTATTCAGGAATGTAGGAAAGTACCATCTTGCATGGCATGTTACCCCCATATTTCACTGTATATATGTTGTTTTAGTCTATGTGTCACTGGGACACTGCCAGGCAGGGCCCCAGTGCTCACAAGTATGTGCCCTGTATGTGTTCCCTGTGTGATGCCTAACTGTCTCACTGAGGCTCTGCTAACCAGAACCTCAGTGGTTATGCTCTCTCTGCTTTCCAAATTTGTCACTAAACAGGCTAGTGACTAAATTTACCAATTCACATTGGCATACTGGTACACCCATATAATTCCCTAGTATATGGTACTGAGATACCCAGGGTATTGGGGTTCCAGGAGATCCCTATGGGCTGCAGCATGTCTTTTGCCACCCATAGGGAGCTCTGACAATTCTTGCACAGGCCTGCCAGTGCATCCTGAGTGAAATAAAGTCCACGTTATTTCACAGCCATTTACCACTGCACTTAAGTAACTTATAAGTCACCTATATGTCTAACCTTCACCTGGTGAAGGCTGGGTGCAAAGTTACTTAGTGTGTGGGCACCCTGGCACTAGCCAAGGTGCCCCCACATCGTTCAGGGCAAATCCCCCAGACTTTGTGAGTGTGGGGACACCATTACACGCGTGCACTATACATAGATCACTACCTATGTATAACGTCACAATGGTAACTCCGAACATGGCCATGTAACATGTCTAAGATTATGGAATTGTCCCCCAGATCATGGAATTGTCCCCCAATACAATTCTGGTATTGGGGGGACAATTCCATGATCCTCCGGGTCTCTAGCACAGTATCCGGGTACTGCCAAACTTCCTTTCCGGGGTCTCCACTGCAGCTGCTGCTGCTGCCAACCCCTCAGACAGGTTTCTGCCCTCCTGGGGTCCAGGCAGCCCTGGCCCAGGAAGGCAGAACAAAGGATTTCCTCTGAGAGAGGGTGTTACACCCTCTCCCTTTGGAAATAGGTGTAAAGGCTGGGGAGGAGTAGCCTCCCCCAGCCTCTGGAAATGCTTTGATGGGCACAGATGGTGCCCATCTCTGCATAAGCCAGTCTTCACCGGTTCAGGGATCCCCCAGCCCTGCTCTGGCGTGAAACTGGACAAAGGAAAGGGGAGTGATCACTCCCCTGACCTGCACCTCCCAGGGGAGGTGCCCAGAGCTCCTCCAGTGTGTCCCAGGCCTCTGCCATCTTGGAAACAGAGGTGTTGGGGGCACACTGGACTGCTCTGAGTGGCCAGTGCCAGCAGGTGACGTCAGAGGCTCCTTCTGATAGGCTCTTACCTCTCTTGGTAGCCAATCCTCCTTCCTTGGTAGCCAAACCTCCTTTTCTGACTATTTAGGGTCTCTGCTTTGGGGAATTCTTTTTATAACGAATGCAAGAGCTCACCAGAGTTCCTCTGCATCTCCCTCTTCACCTTCTACCAAAGGATCGACCGCTGACTGCTCAGGACGCCTGCAAAACCGCAACAAAATAGCAAGACGACTACTAGCAACATTGTAGCGCCTCATCGTACCGGCTTTCTTGACTGTTTCCAGGTGGTCCATGCTCTGGGGGTAGTCTGCCTTCACCCTGCACCAGAAGCTCCAAAGAAATCTCCCGTGGGTCCACGGAACCTTCCCCCTGCTAACGCAGGCACCGAAAGACTGCATCACTGGTCCTCTGTGTCCCCTCTCATCCTGACGAGCATGGTCCCTGGAACTCAGCAACTCTGTCCAAGTGACTCCCACAGTCCAGTGACTCTTCAGTCCAAGTTTGGTGGAGGTAAGTCCTTGCCTCCCCACGCTAGACTGGATTGCTGGGTGCCGCATGATTTGCAGCTGCTCCAGCTCCTGTGCACTCTAGCAGGATTTCCTTCATGCACAGCCAAGCATGGGTCCCCGGCACTCCTTCCTGCAGTGCACAACCTTCTGAGTTGTCCTCCGGCATCGTGGGACTCCCTTTTGGGACTTCACATGGACTCCGATTTACTTTCCTTCCAAGTGCCTGTTTAGGTACTTTTGCGGGTGCTGTCTGCTTCTGTGAGGTCTCCCTGGGTTGCTGGGCACCCCCTCTGTCTCCTCCTCTAAGTAGTGACATCCTGGTCCCTCCTGGGCCACAGCAGCACCCAAAAACCTCTACCAGGACCCTTGCAGCTAGCAAGGCTTGTTTGTGGTCTTTCTGCGTGGGAACACATCTGTAAGATTCATCGTTACATGGGACATCCATCCTCCAAAGGAGAAGTTCCTAGTCCTCTTCTTCCTTGTAGAACTCCAAGCTTCTCCCAACTGGTGGCAGCTTCCTTGCACCCTCAGCTGGCATTTCTTGGGCTCCTGCCCACTCTCGACACTGTTGCGACTATTGGACTTAGTCTTCTTGTCTTACAGGTACTCAGGTCTGGAAATCCACTGTTGTTGCATTGCTGGTGTTTGTTCTTCTTGCAGAATTCCCCCTATCACGACTTCTGTTCTCTCTGGGTGTAGTAGGTGCACTTTACAGGGTCTTGGGGTGGGCTATTTTTCTAACCCTCACTGTTTTCTTACAGTCACAGCGACCCTCTACAAGCTCACATAGGTCTGGGGTCCATTCGTGGTTCGCATTCCACTTTTGGAGTATATGGTTTGTGTTGCCCCTATATCTATGTGCTCCTGTATCAATCTATTGTAATTCTACACTGTTTGCATTACTTTTCTTGCTATTATTTACCTAATTTTGGTTTGTGTACATATATCTTGTGTATATAACTTATCCTCATACTTAGGGTACTCACTGAGATACTTTTGGTATATTGTCATAAAAATAAAGTACCTCTATTTTTAGTATATCTGTGTATTGTGTTTTCTTATGATATTGTGCATAGACACCAGTGGTATAGTAGGAGCTTTACATGTCTCCTAGTTCAGCCTCATCTGCTTTGCCATAGCTACCTTCTATTGGTCTAAGCTGCTAGAAACACCTCTTCTACACTAATAAGGGATAACTGGACCTGGCACAAGGTGTAAGTACCTCTGGTACCCACTACAAGCCAGGCCAGCCTCCTACATTGGTTGTGCAGCAGTGGGATAAGTACTTGTAACTACTTACCACTTTGTCATTGTGTACTTTTCATAAGAGAATAATATACAAAACAGTTCAGTGTTTGTACACCTAACCAAAAGGTTTTGCTTTTCTCCTCTTAAACTTTTTACAAAGTTCTGAAAAGTTTTCTACAACTTCAAAAAGTTTTCTAAAGTTAGAACGTTTTTTTCTCTGTTCTTTAAAAAGTTTGGAAACTTTTTCATCCTTCTCACTATCTCTAAACCTTTTGCTATCACATCTGTAGAAGATTCAACTCTTAAAATGGTCAATACTACTTATGACAATTTGAATTACAAGAGCCTAAGGAGTCTCTGCTTAGATAGTGGTTTAGTGATAGGAAAGAACCCTACAAAAGAGTTTCTATTTAACATGCTTATTGTAAATGATGAGTCCCAAGCAGGCACATCAAATGAGAGGTTAATAGAAGGTTCCCATTCTGACTCAGGGGATCTCCTTGAGGGAGGTGGGGAGGGTTCTGAAAAGGATCTGCCACCTAGCAGGACACCCAGTAATGTTGGTAGTAATAGAGGTTCCCATCACAGTAGGGAAGTCTTTATTCCTAGAGGCCAAGTTGCTAGGGTCCAGTCAGTTAGGGACAGATCCCCTCTGTTGTTTCCAATTTGTCATCTGTGTCTAAGCATTCCCAACCCACCCACCCTGAGGATAACTTGTTAGAAAGGGAACTCAAAAGGTTGAGGGTTGAAGAGACCGGACTGAAGCTTAAACAGCAACAGCTGGCCTTAGATAGAGAACCCCTAGACCTGGAGAAGGAAAAACAGAGATTGGGGTTTGGACCCCATGGTGGCAGCAGCAGTATTCCTAATAGTAATCCTGTTAGAGAGCATGATTCCAGGAATCTGCACAAGATAGTCCCCCCTTACAAGGAGGGGGATGACATCAAAGAGTGGTTTGCTGCACGTGAGAGGGCCTGTATGGTACAGGGGGTCCCTCAAAGGCTGTGGGCTGCTATTTTGTGGCTATCTTTCAATGGAAAGGGTAGGGATAGGCTCTTTACTGTTAGAGAAAGTGAAGCTAACAATTTTACAGTTTTGAAGGATGCACTCTTGGATGGATTTGGTTTAACCACTGAACAATACAGGATTCAGTTCAGAGACACCAGAAAAGAGTCCTCACAAGACTGGACAGACTTTGTAGACTGTTCAGTGAAGGCCTTGGAGGGTTGGTTACATGGCAGTAAAGTATCTGACTATGAAAGCCTGAATAATCATATTCTGAGAGAGCATATTCTGAATAACTGTGTGTCTGACTTGTTACAGCAATATCTAGTGGACTCAGATCTGACCTCTCCCCAAGAATTGGGAAAGAAGGCGGACAAATGGGTCAGAACAAGCGTGAACAGAAACATTCATACAGGGGGTGACAAGGATGGCAAGAAGAAGGATGATAAGTCTTCTGACAAGGGTGGGGACAAAAGTAAAACTGAGTCTTCATCAGGCCCACAAAAATCCTCTGGTGGGGGTGGTGGGTCTAAATCCTCTTCCAATAATCAACCTAAAAAGCCTTGGTGTTATTTGTGTAAAGTCAAAGGCCATTGGACAACTGATGCCAGTTGTCCAAAGAAAAACACCAAACCTCCCACTACCACAACCCCTATTGCAAATTCTAGTGCCCCTAGTAATAGCAGTGGTGGTGGGAGCAAACTTACAAATAGCCAATCCAAGGGAGTAGCTAGGCTCACTATTGGTAATGTAGTTGGGGTTGGTCTTGTTAGGGAGACCACAGAGGATGTGTTAGTCTCTGAAGGTGCCATTGATTTGGCCACCTTGGTTGCTTGTCCCCTTAATATGGATACGTTCAAGCAACTTCCCCTAAGTAGATGGTGTTGAGTTTCAGGCCTACAGGGACACAGGTGCCAGTGTTACCATGGTAATAGAGAAACTGGTCCACCCTGAACTACACCTACTTGGTCAGCAGTACCAAGTGACAGACGCTCATAACAACACTCTTAGCCACCCCATGGCTGTTGTGAATCTCAACTGGGGGGGGGGGTTGCTGGTCCAAAGAAAGTTGTGGTTGCCTCAGATTTACCTGTAGACTGTCTACTAGGAAATGATTTAGAGACATCAGCTTGGGCAGAAGTGGAGTTGGAGGCTCATGCAGCAATGCTGGGCATTCCTTGGCATAATTTTGCTTTGACAAGGGCTCAGGCCAAAAAGCAAAAAGGAGAGGGTAACTTGGATCCTGGAACAATGGACCAAGAGCTCCCTAAAGCTAGGGGTAGCAAGGGTAAATCCCTACCCACTATCCCTCCCTCTAAAGATGATTCTCCTTCTAAGGAAAAATAATTTCCTCCCTGTGCAGAACCTTCACCAGATGAGCTGGCAGCAGACACTGCTGAGCTTTTGGGTGGAGGGGGGCCTGCCAGGGAAGAGCTGAGTGTGGCACAGAAAACCTGTCCCACATTAGAGGGTCTCAGACAGCAAGCTGTCAAGCAGCAAAATGGGGATGTCAGTGACTCACATAGAGTTTACTGGGAGGACAACCTCTTGTATACCGACACAAGGGACCCAAAACCTGGAGCAGCCAGGAGATTGGTCATTCCCCTGAAGTACAGAGAGTTCCTCCTAACTCTTGCACATGACATTCCTTTGGCTGGGCATTTGGGCCAGATCAAAACAAGGGAAACGCTTGTCCCCCTGTTTCACTGGCGTAGGATGTCAGAGGACACTGATGATTTTTGCAAGTCTTGTATGACCTGCCAAACCAGTGGTAAGACTGGTGGCACTCCAAAGGCTCCCCTTATTCCACTGCCTGTGGTTGGGTTGCCCTTTGAAAGGGTAGGGGTTGACATAGTTGGCCCCCTTGACCCTCCTACTGGTTCAGGCAATAGGTTTATCTTGGTGGTTGTGGACCGTGCCACAAGATATCCTGAAGCAATTCCTCTAAGGACCACTACAGCTCCTGCAGTGGCAAAGGCCCTCCTGTGAATCTTTTCCAGGGTGAGTTTCCCTAAAGAGGTTGTATCATACAGGGGTAGCAACTTCATGTCTGCATACTTGAAAAGCAATGTGGAAGGAGTGTGATGTTACCTACAGGTTCACAACTCCTTATCATCCACAGACTAATGGACTGGTAGAGAGGTTTAATAATACTCTCAAAGGTATGATAATGGGACTCCCTAAAAAAATCAGCAGGAGATGGGATGACCTGTTACCTTGCCTCCTTTTTGCTTACAGGGAGGTACCCCAGAAAGGAGTGGGCTTCAGCCCCTTTGAACTCCTCTTTGGTCAACCTGTAAGAGGTCCACTAACACTTGTGAAGGAGGGTTGGGAACAACATTTAATAGCTCCCAAACAGGACATAGTGGACTATGTACTTGGCCTAAGATCCAGAATGGCTGAGTGCATGAAAAAGGCTAGTAAAAACCTTCAGGCCAGCCAAGAGCTTCAGAAGCAATGGCATGACCAGAAGGCTGTTCTGATCCAGTACCAACCAGGACAGAAGGTGTGGGTATTGGAGTCTGTGGCCCCAAGAGCACTCAAAGATAAATGGAGTGGACCCCATCTCATTGTTGAAAAGAAGGGTGAGGTTACCTATCTGGTAGACCTGGGCACTGACAGGAGTCCCCTTAGGGTGATTCATGTCAACCGCCTACTATGACAGGGCTGATCTCACCCTGCTCATGGCAACAGATGAGGGACAGGAAAAAGAGAGTGACCCTCTCCCTGATCTCTTTTCCACCACTGAATCTGATGCTTTATTGGAGGGAGTAGTTTTGGCAGATTGTCTGACTGCAGAATAGAAAGACAACTGCATAAATCTCCTTGGACAGTTTTCTGACCTCTTTTCAATTGTGCCAGGAACAACTTCCTGGTGTGAACACACAATTGATACTGGAGACAGCTTGCCTGTCAAAAGTAAAATCTATAGGCAGCCTGAACATGTCAGGGACTGCATAAAACAAGAGGTGCAGAAAATGCTTGATCTAGGAGGGGTTGAACCTTCTGAAAGCCTCTGGGCGAGTCCTGTGGTGCTTGTACCAAAGCCTTACTCAAAAGATTGAAAAATGGAGATGAGGTTTTGTGTAGATTACAGAGGTGTCAATCAGGTAACAAAAACTGATGCTCACCCTATGCCCAGGGCAGATGAGCTCACAGATACACTGGCATCTGCCAAGTATCTTAGCACCTTTGATTTGACTGCAGTGTATTGGCAGATCAAACTGGCTGAGGATGCTAAACCCAAAACTGCATTTTCAACTATAGGAAGGCACTACCAATTTACAGTGATGCCCTTTGGTTTTTAAAAATGCACCTGCCACTTTTCAGAGGTTGGTGAACACAGTCCTGCAAAGGTTGGAGGCTTTTAGTGCAGCATATCTAGATGATATTGCTGTCTTTAGCTCCACCTGGGATGAGCTCCTGGTCCACCTTTGGAAAGTTTTGGAGGCCCTGCAAAAGGAAGGACTCTCTATCAAGGCCTCAAAGTGCCAGATAGGGCTGTGTAAGGTGGTTTATCTGGGACACCTGGTAGGTGGAGAACAGATTGCACAACTTCAGGGGAAAATCCAGACAATCATGGATTGGGTTCCCCCTACAACTCAGATCCAGGTGAGAGCCTTCCTAGGCCTCACAGGGTATTACAGGAAATTAATTCAAAACTATGGCTCCATAGCAGCCCCTCTTCATGATCTCACTAGTACGAAGATGCCTAAAAAGGTATTATGGACAGCGAGCTGTCAGAAAGCTTTTGAGGAGCTCACACAGGCCATGTGCTCTGCACCTGTTCTAAAAAGCCCATGTTACTCCAAGAAATTCATTGTTCAAACTGATGCATCTGAATTAGGGGTTGGGGCAGTCTTTTCACAACTGAATTCTGGGGCCAGGATCAACCAGTTGCTTTTATCAGCAGAAGGTGGACCCCTAGAGAAAAGCGTTGTTCTGCCATAGAGAGGGAGGCCTTTGCTGTGGTCTGGGCACTGAAAAAGTTGAGGCTATACCTGTTTGGCACTCACTTTATTGTTCAAACAGACCACAAACCTCTACTTTGGCTAAAACAAATGGAAGGTGAAAACCCTAAATTGTTGAGTTGGTCCATATCTCTACAGGGAATGGACTATACAGTGGAACATAGACCTGGGAGTACCCACTCCAATGCAGATGGACTCTCCAGATATTTCCACTTAGACAATGAAGACACATCAGGTCATGGCTAGTCTTATTGTCTTTTGTTTGGGGGGTTGTGTAGGAAAGTACCATTTTGCCTGGCATGTTACCCCCATGTTTCACTGTATGTATGTTGTTTTAGTCTATGTGTCACTGGCCCCAGTGCTCATAAGTATGTGCCCTGTATGTGTTCCCTGTGTGATACCTAACTGTCTCACTGAGGCCCTGCTAACCAGAACCTCAGTGGTTATGCTCTCTCTGCTTTCCAAATGTGTCACTAAACAGGCTAGTGACTAAATTTACCAATTCACATTGGCATACTGGTACACCCATATACTTCCCTAGTATATGGTACTGAGGCACCCAGGGTATTGGGGTTCCAGGAGATCCCTATGGGCTGCAGCATGTCTTTTGACACCCATAGGGAGCTCTGACAATTCTTACACAGGCCTGCCAGTGCAGCCTGAGTGAAATAACGTCCACGTTATTTCACAGCCATTTACCACTGCACTTAAGTAACTTATAAGTCACCTATATGTCTAACCTTCACCTGGTGAAGGCTGGGTGCAAAGTTACTTAGTGTGTGGGCACCCTGGCATTATAGCGTCACAATGGTAACTCCAAACATGGCCATGTAACATGTCTAAGATCATGGAATTGTCCCCCAGATCATGGAATTGTCCCCCAATACCATTCTGGTATTGGGGGGACAATTCCATGATCACCCGGGTCTCTAGCACAGTACCCAGGTACTGCCAAACTGCCTTTCCGGGGTCTCCACTGCAGCAGCTGCTGCTGCCATCCCCTCAGACAGGTTTCTGCCCTCCTGGGGTCCAGGCAGCCCTGGCCCAGGAAGGCAGAACAAAGGATTTCCTCTGAGAGAGGGTGTTACACCCTCTCCGTTTGGAAATAAGTGTGAAGGCTGGGGAGGAGTAGCCTCCCCCAGCCTCTCGAAATGCTTTGATGGGCACAGATGGTGCCCATCTCTGCATAAGCCAGTCTACACCGATTCAGGGATCCCCCAGTCCTCCTAGTTCAGCCTAAGCTGCTTTGCCATAGCTACCTTCTATCAGTCTAAGCTGCTAGAAACACTTTTACACTAATAAGGGATAACTGGACCTGGCACAAGGTGTAAGTACCTCTGGTACCCACTACAAGCCAGGCTAGCCTCCTACAAGGAAGAGGTGGAAAGATAGAATGGTGATGACTCAAGATAACAACAGACAACTGGTCGATCTTCTTTTTGGTGAAGTCTGAATACAATGTGTCTCTAACTCACATTTGGCAGTAGTGACAATTACAGCATTGCATACAGTGTTGATAGAGTCCAAGCCTGATGAGCACTGTTAGACTTGTCTGCTTTAGGGTGGTCTTACTTCAAACGTTTTGGCTTTCTCCTCCATTTTTGTTGATCTCTTTTTTATTGAAAATAGGATTCTGTGCACTTTACCTAACCAGTGCTTGTGCTCTCACCTTTAAACATGGTAAACTTGCATTACACCCAATTGGCACAATCTACTTGTAAGTCTCAGGTAATGTGGTACTACATGTACCCAGGGCCTGTAAACGAAATGCTAACTGTGGGCCTGCAGCATTTATTGTGCCACCCACTTAAGTGCAGGGCATATCGCTCCCACAGTATAACACTGGAGTTCTCTTATTACATTTTATAAGTGCAATTTCCAACTGGTTCATGTTTGGTGTCTTTAGATGTGGGGTGAAAAGCTGTATTTAGTGGTGAAGACAGGCTTTTGATCTCAATTTTAACAATGCCATATTTAGAAAGTTGGCATTTTTTGCCCTTAACCCTTTTGTCTCTATAGCGTAGGCTGGGTGACACGATTGGGTGTAACTGTCAGTTAGACTTTGTGAATTCCTCCCAGACAGTCACACAATAGAGGGATTAGGTGTACCTGAAACGGCCATCCGCTGATAGGATGAGGGGATGGAGCTGAGTATAACCCCACTTACACCTGAATAGCCTGTGCTCTGCCTTCACAACTCTACATTGCCACTTAAGCCAGCTTGGAACAAGGTCAGGGAAGGCAGGAAACTCTCTGCACTTTAAAGTCACTGTTTAGAAGCTATTTCCACATTCTAGAGCCAGGAAAACAGGGTATAAATGAAGAACCTCAGACACCAACTCTTCAGTATACTTCTGACCTCTAGATACTCTGCCAGGAAGGTCTGGTGTGCTGCTACAAGGACACTCTACTGGACCTCTGCCCTAAAGGAACTGTTGCCCTACTGTGCTAGTCTGCTGCCCTCTTGTCTGGGGAAGAACTGGACCTGCAACTTCATCTTCAATCCTGGACCCCTGAGTGATTCAAAAGGCTAGCCTGCTGGCCTCACCCTGAGCCCCAGGAACATAAAAGGCTCCCAATTCAACTCCTGGGCTCAGCTGCAGCAAGTTCCTGCCTCCACCACCCCAGTGTTGCCTCTCCAGTCCTGGACCCTTGGTGCAGCTCAATGGCTTTTGAAATCAAGCTCTTGGGCTTGTTGCAACTGCGAACAGGCCTGTTTATATGGGAACCGCAATGCTCACACCAAAATTCAGCACAAACTGCTGCCAGCCCATCTCTTTGCACAGCAAGCATTGATGGACCGCAGAGAATCGCCACCAAGGAGCTCCAGCCCACCCATCCATGAGACCCGGCCTGCGCCTTGTGCCATGCCAACCAGCACCTGCAATGCTCTCCTTGCTCCCTGTGACCCTCTCCAACATAAAGAGGACTCTTGGCACAAAATGTGAGAAGGTAAAAATTCAGCTATACTTATCTGTGACTGTATCCGACCTCTGCTACTGCATAGTTGTACTAGGTTTGTGACTTTGACCCGGTCCAGCATGACCAGATAGCCACAGTTTATGTTGTTATGCTTTTAGTTCCTATAGTTTATTTTTTTTTAATTCATAACTCTTGTTCAACCTATAGGTTTTTTTAAATTTATCTTGTTTTATTTATTCTATTTTGTTCTATTTTCTAACTTGGTGTGGAATCTTTTTTGTGGCATTTTTACTATTTTACTGTTTGAAGTATTGCACAAATACGTTATACATTGGCTGGCTGTTCTGTGCCAAGGTACCAGGGTGTTGACCACAGGCTAGTTTAAGGTTTGATTGTGCCAGGGCTCACAAACCAGTCAAACAGTAACTCCATTTCTAAAACCCTACCTTTTCCTAACAACCCCCCTCACATTTTCCAACATATTTTAAGCACTATAACAAATGTAGCTTTTGTCTTACAGCCTAGGTCTGCAGAGACCTCTAGTAGTTGGTTCCATGGCTGCATTTTGAGTAGCTTATAAGTGTACAAGAAAGACTCAGATTTATTTTATTTTCAATTTAAATGCTTTATTGATAGTTTAATACTTTGGGATTCTGTAGTCTTTGTATAAACAGCAGTCTCTAATTTCTTTATTTATCGGAGACTTATGGTGCACATTTCACTAATTATAAAAAGAAGATGCCAGAACTCAACAAATATAAGTATTCACAGTTGAATTCTTACTTCACAATGCCTGCTGCCAGAGCTGCAGTCCAAGTGAAAGGAAGGTCAGGTCATGGAGCATAGTTGAAACAGATGTTTAAGACAGCTAAAATGGAGAGTTGCTTTTGTTTCCTCTGCTCTATTTTAATAGCTCACAATGACATGAGAAAAAATATATTTAATGTTTGCACTACTTAGAGTAAAACAAGAATATTTTGGTATGTTTCTACACATTTCGAGCCACTGCAGCTTTTTTTTTTTTCTAAATGACTTGTATATAATTGTTTCTAATATCTGTTTACAACACATATCTAACAGTTTATATTTATTCTTCATGTTTGCAAACATGTTGGCTCTTTCATATGAAAGAGCTATGCACCAAAGTTTTAGGTGGTTTGTAGGAAAAGTGATGTTGTGGTCATGTATTATATGAGATAAACTACTCCCTGGCGTACATGATAAGGATCACCTTGGAGTTCCATAACCTTATAAAGGAACTTATTGATGACTTTCAATACCCTTATGATGTACAGTAGGTGGTACTTTATCCCTTAAATATTATTCAGTTCTGCTATTCAAAACTCAGCATCTGACAGACCATGTTCACACATACAGACCCCCAGACATGTTCATTATCTCAGCACTGAACATGTTTTATTCTCTTCTGATCTATGCCAGTAGCACTCCCCCCTCCCACCTGGCTCAATCCATCAGTCATTTTGTTTGTACTAATGGGAGGGGGTAGGAACAACTTTAAGGTTCCACCGCTTCAGCTTTAAAGCAACTCAGAGTTATGCAAGTATTGTCACATGATCGTCATCTCCTAACAAGTGGCCACTTAGTGGAAAAGGACAGTAACATTGCTTAACCCCAGCTGAATGGGGAATTATTCAGGATAATGAAGCCTTAGCATTAAACAAGTACATGTCTCATCTGGTCTCTTTCTGGCTATGCACCTCTGTGATTATTGTAGTTACATTAGGTGTGTGTTCAGATGGTTTTCTCCACTGTCACTTTTCAGAGAAACAACAAAGTTAATCAAGTAGCAACCTGGAACCCCTGAGCACCTAGGTTTATGTATGTCTAAAAACAATGGTTCCCTTTCGAGAAGCATGGTGCACCTATGCTTCTATGGTAAGAAACAGATCCAATTCAATATATTAAAACAGATTACTGCAAGAATATTACTGAAATACAAAGCATGATGCAAAAGGTGCTCTAAAAACATAACAGTGAAAGTGATGCAATTAAAGTTTTGTTTATTTTTAGGTTGAGGATAGCAGTGCACAAGCGCTGCTCTTCTCAGCATGTTATAATCTATTCAGTGGGCTTTATCACCCATCATTTTCATTTGTTCCTTGGCCTACCTTTAAAAAAAACCTTGATACCATTGTTAAATGTGTTATGTTTCCCTAGCCTTGAGGCTGTTTTGTTACCACCTTGGAGACTGACCCGTTAACATGGATTTTTTCATGATCAGACATGTACCTTAGTGTGGTGCACTATTTGTTCCTTTGCCTTGCTGTTTTTTGCTCATAACTGTATGTTGTTTCTTCCTCATACTTGTTTTTGGGCCACTTGCTGTTTCTGATGCCTGCGGTGTCTTTTTTTTTGGCAGTTTTATGTAGCGTGTACTCAACACAAAGGTATTAGAGCGCTTTTTTTGGCAGTTTTATATAGCGCAAACTTAATATAAAGTTATGACAGCGCTTTACATGAGCACCAGTTACATTACACAAGAACACATTCATTTTTGATAGCAAGGGGAAATTAAGTGATTTGCCCAGAATCGCAGAATGTTGAGCCGGTGCCAAAACTCAAACCGTGTTTCCCATCTCCAGAGTCAGAAGCTCTGACCCTTACACCACATCCTCTCCCCTAGGGTTCTTTTTCTGATCCGTGTTGGGGAAGTCTAGGAATAACTCTTTTTCTTTATGTAACGCTTGGTAAAACAGGTTCTGCCATTTCATACCTCTACAAAGCAGGTGCCGTTATTAACAGAGATGAAGAGATCAAAAACCTATGTTGAGATTGCAATCTGTGACATTCTCGTTCTGTCAAGACCTCTGCAGTGGGTGCATTAAGCAACTGAATTGAGTAGAGCTTAAAACTAAGTGATAGCACTTGTTGTTCATAACCTTCACAGGGTCACTAACCAAGCACAAAGGTTAGTTCTAGGCAAGAAGATTGTGAAAGGTGTTGTCTCAAAAATGGTGTTAGATGAGTCATGACTCTGGACCCACGCACTTCACAGCCTCGAGCTTGATTGCAAAAAACATTTAGCCTTTGGATGCAAATTGAGCCTCTTTGAATAGAGTTCAGTTAGTAGAAGCAGCCATTTTCCTAATCCTGTAGCTTAAAGAAGCTAATACAAGGGTGCCACAATTTATCATAGGGCAAAAGAGAGGAGCAAACTCCATCACTTCCTCCTGTCAGAATTCACTGGTGTTATGGCTGACAGTCCCCTCACAACTACTGTGATCTTGCAGATGCCACCTCCAAAAAAGCTGTCTAAAACAGTGCTCTAATAGCACTGGATCCTGTTTGAAGAGGCCCCACCTGAGTACCCACTACAGTGGCTATCACAGTTGCAGAACACTTCCCCATCACCTTCTGGACTCCTGTGTATAATGATCCATTCATCGTATGTCACAGTCCAGTAAGGTTTAACCTGCTCTCCTCTTCTCTAACCCCAGGCTTCATCTAAACACTCCACTAAGTTCTCATGCATCACTTGATGTAAACTTTATGCATAATTTCTGATTGCCATGGTTGCAAAATACATGGAAAATGAATGTCAAGAAAATATCTTTCTGACCTATGAAGTGGCCTTTTTCTCATCATGCTTCTACTGGTGTTGCTCTCAGTGCTTCACAACAGCTCCCTGTGTCTATAGGAATATATGTGTTTGTTTATATGGGTACACACCCCAAGGCCTACATCTCAAAGTCAATCCTGGACAGTAACCGTAAAGACTCTATGAGCAGGAGATGTTTTAAGCAGGAGAACTGTTTTTTTTCACAAACTGTGGCTACCAGGATCAACTACTTGTACTTATGTAACCCAAATGCATTGTTGTGATTTAAGTCTCTTTCTGTAAGACAACAAAGAAAGACTACAGATAGGCGCTATGATGAGTCCAGATTTGTAGCTGCCACAACACTGATAAGTTAATATAAAATGGCTGCAACAGGGTCATGGTGGAAACACCCTAGACAATTGAAATAGTGTACATCAAGTGTTTTTTTTTACATAATTACATCACACATTTTGTTCACATTACAAATATTTGAAATTTGAGGTCATGGCATTTAAGTGAAGGTAGCCTCAATATGGGTTAAGGTAGCCCACAGCCCTAATGTGTCCTCAGCAAAGATCTGTGTGGCAGAAAGGATTAAGGCCCTCATTACGACCCTGGTGGTCGGTGGAGAAGTGGCGGTAATACCAACAGGACAAATTGAAATTATGTTCATGGCTGTTATCGCCATGGACAACCGCCACTTCTCCACTCCGACTGCCAGGGTGGTGACGACCGCTCGGCTGGAGACTTCAGTCTCCAGCCCAGCGGCCATCACCAGACCGCCGGTGGTATCAGGACTCTGCATACCGCCATGGATTTCGTAGGGTTTGGAACTGCCACGAAATTCATGGCGGTAGGCACTATCATTGCCAGGGAATTTGTTCCCTGGCACTGATAGGGGTCTCCCCTACCACCCTCCCCAGAGTCCTCCCCCACACCCATTACCCCCCTACCCCCCCACAAAGGTGGCGGGACCCTCCATTGACATACACCCCCCCACCCCACTACATGCACACTCACACACCAACTACACAAACACACTGACATACACACACACACATACACACAGCCATATACACAGACATATGCGCACACATTTCCCATGCACACAACACCCCCTCACATGCATACATGCACTCACATACCCCCTCTACACACTCACACGCACACCCCCATGCACACACACAACACACAACACCCCCCTCCCCTAATGGACGATCACCTTACCTGGTCCAGAGATCCTCCAGGAGGGAACGGGATCCATGGGGGTTCCTCTGCTGCCAGCTTCCTGTCACCAGAACAACACCACACCAAATCCTGAGTTGTGATTCGGTGGGCGGTGTTCTGATGACGTGGTGGTGGAGCAGCCTCCACTTCTCTGCCGACCGGCAGTATGGCTGCTGGTGGCTCTCCATTCGGAAAAGGGTGGGGAGCTGCCAGCAGTCATAATACGCTATGTGGAAAACCGCCTGCACCGGCGGTCTTCAGCACGGCGTTACCTCAGCAGTCTTCAAAAAAGACAGCCGAGGTCCAAATGAGGGCCTAAATGTTTGATTCCCAGAAGGGCTAGCTTGGCTTTTCATCATCCAGGGTGATAAATCCTGAACCTGTGAATATATATTACACTATCACTGCATAGAAGAGACCAGCCATCACTGAACTAATAAACTGAGCTCAGACCACCACTATCCAAGTTAGTGAGAACTTTCAGAACCCAGTGGGAGGGGTGCCACAGCTTCAGATGATGCCATACTGAAGGCAAGGGTATACAAAACAAACGGTGAGAAGGTACTATATATTTTTTTATCTTGCTCCTTTCCATGTCCTGAGTCATGTCTTGTCATGGTTTTGTGTGTGATGCCACGTGGTTCCTCAGAATTTTGTATGCCAGAGAAATAGAAGCTATTAAGTGAATAAGGTGATAAAATCACGCTGCTGGTGGGACAATTCCACATACATGACTGATCACCTACCTTCTGTACTGATTTTCATGTTAATATATGCTTCAACACATGTATTTGCCTGCCATATGTGCTGTGAATCTGTGTCTTCTCTCCAGATCACCTATTATCAGGGCCACCAGAATTATGAAGCAAATGGCGGGCAAAATTATGTGCAAAGGTGCCTGAATTCTGTGGCTAGAAAGTAAAAATTATGCTCCTTAATGCTGCACATTCAGTGGCAACATTATTTTTTTGTTTTATCATTTAACACCCAATAGTACAGTCTGAGCAAACATTTCTCTTTATTGGTGCCTGTTTAACGCCTGATCAAAAGAGTCAGCAACTAAAAAGTGACCAGATAACGTCTACAAAGATCTGTCTCTCTGCAGAATATGTCAGAGTCACAGAATGGCATAATTCCAGTTACCCTTCCTTTACTAACATGCACCAAGAGGAGGCACTGCATGTTTAATGTGAGCTACATAAATAATCATGTGATGAGGTCATAAAGAGGAATGCATCCTTACAACTGCACTACGTATACATAATGCAGTCTAGGTTTGCAACACAGGAGTTAATATTTTCTCTAAAGTAATACAGGATTCCTATTTCTGAATCGAGAGGCACTGAGAATTTGTGGATGGCGCAACATCTCTTAATGCTTCACAGACTTGCACACATCCACTCCCAGCATGACGACAACATTGATCTATTTCAGAGCAGCGGGTCATGGCATCTTCAATACACACAAATATTCCTGTCATGTGACCAGACTATTTCTGGACATCATAATTGCATTTAAGAGAGCTGAGCCACTGCCTGAGAGGGACATGACTATCTTAGCTTATTCTCATTTTGTGTTATCCGACTACACACCAGAAGTACACAAATTCTGTTTGCTTTATATTTGTTTTTTTGGAGGATGCACAAGTTCCCCTTCACAGGGTATATGGTTTAACCAAGTGCTGTGCTTGAAGGAGGGTGCCTTATGGCATCACCAGTGATTAGGTGAAATAATTGCTAATTTACCCTAAAAACCTACATGGGGACTGCACCAATGGCAGAGTTCTATTTTTCCAGAGCAGCTGAAAATTGCACCACTCCCTGACCCAGCTGTCCCAACAGAACTTCCATTGAATGGCTGGGGCAAATTAATTCTCACATGGTTTGTTGCACCCTGTAATGGCCCAGACAACCTGAAAACAATGGAGTGGAATGTGCCTCATTGTGTCTCAGAATATTGTATTTGATATTACAATTCACACAGGACTGCTTGTCAGATGGAAAAGGTCATTTATGGGTGTGCCACACAACCAAACTGTGTCAAAACTGGAAAGGGGACCAAGCATCAGAGTGATACAACACAAGGCACAACCACTGTAGTATCCAGTTTCACAACAGTTATGAGGACAGTGGCCACCCTTGGCTCGATCAATGTCCACATCCTTTTCTGCAACTATATTTTGAATGGAAACCTTTGCCCAGCACATAACTGGGCACTGTTAGACCTGGCAGCTTTTGACGTGGTTTCCCTTTACTTTTTGCTTCTGACCCCCTGTTTTTGGATCCTGTGCTGTAATTCGTTGTTGCTGGTTTTAATAGTCTGGGCACTTTACTACTGCTAATCAGTGATAAAGTGCAAGTGCTCTCTAATAAAAGATATTGGTAATTGGTTTTCTATAATTGTCACATTTGATTTACTGGTAAGACCCTAGTTAAATGCATAATGGGTGTCCAGGACCTGTAAATCAAATGCTACTAATGGGCCTGTATCATTTATTGTTCCACCCACACGAGTAGCCCTGAAAACATGTCTCAAACCTGCCACTGCAGTGTCTGTGTGTGTAGTTGTGCATTGCAAATTCAACCTGGTAAGTGTACCCACTTTCGAGGCCCAAACCTTCCCTTTCACTACATGTAAGTCACCCCCAAGTTAGGCCCTAGGTAGCCCCATGGTCAGGGTGCAATGTATTTAAAAGGTAGGACATGTACTGGTGTGTTTTACATGTCCTGGTTTTCACTATTGCAAAGCCTATCTCATCTCTCCTATAGGTTAATATGGGGAATGCCTTTAAATACCTTACCTGCAGTTTCCCATTGGGAGTAGATAGAGATATAGAATTTAGGGAATTTAGGGTCTCAGAACTCACAATTTAAAAATGCATCTTTTGGTAGAGTTGGCTCTTAGATTGTCTGTTTGAAAATGCCACTTTTAGAAAGTGGGCATTTTCTTGCAGAACCATTCTATACCTCTGCCTTCCTCTGGAATCCACTGCTGGGTCAGACTGACAGTTGGGCTGTTTGTGAATTTCCTCTAGATAGTGACACAAAGGGAGCTGGGGTATAGCCTGCATATACTGATGAGTTTCCTGGGTGATAGTGGGGATGAAGGAGCTGACACATACACATGAAGATCTGTGCCTGTCCTCACACAATGCAGTCTCCAACCCCCTGGTGTCTGGGGCCAGGCCTGGGAAAGGCGAGATCTTGTAAACAACAGTGACCTTCCTTTGAAGGCAGAAAGGAGATTAAGAAGTAGATGCAAAACCCCAGACTTTTAGATTAGTTCTCAAGAGGAACCGCCGCCAAGGAGAAGAGCATGATGCTTGAGGGGGACCTGCCCCTCTGCCTGTTGCTTCGCTGTGCTGGTCTGCTGCTGTTTCTATCTGAAGAGGTGCAGAAAAGGACTTTGCTTTCTGAAATCATGTTTTTGAAGTTTCTCCTAGCGCTTGGACTGAGCTTGCCCCCTGTTCTGAAGTCTCAGGGACATCAAAGACTTGGGCCCTCATTACAATCCTGGCGGTCTGTGATAAAGCGGCGGTAATACCGCCAACAGGGCGACGGAAAACAAATGGAATTTTGACCACGGCAGAAACAGCCAACACAGACAGGCACTTTAACACATCGACCATGGCGACAGTAGCAACAAGCACCGCAGCGGTAACCGCCAACAGCCAGGCAGAAGACAATGTACCATCCACTGTATTACAAGACACCAATCCGACATCTTTTCCGGGGAGGTACCAACACCATCAAAAGCATGGCAGAAACAGTACACGGAAGGGAAAAGACTCACCTCTCGACACCCAAGGAAGAACCACAACGCCATGGAGCCCAAACTGCAGATCTTCCCTATGCTGGTATACCTCCTACTACACCAGGAACACGAACGGCAGCGAAGACGACCACGGAGAGTCCCGCACCTAGCACACAAGGGAGGGGGGAGGAAAAAGAGAGTGACAAACACACACAACACGCAACACCCCCAAAACCATACACACAAACAGATGCAACATTACATATCCACCCCGTAACCCTCATGAACAAGGCAAGGACGAAAGGAAGGATGTCAGTAAAGCCAGTGTAATAATATAAATGTAGATAAATACGTCCTTAAAGCACAAAACCGTATCTACAATGTATACAAATGGAGGGACAATGCCCAGTCCAAAATGTCCATGGCCCACAGAGCCAATACACATAGTCAAGGGCCACACTTGACTCTTGCCACTATACGGAGAGAACACTGCTGGGGCATCAGGTTGAAGATACACAGACACCTCAAGGGGAAGGGGAACCAGGGCACATCAACTGGAAGATGATACAACACCACTGCTCCTGAAGGGGGCTACATCTCCTCTGCGATCTCCAAGGGAGTGCAAAGCCACAGTCGCTCTAGTGGGTGGTTTGCCCACTGCTTGGTCCTGGCAGTGCAAAGCCACAGTATCTCAAGTGGGTGGTTTGCCCACTGCTTGGTCCTGGGGAGTGAAAAGCCACAGTCTCTCAAGTGGGTGGTTTGTCCACTGCTTGGTCCTGGGGAGTGCAAAGCCACAGTCTCTCTAGTGGGTGGTTTGCCCACTGCTTTGTCCTGGGAGTGCAAACCCACAGTCTCTCTAGTGGGTGGCTTCTCCACTGGTTCTGGAGGGAGCGTTGTGCCCAGTGTGCTTCATCCTGGCAAGGAGGGGGTGAGTGGATGCCTTCTTCCTCTGGTTCTGGAGGGGGCTTTGTGCCCAGTGTGCTTCATCCTGGCAAGGAGGGGGTGAGTGGATGCCTTCTTCCACTGGTTCTGGAGGGAGCCTTGTGCCCAGTGTGCTTCATCCTGGCATGGCGTGGGTGAGTGGATGCCTTCCTCCACTGGTTCTGGAGGGGGCCTTGTGCCCAGTGATGCAGATCCTGCATGGTGCAAGGTCACAGTCTCTCACTTGGGTGTCACACCTACAGTTGTTGCATGGGCCAGGATGCACTACAGCCCATGTAGGCATGACTACACACTGCTCGCCGGCGGTGACAGCTGCTCAGTGGTGGCAGATGCGGGGCTGTCGGCGTTGGTGTCAGTGGTGGGAGGAAGCTCCAGCCCTTCCCCTGCAGGCTCGGACAGCTGCCCACTGGGGCTGCTGCTGCTGGCAGTGGTGCAGGTGGCAGTGCAGGTGGCGGTGCTGACGGTGGTGCAGGTGGCGGTGCTGACAGGGGTGGGGGGAGGCTCCAGCCCTTCCTCTGCAGCCTCGGGCGGCTGCCCACTAGGGCTGCTGCTGATGGCAGTGGTGCAGGTGGAGGTGCAGGTGGCGGTGCAGGTGGCGGTGCTGACGGTGGTGCTGACAGTGGTGGGGGGAGGTTCCAGCCCTTCCCATGCAGCCTCGTACAGCTGAAGTGCCATGGCTGGTGTTGTTTGCCCAGATGCAGCTCCAGGCACCAGATCCATCCTGCCTGCGATGTCTGTGTCTTTTACATTGCCCTTGGCAGCTGGTGGTGTCTCCTTGCTTCTGCCAGTTGGTGTTCCCTTTCTGCCCTTGCTAGCTGGCAGGGCCTCCTTGCCCTTGCTAGCTGTTGGTGCCTCCTTGCACTTGTTAGCTGGTGGGACCTTCTTGCCTTGGAAGGTGGTGCAGGCACACTGGCAGTGCTGATGGGTGCCTCCTTGGAGCTTTTCACACCTGCAGTAGCTGCAGAAACTACAGTGGCCGTAGACTGGGTGGCTGAGGTGCTGGCCTGGGTTCTGCCCACCCTGACCCAAAGTGAAGGACGGAGGGGGTGAGGGGTGGGGAATGGGTCAAGGGTGGAAAGGAAAATCCTTTTAGGGACACTGGGGCTGGAAGAGTGTGAAGGTTTGGGAGTGGAGGAAGAGGGAGTGGTTGTAGGAGGTGTCTATCTGCTGTGTTTGGGTAGAGGCGCATCGGATGGATGCTGTTCTGAGGTGGATGGCTGTTGGGTGTCTGAGTGCTTGCGTTTGTGTACTTTGGGAGGAGGGGGCACAGACACAGTGGGAGAGGACACAGGGGACATGTGCATGAATATGGGAGTGGTAACTGCCAGTGAGTGGCGTGTAGTGATAGGCATGCTGGTGATGGAGGTAGTGGATGAGGATGTAGTGCATGCAGGTGTGAGTGGAGATGCTACTGGGAGGGAGGTTGACAATGAGCAGGAGGGGGACCGGTGGAGGGAGTGGATGTTGGTGTGTCTGCATTTGGATGGTGCTAGTGTGAGTGCCTGTAGGATGAAGTGTTGTGCCTGTTTTTGCCAGAGCCACTTCTGTGTGTTGATTTGGGTGCATGCTGGTCTGAAGGTGTGCTTGGGATAGGCTGAAGTTGAGGGGATTGGGACTGGGTAAAGAAAGTTGGAGGTGGGAGGTTAGAGACAGGGACAATGGCTGCTATCAGTGAGTTGGCCAGAGTCTGGAATGATCTCTGTTGGGCCGCCACACCGAAGTGAATGCCCTCCAGGAATGCATTTGTTTGTTGGAAAGGCCCTGCCAGACCCTGGATGGCATTCAGTATGGTTGACAGCCCAACAGTGAGGGATCTCAGGAGGTCAATAGCCTCCTCACTGAGGGCAGCAGGGCTGACTGGGGCAGGGCCTGAGGTGCCTGGGGCGAAGGAGATGCTCACCCTCCTGGGTGAGTGGGTATGGGAAATACGCTGAGGGGCTGCTGGGAGGGCGGTGCTGGTATGGGGTGGCGGCTGTACCTGTAGTTAGGGTGGAAACAGAGGTGTCCGCCACCGCCAGGGAGCTTCCATCGGAGGAGGTGTTGCTGTCCGAACTTTCCCCTCCATTCTCTGCCGTGGAGCTCCCCTCACCCTCGGTCCCACTGGTGCCCTCACTGTTGGTGGATTCGGCCTCATGGGCCATGTGGGATGCAGCTCCCTCTGTCGCCGGTGCCTCTGCTCCTCCACCAGATGATTCTAATGCACACAAGGACAGGGTGACAAAACAAAAAGGGGGGGAAGAGACTGAGGATGCACTTGGTCAATGCCAGCAATAACACCACCGTTGGCGTACACAACTCACAGGGAACAGCCCTATGGACTAGGCCTAAACTACCAGTTAGAATGCCAGCCACCAGGCTATGGGGTACAAGCCTAACGCCAATAGCAGCACACCTGAAACCCACAGGACCCTGCCCAGTAGTAGATGCGCAATAGCATTATTGGGGTTGGAGTGCAACAGAGCCTGCCCATCATGGAACCTACCCTGCCATGTCTGTCCTGGCCTAAGGGCAACCACAGAACCACATCCTCCACCCAGATAACACCTCAACATGCGCAATTTCATGATTCTGAAACTGTACTCACCTGCTTGTGGCTGCGGTGAAGCCCTCAAGCGCCCATCCAACTCCGGATAGGCCACCACCAGGATGCGGATCATCAGGGGGGGTCAAGGTACGACAGGCACACCTTCTTTGTTGGGAGGCCATCTCCAGCTGGGCCTCCACCGTCTTCCTTACCCAGCGGCGCAGGTCCTCCCACCGGTTGCGACACTGGATGCTCTGCCTGTCAAGGACCCCCAGGGTCCGCTCCTCCTTGGCGATGGCACACCAAATACCCTTTTTCTGATGGCCGCTGACCTGCAGAAAAAGATACATAGGAAAATGTATTAGTCATACCGTCCGCCCTGTTACTCTCCTGGCCTACCATATCCCTCCCATCCACAGACATTGTCCACCAAACATGCAGCACTCTGCTCAGTACCTCTCAGCCCCCCACACAAAGCTTACACACGCAGCGCTCCATACATTCATGCCCCACGCATCATGCTCACAGTGTACTCACCTGTTGGTCTGGAGGACCATAAAGTAAAGGGTACTGGGGTAGGACCCCATCCACCAGTCTCTCCAACTCCTATGAAGTGAAGGCAGGGGCCCTTTCCCCAGACACTCGAGCCATGGTCGCTTCCAGACACATGTCACAGCAGCACTTGCAGTGTAGGTCCTCTCCTGTTAAAGGTCAGGTAGCAAGTGAGTGAACAGATGGAAAATGGCAGTCACGTCCACAGCGGTGCGTACCGTCACCGCCGGCCTACATCACCATTGTCTCCTGGAACACGTAGGCCCCAATGATAACCAATGAGGTGTTGCATGGCGGTCATCGACCACCTCTCACTACGGCACACAGCGTCAGCGGAATTCCACTTATCCCTCCAAACAAGTCAGACGGCTGCCATTTCAGGGAGGAACAGGCCATGGCATCAAACTGTGTCACAGCAGACATAGGCACCTCAACGGACCTGCACATTCACATACTGTTTCTGTAAACAAATGCAAGGCATTTACATCTGAGGATATCTATGAATATGACCATATTAGCACCGTTTTGCACCCTAGGGTTCAACCGCTGAGGATGAATAGGAGATGGAGACATCCCCCTGTGTACAGACCCCTGGTGGACCTGGCCACAATGGAGGACAGGCACATTAGCCTAACCTACAGACTTGATATGGCCACAATCCAAGAGCTGTGTGCCCAATTGGAGCCAGACCTGATCATAGCTATCCGCCACCCCATTGGTATCCCCACTCTTGTGCAGGTCCGGTCAGGGCTCCATTTCTTTGCAAGTGACAGTGGCCATGGCAGCAGCAATGTCACAGCCTATGTTCTCAAACGTGTTGACCAGAGTGTTGTCAGCCATGATGAACACATGCACAGCTATATCCCATCCCCCCAGGTGGAGGATTTGGCCACAGTGAAGGCTGACTTCTATACACTGGGACATATCCCCAACATCATTGGTGATATTGATGGTACACATACTGACTTTGTCCCCCCCTGGAAAAATGAACAGGTGTTCAGAAATCGAAAGAGATTTCACTCTGAATGTGCAGATAGTGTGCCTGGCAGACAAGTACACCTCCCATGTTAATGCAAAGTATCCTGGGTCTGTGCATGATGCCTTTATTTTGAGGAAGAGCAGCATTCCACATTTGATGTCTCAACTCCAGAGGCACAGGGTGTGGCTAATTGGTGAGCCCATGGTCCCCACCCAGAGTCTGATGGTATATGGGTGTGGATTTTCCCCAAAGTGCGAGTGTCTGGCTAACAGGTATCCCTCTATATTTACAGGTGACTCTGGTTAACCCAACCTCTCATGGCTACTGACCCCAGTGAGGAATGCCAGGACAAGGGCAAAAGAACGTTACAATGAGGCACATGGGTGAACAAGGAGGATAATTGAGCACACATTTGGCCTCCTGAAAGATAGATTCTGGTGCCTCCATCTGACAGGTCGATCCCTGTGCTATTCACCCAAGAAGGTGTGTCAGATCATCATTGCATGTTGCATGTTGCACAACCTGGCCTTGAGACACCAGGTGCCTTTTCTGCAGGAGGATGAGGCTGGAGATGGTTGTGTGGTATCTCTATTTTCAGATATCTGTGCCCCACTCTGGCTCCTGGTGTGTTTACTGCTGCCGACTACAGGTCAATACCTATGTATATATAACTGTACAGTCGAATTGCAATGTTTACAGCTTGTTAAACAAATACATATATCAATCAATTTACAGACTCCATATTTGTATTAGTCCCAAGGGTGTTTATTTATGTGCTAATAAGTGTAGGGGGTATTGCAATGGGCTGGGTTGCTGATGGAGGAAAGTCCTGATAGAGTCCAGTCTATTGGTATCACAGGTAAACTGTCCAAGGGGCATAGGGAGTGGGGCAATGGCAGTTCATGGTGGACAGGGTGACATAGTGGGGCACAAGGGTGACATTCAGGTGAGTCTTATTTCCTGGCGGGGGTCTTGGCAATGGTCTATGGCTTCTGCCTGGATCGCAGGGACCTTTTGCGTGGTGTTCTCCTTCTGCAGGGGGAGGGGTGCTGGTGGACTGTTGTTCCTGTGGCGGCGCCTCCTGTCCCCTAGTATTGGCGGAGGTGGAGGTCTATTCATTGGTGTGGCTAATGTCAGGGGCCTGCTAGTGTGCCACTGCCTCCTTCATGGTGTTGGCCATGTGTACCAGCACCCCTGCAATGATCCCCAGGTACTGTCCCTCCTGCAGCCGCTGGGTCTCCTGCAACTTGGCCAGTATCTGTCCCATGGTCTCCTGGGAAAGGTGGTAGGCTCCCAGGATATTGAAAGTAGTGAAGATTTGACTTACCAGAGTACAGTCCTCCTGCTGCTCCTGCCAGGCCCTCAGGATGCATGATTGCCAAGACTTCTTCCTCCTATGTTGTTAGTTGTGGGGAAGGAGGTGGGGTCCACCGCCAGTCCTCTGTTCAACTATCTGGTGTATTGCAAACACAGAACGTACTTTCTCCCATAGGTTGTTCCGAATCTTCCTGGTATCATCCCTTGTTCTTGGGTGCTGTCCCACGGTGTTGACACAGTACACAACTCTCCAGCATAACTCCATCTTCCTAGCAATGGATGTCTGCTGCACCTGTGTTCCAAATAGCTGTGGCTCTACCCAGATTATTTCCTCCACCATGACCCTTAGCTCCATCCATGAGAACCTGGGGTGTCGTTGTGGTGCCATGGTGTAGTGTGATTGGTGTGTGTGAGGGTGTGTGGGGTGATGTGTTAGGGTGTGTGCTCTGAGGTGCATGGATGGTGTATGGGTGAGGTTGTTCTGTGGCTCTGGTTCTGTGGGTGCTCCTGGCATGTCTCTCTCTCAGTAGTAAATTGTTTGTAGTGGTAAAGGGTTGTAGGTAGTGTGGGTGTGTGTTTTATAGTAGTTTGTGGGTGTGGTGTGTGTATGTGTGTCAGGTGTGCTGTTTGATTTGCCCAATGTGGTGTAGTTTTTTTATGTCTGTGTGTATTTTGAGCGCGGCGGTATGTACCGCCAATGGTTTACCGCGGCTGAATGTCAGCCACGGTGACTCGTGGGTCATAATGCTGTGGGCGTATTTCTGTTGGTGTAATGGTGTGGGTTTTGCTATCGCCATTTTATCACTGACCTTTGGGTGGGGGACTTGTGTGTGTGTGTCTGTATAGTGTCAGATTTCTATGTCTGGGTCATAATACGCGTAGCGGTATACCGCCACGGTCGCGGTGTGTTGGCGCAGTCAGCATGGCGGTAAGCGGCACTTACCGCCAATGTCTTAATGAGGGCCATAATCTGCCAGTGCCTGGGCTCTTCTGCTGGGAGTCCGGACTTGCGAAGTGGTGCCACATCCATTCCCTGGGCCCTTAGAAGTGGAAACTGTTAACCTGCGGAGTAAAATCCAAGCACTGCTATGTGCATGTCAGAAAAATTGAAGCACCGCCCATCCCGTGTCTGAAAACTTGAAGCATCGCCTGCCTCGCGGCTGGAGAACCAATGCAGCACCTGTTCTCAATGTCGACTCTTTTCACAGTTTGTCGGAAATTTCCACTCACAGATCCTGGGTGTCAAAATCTGCAAACATCACCACACAGACCAGAGATGGCGCACTCAGAATGGACACATGGGCGTACTTGTGAGTAAAGAATCGACACACAGCCTCACTTGTGAGTAAGGAATCAATGCATCACTTGCTTTTCTGATGCACCATCTCCCTTGCTGCTTTATTTTTGATGCATACCAGGTACTTTGTGCTAAAATAAAGCCTCCATTGATTTCTATGGAGTAAGACTCTTTTTACCTTCAAAATCAAAATCTTGGCCTGCGTATGGTGCATTTTGTAGTTTTGGTCTTGTTTGATTTAAATAAATATTGGCTATTTTTCTAACCTGGTGTGGATTCCTTTTGTGGTGTTTTCGCTGTTACTGTGTGTGTTGGTAGAAATACTTTACATGTTGCCTCTGAGATAAGCCGGACTGCTTACGCAAAGCCACCAAGGGAGTGAGCAGGGGTTATCTGAGTTGTGTATCTCCCTTACCCTGACTAGAGTAAGGGTCCCTACTTTGACAGGGTGTAAACTAATTGCCAAATAGAGACTATTTGTAACATCTGGTGATCAGCGGTGAGGATAGGACTTATGTTTGTACTTGACATACAGTGATTGGTGTACACTTTTTTTTATTGCAGAACATTACACAACCACATACTGTTTTTCTCTAGATTTTTTTTTTTCTTTTTCAGATTTCCCATGCCTTTAGAAACTCTGCACATTTATTTAGCCTCATGTCTCCGTCTAGTGAGTCCTCTGAAGGAGCTGCAAAAGTAGTGCTTAAGCAGCAGAGGCTCCATACAGCGCCTCAGCTCAAAATGTTCTACAGAGAATTCAAGTGTCCTATTAAAAACCTCACTAAAAAGGGGGAATTGCAAAAGGTGATCAGGGCCTAACTGGCAGCAAAGGAGGCTGATGGTCCCAGAGAAGGAGAACATTGCTGGGGATGTTGAGGTGCAGAGCATCCATGATGATTTGTTGGATAACCAAGGCCTGCCTTGAGGGCAGACCTCCAGTGCAGGCAGCAGTGTTTCTTCCAAAGCCCTTGAGGACAGGTAGGAAAAATTGAGGCACCAATTGGAAATGGAAAAGCTTAAGCTACAGCATGAAAGGGAGCTTCAGCTGGATCAGGCAAAGATGAGAAGGGATGAAGAAAAATATAAAATTGCTATGGAAAAAGAGAGTTGACATGGAGAAGGAGAAAATGTGTTTAGCTCAGGAGCTGAGCTTGAAGAAGCTGTATTGTAGGAGCAGGTCCAGCACAGATGGTAGCATCATTTCCTCAGTGTATTCAGAGAGGAGAATGCACCTTCCCAAGAGCAGAGGGAAAGAGTGCACTAAGGAGGATGACATCCACAGGTAATTTCATGGCTATGAGGTAGCTCTCCACATGCATGGGATCCCTGAGAGAGAGTGGAGAGGCAGGCCTGTCTACTTCACAGAACATGGGAGGGACACCTTGATAACACTAGGAACATCTAGTGATCTCACCTACTCTAACATGAAGGATGCCCTTATCACTAGGTATGGCCTGACCCCAGAAATGTACAGAAAGGGGTTCAGGGAGATTAGAGAACTTGATTCCCAGACCTGGCTTGTATATATGTATTCATTTTGCACAGGACTGGATAGTTGGGTGAAAGGCAGTGAAGTAACAGATTACCAAGGACTATACAATTTGTTTGTATGGGAGCACTTGTCTAGTCTGTGTTTTCCAGAGCTGTGCCAGCATTTGATTGACAGCAGGCTTACTGAACCCAGGAATCTTGCTCAGGAGGGAGGCCATTGGTGAGTACCAGGGTCCACAAGAAGCTGTATGGGGGAGACTCCTCTAAGGGTGGGCATGGTTCCCAACAAAAGGAAAGAGGGACAAGGATAAAAGTAAGGAGTTCTCTAAAGGGCTTCAAAGTAGTTCCCAGGGGAAGGATTCACATCCTCCTGTTGAGAAGAAGAGTTGGTTTTCTTCAGTTAAGCCCATAGGAAAGGGACCCATCAAGTGATTTTCCTGTGGTTAGGAAGGGTATATCAGAGGGAGTCCCAAGTGTCCTAAGCGGGAACAGCCCCATACCGGTGGGCAGTCACTTGGGGTGGCCAGTGTAATACTTCGGGAGCAGTTGGTCCCATTCAGTGGTGCTGATCAAACAAAGAAGTACAGGCAGTGGGTGACCATCAATGGGAAGTTGGTGGAGGCTCTTAGAAACACAGGAGCCAGTATGAAAATAGTCCACTGTTATATGATATCTCAAGAGCAGGTCAATTCTAATGTGGTCCACCAAGTTGTAGCAGTAGATAACAGTGAGCGCCAATGCTTGGTAGGTATGGTTTTCTTTGAATGGGGGGGATTTTATGTTCCTCGGGGGTAGCTGTGAGTCCATCCGCGCCTGTTGACTGTCTGTTAGGGAACAAATTAGAACATAATGCCTGGAAAGAGATGGAGCTCAGTTCCCATTTGGAAATATTGGGATTGCCGGAGTGGACGTGCATGGCCACACGGTCCATGGCCGCCAGAGAGGGTAGCCAAGAGGACCTGGAGCCTAAAACAGCGGCCCAGTTGCCTGCCAGGAAAGGTGGGAACAAGGGACGCAGGACACCCACTCCTGAAATTCTGGTCTGGGTGGAAGCTGAACCTGAGGGGAAAGATCCAGAACCTACAGGGAAAGAAGTGGCTGAACTGGAGGACTGGCTGGAGCTGAGCCATTGGCAGCAGGAAGTCAGGGAAGAGTTCTGTACAGCACATATAGCATGCCCCATCCTTGAGGGTCTTTGGAAACAGGCTGAGGCCCAGGCAGCTGGTGAACCCTCTGGAACACACCTGGTTTGCTGAGAAAATTATTTCCTGTTTAGTGAGCCTAAGGTTGCTGAGCCTAGGACGGCCCATCTGCTGTTTGTACCCCAGTGTTTCAGAGCCTTCCTACTGAGACTGGTTCATGATGTGGCCCCGGAAGGTTATTTGGGGCAGGGCAAGACCTTTGACATGCTTGTCACCCACTTTTACTAGACTCAAATAAGAAAGAACTCAAATGCATTCTTCAGGGCTTTTCAGACCTGCAAGGTGAGTGGCAAATCTGGGAAGAGGTGCAAGGCTCTTCTTCAATCCTTTCCTGTTGTGAGCACCCCTTTTGAGTAGGTGGGCATTGACATTGTGGGACCTTTGGGGCCCAAGACAGCCATGGGCAACAGGTTCATCTTGGTCTTGGCGGACCATGCCACCCGGTATCCAGTTGCTTCCCCCCAAGGACAGTGACTGCGCCCACAGTGGCCAGTGCACTGATGGGGATATTTCCCCAAGGAGGGGGTACCAATTTCATACCACTATACATGAAGGCCATGTGGAAGGCATGTGGTGTAACATTGAAGTTCATCATGCCTTACCACCCCCCAATCAATGGGTTGGTTGAGAGATTCAAACATACCCTGAAGGGCAGGATAATGGGTCTCTGAACCCATGATGCATAAGTGGGACATCTTGTTACCATGCCTGCCTGCTTACAGGGAGATACCACAAAAGGGGGTTGGCTTCTGCCCCTTTGAGCTTCTGGATGGGCACCCTGTGGGAGGGCCTCTCAGTCATTTGAAGGGGTGCTGGGAGCAAGCTCCCAAGAATCCCCCCCAGGATGTATTTAGTTACATGCGGGCCTTCAGGAACCAGACATGAAATGCTGGTATGAGAAGACCAATACTCTGATTGAGTTTCAGCCTGGCCAGAAAGTTTGGGTGATGGGCCCAGTAGAGCCTCATGCTCTATCTGACTGCTGATCTTGGCCATTTGAGGTGAAGGACTGCAAAAGTGATGTCATCTACGTGGTGGACATGCACACTCATAGAAACCCTTTGAGAGTGTTACACGTGAACCGCCTCAAACCCCACTTCGAGAGTCTGAGTTGACCATGCTCTTTTTTACGGCTGATGGGGTGGAAGAGGAAAGTGAGCCTCTCCACAACCTACTGTCTGCCAAAGAGCAGGGTAGGTCAGTGGAGGGTGTAAACCTCTCCCCTAAACTGATCCTAGATCAGCTGAGGGATTGTCTCTAGTTGATGGAACAGTTTGCCTCTTTCTCAGTTACCCATAGGGCCATCCACTAGTGCACCAATGACATTGATGCTGGTGACAGTCTGCCTGTTAAGCACAAGACTTGCAGGTTAACAGACAAAGTGAGTGTTAGCAATGCGGTCTCTGGTTGACAGTCAGATAGCACTCTGTCCAAGCAGGGACCATCACTATAGTCATGGTAAGGGAGTTACACTCCTAAGACAATCCCTGCTCACCCACTTGGTACCTTGGCACAAGCAGTTAGCCTATCTCAAAGACAATGTGTAAAGTATTTGTACCAACAAACACAGTAATGCAATGTAAACACTACAAAAAGGATAGAACCTGCCATATATCATAAAAGGTCTTAAAACAATATTGTAATGATTGAAGGGTCTTATATCGTCTTGTATCTTGGGGAGATTGATTGACCTTAGAAAAAACAGTAGATCAACTGAAGATTCTTTGACCTATGAGACCAGATTTATACTTTTTTGTCAGGAGTCAAATTTATGGAATGCCAGAAGCAGGTGCTCAGGTTAGGCTAGCGTCAGAAAAAATGATGTTAGCCGGGTGGGGATGGCGGTGAAGGTGAAAGGGGTTTTGTCTAAAAAAATGACACTAGGCTGGTCAGAGGCAAAAATAAATCTGTTAACCTGCCCAGCGTAATTTCCTGATGCACAACTATTCTAACACATGACTCCTGTCTTAGGAAAGACAGGAGTCATGCCCATAACCCCAATGGCCAGCACAGGCAACAAGGGTCCCCTGGGCATGGCCACTGCAGATGCCTACTTTGCATCACATTGACACAAGGTAGGTGCACACATCCAAAAATGGTGCAAACTCCAATATTTTGACACTAGACATGTCTAGCATCAAAATATAAATATGGATTTTAAGTTTGCGCTGAATTTTCCTTTTAGAACAATTACACAAATTCAGCCATAGTATAAATATTCCTCTTAATGTTATGAGGAAATCATCATATGCCTTGAGCTCAGAAGACATACAAATGCATTGTCAAGCAGAGCAGCCTAATAGTGCATCTGACAATGAGGCAAAGCCAGGCCTCCCTGACCTTTATCTAGTTGAAGCACTACCAACATAACTCTTGAGCGCTTGTAATTCCACAAGAATGTTTGAGACAGCTGATGTAGCTCATTGAAATGACACCTTGATCCTGATGGGGAGATTGGCCAGCAGAAATAATATTAAAGGAAGAATTGTCATTTTGATCAGAGCACTACAACAAATAAGTGAGAAAGGAAGAGAAGCCCATCATCTAACAAACACTTCACCTTAAAAACATTGCCTGATAATTCAGTTGTAATAATTGTGAATAATAATGGGTTACGAAAACGCCCTGATACCTGACCTGTCGCTGCAGTGTATATAGATATCACAACCCAGCAAGATGATCTGCGTGGGGAGAATTGAATAACAAGATTTCCGTCTTCACTTGGTTAATCTTATATCCCCCACCCTGGTATATTCCTCAATTCTATTCAGCATCCTTTGGATATTAACCTGATCAGCTCTTAAAAAAAAATTATGTTCTATGCAAAAAGCTTAATTTTTGACATTCCTTGTAATGGAGGAACGATCCATTGGTTTTCTCGTATTTTCAATACTAAATAATTCTGTAAAGAAGGCAAAAAGTATGGGGAACATAGGGCACCTCTGACAGATACTCCTGTTGATTTTTACCACACCTGCCTCCCTAGAGTTGACTATAAACTTTGGCTTCAGTTCCTTGATAAAGATGCCCCAACATTTTAAGGAATAGATCTGAAAAAAACAATGTTCCCTAAAATAAAGAAAAATGCCCCCCAGGTGACCAAATTAAAGGACGTTTCTGCATCCATCATTAAAATGGCAGCCTTCTCCCAATTCTTTAAGAAATAGTCAATTAGTTAAATTAGATTTGTATGGGCAGAGATGATTTGACTTGGTGAAAAAACACATTGATCTTTGTGGATCACACTCTGTGCCAGTGAGGTAATTCGTAATGCTCTTACTTTAGTAAACCGTGTATAGTCAGCATTTAAAAGACTAATAGGCCTACAGGAGTTCATAGTTGTTGATAATTATCTTTTTTTTAAACAACTGACTATAATTGATTCTTTAAACACTTTTGAAATGTTCAGACCACTTCTATATTGACTGAACAAATCCGCTAAGAAGGGGAGAAACTCTTTAGCACACATTTTATAGACCTCTGTGGGAAACCCATTACTGTTGCAGGCCTTTGCATTAGGCATATTTATCAAAACATTGGAAACGTAATCAATCTAAATTTTCCCTAACACGTCATCTTTCATTTGTCTGATGAACTGGGTTAGAGTAAAAGTACTAAACGGATCCAGCTTGGATTGATGACTTTCTCTTTTGTTCCATATACATATTTGTAATGGTTTTAAAAAAAGAAAACCTCAGCTATTGCAAAGCCTCCTCTACCTCTGCCTGAGTAGCTGGATTTTGAACTTGTCTTATTTCCTGTTTGTTCTTCCTAAGTGTTGATGCCCTTGTTCAAAACTTGCCAATATGTTAACTTTGTTAGTAAGCTCGAGGACCACAAGTCTCCTTAGTAAAAAAGAAATTGTGATGCTCTTGCTTAGCTATGTTGAACTGTTGCTTGTTCAAACCCCCTCTTGCACAGTTTCGGGCAGGTCTGATCAAGATTCTGGTTGTGGCACCCCTTGAGGTCACAGAATATCCCAAAGAGGTAGTGTACTGGGGCGGAAGAGCAGCTAAAGGCATACGCCGGAAAGGACAGCTAAGGACAGGCACAATAAACAGGAAAGTAAAAGCAGAGCAACCTTAGTGTGAACAAACAGGAAACGGATCACTAATGGACAAACACACTGGGGTTACCACCAAGGTTGTACACAGGGTAAGGCTCAGAACTTCCCACAGCAACAGGGAATGCCAATGCTTATGTGCATATTGCTTTTACAGATAGTCACCCCGCAAGCCCCATTGAAAGGAGGCAGCAGAAGTGATTCTGTCTCTGGACCCTTAGAGCACAAACAAGGATTGTACTTACATACACAAGACAAGCCCTTATAGGTCCAGCTGGAAACACAGTGGCAATTCCTGAAAAAACAGCAACAGCACACTGTCACTGTTAGGCACTAAAGACTACTTATAACACTAGACAAAGGATGGGGGCTGGAATTGCCTCCTGGAAACCAGGAGCCAACCCCAGTACAAAGGAAAACACTAATACACAGGTGAAGACTGATAATACACTTACCAGACACAAATACCCAAGAGGAAACAGAATCAGTATCGATCAATCAATTAATCAAAAAAATATATAAAGCGCGCTACTCACCTGTGAGCATCTCAAGGCGCTTGGGGGGGGGAGGGGGCTAAGGGGGGGGGGGGCAGGAAGGTCACTATTCGAACAACCATGTCTTGAGGTTCTTTCTGAAGAGCAGGAGGTCTTTGGTTTTCCGAAGGTTAGTGGGGAGGGAGTTCCAGGTTTTGGGGGCGAGGTAGGAGAAGGACCTGCCTCCTGTGGTGGTGCGTAGGATGCGGGTGACTTTGCGTGCGTGGATGAAGATCTTGAATGTGATTCTCTTGTTTATGGGGAGCCAGTGAAGGGTTTTGGGGTGTGGTGAGATTCATTCGTGGCGGGGGAGGCCAAGGGCGAGGCGTGCGACTGTGTTCTGGATTCTCTGGAATTTGCGTTTGAGTTTGAGTGTGGTGCCGGTGTAGAGGGCGTTACAGTAGTCTAGTCTGCTGCTGATGAGTGCATGGGTGACTGTCTTACTGGTCTATGAGGGAATCCATTTGAAGGGTTTTTTTAGAGTGCGGAGTGTGTGGAAGCAGGAGGAGATTAGAGCATTGATTTGCTGTGTCATGGAGAGGGAGGGTCCAGGATGATCCTGAGGTTGCGTGCGTGGTTTGCGAGGGTGGGTGCGGGGCCTAGGGCGGTGGGCCACCAGGAGTCATCCCATATGGTTTTGTTGGGGCCGAAGATGATGATCTCGGTTTTGTTGGAGTTAAGCTTGAGGTGGTTAGTTGTCATCCAGTTGGCAGTGTCGAGGAAAGCAGCGTGTAGGTTGGTTTTGGCAGTGGTGGGATTGCGGGTGAGAGAGAGGATGAGTTCGGTGTCATCTGCGTAGGAGAGGATAGTGATTCTCACGGATAGTGAGTCAAACAGAAGGAACAAAGTAGGAGGCAGAAGCAGGAACTGGGAACAGGCTCAGGATAAAGAAAAGGTAGGATTAGGACTGTAAAACAGAGCACAAGCTCTGGCTGGAACAAGCAGAAACAGGAATGGGAAACAGAGCAGGCTCTGGCTGGAACAAGCAAGAACAGGACTGGAATACAGGGAGTTGGAACAAGCAGGAAAAAGGACTGGGAAACTGAGAGCAGGTTCAGGCTCAAACAAGGCAGGAACAGGACTAAGAAACAGGGAGCCGGCTCTGGAAGAAACAAACAGGAACAAGGCTAAGAGACAGGGAGCAGACTCTGTATGGTACAAGCAGAAACAGGGCACAGAAACATAAAGCAGGTTCAAGCTGAAACAGAACAGGAACAAGACAGGAACACCATCCGATAAAGAGTCTAGAAGACAAAGGAATCGAACTCCAATGCACGACGAGGATCTTTAGGAAATGGCTGCTTATAAGCAGTTCCAGGCTGCAGCAAACCCCAGGTGGAATCACATGACTGGGCTGCACAGGAGAGGTCTCAGGTGTGTATAGTTTCAGACACTGGCAAGTCCTGGAGGAGAGAATCCAGTAAAAAGGAGCAACTGGACTTCTCCCATAGAAAACAATGTATAGCAGAATCTAGGCTTTCCTGACTACCAGGCTGTGCATTCTGGGATTTGCAGCCTGTAGGAAGTTGGCTCTGTATGCACTATTTCAAAGTAAGGAATAGTATGCACAGAGTCCAAGGGTTCCCCTTAGAGGTAAGATAGTGGCAAAAAGAGATAATTCTAATGCTCTATTTTGTGGTAGTGTGGTCGAGCAGTAGGGTTATAAAAGGAGTAGTGTTAAGCATTTGTTGTACATACACAAGCAATAAATGAGGAACACACACTTAAAGACAATTCCAGGCCAATAGGTTTTCATATAGAAAAATATCCTTTCTTAGTTTATTTTGAGAACCACAGGTTCAAGATTTACATGTAATACTTCAAATGAAAGGTATTGCAGGTAGGTACTTTAGGAACTTTGAATTAGCAAAATAACATATACAGTTGTCACATAAATGGCATATAGCTATTTTAAAACTAGACACTGCAATTTTCAACAGTTTCTGGGGGAGGTAAGTGTTTGTTAGTTTTTGCAGGTAAGTAAACCACCTACGGGGTTCAAGTTTGGGTCCAAGGTAGCCCACCGTTGGGGGTTCAGAGCAACCCCAAAGTTACCACACCAGCAGCTCAGGGCCGGTCAGGTGCAGAGGTCAAAGTGGTGCCCAAAACGCATAGGCTTCAATGGAGAAGGGGGTGCCCCGGTTCCAGTCTGCCAGCAGGTAAGTAGCCGCGTCTTCGGAGGGCAGACCAGGGGGGTTTTGTAGGGCACTGGGGGGGACACGAGTCCACACAGAAAGTACACCCTCAGCGGCACGGGGGCGGCCGGGTGCAGTGTGCAAACAAGCGTCGGGTTTTCAATAGAAAGCAATGGGAGACCAAGGGGTCTCTTCAGCGATGCAGGCAGGCAAGGGGGGGCTCCTCGGGGTAGCCACCACCTGGGCAAGGGAGAGGGCCACCTGGGGGTCACTCCTGCACTGGAAGTCGGATCCTTCAGGTCCTGGGGGCTGCGGGTGCAGTGCCCTTACCAGGCGTTGGGTTCTTAGAAGCAGGCAGTCGCGGTCAGGGGGAGCCTCGGGATTCCCTCTGCAGGCGTCGCTGTGGAGGTTCAGGGGGGTCAACTCTGGCTACTCACGGTCTCACAGTCGCTGGGGAGTCCTCCCTGAAGTGATTGTTCTCCACAAGTCGAGCCGGGGGCGTCGGGTGCAGAGTGCCAATTCTCACTCTTCCGGCGGGAAACGCGTGTTGTTTCAAAGTTGCTTCTTTGTTGCAAAGTTGCAGTCTTTGGTGAACAGAGCCGCTGTCGTCGGGAGTTCTTGGTCCTTCTAGATGCAGGGCAGTCCTCTGAGGCTTCAGAGGTCGCTGGTCCCTGGGGAAAGCGTTGCTGGAGCAGTTTCCTTAGAAGTGGGGAGACAGGCCGGTAGAGCTGGGGCCAAAGCAGTTGGTGTCTCCGTCTTCTCTGCAGGGTTTTTCAGCTTAGCAGTCCTCTTCTTCTTAGGTTGCCGGAATCTGAGTTCCTAGGTTCTGGGGGGCCCTTAAATACTAATTTTAAGGGTGTGTTTAGGTCTGGGGGGTTAGTAGCCAATGGCTACTCGCCCTGAGGGTGGCTACACCCTCTTTGTGCCTCCTCTCAAGGGGAGGGGGGCACATTCCTATCCCTATTGGGGGAATCCTCCATCTGCAAGATGGAGGATTTCTATAAGTCAGAGTCACCTCAGCTCAGGATGCCTTAGGGGCTGTCCTGACTGGCCAGTGACTCCTCCTTGTTTTTCTCATTATCCCCTCCGGCCTTGCCGCCAAAAGTGGGGCCGTGGCCAGAGGGGGCGGGCAACTCCACTAGCTGGAATGCCCTGTGGTGCTGTAACAAAGGGGGTGAGCCTTTGAGGCTCACCGCCAGGTGTTACAGTTCCTGCAGGGGGAGGTGATAAGCTACTCCACCCAGTACAGGCTTTGTTACTAGCCACAGAGTGACAAAGGCACTCTCCCCATGCTGCCAGCAACATGTCTGGTGTGTGGCAGGCTGTTAAAACCAGTCAGCCTACACGGGTAGTCGGTTCAAGGTTTCAGGGGGCACCTCTAAGGTGCCCTCTGGGGTGTATGTTACAATACAATGTACACTGGCATCAGTGTGCATTTATTGTACTGAGAAGTTTGATACCAAACTTCACAGTTTTCAGTGTAGCCATTATGGTGCTGTGGAGTTCATGCATGACAGACTCCCAGACCATATACTCTTATGGCTACCCTGCACTTACAATGTCTAAGGTTTTGCTTAGACACTGTAGGGGCATAGTGCTCATGCACTTATGCCCTCACCTATGGCATAGTGCACCCTGCCTTAGGGCTGTAAGGCCTGCTGGAGGGGTGACTTATCTATACCTGTAGACAGTGTGAGGATGGCATGGCACCCTGAGGGGAGTGCCATGTCGACTTAGTCTTTTTATCCCCACTAGCACACACAAGCTGGCAAGCAGTGTGTCTGTGCTGAGTGAGGGCTCCCCAGGGTGGCATAAGACATGCTGCAGCCCTTATAGACCTTCCCTGGCATCAGGGCCCTTGGTACCAGGGGTACCAGTTACAAGGGACTTACCTGGATGCCAGGGTGTGCCAATTGTGGAAACAAAAGTACAGGTTAGGGAAAGAACACTGGTGCTGGGGCCTGATTAGCAGGCCTCAGCACACTTTCAAATCAAAACTTAGCATCAGCAAAGGCAAAAAGTCAGGGGGTAACCATGCCAAGGAGGCATTTCCTTACACAGTCCTAGGAAGCAAATGTAATTTCACAAAAGCATACCAAAGCGAAAAGGGAAATAAACGGGAGTCAGCAAGGGACTCTAGATGAGTGTTCAAGGTGATTTCCAGGCTACAGACAGTCACTTTACAGCGCCCCCTAGATAAGGGACGACAGAGTCGTAACACCCCTTGCTCTGGTTCATGCAAATGTTATTAGCTCGGTCAACAGCTCCTTGCAACAAGCAAGCACTTTTATAAAACTCATTGTTTTTGTTAACTTGATATGCTATTTAATGGCCCCTAAAAGGGGCCTTAAAGGCCTCCCATATAACAGTCACTGGCTGAGATTTTATTAATTTTGGCAAAGGCTTTTATAAATACTCTGATGTTATCCAACCAAGCCAAGTCAACAGTTAATTGTCAAAACACAACCTGGGAATTTCTCTTGGTGAGATGATTAATTTCAGTTAGAGGATAATTCTTGAGTGATAAAAATCAAGCTGCTTACAATGAGAAAAGCATGTAAACTGCAAAAGCTGTGGATGACCTGCCCACCAGGGTTCTTCCAGTGAGGCTGCCATCCTTTTCAATGTTTGAGGTTTGAGCTGCCACTTAGTTTTATTAGAAGTATCTTACCTTAAATCTTGTATAAAGTTAAAATGCCCCCCATCAGATTATTGGACCCACTGCTATATTATATAGTTGGACTAGAGGTACTACATCATTGCTAATAGGCCGATAATAGGGCACTAGATTCATGAAATTCTTTTTAACTAGCACCTTAATCCAGAAGTAACTCCCATTCACATCGCAAATTACTTCCTTAAGTTGCCAATCAATCGAACTTGACATGTAAATCACCACTCCCCTACCCATTTCACTGGTTGATGCAAAATAAGCATGGGCAAAATTTCTGGGAATAGCTCCTCTTCCACTGGTCCCATTTAGTGCGTTTCCTGAATAAAGATCACTTGTGGTTTAAATTAGGATAACCAATTGATCATTGTTTTCCACTTATTTAATGGCCCATTCCCGTTACACATTATAATCTTAATTTCTTGGACAATGAAAGTGTGTGATTTGCATTCTTATAAGCCTGCCAATCTTCCCCTTACTCTCAGCCTCATATTGTGCCAAAATTCAATTATCCACAAATATAAGATCATGCTGCTTACCTATATCCTTGCTCATTTTCTCTATAAGTGCCCTATGCTTCCTTTCCCCCAACACCCATCCTCACCCCCACCTTCTTGGGTGCCCCCCCCAAGGAAGGCATACCCAACTTGCTCCCTGTCACCCCTAGCTTCCTGTTGGGTGCCTTGTAACTGCACTGGGCTGTGCTCCAGGCACAACCCCTCCCACAGCTAAATAAAGAGAAAAAAGGAACAGTATTAAAGGAGAACAAAAATAATTGAGGCTCTAGAGCAACCTGATCTCTTCATAAAGTACATGAAAAAGTGCAAGATGCAAGTGCAAGTTAAATTCGACAGGTAAAGCCTGTTGGAGTGCGGTATTAATGTCTTATCTGCCTAAGACCAATATTTTTATTTTTTCCACCTTTAACTCTGCTGAAAAGCTCTAAATTTTAAAATGTTCCTTTAAGTGATCTTTGCATGAATTTTCAAGGGAAAAAATGCAATGTGTATAGCAGATGACAATCTCATTTTAAGAATCAAAACAACCCCTTAGCCTACTAAGCAACGAATCTCTAACACCACAAAAAAGTGCAAAGTGCATATGCCTGATACACACTTAAGTTGTAGTCATGAAAATGCACCTGAACTTGTACACAATCCTAACGATAGAGAATGAAAAATTGGCAATTAGAAAGAAAGAGCTAAGTGAATAGTAACCTTCTATGCTTTACTTGATATGCTTTACGCCAAGGACTAATCAATAGCAGAATTTCACGCTGTGCAAAAACATTGACAAAGTGCACAGTGCAAAATGATCTTAATCACATAGGCTCAACTGAACCCGCCCCCTCAGACTTGAAGTTCCTTAACAATTCTATTAATGGGATCTGGTGTATTACCATTATCACAGCAGCTCCTATAAAATGACCTTCCCACTATGCCTGCTTAACTCCGCGCCCTCTGCAATTGGGATTGTGCCTATTCTAGAGTGCTACATTAATGAAATTGTCTTTTGAGCAAGCCTTTTAGTTTCGATTGCTGTACTAGTGAGGCCTTGCCACTAACAGTTCTAAATTGTCCAATTAACCCCACAAAGTCTCGCCTTCGGCGAGCCGCCACTGCTAACATATCAGAAAAAGCATGAAACTGCACCTCACTGGGCATTAAAAAAAATTCTTCTGGGTTGTTTTTGTAATAATTCGCTCTTGAGGTGGTAGTTGTAGGAGGATGGCTTGGTTTGTAGTGGGTACCTTGGGTACTTACACCTTACCTCAGGTCCAGTTAGCCCTTGTTAGTGAATGTAGTAGTGCTCTAGCAGCTTAGGCTGATAGAGATAGCTATAGCAGAGCAGCTTAGGTTTGACTAGGAGACATGCAAAGCTCATGCAATACCACTTATAGTTACACAGTAATTATACACAAGTAAAGACACTACTCAGTGTTACAAAAAATAAAGGTGTTTATTTGGGTGACACAGTTCCAAAAATATCTTAGAGACAATACTCCTTCTGGAGGTAAGTATTATACACAATATATACACTAGACACCAAAATTAGGCAAGTAAATAGTCATAGAACAATGCAAACAGTAGGAAATCCTATAGAATGCAATGGGAGAAAAGAGGTATGGGAAACACAAACCATATACTAAAAAAGTGAATCACAAATTCCCCCCTAGACAAGTGTAATGTGTGCAGAATCACTGGGAGAGTGAGAATACAGTAAATTACCCTACTCCAGAGCCCAGAAAAGCGTGAGTAAAGTACTGCAAGTTTCCTTAGGACACACTACACTTCGTTTTTGAGATTTTGCAGCAGCCAACCAAGTCTGCAAAGAACAACTGCTTGATTAATGGACCTGAAGACCTGCAAAGGAAGGGGACCAAGTCCAAAAGTCGAAAGAAGTTCCAGGAAGGACATGAGCCCCTGCCAACCCCGAAAAGGGTGCAAAAAAAGAGTCCCTGGTTAGTCGAAGACTGCAGGAATGCACCAAAGGAAGATGCCAGCGGGTTCCTGCATGATGCAAAGGATGTCCCACAGCGGGAAGATTGTTGCAGATGAGATTTCGTGTTGGAAGGCACCAAAAAGCGTTGGCTATGACAAAACAGCATTTTGCGTCACAATGGCGCTGGATGGACCCAGGAGGGACCTGGGGGCCTCAACCATATGTGAGGAGGAAGGGGGGCTCTAAACACTTTAGTGAGCCCTCAGGATACCAGCCAGCACCCCCAGAAGTTGCAGGATCTGTGTTCAAAGGAGGTGTACAATGCAGTTAATGCAGCACAACAAAAGAAGGTCCCACGCCGCCAGAGAACAACTCAGTGAGTTTTGAATTACAGGATGGAGTGCTGGGGAGCTGGGCCAGGATGTGCATGAAAGAATTTTGAAAAAAAGGGCCAGAGGTCTCAGGAGGCAAAGAAGATGCAGTACACAGGAATACCATCGCTCTTGGGGAAGGCAAGGTCTTACCTCCTCCAAATGGCGTCAGCAGGACCTCAGGACAGTCTATGTCGATGATGTCCACCCTCTGTGTCCTTAGGAGCATGTGTATTGCTGTGAGAGGAGTCCCAGGGTACCGGTCGTCACCTTGGAAGGTGCCTGCAAGGAGCAGGGGAGTGACTCCAGCACTCCACTGGAGGTTTCTTCGGTCCTTCTGAGGCAGGATGAAAACAGGGAGTCCCCAGAGCATGCACACCATGGAAATTGTTGCAGTTGCTGACTTGGAGCTGAGGTTGCTGAAGAAAAGTGTCTCTTGTATACACTTTGTTGATGTTACAGCGTTTCTTGGAGCAGGCTGCAGTTGATCAGAGGTCAGAAGTGTCTGAAGTTGTTGCAGAGGATTCCTGAAGGAAACTTGCAAGCAGAACCCGAAGAGAGCCCATAGGAGAGACCCTAAATAGCCCTGAGAGGGGGGATTGGCTACCTTATCAGCTAAGGACCTATCAGGAGGGGTCTCTGATGTCACCTGCTGGCACTGGCCACTCAGAGCCCTCCAGAGTGCCCCCACACCTTGCAAAGCAAGATGGCTGAAGTCTGGGACACACTGGAGGAGCTCTGGGCACCACCCCTGGGTGGTGATGGACAGGGGAGTAGTCACTCCGCTTTCCTTTGTCCAGTTTCCAACCAGAGCAGGGAAGAAGGGGTCCTGAACCGGTGTAGACTGGTTTATGCAAGGACGGCACCATCTGTGCCCTTCAAAGCATTCCCAGAGGCCGGGGGAGGCTACCCCTCCCCAGCCTGTAACACCTATTTCCAAAGGGAGAGGATGTAACACCCTGCTCTCAGAGGAAATGCTTTATTCTGCCCTCCTGGGACTGGGCTGCCCAGACCCCAGGAGGGCAGAACCCAGTCTGTGAGGGGGATGCAGCTGTAGCTGCAGTGCAAGCCTCAGAGAGCTGGTTTGGCAGTACTGGGGGTCTATGGTGGAGCCCCCAGGATGCATGGAATTGGCTTCCCAATACCAGATTTGGAATGGGGGGACAATTCCATGATCTTAGACTTGTTACATGGCCGTATTTGGAGTTACCATTGTGAAGCTACATATTGACCTATATGTAGTGCATGCATGTAATGGCGTCCCCGCACTCACAAAGTCTGGGGAAATGGCCCTGAACTATGTGGGGGCACCTTTGCTAGTGCAAGGGTGCCCTCACACTTAGTAACCTTGCACCTAACCTTCGGCAAATGAAGGTTAGACATATAGGTGATTTATCAGTTACTTAAGTGCAGTGAAAATGGCTATGAAATAACGTGTGCAATGCAGTCCTGTGTAAGGGTTTGTCTCAGCTCCTTATGGGTAGCAAAAGAAATGCTGCATCCCATATGGATCTCCTGGAACCCTAATACCATGGGTACCTAGGTACCATATACCAGGGACTTATAAGGGGGGTCCAGTGTGCCAATTGAAATTGGTAAATGAAGTCACTGGCCTACAGTGACAAAATTAAAAGCAGGGAGAGCAGAAGCACTGAGATTCTGATTAGCAGAGCCTCAGTGACACAGTTAGGCACTACACAGGCCTAAATATTAGGCCGCAAACTATGAGCACTGGGGTCTTGGCTAGCAGGATCTCAGTGAGACAGGCAAAACACACTGACATATAGGATTTTATCTATGAGCACCAGGGTCCTGGCTAGCAGGATCCCAGTGACACAGTAAAAACACACTGACACACACTAACAAACAGGCCAAAAGTGGGGGTAACCATGCTAAAAAGAGGCTACTTTCCTACAGTAATCAGGGGAAATATTCGGAACAACGCGTCTGGAACCACAACTGCGTTGTTCACGCAAGTGGAACAACGCTTGTCTGAACAACGCAGGCATTTTTCTCTGTCTTAACCACGCATGTGCTGAACAAAGCACATGCGTGCTTAAGGCAGAGAAAAAGGAATATCTATTGGGAGAGGACGTGGTCATGTAAGTGGAGCTGGGGTAGGCTTCGGGGTAGTTTTTAGGGGTCGAGCGGGGGTGAAGGGGTTATGGTGCTTAGATTATTATTTTTTTTTTTTAAGGAGTGGTGGTGGGGTGGTCAGTACTATGGTTTTTAGGGTGGGGGTGGGGGTTGGGGTTGTTTTGTTTTTAGGGGCAGGGTGAGGGGGTTGGGGTAATTTTGTATTTAGGGGTGGGGAGGTTGGATTTTTTTTGGGGTCAGAGTAATTTTGTATTTAGGGCGAGTGGGGGGGGGGTTGGGTTTTTAGGTGCCGGGGTGGGGGTTGGGGTAATCTTGTATTTGGGGGTGGGTGGGGGCAGGTTATTAGGAGGGTGGTGGGAGGGTCGGGGTAATTTTGTATTTAGGGCAGTGGCAGGTTTTTAGGGGTTGGAGGTTGGGGTAATTAATGTTTTTAGGGGAGGTGGGGGGTCAGGTTTTTAGGGGTGGGGAGTGGGGGTCAGGGTAATTTTGTATTGGGGTAGGAGTAATTATGTTTTTATGGTGGATGGGGTGGGTTTTTAGGGGCTGGGTGGGGGTTGGGGTCATTTTATATTCAGGGCAGGTAGAGCAGTCGGTGTTTAGGGGCAGGGTTTGGGGTCATTTTGTATTCAGGGCAGGTGGGAGGGTCGGGTTTTAGGGGTGGGGGTGGGAGGTTGGGTTCATTTTATATTCAGGGCAGGTAGAGCAGTCGGGTGTTTAGGTGCAGGGTTTGGGGTAATTTTGTATTCAGGGCAGGTGGGAGGGTCGGGTTTTAGGGGTGGGGTGGGAGGTTGGGGTAATTTTGTATTTAGGTTAAGGTGGGTTTTTAGGGGTGGGGTCGGGGTAATTTTGTACTTACGTTGGATGGGCGTCAGGTTTTTAGGTGTGGGGGGAGGGTTGGGATAATTTTGTATTCAGGGCAGCGGGGGTCGGGTTTTTAGGGGAGGCAGTGGTGGTTTGGGGTAATTTTGTTTTTAGGGGTTGGGTAGTTTTATTTTTGGGGGTTGGAGTCGGTTTTAGGGTTCAGGATGGGTGGGGGTAGCGGGGTAGTTTTTAAAGGTGGGGGTTTGGGTACTTCTGTTTTTAGGGGCAAGGGTGGGGAGGTCAGGGTAATTTTGTTTTTAGGTGTTGGATAGTTTTATTTTTGGGGTGGGGGTCGGTTTTAGGGCTCAGGGTGGGTGGGGTTATCAGGGTAGTTTTTAAAGGTAAGGGTTGGGGTACTTCTATTTTTAAGAGTGGGGTGGGAGGGTCAAGGTAATTATGTTTTTAGTGATTGGGTTGTTTTATTTTTGGAGGTGGGTGTCAGTTTTAGGACTCAGGGTAGTGAGCATCAGGGTAGTTTTTAAGGGTGGGGGGGTCAGGATACGTATTTTTTAAGGTGGGGTGTGTCATACGACAACAACGCATACCGTTTCCACACATGCCTTTACAATGAAAAATCGTTGTAAAGGCATGCGTGGTAAAGGCATGGGTGGAAACAATGCGGTTGTTGTTCCTACCGCGTTGTTCAGGCATGCGTGGTTGCCATATGCAAAGTTCTATCATACAACCGGTAATCAGCAAAGTTGATGATGTTGGCACGGGGATACTATGAGTTGGTTAAGCGCTGGGCAAGAACCCAATGCACCTGTCTAATAGTAAGATATGATGGGGCACCCTCAAGAATAGAAGATCTAATCAAGGATTCCACAAATTGAAGAGTGCTTTTATGGTTCCTTCTGTGGCACCTTCTTGCACCCCCACAAAGCACAGATTGGATCTCCGAGCATAATTCTCCAGTTCTTTAATTGTATTATGTGTGATCGCCAGGTTCTCTTGAATACTGTCTATCTTTTTATCCCATAGAAGCAAGCATTTCAACTTGGTAACTACAAGTTTCTTGTGGAGTAATCAAACAGAAATCAAATTTTGTGTCTTATGCATTTAATTATCTTACTGCAGTGTCAATGATATTGGAATGTTCCTTTTAGGAAACACTAGAGCGTTTATTCACTATTATCACCTATCACTTTCATTGCTCAGTTTTAGAGCACCTATTGCACGGTGTTTTTTATTTAATTTGAATTTCAAGCTGCTCCCAAGGCAACCATTTTTTCCAGTTGTACTTTTCACGCAAAGGCACATATGATCCATATAATACAATAATTGAGTTTGACCTATCTTAAACATACCATCCGCTCATTGCACTATGTCCCAAAATTGTTTTCTTGTACATTTCTGTTCGAAATCGTACGCTAAGTACCAGATACAAGAATTTAATTAAAATACCTGCACGCGAGTGGCTGCATGAACGACGACATAAGCAACTAGTATTCAATAATAGTAGCTGTAGGGCAACAACAAGGAAAAACACATTGCAGAATACTAAATAATTGGCTATATCGCGTATACTGTAGTATGTAAGTATGTGCAATTACATTCAATTGTGGTTTCACTCTGCAAACAAAAAGACTTTTCCTTCTCATAATAACATTGATTATTTAAAACGGTAGAACTTCCGCATGCAATGTAATTATAATTGTTTTGATTCAAAATGAAAGAAACAGCAAGGCAAATGCTACCAATACAATCCCCAATGACCTCGACATCGGTATATTCTTATTAAGAAAAGGAGAAATCGCCTTTACAGAATGTTTCTGTGTGTTTAATTAAATTGGATTACAATGCCTAATTAAATAAATAGAAATTGAGACACCGAAGATGCTGTGAAGAAAAATGGCTGTAAAATATTTTTGTTGTAATCCGAAGTTAGGATTAATATGACTAGGGTGTTTCTATTGACAAACCGTTCGATGACAATGACAAATTATGATCTTTACATGTTAACATTGATTGGTAAAGAGGATCAGGTTGTCTTGGATCAACCTCGGTGCAATAAGTGAAAGTGAACATTATTGGGAACACGTCAATGAGAGGAATTTCAGACAGGTCATTTTATGCACGAATTTGCTGTGTCCACTGCAAAGCACAATGGCTTCTGATTAGAAATAAAGTGAGCTGCAGGACTACTGTAAATTCATGTTGAGTATTCAGTTGTAAAAACCTGTTACAGTCACACTCAATCAATGGTGTGAGGATTAAAAAGTTAACAGTTTTAAAGTATTTGAAGATTGCAACAGAATTTCATTGCGAAGTGGCATTTTCCTCTTTTTCATCTTTACTTCTGAGACTGTATGGAGAACGGGCAAAACAGCCCCACCACCTACTGCAGTTCTTTCACCATCCCATCCCCTAAGGGAATATATTTCATTTCTTTTACAAAGTGTCTACGGCATGTGTGTTGCAGTGCGCCACACTCAGCCAATGCACTGATTTTTCTTAGTTTCTCTAGGCATAGGGATGTTTCACCTCTCCACCATGGTGAGGGGCTGTGTATCATACCAGGCAGCCTTTTGTAGATACCAGGAGCAGTCTTCTTTGTAATTATGATGCTGCACTGTTTCCCCCTTTTCACAATGCAGTGCCACAGATTTGTATGCTGTGCTGCAGTGCATGAAAAATACATATTTCTGGGACACTCTCTCTCACACATTGACTCACTTCCTTTTTATTTTTTTATTGCCTTCTTTTTTAAATTTTTTCACAGGCATAGTTTCATGATGCCACTCACCCTCACTTGTTGCCAGTCTCTCCAGTGGGTTTACTGGATGCTCGTTTCTCTACAGCCACAATCACTGCTGCAAACCGACCCCAAACTACCGAAACGTTGCCTGACCCCAAACTACCGAAACTTATGCCACCATTCAGGCCCCAGAGGCCTGAGCCACTGAATACAATAAATGTTACTTTAATTCTACAGGCCCAATGCTTTTTATAATTATTACTAGTTGGTTAGTCTTCAATGAAGTCAGAGTAATTTGTCAATTCTTTTCTTAAACATGCGTTACATTGCAGATTACAAATTACGTTGTGTATTATATAATGCCTGTATTTTCTTTAGAGTAGCTAGTCAGCATTTTACATTTAGAGGTCATGGACTCAAAATAGTATGTTTCATCATCCATGAGTTAGTCTGAAGTGTTAAGAATCAAATGCATAATGCAACATCAGAGGAGATGTGGTCTACTGGCTTACTTGTTGTTGCTGAAACCTGGGCACAGATTTACTAAACCCATGCATTGCCATTGCATCATGAAAGGCGAAGCAAGGTGATTCAAAGCAATGCAAGGGCTTAAGCAATATTTACTAAGCCACATAATGCCATCATGCATGGCTCTGCATGGTTTAGTAAATCCAGAGTAATGCAAGGCAGCACAAATTGTTCCACACTGGGAAGGAGTTCCATCGGTGGACTGTGGGCATTCCCACACATCCACCCATGAATTTTGCCACATCCCCAGATTTCCTAAATATAGTAATCCTGGGAATGTGTCAAAATGCTATGCCACCCCAACAGAGATGTAACAAGGAGACATGTTTATTTCTCCTCATTATTTTCACTTTCTATGTGTGCTGCATTCTACACCACACATTGAGAGATGAAAATACCTCTGAGGATTGTTTTTGTGCAGCAACGGTATCCCTGCCTGCACAAAAGCAATCCTGCCTGTAATGCAGGAACCCTTGCATCATGGTGCAAGCGTGCCTGCACTGGCACTAGGCATTATTTAAAGAACAGCAGAAATGCAACATATCTTAATAAATATGGAACATTCCTGCTTTCTCCATTTGATGCATGTTAGAAATGGGGTTTCTGGTTGGCTAGGGTATGCACCTCAGCCAGGCAGAACTTACCCACTCTAGTCAGGGCAAGGGAGTTACACGTCCAAGATAACCCCTGCTCACCCCCTTGGTAGCTTGGCACGAGCAGTCAGGCTTAACCCACAGGCAATGTGTAAAGCATTTGCACAACACACACAACACATGTGACGCAATATCCCCACCACAAAGGAAACACAACACCAGATTATAAGAAAATACACTGTATTGTACACAACACAATTATCAGACCAAACATCACATATCAGTACTATCCTGCTACCTTAGCAGTTGTCAGAACGTTACACATTAGTTACTCTGCAACCTAGCAGTAGTCACACATAACACACAGGTTACTCAGTATTCTGCAACATAAGCAGTAGTCAGGAAAACACATTATTACATCACAGCACTTGTCATAAGAATATCATAAAATGCCCATAGTAGGAACATTAGAAAACATATGGCAGGTTAGAAAAACATAGTAGCGAGCATGTCCATAAAAGGAACATTTGTATACACATATGTAAAAACATCAAACGCAGGTAGGTAATATATGAATCAAACAAAAGTCTGTAGAAAGAACTTTGGATTGCAACTATATTGGTCTTTTAAACAGTACCTGGTTGGATGAAGGCACCTCCAGTGCCTAGAAGGCGAACAATGGGGCCCCCGGCGCTCCTATGCGCAAAACGGGGGCTTCCCTTATACTCTGGGGTCAGAGGAGGGCGACATGCACCTCCTCTCTTTTCTAGACAGGCCCCTCCGGGGACCGTGATTACTGGGGGCCCCCCAGGGCCTCAACCGGCCCTCACGAGGGGGGGCCAAAGCCAGCAAAAACAACTTAGGGCAGGAGGGGGGCACCACGCACCCCCTCCAGTTTAATGACAGGCCCCTCCTGGGACCTGCGATCTCTTGGTCCCCCCCGGGCCTCCACTGGCCCTTCCACCAAGGGGGTGGCCACAATAATGCCCGTTTTACCTAATAGCAGAAAAGGGGCATTCTGCTCCTAACGCAGAGACCAGGGGGAAGGGGGCACTCCCCGCACCTTCCCCGGTCCTGCCGTGAAGCCACAAGAAGATCGGACCCCTCCTGGGGCCCGAGCAGACACTCGCCTGCACCCGATGCAGTGCGCGAGTGTTCTTTCAGCTTCCCGGGCCGCTGCGGTGATCTTATTTAAAGGGGCACAATGCAGCAAGGAGTCTACGAGCTCCCAAGGCTCCATAAGCGCGCTGCAATCAGCGCTATGGCAGCCACAACCACGGAGAAGCATCCCTCGTGAAGAAATGGATGCAGGGGTCAGGGGCCACTGCACCCTGCCCCTGGGAGCAGAATCTTAAGACAAGGTCCTCAGGTGGAGTGCCCAGCTAACTGCCAGCACAAGGGAAAGGCAGCAAGTGGCAAGTCCTTCACAGTGACCAGGCAGGTCACAGGTCAGCACAGCAGCAGCAGTCCATGGCGGTTCCTGGTGAGTCCTTTCAGCCTTTGGTGTCCAGTTCCAAGATGATTCCAAGAGTCTCCAAATTGTAGGGAAAATTCCCCTGTACTTATAGTCAGTTCTTACAGTGTTTTACAATGGTAGGGAGAGGAGGTTCCAGCCAGTTACAACTGGTTCTGGGAGTGCCCCCTCTCTCCTTTCAGCTCAGGCTCCAAACTTTAGTGGGGGGTTAACGACCCTATTGTGTGAGGCCAGGGCACAGTCTTTACAAATGCAGGTGTGCCCCACCTCTCCTTTCTCTCAGCCCAGGAAGACTATTCAGTATGCAGATGCACCTCTGTGACACCTCCACCCTCCCTGTGTACAGGCTGTCTGAAAAGTATGCACAAAGCCCCAACTGTCACTCTGCCCAGACGTGGATTGGAGTCAAGCTGCAAAACACCAGAGTCATAAGCACAGATAAATGCGCACTTTCTAGAAGTGGCATTTCTGTGATAGTAATAAAAAATACACCCACACCAGTAAGCAGCATTTATTATCACAACCATACCAAACACTCCTACGCTACCCCTCATAAATCAGACAATACCCCTTACACATAAGGCAGGGCATTTCTAATGCAATCCTATGAGAAGGCAGCACTCACAGCAGTGAGACACCAAGTTAGGCTGTTTGTCACTACTAGGACAGGCCATGCAATATGGCACATGTCCGGCCTTTCTACATACATGGCACCCTGCCCATAGGGCTAGCTACGGCATACCTTAGGGGTGACTTACATGTGGTAAAAGGGGAGTTCTGGGCCTGGCAAGTACATTTAGATGCCAGGTCCCTGTGGCAGAAAACTGCGCACACAGGCCCTGCGCTAGCAGGCCTGAGACAGGTTTGAAAGTCTACTTCAGTGGGTGGCGCAAGCAGCGCTGCAGGCCCACTAGTAGTATTTAATTTACAGGCCCTGGGTATAGAGATACCACTGTACAAGGGACTTATAGGTAAATTAAATATGCCAATTAGGTATAAGCCAATCATACCAACTTTAGATGGGAGAGCACCTGCACTTTAGCACTGGTCAGTCGTGATAAAGTGCTCAGAGTCCTAGAGCCAACAGCGAGAGGTCAGAAAAACCAGGAGGAAGGAGGCAAAAAGACTGGGGATGACCCTGCGTAAGTCAAAAAGTCCAACAATGCATTGTGTCAATTGTTAGCAAATCTGGTCCTTGATTTCAAATCACCACTTACCAGCACATTTTTAATTTTCACATACCTGATTGTCATCATTCATGAGCTCTATTTTGGGATATAAAACCATAAAAACCTAATATTCGTTAAGGACACCTGAAAGACCATAAAACATTTCTCTTCTGTTCTAATCGTAAAACAGAAATATTTACAAAAACTTTACAGTTTATATACTTCTGTTGGCCTCTTACTATTGATTATAAAAACTTCCAAAAAGCACCTGCAACATTCAGGATTATACAAGTTGTTAGTCAGCAATTGATAGATGTTATACAACGAACTTGGGTCTTACACAGTATATTTAAGGCCCATATCATAAAGCATATACAAAATAGGTATTCTTCGGGTTCAAAAGACAAAGGGCCAGATGTAGCAACCCGTTTGCGAGTCGCAAACGGCGAAAAATCGCCGTTTGCAAGTCGCAAACGTGGGTTTGGCATGCAGAAATGCATATTGCGAGTCATTAACGACTCGCAATATGCATTTCCGACTCGCAAATAGGAAGGGGTGTTCCCTTCCTATTTGCGAGTCTCTGTGGGATGCAATACCATTTGCGACCGCGTACGCGGTCGCAAATGGCATCGCAGTTACCATCCACTTCAAGTGGATGGTAACCCACTCGCAAATTGGAAGGGGTCCCCATGGGACCCCTTCCAGTTTGTGACTGGACCCCAAAATATTTTTTCAGGGCAAGGAGTGGTCCAAGGGACCACTCCCTGCCCTGAAAAAATACCGAAACAAAAGGTTTCGTTTTTTTTTGCAGTGCAGCTCGTTTTCCTGTCAGGAAAACGGGCTACACTTAAAAAAAAAAACCTGCTTTATTTAAAAGCAGGTCGCCAACATGGAGGTCTGCTGACGTCAGCAGGCCTCCATGTTAGCGAGTGCCCATACTCGCTGTGGGGCCACAATTTCCGACCCACCTCATGAATATTCATGAGGTGGGTCATTGCGACCCCATAGCGAGTTGCAGTCGGTGTCTGAGACACCGTACTGCATTGGGAATTGCGACTTGCAAGTCGCAATTCCCAACTTTCGTACATCTGGCCCAAAATCTGAAGGGATACTAAACAAACAGAGAGCTCTGGTGCCTTTAAAAGCATACCTAAAATACACAAGCAAATCTACTAATTAGAAAGTGCATAATTAGAAGAGAAGAAAGAATGCAATGGGCCTAGATCGTTAACAGAATTATCGTGGAGTTTGTTAAGTTGATCTGATCTAAACTTCCATGCCCAGAATAGATATCTAGAACAAAAACAAGTTGCTCAGTGGTGTCACATCTTATAAGCCTAGCAGCCTCACAGTAATTAGATATGTCTTATAGCCCACAAATGGGGACAATCCACCTTTTCCTTGGAGCCAGGTATCCTGGGCAAAAAAAAACAAAGAATTATCTGACTCCAAAATTGTCAGGCAGAAAGGACAATAGTGGGAAGAAGAAGCACCTTTGGCCCATTTTTACGTGAATGATTAGGAGTGACATTTGGTTGATCTGAACCTGATATATATGTTTATGGCATAACTGGGACTAATTCTATTTAAATAAGGCTCAAAGCTAGGGATACATTTATGTTGGAGACATTTTGCAATGGGACCCCCCTCCTTTTGATAATTTCAAAGTTTAAATAACTTGCACTGCCAAAAGCTTTCCTTCACTCTATGCACTGCATCTTTAACCATTAATGATGGGGTCCGCAATATTTCTTCTATTTTAAAGAAGTGCCAAAGACTGTTAAGTCATGGGTTACAAATCCTTCTGTCTATGAGTTTGATTAAGTCGTAATGATCTGAGATTAATTCAGCTGGTATCCAGATTTGTATTTCAACATCTTTAAGGATACTACAGAGTCAATCCTATTCAATGACAGATCTAAGTGAATCAGGACCAAAGGAGTGTTTAAGGGCAAGTTAAACATAGATCTCATAAACTAATTTTCAGCAAGCACCCATGGAGAGGTCTGCATTACCCCATAGCTTTGTGTTATAAGTTGACCTAGCAAGGTTTACAGACCTATAAACTTCAAGCACTGGTGAGATCACACCACTCGAGTTAAAACTTAAAGTTCCTCAGGGTCACAGCCACCCTATGTTGCAGTATGGATTTGCTTATTTTGATCTATGGTTCCCAAGAGCTATTCTCAGCCAGCCTGATACCGAAATGATCAAAACTTTAAATTGTTCTATAGTCGCACCCTCGGCAAACATCTTGCCCCTAAAGGAGGCAAGGTATCCCTTGCTGCTCAAAAACAATCCTGCCTGTAATGCAAGGACCCTTGCACCATAGTGCAAGCGTGCCTGCATTGGAACTAGGCAGCACTCATTTGATGCAGCAAAGCAAGTTTTCTTGCTGTGTTGCATCAAATGTTAGTAAATCTGCCCCCTGATTTCTAATCATCACGTACCAGCATATTCCTAATTTTCATGTACGTCATTTCATTTAATTGTGCCATACTGGCAAAATATCTTTATCTTCCAGTGCCTCATACCCCACAGACACCCAATATATAGCATGTTAACAACAACCTACACTACCACATTAGATGCTTCAACAGATTATAACATTCTGGCCAAGATGCCCTGTTTTCCTAATATCACTGGAGGTTCCAGAAACCGGAGGTTCATTACCCCACTCCAAAGAAAACAATGCTACTGCTAGTATGAAGTTCCTTCCAAACTGAGCTCTGCTATTGATATTGGAACCTTTGAAGTTTAATAGAAGGGTGTGCTCTACACAGACCACTTTTATTGTGGCACGAGCAACTGCAATATGGCAGTCTGTACCCAAAGCAGTGTGTCTGTGGTACATGTGAGGTTAGGTAACAGAAAACAGCGCAACTGTACATTAAACTGGTAGATCTGTGATGCCAATTGCATCTTGAGTTACAAGTACCTGGTCAGCGAACATTATGCCTACAAATTCAGGCAAAATTCGATTCTTCAGCAAATTTTGAATGCTGAGTATGATGACCGAGGGCTGCTTCATAGGCCTACAGTAAGTCTTCAGTGGAAATATCTTCAGAAACTCACTACATGTCAAATCCAATCAAATCAAATACACTTTATTCGGTTTGGGAAAAAAACAAAAAACAGATCTTTACAAATATTTTGCAATATTAATAGTGAAACCAGTTCATTGTCAAAATACATTGCAATAATTCTAATTTCATTATATTCGTTTAAAGCAAATACAATATATTGGAAATCTACCTAAAGCACTATATATGTATAAATTAAATAATTAATAAATTAATAAGCTCACTAAGGGGGTCATTAAGACCTCGGCGGGACCACCGTATGGAAGACCGCCTGTGTAGGCGGTTTGCCGCTCGGCGTATTATGACTGTTGGCTGCTCTCCGTCGTTAATCCGACGGAGAGCCGCCAACAGCCATACTTGCGGGCGGCGGGGAAGTGGAGGTTGCTCCACCTCCACCACCACGCCAACAGAACACCGCCCAGCGAATCACGTCCTGTGATTCGCTGTGGCGGTGTTCTGTTGGCGTGGCGGTGTCGGCGGAGCTGCCCCCATGGCTCCCGTCCCCTCCCGGAGGATCGACGGAACAGGTAAGTCGATCGTCCGTTAGGGGAGGAGGGTAGGGGGTGTTGTATTTTGTGTGCGTGCATGGGGGTGTGCGTGTGTGTATGTAGAGGGGGTGTGTGAGTGCGTGTATGCTTGTGGGGTGTTTTGTGTACGGGAATGAGTGCGTGTATGGCTGTGGGTATGTCTGTATGGATGTGTACGTGTATGTTTGAATGTGGGTGTGCGTATCTGACTGTGTGTGTGGCTGTGGGCATGTAAGTCGGGCTGTGTGCGTGTGTGTGTTGGTGGTGCCTGCATGCGTGTCGGGTGTGTGTGAGTAATGTTATGTGGGGGGTCGGGTGGGGAGGGGGGGCCCTGTCACCGTTGGGGGGTGGCAGGGGTGGTGGGGGGTGTAGGGGAGGGAGTCGGTGGGGGCCAGGGTGGGGGAGACCCCTATCAGTGCCAGGGAATGAATTCCCTGGCACTGATAGTGCTTACCGCCATGGATTTCATGGTGGTTCAAACCGCTGGAAATCCACGGTGGTAAGCCAGGTCCAAATACCGCCGGCGGTATACTAACGGCCGCAGGGCTGGAGACCCAGGTCTCCAGCCCGGCGGTCGTTTCCGCCCTGGCGGGCGGGACGGAGAACCGGCGGATGACCATGGCGGTAACCGCCATGGTCATAATTCACCAAGGTAAGACCGCCAGCCTGTTGGCAGTCTTACCGCCGGTTCTCCGCCATCCGCCAGGGTTGTAATGACCCCTTAAGTATCTTGTAACATTTTTTCATCATTATTGCATTTTGTACAAAGCGCACTACAGCTAGGAAAATATCAGCCAGATATAGCGGCTGTAAAAAATAACAATGCAGGTTTATGCTGTCTAAAGTGTAGCTTATTATTTAGCAGAGGTTTCTAATACCACAGTCTTGGTAACTTACAATAATTACAAAAAACATAAAGCGAAAGGTACACTGGATAGGACAGCCATCACACAGACATCAAGGAGGAGCCGTGGACTGCGCACCTATTTTGAGGAAGAAAACCAAGAATTTGTCTGAATAATGAGACAAAAACGCATCAGCTTGATCCTACACTATGGGTTCATCACCAATTCTAGGTAAGGTTGCCTTTCGTCTTTTACTATAAATAACAAATGTGCTCTAATAATGGGTGTGCGGTTCTCCCTCAGGGCCCTGCTCCCTTCACAATTTTTTTTTTTAAATGTCTTAATAGCACCTTTGGAGGTTGTAATGATTGATTCTGATTCATACAAAAGTTCACATTTTCCCGAGCACTCATGCATCTTTTTTTTACTGTTGGAAAGTGGATTATTGGTAAGGGCAGGTAGATACCTTCACTTAGCAATAGGCCACAAACCCCCACTAGGTCCGGTCAGGGGCTCAATAAATTAATCCCAGCTCAACCCCTTGGTAGCTTGGCAACAAGCACTTAGACTTAATTTAGGAGACAGGTGTGTAAAACATTTAACAATCACAAAACAATAAACAAGTAAAACACAAAAAACAATAAAAATCCACTCCAATTTATAAAAATACATTATTTATATCTTTATAATGACACTAAAATGACATAAATCCAATAAAGGGAATTGGGGGTATGAATTTTTAAAGAATAAATGTTTTTTAGGCCACAGAAACTAAAAGTGCTAATCTGGACATCTGGTTGCACTTGACTGGGGCAAAGTCAAAATTTGAGGTGACCATGATGGAGCCCTGCTGGACTAAAGTGAGTGGGAGGCCTCTGTCAAAGTTTTACCTTGTGACTTAGGTGGTCATTATTACTTTGGTGGTCTTCCTTGAAGGTTCCCAAAGCTGCGGGCGCCAGAAGACCGCCAGCGCTGGCAGTTTTCTGCCAACATATTACAGGTACTGCTGGATTTCTGCCACACTTTGGGTGGAAATCCAGCAGTAGTTGTGCTGGCAGGCAGAGGCACTGGGGCGGATCCACCACCGGCCCCACCCCACCAGAAGGACACCTCCCACTGTATTTTGGGCAATAATACAGCCTGGTAGTGTCCTGCTGGTGGGGCACAGCCGGAGGTGAAAGCGCCCCTTCCCATTCCCTGCTGCATGACCTCCTCCCCGAATCAGGTAAATTGATTGTCTGATAAGGGGGTGGAGGGGGGGACTCTGTGTGCGTATGTGAGTGTGTGTCATCTGCGTGTGTCAATGAATGTGCATATGTGTGGTTGTATGCATGTCTGAATGTAGAAGTGAGTGCATGTATGCATGTAAGTGTGTATGCGTGTGTGTATGCGAGTATGAGTGTTGTGGTGAATGCATATTTGTCTGCGTGTGAGTATGCATGTTTGCATGTGAGTATGTGTGTTTGGATGAGTGTGAGTATGCATGTTTGCATGTGAGTATGTGTGTTTGGATGGCTGTGAGTATGCATGTTTGCCTGCGTGTGAGTATGCGTGTTTGGATGGGTGTGAGTATGCACGGTTGAATGCATGTATGAGTGCTGAGGTGATTGCGAGTATGTATGCGTGTGAGTGAATGCATGTATCTAAGTGTAGGTGAATGAGTATATGCGTGGTGCGTGTGGGTGTCTGTGTGCTTGTGCATGTATGTGGGGAGGGGGGTGCTGTGTCTGGGGGGTTGGGGGTAGTGGAGTTTGGTGCTGTGTCTGGAGGGGCAAGGGGCAGTCGTCTACCGGTGACAGGAAGCCTTTCTGCCAGGATTTTGGGGTGGTGCTACACTGGTGGAAAGGCAGTTCCTCATATCACCGACGGTCTTCTGTGGACCGCCGGGTCGGAGATGCACATCTCCAGCACAGTGGCACCGACCGCCCTGGCGGTATGAGTGGAGATGTGGTGGGTTGGCAGAGGTCAACCCGCCACACTCATAATATGGTGATCATCACTGACAGCCAGTTGGCGGTGAAATCGCCACCTTTGCCCTGGTGGTGGGGAGACCACCAGGCTCATAATGACCACTTAATTCTTATTCTTGAAGATTCTCGGTCAAGGATTCTACGTTCGGGCTTAGATGATTTTTCATGATTGAACTCTTTATCCAGAACCAACTTGAAATTGAAGCTGACCTCCCTGCAGCCCTCCTCAGATCCTCTGCGTGGGAAACCTCGGTCAACTTTTTACGTTCTGACCTAGAAAATTTTTTGGAGCCTTTTCTCTCTGATGTCAGACGAACCTCCACAGCAAGCTGATTTTGAGTCAACGTTATTGGATTGCCTTTGCCTAAGCCCCCAGTGAAAACTTGGAAGTCTGGGGCTCTGGAGCTTTTAAAGCTAGATGAAATTGCAAGCTAGCTTGAATCACAATGTTGAGTCGGTCCACTTATGGAGCTTTTCTCCAAAGTTGCTCCAAACGTATCCATAATTCTGGATCTTCTACCCGAAGGTAATTGAAGGTAATATATGAGTCCACAACTCACCCCAAGTTTGCAGAAGCTCTGAGTTGCTCTTTGAGGGTTAGGGCAATCAATACTTCCTCTGCCAGCAACTGGATTCTCTTGCTGAGACTCCTGCCCTGCCAAGTGCTGCCCAATCCAGTCCCTGGGCCCTTGAAAGGAGAAGCTGGTGGTACCAAGACTGAAATCAATGCAGCAACTGATTTGCAGCTGAAAATCGACACACCACCTGCATGGAGACTGGAAAATTGACACAACACCCGCTTGTGGCTGCCAAAATCGCTGCATCACCCATGCATCTTGAATCTTCACGTGCTTGAGCCATCATTTCACATACATAATCGCTGGCCATCAAAACTACAGTGAACCTGCACGGACCCGTGGTTGCCCTTCTGGAAATCGATGCATCGGTCTTCTGCAGGAGAGAGAAACTACACATCGCCTACTGGACACGAAAAGAAACAACACGCAGCCTCACTTGCGAGTCAGGAATCAACGCATCATTGACTTTTCTGATGCACGCTTGCCCATGCAGCTTTACTATTGATGCAAACCAGGTATTTTGTGTAAAAAAACTCATCCATTGATTTCTATAGATTAAAACTCTTTTGTAACTTTAGAAATTCATAACTTTGCTTGTATATTTTGGATTTTTGTTGTTTTGGTCTTCTTTGATTTAGATAAATATTGGCTATTTTTCTAAACTGGTGTTGTGTCACTTTTGTGGTGCTGTCACTGTGTTACTTAGTGTGTTTGTACAAATGCTTAAAACATTGCTTCTGAGATAAGCCTGACTGCTTGTGCCAAGCTACCAAGGGTGGTGAGCAGGCATTATCCTAGGTGTGTATCTCCCTTATCCTGACTAGAGGGAGGGACCCTGTTTTGACAGAGTACAAACTGACTGCAAACCAGAGCCTCATTTCTAACATTGGTGATCAGCGGTGAGCACAGGACTTGTATTTGAACTTGACATACAGTGAATGATGTACACTGTTTTCAGTTCAAACCATTATGTGACCACATAATACTTGTTTTCCTCTGTGGATTTTTTCTGCTTCCTTTGTGTTATTTTTCCCTTGGGATCTCTCTGCCTTTTTAGAACTCTTGCATCTTTATTGAACTTCACCCACAAGCATGTCTCAATCTGGGGATGCACCAGCTGTTGGTACAAAAATTGTGTTTGAGTTAGTGAAACTGGAGGAGAATACAGTTGCTCAGCTTCAACAATTTTGAAAAGAACTTCCCTGACCAATCAAAAGCTCCAGCAGGAAGGAGTATCTGCAAAAGCCACAGAGGGCCTTGTTGCCAGCTAAGGAGACTGGGGGGGCACACAGAGTAGGAGAATGTGGATGATGAGGTGCAGATCATAAATCATGTTATGTTGAGTAATCCTTGCCTGTCTGGGTGGAAGGCCTTAAGGGCAGGCAATGGTGTTTCTTCGAAAGGTCTGACACATGAGGAGATGCAGGACAGCCAAGCAGAGAGAATGCACCAATTTGAGTTAGAAAAGCTTAAAATGGAAATTGAAGAGAAAAGATTAGCCAGGAAAGAAACAAATATGCTGTTGGCTCATGAGTTAAGTTTGAGGGAGTTGGACCAAAGGAGCCAGTCCAGCAGAGATGGTGGCAGCAATATCCTAGTGCAGCCTGAAAGGAAGGTACACATTCCAAAGGATTTAGTGAAGGTTTACAAAAGGGAGGATGACCGAAACCTGTGGTTTAAGGGGTATGAATCAGCTCTCCAAATGAACATGGTCCCTGAGGTACACTGGGAGGGGTGGGTCTGTGGAAGCACTTCGAGTAAAAGGGAGGAACACCCTGACATCCTTTGGGGATCCCCATGGACTCACCTATTCTATCATGAAGGACGGCCTTTTCACTAGGTATGGTCTCACCCCTTAGCAGTACAAATAAAAGTACAGATCCTATAAGAATAAGGAATCAAACTTGGTTGGAATATGTAGATTGTTTTTGCAGGTCACTGGATGGTTGGGTGAAGTGCTGTAAGGTGACAACTTATGAGGGGTTGTACAACTTGATTGCATATGAGCACTTGTATAGCCTTTGTTTTCCAGACCTGCACCTGCACCTAATTGACAGCAAGCTGACTGACACCAGGAAGCTTGCCCTGCAAGTGGACTGGTGGGAGGGCACCAGGGCCCAAAAGAGGAATGAGGGAGACTCTGCCAAGGGTGAGCATGGTCCTCATCAGAAGAAAGGGGGTGGGGTAAGAGTAAACAGGGGGAGTTCTCTAAAGGGCCCCAACCTAGTTCCCAGGGTAGGGATTCCCAGCCCTCAGATGAGAAGAAACTATGGGTTTCTACAAGGAAGCTTGCCCAGAAGGGTTCCCACAAGTGTCTTGCATGTGATCAGGTGGGTCACATGAGGGGGACCCCAAAGGTTACAAGTGGACACCAGCACCAATTGGTAGTCAGTCACAGGGTTTGGCCAGTGTTGCACTTTGGGGAGAGTTGGTTCGAGGAGAATGGTGGGAGCCAACTGAGATGACCCTTGTAGGGACAGTGAGATGGTGCGGAGGACCCTTGTGCCTGAGAACACTAAAAGGTATAGGCAGTGGGAGACCATCAATGGACAAAGAGTGGAGGCTCTGAGAATCACAGGAGCCAGTGTGACTACTGTGAGGTGTTAGATGGTGTCTGAAAAGCAGGTAGTTCCTCTTGTACTTCACAAAGTAGTTGCAGTAGACAACTCAGAGTGCCTGTGTAAGGGGCTGCAGGTTCCCTTTGAGTGGAGGGTAGGTCTCAGGTTCCTTGAGGGTAGCTGAGAGTCCAACTATGCCTATTGATTATCTGCTAGACCTGGAAGATTCCTGGAGTGACCTGGAAGATTCCCCTTGGAGTGAGTGGAATGCCTTTCACATTTGAAGATGTTGGGTCTGCCTCCGTGGGTGTGTGTCACCACCCGGTCAATGGCAGCCCGTCAGGCTGATCAGGAGGCCCTGGAGCCTGAATGAGTAGCCCAGGTGCCTGCCAGGAAGAGGAAGGGCAAGGAGTGTGGCTGAACTGGGGGAGGTGCCCGAACTGATCCATTGGCAGTAGGAAGGGGTTCCCACCAGGGAGGAATTCTGTGAGGCAGGAAAGTTATGGCCTACTCTTGAAGGTCTGCGATGACAGGCTGGTGACAGGCCGCTGACCAGGTATCTGGCAAGGAGTCTGTATCACACCAGATCTATTGGGAGGATCGCCTCCTGAACAGTGAGCCTAAGGATGCTGAACCTGGGGCAGCACATGTGCTGGTGGTACCCCAGGACTTCAGAGCCTTTCCTCTCGGTCTGGCTCATGATATGCCTTTAGCAGGACATTTTGGGCAGAACAACACCTCTGAGAGGCTTGTCACCCACTTCTACTGGCCCCAAATGTGCAGGCACTGTAACGCACATTGCAGGTCTTGCCAAACTTGTCAGGTAAATGGCAAGAGGGGAGGAAGTGCAAGACTCCCCTCCAACCTTTTCCTATCATGAGCACCCCTTTTGAGCTGTTGGGCTTTGACATTGTGGGGCCTCTAGATCCCAAGACAGCCATGGGGCACAAGTTTATCCTGGTACTTGGTGGACCATACCATCCAGCACCCAGAAGTAATCCCTCTGAGGTCAATGACAGCCACTGTGGTGGGCGGGGCATTGGCGGGGATTTTTAACCTCATGGGGATCCCCAAGGAGGTGGTATCTGACAGGGGTACCAACTTCATATCTACACATAGGAAGTCTCTGTGGAAGGAGTTTGTGGTAACCTTCAAGTTCACCACTCCTTACCTTCCCCAAGGAAAAGGGTTGGTTGAAAGGTTCAACCGCATCCAGAAGGCCATGATTAGGGGTCTGTCAGAAACTCTGAGGCGTAAGTGGGTCTTGAAATGCCTTACCTTTGCTGACAGGGAGGTACCACAGAAGGAACTTGGTTTTAGCCCCTTTGAGCTGCTGAATGGCCATCCTATGAGGGTACTTCTCAGCCTGGTAAAGGAGGGCTTGGAGAAGACCTCCGGTAAGCCCCCCCATGACATGTTTAGCTACGTGTTCAGAAATCAGACTGCCGGCTTCAGTAAATTCACTCAGGAGAACATAGAAGCAAGCCGGGAGGACATGAAATGCTGGTATTACCACAATGCCACTTTGGTTGAGTTCCAGCCTGGCCAGAAAGTGTGGGTCATGACCCCAGTTGAGTCTTGTGCTCTCCAGGACAAGTGGACTGGGCATTTTGAGGTGTTGGAGCGCAAGAGTGATGTCACCTATCTGGTGAACTTGCAGACTTACAGGAACCCTTTGAGAGATCTGAGCTGACTATGCTCTTGGCAACAGATGATGGGGTGGAGGAGGAGAGTAAGCCTCTTCCTGACCTCCTGTCTACCCAGGAGAAAGATGGGTCTGTGGAAGGTATAAGCCTCTCCCCAACACTGACCCCCGAGCAACAGAAGGAATGTCACCAGTTGCTGGGACCATTTGCCTCCTTGTATTCCTTGGCCCCAGGGGTCACTCACCTGTGTACCCATGATGTGGACACTGGGGACACTCCACCTGTGAAACTCCCCCAGGCCACTTCACACCTCATCAAGGCAGTCTGGCCACTCTGCCAGATGCTGGCAAATCAGAGAAGGGAACTACAGAGCTGAAACTGGTGACTTTTAAAAAGAGTTCTAGTAGTAGTTATATTAAAATTCAACTGTGGAAAGTTGTTGGATTTATTATAACTTTTAATTTGGAGCTACACATGCCATATTTAGCTCCTTTCTATGGAAAATAACAGTTTATTGTTATAAAATAAAGTCTCCCCATGTTAGCCTATGGAGCCCATTCACTACAATAGGGGAAAACAAATGTAGCTATCTTTCCCTCTCCAGGGCTTATAAAACATCCTTTATAAGCTCCCTGCTTATAGTAACACTGCACCAAACTCTGGGGGCACCTAGGGATACTAAATATGGTAGCTTAGGACTTTGGAAGTACTTTTAATTCCAAAGTCGATGTTTAACCTAAAAGCAGCCAGCAGGGCCGTCCTGCATTTAAAATGACACTAGGCACTTCAGCAGTGTACCTATGGATGCACTATATATGCTGGGGCCCCTAAACCTAAATGCCCTACTGTATGCTAGGGACTTGTAGGTAGGTTTATACAGCTAATTATAATTAGCCTAACTTGCATAATCCATTTTACACAGAGCACTGGCCCTGTGACTGGTTAGCAGTACCCAGGGCATAGTTACGGGTCAGTATTCACCAGTATCTGTCAAAAGCGTTTAGGGGTGACCAGGGCGGAAATTAGGACTTTCCCACAATTACATCCTAGCTAAGGGATATGCATGCAGTCATGAGGAACCACCCTCCTAAAAGTTGCATCTGGTTTGGACCAGATCGAGTGCCACACTAAAAGCAGTCTCACTCCAATCAACATATTGTGGTAGCTCATAACCAATTTTATGTAGCATATGGCTAATGCAGCTATGAGGGAAAGCTAACAATGTCCTCAAAAATACATTTTATGCTCTTTGTAGATTTCGAATCTTAAGATAACCCCACATCCCTGAAACATAAGCAGCCACAGAAACACACTTGCTTTTATAAACAATATTCATCTCATCAAGGGTTTCATTCTCAATTTAGCAGTACATTTCAAGACTGCCTCTGTGATCAGATCACATTGGTACTTACTGATGTTTTTTGGTAAGCCTGTTTACCAACTGCATCAAGTTCAATGCCCAAATATAAAAAATATGTACCTTGCTGACCAGCATACCATTATTAGTATGGAGGTGAGGCTTCTTTTACGATCCAACTGATCCATTAAAGACAGCTGTGACGCCATCCAATAATGTATGTAGACTGTTGGCTTTTATTGATATCAAGACATCAGAAAAGCAGGCCCAGGACTGGGTGATCTCCTGGGCAAGTCCTTACCTAAAAAAGTTCAAAATCATTACCATATAAAGCAAATAAAAAGAAATGGCAAGGATACTGCTCTGCCTTACTCCCCTTCGATATCTAAAATATTCAGATGCCCTCACCGTTTGGGCCAAATCACTCCTTTCCTCAGACGTCCATACATAAATGTGTTAGAAACTAAAGTTTCTGCCACCCCCTTTGTGAACACAAAAGACCATAATGTAGAATGACAGGCAATATGATGTGGTCCATGAATTCCAAGGGCCCATTCCCTGGCCATGGTATAATAAGTTATTAAGTGCAGGGTTCGGCATTGTTCCACTATGCCCAGTCATTTTCCGAAAAACTGTTAGGATGGAGTTTTCTTCCACCCAACTCTGTAATCTTGCCAGCAGTATTCTCCTAATTGGGGTGTACTCTATTCAATGTTATTAAAATAGGGATAATAATAGACATTGATCCTGTAGTTAGCACATTACGCCCTACAACAATCCTCAGAATTTTCTTTAGAATGGGGGCAAAAAAATCAGAGTTTTATTTGACTAGTGGGGCCTCATCTGGTCCAGGACCTCTACAACCCTGGCTCATACTAATTGCTGAAAGTACCTTGGAGAATTCAAATGTTAAGTGCCCACTCCCGTGTTCAGACAATGAGAAATAATCACTTGAGGTAACACTGTCAGATAACACCTGAGCATGGATGTTCCTAAAATATTCCACCTCCCTATCTGATGACTCTTACCTCCATAGATGGAACTGAAGCTTCCCTAAAATATGGTAGTTTAATAAACTGTGCTGTTGTATCCTTAGTCTCACAAGCAGCCATGAAGGAAGCCCAAGGCTCTGCATGAATGGCAGCTTTCCCACCAAACATCTCTGCCAACATCTCTGCCAACATCTTAGTACTTCTTCACTGTCTCTTGATGATTTGGAAAGAGCTAGTGAATGGTTGTTATATTCCTACAAAGTGGCCTGATCTAACCAACCTCAATAATTACCCCTCTTTGAGCACTGTCCACTCCTTTGCCCTATCATTAAGACAGACCTTAATGTGTTTCTGATTCTGTCAATAAATCCAACAATAACTGGTCAGGGTTCTCTTTTGACCATTTAATCATTGTTAAATTAGTTCCAATGACCTCTCTGTTCTCTAATGTACCATATAGTTTTTTCAACTTTTTCTCAGACATATTGTAAGTAACAGGATTATAATTGCCTGTACAATTTAGAGATACAAAAAAATAGAGAGCAATTGATCACATTTTGTCTACAAATCATATTAAACAAATAGTGCTGCTCCAACGCCTATCAGTAAATGTAGGTACAGATGGAAGAGAGGAGGGATGGCACATGTCATGCACAAATACAAAAGCACATTTAATGAAAAAGTTGTTTAACACCTCCCTTTTTCTTTTTCTTTCTTTCTTTTTTATTTTGATAGTACACAAGAAAACATATATATAATTTGTCTGAGATCACAATATGCATATCAACAAACATTTAGTCACATATGGAATGCCATCATAGAATCATTACTTATTGGTGAGCCATTTAGCCAAGGTCCCCCGTATTTCTTGCTCTTTTCATCTCCCTTTTTTCCCTTTTCGCTCCTACAGGGCCTGTTCCAACTGATATACTGCGAGGAGGCGATCTAACCAAATTTGATGTGTAGGGGGCATTTGATCGAGCCATACAGAAGCAATACACAATCGATATACTGACAAAACCATAAACAGAAATTTACTAACAGTTGGCTCCCTTTGCTCCGAGACCCCTAACATAACCAACCCCGGTGATAACTCAACTTCTAATCCAGCAACATCTTTGATAAACTGTTCCACTTTCCCTTGAAGGTTCACTAATTTCGTGCAGGTGGGAAACATATGAATTATATCCTCTCTGTGTAACTGGCATCTTGGGCAATACACTCCTTGTTCCCGACCCCATTGTGCTAATTTCCCGGGCGTAATGTACAGGTCAAATATTGTTTTATATTGCTGTGCCTGAAGAGATGCTGAGATCAAAGAGGTCCGACCTAACTCGAGAGATTCGCAAAAAGTCCCCTCTTCCACATTCAACTTAGCACTCCATTTTTGACTATGCTTTGCCAAATCATTGGGTAGGTTATTAGTCAGTTCCGCATATATTGCTCGTATCGTACTCTTATCAGATTAAATCATCATTTCTACTAAGAAGTTCTTAACAAACCCTGCTGGACCCCCAGTTTTCCGAAAGATGAAATCCCTTACCTGCAAATATTTGAAAAAGCTTGTTTAGGCAAGTCCAAATTTCCGATGAAGGCTTCCAAATGTGATTGTGAAGTCCTCAATAAAATCACCTAACCTATGTATTCCCTGTTGATGCCACCTTTCCATAATAATATCATGAAAAATTTCAGGGAGGGACATATTGTCCTTGATCAAGGTATAATAATTGTACCTTCCCAGTCCGCATTTCTTTCGCCACAAACCCGAAACTTGAAAAGCTGCCTGGAGGACTTTAAACTGAACTTTCTTAAAATAGCTAGTTTCCAAAAGCTTGAGCATCGCCCCTTTTGCAGCAGGGCCAAATAATAACTCATAGATGCTAGGGATGCATCCCCCATCACTAGCCAGCCCTCCATTTTCGAACAATGAATGCATATACTGCATTGCAGCTGCTGTCTGATACAGTTTAAAGTTAGGGATGGACCATCCACCCTGTTCCCTTGTTAGTGTCATATATTTGCTTGCTCTACATATCTTGTCATATGACCAAACAAACCGCATTGTCAACTTATCCAATTTCCTAAACCAAGATTTCTCAAATTCTAATGGGATCACACGGAATAGATATAATACTTTGAGTAAAAACATGATTTTTATCATATTACACCGCCCCATAATTGGCATATGCAAGTTGTTCCATCTACTAAAATTATACCGAGCATTCTCTATAATCGGCCAAAGATTAGACCGGACGATCTCCTCCACATGGGGTCGAATATCAATCCCTAGATACACTGCGTGTTCTACCTTTCGTGTATCCATCGATTTACAGTATTCATTCAAAACTATTTGTGTCTTGTCTCTATTAAGGAGATAGCCCGAGACTGCCCCAAACTTTTCTGCCACTCCCCCAATTTCTTTCAGAGCAAGATCCGGGTTTGCGGTTATAACTGCAACATCATCTGCATACGCCAGAATTTTTGTTTCCCACCCATGACGAATAACTGGCTGGATGTTAACACTCATTTCCAAATAACGCAAAAAGGGATCTAGATATAACGCAAATAATAATGGTGAGCATGGACATCCTTGCCGTGTACCCCGTTTAATCCTAAAGGGATAGGAATATTCTCCCCCGATCTGTATACTAGCACTCGGCTCCGTATATAACACTTTAACAGCTGTAATAAATCTTCCTCCTAGGCCATCTATCTTTAATATATCCCACAAATGCTCCCGTTTAACTCTGTCAAACACTTTCTCAGCATTCAAGATCATAGCCATGGACACTGCTGCAACATGCGTAGCATCAAACAATGTTATGACCCTCCTTATATGATCAGTTGTGTCCCTACCAGGGACAAAACCATGTTGGCTACAGCTAACCAGCTTATGAATGCATCCAGACAATCGAGTTGCTAATATTTGAGAGTAAATTTTAGCATCACTATTAATAAGGGTGATAGGGCGGTATGAACTTAAGCTGATCGGGTTTCTTCCTTTCTTTAAAAAAACTACGATATTAGCGGAACCCCAGGACGGGGGGGATTACCCCCAGCTCTACATGAATCACCAATTTCAGCAAGACTGGTAAGAGTACATCCTTAAAATATTTATATACCTCTAATGGAATGCCACCTGGCCCCACAGCCTTCCCATTTGAAAGTGCCTTGAGCGCCTCTGACAATTCCTCCATTGTCACATCCTGCCCCAATCTTATTTGATCTTCCGCTGTAATCTGACTATCCTGGATCGGCATCAACCGATTTTTATCGATATGTTCCTGACCAATATTGGGCGCGTCATATAGATCCATATAATATTCCCGGAAGGCTTCCCTAACATCTGTTCAGTACACCCCAACAGACCAAACCCAAACTTTCTAATATTTTCCTATCAGCCTTTTCTATATGCTTTTCTTGCAAGCAATAAATGTCTGCTTTTAATGTTCTCAAGTCATCTGCAATTTTCTTCCTCTTCCGGGGGGTGTTTAACCCATTTATATTAATAGTTGCTATCCTAATAGCTGACATGTGCACAGACTTAATTGATTACGTTTGGCTAACTCGACTGGCTCGACCTTACTCCCTGCCAATGACCACTTTGCATTTATACTACCATACAAAATTCTGCACACCCTATCCTGCATTGACCCTTCTATACCACAAATGCTTAAGGATGAAATAGTTTGCGCTATCAGGCCATAACTGAATTTCTTTGGGTACAGACTCTTTGAGTACTCTGGGTACAAATTTTCTCTTTCTCCCCCCCGGGATGGGATGTCCCTACTCCCACCCCCGTCACCCCACAATCCCTGATAACCCCCTTCCCCCTCCACCCCCAGGATCCCAATTCTCCCACCCCCTCCCCTTCTTCCCCACCCTCCCCCCCGGAAGCAGTCAGACCACTATTGGCCTGAATGTTGGTGTCACCTAGATACCTGGTACCGCCCACTGCCCCACTCCAGGCTAACCGGCCTCTTGAACTTCCATCAAGACCACCGAGGCTCTCTTTTTGAATTCCTTACATCATACTATTACAGTCCAAGTAAATATTCTTTCGCCTGAACCTCTGAGTTAAACACTCTAACTTTCCCATTGAACACAGTCTTGAGGCGAGCAGGAGCAAGTAAGTACGCTTCACCCCCTTTATCTTGGAAAGGTTTGAACAGCTGCCGCAGCCTCCACCTTCACTCCATAGGGACGTGACAGTAATCGGGTTGAGTAGAGTGTGGAGGCGGGCTTTTTCAAATATAGTTTGTCTTAAAAGATAGTTCCCAAATGTTAGACCTGACAGCCTTAGGGTAGTCACCCCTAACTTTTTGCCTGCCTCCCTCCATTTTTTTGGGCACTGTTTTTGCTGGTTTATAGACTCTGCACACTTTACCACTGCTAACCAGTGCTAAAGTGCATATGCTCTCTCCCTTAAAACATGGTAACCTGGAATCATACCTGATTGGACTATTAATTTACTTATAAGTCCCTAGTAAGGTGCACTTTATGTGCATAGGGCTGGTAAATTAAATGCTACTAGTGGGCCTGCAGCACTGGTTGTGCCACCCACTTAAGTAGCCCCTTTTTCCTTGTCTCAGGCCTGCCATTGCAAGGCCTGTGTGTGCAGTTTCACTGCCACCTCGACTTGGCATTTAAAAGTACTTGCCAAGCCTAGAACTCCCCTTTTTCTACATATAAGTCACCCTTAAGGTGTGCCCAGGTAACCCCTAGGGCAGGGTGCTGTGTAGGTAAAAGGCAGGACATGTACCTGTGTAGTTATATGTCCTGGTAGTGTAAAACTCCTCAAATTCGTTTTCACACTACTGAGAGGCCTGCTCCCTTCATAGGCTAACATTAGGGCTGCCCTCATACACTGTTGACGTGGCAGCTGCTGATCTGAAAGGAGCAGGGAGGTCATATTTAGTATGGCCAGAATGGTAATACAAAGTCCTACTGACTGGTGAAGTCGGATTTAATATTACTATTCTAGAAATGCCACTTTTAGAAAGTGAGCATTTCTTTGCACTTAAGTCCTTCTGTGCCTTACAATCCACGTCTGGCTGGGCTTGGTTGACAGCTCCTTGTGCATTCACTCAGACACACCCCAAACACAGGGTACTCAGCCTCACTTGCATATATCTGCATTTTGAATGGGTCTTCCTGGGCTGGGAGGGTGGAGGGCCTGCTCTCACACAAAGGACTGCCACACCCCCTACTGGGACCCAGGCAGACAGGAGTAAACTGAAAGGGGACCTGGTGCACTTCTTAGCCACTCTTTGAAGTCTCCCCCACTTCAAAGGCACATTTGGGTATAAAACAGGGCCTCTGCCCTACCTCATGAGACACTTGCTGGAGAAGAACCCTGAACCAGAAACTACATCCTGCCAAGAAGAACTGCCTGACTGCTCAAAGGACTCACCTGTCTGCTTTCTACAAAGGACTGCTGCCTTGCTGTTGCCCTGCTGCCTTGCTGAACTCTTGTCTGGCTGTGAAAGTGCTCTCCAAGGGCTTGGATAGAGCTTGCCTCCTGTTCCCTGAAGTCTCAGGACCAAAAAGACTTCTCTCTTTTACTTGGACGCTCCGTGCGCCGAAAATTTTGACGCACAGCTTGTTTCGCGGCGAGAAAAACGCCGCACACCGACGCTGATCGACGCGACGCTCTTGGGACGATCGAAGATCCGACGCACGGCCTCGCAAGGACAACGCCGCCCGACCTCTAGAGGAGAAATCGACGCGACGCCTGCCGTGAGATCGTAATTTCAACGCGCAGCCCCGCAGATCGAAGTCTAGAGGAGAAATCGACGCGACGCCTGCCGTGAGTTCGTAAATTCGACGCGCAGCCCCGCAGATCGACGCACAGCCGGAGAACAAGCAGGAGAATCCACGCACAGACCCGGGACATCTGGTAATCCCCGCGATCCACGGAAAGAGACTGTCCACGCGCCGGAAAATGACGCCCGACTTCCACGCGTGGAAAATAACGACGCAAGTCTGTGTGTGCTGGGGGAGAAATCGACGCACACACCCTTTTTCCATGCACCTCTTCTCTTGTGGCCCTCCGAGGAGATTTTTCCACTCCTAACCAGGTACTTGTGCTTGAAAGAGACTTTTGTTACATTCTAAAGACTTAAGACACTTTTTTGGGGGTTATTCTAACTTTGGAGGAGGTGTTAATCCGTCCCAAAAGTGACGGAAAAGTGACGGATTTACCACCAGCCGTATTACGAGTCCATTATATCCTATGGAACTCGTAATACGGCTGGTGGTATATCCGTCACTTTACCGTCACTTTTGGGACGGATTAACACTCCTCCAAAGTTAGAATAACCCCCTTTATATCACTTCCCTGTGATATTTCTACAATTTTCCATTGCAACTTTATTCTTTTTGACCTACAATTATCCTGATAAATATTATATATTTTTCTAAACACTGTGTGGTGTATTTTTGTGGTGCTATATGGTGGTATTGTATGATTTATTGCACAAATACTTTACACATTGCCTTCTAAGTTAAGCCTGACTGCTCGTGCCAAGCTACCAGAGGGTGGGCACAGGATAATCTTGGATAGTGTGTGACTTACCCTGACTAGAGTGAGGGCTTTTGCTTGGACAGAGGGTAACCTGACTGCCAACCAAAAACCCCATTTCTAACACCAAAGTAGACCAAAATAGCCCTCGGGTGTTTATCCACCTCTCTGCAACCCTCCCGGCAGAGTACTGGGTATCGATCTACCCTTTGAACTTCAGCCTCCCAGTCCCAGCTAGTGAGCTCTGGAAACACCTCCTACAGCGTTTTAATCATATAGGCCCTAATGTTGCTGCCTTCTGCTTCTTCTTTGATACCAAGGAAGCGTAGATTGTTCCTCCTCTGCCTATTTTCTTGATCTTCCACATAATGTCAGCTAATTGTCCTTCATGCGTTGAAGTTTGCACTCTTATAGCCTCAATCTCCCCTTCGACTGCCGTCGTCCCCTCTTCCATCGAACTTAGTTTCCCTTCAATTTCTGCACAGGATTTGACCACCTTACGGACTGTTCCTTGTAGATGTTTTGTAGCCATCCTTGCTCTGCGACTTTCTGCTCCTGTCTCAGTTTGTAGTTCCTTTATCAACTCATAAATAGACTGTAACATTTCTGAGTCTGTATATCGAACACCAATGTTAGGGGCAGAGTCGCATACCCTCCATCGACCTCTTCATCGACCCTCTTTACTGCGTTATCTTGGGCCTTAGAAGTATGGGCCTCTACTGTACTTATAAGATTAGTGCCTGAATAGTCCCACTTGAGTGCTTTCTGGGTCTGGGCTGAGGGCTCCACACCATATCTACTGAGGGCCGGCCCCTTGCTATTCCGCCACCGCTGTCGTACAGTAGACTCTGCGAGGGATAGGAAACTTACGGATTCTGAAGAAATACTATCTCTACTTCCACTTGACCCTTGATCGTTGCTAGTGGAATCTGAGTCCTCTGTTAAAGAGTAAAATGTATCCCCTCTATCCTTAGGCCACTCTGGCCCTTTTTTCCCTTGCAGCGATTATTCCAAGTCCTTGACTAGATGCCTGGGCCATCTGGGCTGAGTTCCCTGCAGAGTCCTTTAATATGCAGATAGCTTCGTGGGTGGCTTGAGATAGGGCACAGCTTTCTCGCTCCTTGAGTCCTAGCTGAGTATTCCCCTCTGGGAGTGTACATGTTTCTGTATCCATTGAAGACCTTGCAAGCTCCTTTTCCCCCTTAAGCACTGCGATCTCAGAGACTACTAAAGCACCAGAAGCTTGCTGCCTTTCCGAAAGAAAGTCATTTCCCTGACTTACAGCCTCAGAGGGTGTTTTTCCTTCACAGTCGGCCTCCTGTTTCCTGCTTGGTATCATTTGCATGCCGTCTTGAGGAGGGGTGATATGCACGGAATTGTCCTCTTGTGTGCCCCCCTTCCAAAAACCCGTAATCATAGGCTGTGTTTTCTTTCTGCCTGGGAAGACAGTAGGGAGGCATTGTTTCTAGCTTCTCTGCTTGTGCTGGCAGCCTGTTTCCCACTTATTTTACCAAGTGTTAGAGTTTGCCGTTTAATACTGAGGGCTATATAACCGCTAGATTTTTTTATCCCATGCAGCTCGTACACCTTCTTCTTTCTCCCCAGGATTACGGATATTTTTAGGTGCCATTATATTAGTAACATCATTGATGATTGAATCACAGTTTTTCCCAAAATGCGCTAGCCAGGATTTCACACTCACTGTTTAATATTTCCCTATTGGGATGAAGATTAAAATTGGACTGATCCTCTGTATATATATTGACCATCCCACAAACCAATTTAGGCAATAACCAGCAAAGATGAGCATTGAAATATCTACCCCAAATAATATACATGAATCCTTAATTCTGGTCTGTGTATAATTCCCTATATTCTTAACCAGGGTGTTAATAATCTACACTGTGATAGTCAACCAACTTACAATATATTATCAAATAAATCACCAAGACTTCAAAACCCTCACTAAACTCCAAGACCAACATATGCACAAATATCATATTTGATAGCCCAGCCTTAGCATTTTGAAGGAACTTCCAGGAATGCAATATTTTATTTGCTTAAGACTCCAGTTGCCTTGTGCAATGGACTTCAGGAATGAGTCTACAAATAAATTTAATTAGAAACAAAGAATCTATCAGAAATTGCTATTTGCTCCTCGTCTTCTCAAAACACAATCAGTGTATCATAAATGGCTTATAAGTCTATGAATGAAGCTACAAAACACTTCTCATATTTTAATCATAGAAAATACTCATGCACATACATCTGAAGCTAAACCAGATTTGGTAGAGAACATAGGTGTTAGAAATGGGGTCTCTGGTGGGTAGTCAGTTTTCACTATGTCCAAGCAGGAGCCCTCACTCTAATCAAGGAAAGGGAGTTACACTCCTAAAACAACCCCTGCTCACCCCCTTGGTAGCTTGGCACAAGCATTCAGGCTCATCTCAAAGGCAATGTGTAAAGTATTTATACCAAAACGCACAGCAATGCAGTAAAAACACTACAAAATGGACACCACACGAGTTTAGAAAAATAGCCAAAATTTATCTAAATCAAAAAGACCAAAATCACAAAAAAATCTAACATACACAAGTCAAGAAATGAATTCTCAAAAGAATAGATTCTTATTCCATAGAAACATGGAAACTTTGTTTTTACACAAAGTAACTGGTTTGTGTCACAAAAAAGCCACACATGCCACTGTGTGTGAGAAAAGTCAGAGATGTGTTGATTTCTTACTCACAAGTGAGGCCGTGTGTCGTTTCTTCTCCGGTCGGGAAGGCAATGTGTCTTTTTTCTATCCTGCAAGAGAGCGACACGTCGTTTTCTGAACGGGGCACTTCGGATCTGCACAAGTTCAGAATGACTTTGAGACCCAGCGATGATGAATGAGAAATCCTGGTCACACAGTGATGAAAGGCAAGTCTGCACAGGGGGTGCATAGTTTTCAGCAGCTCCAAGCAGGTTCCTCCAGCCGCGAAGGAGGTGATGCATCAAAATCAGTCACAAGGTGGGTGGCACATCATTTTTCAGACGTTTTGCATGGAAATTTTCCCCGCACACTTGACAGGACAGGAGTCTCAGCATAGAGTCCAGGTGCTGGCAACGGAAGTCTTTGATGGCCCTGAGACTTCAAAACAGGAGGCAAGCTCAGTCTAAGCCCTTGGAGATTCTTTACAAGGAGGAATATACCTCAAAGTCCAGTCTTTGTCCATTTTCAGGCAGAAGCAGCAACAGCAGGCCAATCCAGCAAAGCAGAGTCGCAGACAGAGGGGCAGTACTCTTCCTCCAGCTCTTCAGCATTTCTACTTGATGAGGTTCCTCTTGGTTCTAGAAGTAATCTAAAAATCAGGGGATTTGGGTTCACTAATTATACCCCTTTCTTCCTTTGAATTCCTCATACTTCAAAGGAAAGTCTATGTTGTTCACAAGATCCTGCCTTGCCCAGGCCTAGTCCCAAACAGGGGTTTGGATACTGCCTTGTGTGAGGGCAGACACATCCCATTCAGGTGTAAATGACCTCTCCTCCCTCAACTATAGCCCAGATGGCCCATCAGGCTATGCAGGCTACACCCCAGCTCCCTTTGTGTCACTGTCTTGTAGAGATTCACAAACAGCCCAACTGGCAGTCTGACCTAGACAGGAAATACACAAGCAGGCAGAGTCACATATTTGTTTAAGCAAGAAAATGGCCACTTTTTAAAAGTGGCATTTTTTAAACTGACAGTTTAAAAACCAGTTTTATCAAAAGATGTTTTTTTAAATTGTGAGTTCAGAAACACCAAACTCCACATTTCGATCTGCTCCCAAAGGGAAACTGACGTGAAAGATATTTAACCCCTTCTGTGCCGTGGACGTAATGGTTACGTCCTGCAGCACAGTGCTCGTGTGCCCAGGATGTAACCATTAAGTCCTGCGCACAGAGCCCAGAGGGAGCCCTAGCGCTCCCTCTGTGGGGTTCCACCCCACCCTCAGGCAGGGATGGAAGGGGAAGCCCATCCCCTTCCACCCCGACAGGCCCCCTGACCCCCGTGACATCAGCTCGCGATCGTGCGCTGACCATCACAGAGGCCTCCTCCTTCCAGCGCGATCGGAAGAGAAATGCTCAGCATTTTTTGTTTTTTTGTTTTTTTTAGATGAGGAGCAACCCATTAGGCAAGGGCAAATTGTATTTAGACCTTTTCTGTCCCCCTTGGGGGCAGATCAGCCGATTTTAGGTCAATCTGCCCCCAAGGGGGGCAGAAACCACTAGGCACCGGGGATCTTTTTTTTGCACCAATGTCACGCAAGGGGAGCGACCCTGTAGGCAATGGTCACTCCCCAGAGGGGTGGGGGGATGGAGGGTCAAATTTATTTTAGGCTATTTCTGCCCCCCCTGGGGGCAGATTGGCCTATTGTTATTAGGACGATCTGCCCCCCTGTGGGCAGAAACCACTTAGGCACCAGGGATTGGTGTGTGTGTATGCGTTTGTTTTCTTTAGGGGGCAGCCCCTTTGGTAAGGGTCACTCCCCATGGGGGCACATTACTGTTACCTATTTTTGGAAGGCCCATCTGCCCCCAAGGGGGGGCAGAAAGCCTACCAGAGGCCAGGGAAGTTTTTTTTTTTCCAAAAATAAGATGGTGGGGGCATGGCCATACCCCCACCCAAAATAAATGGAGCCAAAGATGTTCTGCCCACCAGTGGGCAGATGGGGCAATTACCCCTGATCCACACCCCGGGGGGGGAAGAAAGTCTACTAGATGCCAGGGAATTAAAAAAAATATATATATATATTGGGGTGGTGGCTACCAACCAGTATGGGCCTGGCTACGCCCCTACCTCAACTGAAGGGGGTAACAGTCTTTCAGCTCTCCCCACACTCTAAAACATGTTATCCCACAGCAAGCAAGAAGAAATTTGATTATTTTGGGCTTTCGTTTTACATTTGGCCCATAAGAGCTTGGCTTACTATTAAAATCGTCCCACTTGGAATGGTGAGGGCTGCACTTTATGGACTTTGGGATGCTGCTATGTAGAAAGCACATCTGAAAACTAAACATCTGGGTGATTCCAGGGTGGTGTGTTTCACATGCACCTGCACCATTTTTGTAACCACAATCCCCTGCAAACCTCCAACTATGCTGGAAATCACATATTTTTCCCACGTTTTTGTGATGGAACCTTCGGGAAGCTGCAGGAATCCACAAAATTCCTACCACCCAGCATTGTCTCATTTATACCGATAAACATTCTGCTGCACTTGTCAGCCTAAAAATGTTTTTTTGCAAACTGCCCTTTTAGACCCTCTTTGTTCCCCCTCAATATCGACATGTTTTTGGCTCTTCCCTTTCACAAGCACTTGCTCCACCTACACAAATGAGGTATCATTGTTACCGGGAGACTGAGGGGAACATTGAGTGGTATGAAATGTGTCCCAGTGTGGTGATCCCACACAGAAATGTGGGAAAAATGAGATTTGTTAGCAAAATTTGAGGTTTGCTGAGGATTCTAGGTAAGAAAACATTGGGGGATCCACACAAGTCACACCTCACTGGACTCCCACAGGTGTCTAGTTTTCAGAAAGGTCTGGGTTTGGTAGGTTTCCCTGGAAGGCTACTGAGCCCAAGACCAAAAATGCAGGTGCCCCTCAGCAAAAACAGGTAGTTTTGTATTTGATCATTTTGATGTGTCCAGATAGTGTTTTGGGGCATTTCCTTTCGCAGGCAGTAGGCCCACCCACAAAAGTGAGGTAACATTTCTATCGGGAGACTTGGGGGAACGCTGGGTGGAAGGAAATTTGCGGCTCCTCTCAGATTCCAGAACTTTCTGTCACCGAAATGAGAGGAAAAAGTATTTTTTTGGCCATATTTTTAGGTTTGCAAAGGATTCTGCATAACAGAACCTGGTCAAAGCCCCACACGTCACCCCATCATGGATTCCCCTAGGAGTCTAATTTTCAAAAATGCACTGGTTTGCTAGGTTTCCCCAGGTGCCGGCTGAGCAAGAGGCCAAAATCCACAGGTAGGCACTTTGTAAAAAACACCTCTGTTTTCTGTGAAAAAATGTGATGTATCCACGTTGTGTTTTGGGCCATTTCCTTTTGTGGGCCCTAAGCCTACCCACACAAGTGAGGTACCATTTTTATCGGGAGACTTGGGGGAATGATGGGTGGAAGGAAATTTGTGGCTCCTCTCAGATTCCAGAACTTTCTGTCACCGCAATGAGAGGAAAAAGTGTTTTTTTGGCCAGATTTTGAGGTTTGCAAAGGATTCTGGGTAACAGAACCTGGTCAGAGCCCGACAAGTCACCAAATCATGGATTTCCCTAGGTGTCTAGGTTTCAAAAATGTGCTGGTTTGCTAGGTTTCCCCAGGTGCCGGCTGATCTAGAGGCCACAATCCACAGGTAGGCACTTTGTAAAAACACCTCTGTTTTCTGTGAAAAAATGTGATGTGTCCACGTTGTGTTTTGGCCCATTTCTTTTCGTGGGCGCTAGGCCTATCCACACAAGTAAGGTACCATTTTTATCGGGAGACTTGGGGGAACGCTGGCTGGAAGGAAATTTGTGGCTCTTCTCAGATTCCAGAACTTTCTGTCACCGAAATGAGAGGAAAAAGCACTTTTTGGGCCAAATTGTGAGGTTTGCAAAGGATTCTGGGTAACAGAACCTGGTCAGAGCCCCACAAGTCACCCCATCTTGGATTCCCCTAGGTGTCTAGTTTTAAAAAATGCATTGGTTTGCTAGGTTTCTCAAGACAATACACGCTCGTACGAATACTGGAGTGCTCACCGCTTCGCTTCTTACTGGTTACTTTTCAGGCTTATCAGGGCCTCCCCAATCTTCATTACCAAACAAGCCTCTTACCTACGTACCTGTAGCTGCTTGGCGCAGCCATTCTAATTACAGTTCTGTACCATCCAACTCAGCCTTGATAAAGTCACCTGTGTGACGAAACACGTGTTGGCTGTATCTCCACGATGATTTAATGCTTTCTAAGCATCTACAAATAAAGACAACATCTACAAACCGGATTTGAGACTCATTTCAACACAATTCCTCTCCGAACCTACAGTACCACACCAGCAATATCTTTGCTGGTTTCATTGTTGGACATTACTCTCTGTGTGCCGTGGCCGTTTTTTCCCATTAGGTTTCTCAAGGTGCCGGCTGAGCAAGAGGCCAAAATCCACAGGTAGGCACTTTGTAAAAAACACCTCTGTTTTCTGAGGAAAAAATGTGATGTGTCCATGTTGTGTTTTGGGCCATTTCCTTTCGTGGGCGCTACGTCTACCCACACAAGTAAGGTACCATTTTTATCGGGAGGCTTCGGGAAACGCTGGGTGGAAGGGAATTTGTGGCTCCTCTCAGATTCCAGAACTTTCTGTCACCGAAATGAGAGGAAAAAGCATTTTTATGGCCAAATTTTGAGGTTTGCAGAGGATTTTGGGTAATACAACATGGTCAGAGCCCCACAAGCCACCCCACTTTGGATTCCCTAGGTGTCTAATTTTCAAAAATGCACTGGTTTGCTAGGTTTCCCCAGGTGCCGGCTGAGCAAGAGGCCAAAATCCACAGGTAGGCACTTTGTAAAAAACACCTCTGTTTTCTGTGAAAAAATGTGATGTGTCCACGTTGTGTTTTGGGCCATTTCCTTTTGTGGGCCCTAAGCCTACCCACACAAGTGAGGTACCATTTTTATCGGGAGACTTGGGGGAATGATGGGTGGAAGGAAATTTGTGGCTCCTCTCAGATTCCAGAACTTTCTGTCACCGCAATGAGAGGAAAAAGTGTTTTTTTAGCCAGATTTTGAGGTTTGCAAAGGATTCTGGGTAACAGAACCTGGTCAGAGCCCCAAAAGTCACCTCATCATGGATTTCCCTAGGTGTCTAGATTTAAAAAATGTGCTGGTTTGCTAGGTTTCCCCAGGTGCCGGCTGATCTAGAGGCCACAATCCACAGGTAGGCACTTTGTAAAAACACCTCTGTTTTCTGTGGAAAAATGTGATTTGTCCACGTTGTGTTTTGGGCCTTTTCCTTTCGTGGGCGCTAGGACTACCCACACAAGTGAGGTACCATTTTTATTGGGAGAATTGAGGGAACGCTGACTGGAAGGGAATTTGTGGGTCCTCTCAGATTCCAGAACTTTCTGTCACCGAAATGAGAGGAAAAAATGTTTTTCTGGCCACATTTTGATGTTTGCAAAGGATTCTGGGTAACAGAACCTGGTCAGAGCCCCACAAGCCACCCCACTTTGGATTCCCTAGGTGTCTAGTTTTCAAAAATGCACTGGTTTGCTAGGTTTCCCCAGGTGCCGGCTGAGCAAGAGGCCAAAATCCACAGGTAGGCACTTTGTAAAAAACACCTCTGTTTTCTGTGGAAAAATGTGATGTGTCCACGTTGTGTTTTGGGCCATTTCCTTTCGTGGGCGCTAGGCCTACCCACACAAGTGAGGTACCATTTTTATCGGGAGACTTGGGGGAACGATAGGTGGAAGGGAATTTGTGGCTCCTCTCAGATTCCAGAACTTTCTGTCACCGAAATGAGAGGAAAAAGCTTTTTTTTGGCCAAATTTTGAGGTTTGCAGAGGATTTTGGGTAATAGAACCTGGTCAGAGCCCCACAAGCCACCCCACTTTGGATTCCCTAGGTGTCTAGTTTTCAAAAATTGCACTGGTTTGCTAGGTTTCCCCAGGTGCCGGCTAAGCAAGAGGCCAAAATCCACAGGTAGACACTTTGTAAAAAGCACCTCTGTTTTCTGTGGAAAAAAAGATGAGTCCACGTTGTGTTTTGGGCCATTTTCTTTCGTGGGCACTAGGCCTACCCACACAAGTGAGGTACCCTTTTGTATCGGGAGACTTGGGGGAACGATAGGTGGAAGGAAATTTGTGGCTCCTCTCAGATTCCAGAACTTTCTGTCACCGAAATCAGAGGAAAAAGTGTTTTTTTGGCCACATTTTGAGGTTTGCAAAGGATTCTGGGTAACAGAATCTCGTTAGAGCCCCACAAGTCACCCCATCATGGATTTCCCTAGGTGTCTAGTTTTCAAAAATGCGTTGGTTTGCTAGGTTTCCCCAGGTGCCGGCTGAGCAAGAGGCCAAAATCCAAAGGTAGGCACTTTGTAAAAAAACACCTCTGTTTTCTGTGGAAAAAAAGATGTGTCCACGTTGTGTTTTGGGCCATTTCCTTTCGTGGGCGCTAGGCCTACCCACACAAGTGAGGTACCATTTTTATCGGGAGACTTGGGGGAACGATAGGTGGAAGGAAATTTGTGGCTCCTCTCAGATTCCAGAACTTTCTGTCACCGAAATCAGAGGAAAAAGTGTTTTTTTGGCCACATTTTAAGGTTTGCAAAGGATTCTGGGTAACAGAACCTCGTCAGAGCCCCACAAGTCACCCCATCTTGAATTCCCCTAGGTGTCTAGTTTTCAAAAATGCATTGGTTTGCTAGGTTTCCCCAGGTGCCGGCTGAGCAAGAGGCCAAAATCCACAGGTAGGCACTTTGTAAAAAACACCTCTGTTTTCTGTGGAAAAAATGTGATGTGTCCACGTTGTGTTTTGGGCCATTTCCTTTCGTGGGCGCTACGTCTACCCACACAAGTAAGGTACCATTTTTATCGGGAGGCTTGGGGAAACGCTGGGTGGAAGGGAATTTGTGGATCCTCTCAGATTCCAGAACTTTCTGTCACCGAAATGAGAGGAAAAAGCTTTTTTTTGGCCAAATTTTGAGGTTTGCAGAGGATTTTGGGTAATAGAACCTGGTCAGAGCCCCACAAGCCACCCCACTTTGGATTCCCTAGGTGGCTAGTTTTCAAAAATTTCACTGGTTTGCTAGGTTTCCCCAGGTGCCGGCTAAGCAAGAGGCCAAAATCCACAGGTAGACACTTTGTAAAAAGCACCTCTGTTTTCTGTGGAAAAAAAGATGAATCCACGTTGTGTTTTGGGCCATTTTCTTTCGTGGGCGCTAGGCCTACCCACACAAGTGAGGTACCATTTTTATCGGGAGACTTGGGGGAACGATAGGTGGAAGGAAATTTGTGGCTCCTCTCAGATTCCAGAACGTTCTGTCACCGAAATCAGAGGAAAAAGTGTTTTTTTGGCCACATTTTGAGGTTTGCAAAGGATTCTGGGTAACAGAACCTCGTCAGAGCCCCACAAGTCACCCCATCATGGATTTCCCTATGTGTCTAGTTTTCAAAAATGCGTTGGTTTGCTATGTTTCCCCAGGTGCCGGCTGAGCAAGAGGCCAAAATCCAAAGGTAGGCACTTTGTAAAAACACACCTCTGTTTTCTGTGGAAAAAAAGATGTGTCCACGTTGTGTTTTGGGCCATTTCCTTTCGTGGGTGCTAGGAATACCCACACAAGTGAGGTACCATTTTTATCGGGAGGCTTGGGGGAACGATAGGTGGAAGGAAATTTGTGGCTCCTCTCAGATTCCAGAACTTTCTGTCACCGAAATCAGAGGAAAAAGTGTTTTTTTGGCCAAATATTGAGGTTTGCAAAGGATTCTGGGTAACAGAACCTAGTCAGAGCCACACAAGTCACCCCATCTTGGATTCCCCTAGGTGTCTAGTTTTCAAAAATGCATTGGTTTGCTAGGTTTCCCCAGGTGCCGGCTGAGCAAGAGGCCAAAATTCACAGGTAGGCACTTTGTAAACAACACCTCTGTTTTCTGTGGAAAAAATGTGATGTGTCCACGTTGTGTTTTGGGCCATTTCCTTTCGTGGGCGCTACGTCTACCCACACAAGTGAGGTACCATTTTTATCGGGAGACTTGGGGGAACGATAGGTGGAAGGAAATTTGTGGCTCCTCTCAGATTCCAGAACTTTCTGTCACCGAAATCAGAGGAAAAAGTGTTTTTTTGGCCACATTTTGAGGTTTGCAAAGGATTCTGGGTAACAGAACCTCGTCAGAGCCCCACAAGTCACCCCATCATGGATTTCCCTATGTGTCTAGTTTTCAAAAATGCGTTGGTTTGCTAGGTTTCCCCAGGTGCCAGCTGAGCAAGAAGCCAAAATCCAAAGGTAGGCACTTTGTTAAAAAAACACCTCTGTATTCTGTGGAAAAAAAGATGTGTCCACGTTGTGTTTTGGGCCATTTCCTTTCGTGGGCGCTAGGCCTACCCACACAAGTGAGGTACCATTTTTATCGGGAGACTTGGGGGAACGATAGGTGGAAGGAAATTTGTGGCTCCTCTCAGATTCCAGAACTTTCTGTCACCGAAATCAGAGGAAAAAGTGTTTTTTTGGCCACATTTTGAGGTTTGCAAAGGATTCTGGGTAACAGAACCTCGTCAGAGCCCCACAAGTCACCCCATCATGGATTTCCCTATGTGTCTAGTTTTCAAAAATGCGTTGGTTTGCTAGGTTTCCCCAGGTGCCAGCTGAGCAAGAGGCCAAAATCCAAAGGTAGGCACTTTGTTAAAAAAACACCTCTGTATTCTGTGGAAAAAAAGATGTGTCCACGTTGTGTTTTGGGCCATTTCCTTTCGTGGGCGCTAGGCCTACCCACACAAGTGAGGTACCATTTTTATCGGGAGACTTGGGGGAACGATAGGTGGAAGGAAATTTGTGGCTCCTCTCAGATTCCAGAACTTTCTGTCACCGAAATCAGAGGAAAAAGTGTTTTTTTGGCCACATTTTGAGGTTTACAAAGGATTCTGGGTAACAGAACCTCGTCAGAGCCCCACAAGTCACCCCATCATGGATTTCCCTAGGTGTCTAGTTTTCAAAAATGCGTTGGTTTGCTAGGTTTCCCCAGGTGCCGGCTGAGCAAGAGGCCAAAATCCAAAGGTAGGCACTTTGTAAAAAAACACCTCTGTTTTCTGTTGAAAAAAAGATGTGTCCACGTTGTGTTTTGGGCCATTTCCTTTCGTGGGCGCTAGGCCTACCCACACAAGTGAGGTACCATTTTTATCGGGAGGCTTGGGGGAACGATAGGTGGAAGGAAATTTGTGGCTCCTCTCAGATTCCAGAACTTTCTGTCACCGAAATCAGAGGAAAAAGTGTTTTTTTGGCCAAATTTTGAGGTTTGCAAAGGATTCTGGGTAACAGAACCTGGTCAGAGCCACACAAGTCACCCCATCTTGGATTCCCCTTGGTATCTAGTTTTCAAAAATGCATTGGTTTGCTAGGTTTCCCCAGGTGCCGGCTGAGCAAGAGGCCAAAATCCACAGGTAGGCACTTTGTAAAAAACACCTCTGTTTTCTGTGGAAAAAATTTGATGTGTCCACGTTGTGTTTTGGGCCATTTCCTTTCGTGGGCGCTACGTCTACCCACACAAGTAAGATACCATTTTTATCGGGAGGCTTGGGGAAACGCTGGGTGGAAGGGAATTTGTGGATCCTCTCAGATTCCAGAACTTTCTGTCACCGAAATGAGAGGAAAAAGCTTTTTTTTGGCCAAATTTTGAGGTTTGCAGAGGATTTTGGGTAATAGACCCTGGTCAGAGCCCCAGAAGCCACCCCACTTTGGATTCCCTAGGTGTCTAGTTTTCAAAAATTGCACTGGTTTGCTAGGTTTCCCCAGGTGCCGGCTAAGCAAGAGGCCAAAATCCACAGGGAGACACTTTGTAAAAAGCACCTCTGTTTTCTGTGGAAAAAAAGATGAGTCCACGTTGTGTTTTGGGCCATTTTCTTTCGTGGGCGCTAGGCCTACCCACACAAGAGAGGTACCATTTTTATCGGGAGACTTGGGGGAACGATAGGTGGAAGGAAATTTGTGGCTCCTCTCAGATTCCAGAACTTTCTGTCACCGTAATCAGAGGAAAAAGTGCTTTTTTGGCCACATTTTGAGGTTTGCAAAGGATTCTGGGTAACAGAACCTCGTCAGAGCCCCACAAGTCACCCCATCATGGATTTCCCTAGGTGTCTAGTTTTCAAAAATGCGTTGGTTTGCTAGGTTTCCCCAGGTGCCGGCTGAGCAAGAGGCCAAAATCCAAAGGTAGGCACTTTGTTAAAAAAACACCTCTGTATTCTGTGGAAAAAAAGATGTGTCCACGTTGTGTTTTGGGCCATTTCCTTTCGTGGGCGCTAGGCCTACCCACACAAGTGAGGTACCATTTTTATCGGGAGACTTGGGGGAACGATAGGTGGAAGGAAATTTGTGGCTCCTCTCAGATTCCAGAACTTTCTGTTGCCGAAATCAGAGGAAAAAGTGTTTTTTTGGCCAAATTTTAAGGTTTGCAAAGGATTCTGGGTAACAGAACCTCGTCAGAGCCCCACAAGTCACCCCATCATGGATTTCCCTAGGTGTCTAGTTTTCAAAAATGCGTTGGTTTGCTAGGTTTCCCCAGGTGCCGGCTGAGCAAGAGGCCAAAATCCACAGGTAGGCACTTTGTAAAAAACACCTCTGTTTTCTGTGGAAAAAATGTGATGTGTCCACGTTGTGTTTTGGGCCATTTCCTTTCGTGGGCGCTACGTCTACCCACACAAGTAAGGTACCATTTTTATCGGGAGGCTTGGGGAAACGCTGGGTGGAAGGGAATTTGTGGATCCTCTCAGATTCCAGAACTTTCTGTCACCGAAATGAGAGGAAAAAGCTTTTTTTTGGCCAAATTTTGAGGTTTGCAGAGGATTTTGGGTAATAGAACCTGGTCAGAGCCCCACAAGCCACCCCACTTTGGATTCCCTAGGTGTCTAGTTTTCAAAAATTGCACTGGTTTGCTAGGTTTCCCCAGGTGCCGGCTAAGCAAGAGGCCAAAATCCACAGGTAGACACTTTGTAAAAAGCACCTCTGTTTTCTGTGGAAAAAAAGATGAGTCCACGTTGTGTTTTGGGCCATTTTCTTTCGTGGGCGCTAGGCCTACCCACACAAGTGAGGTACCATTTTTCTCGGGAGACTTGGGGGAACGATAGGTGGAAGGAAATTTGTGGCTCCTCTCAGATTCCAGAACTTTCTGTCACCGAAATCAGAGGAAAAAGTGTTTTTTTGGCCACATTTTGAGGTTTGCAAAGGATTCTGGGTAACAGAACCTCGTCAGAGCCCCACAAGTCACCCCATCATGGATTTCCCTATGTGTCTAGTTTTCAAAAATGCATTGGTTTGCTAGGTTTCCCCAGGTGCCAGCTGAGCAAGAGGCCAAAATCCAAAGGTAGGCACTTTGTTAAAAAAACACCTCTGTATTCTGTGGAAAAAAAGATGTGTCCACGTTGTGTTTTGGGCCATTTCCTTTCGTGGGCGCTAGGCCTACCCACACAAGTGAGGTACCATTTTTATCGGGAGACTTGGGGGAACGATAGGTGGAAGGAAATTTGTGGCTCCTCTCAGATTCCAGAACTTTCTGTTGCCGAAATCAGAGGAAAAAGTGTTTTTTTGGCCACATTTTAAGGTTTGCAAAGGATTCTGGGTAACAGAACCTCGTCAGAGCCCCACAAGTCACCCCATCATGGATTTCCCTATGTGTCTAGTTTTCAAAAATGCGTTGGTTTGCTATGTTTCCCCAGGTGCCGGCTGAGCAAGAGGCCAAAATCCAAAGGTAGGCACTTTGTAAAAACACACCTCTGTTTTCTGTGGAAAAAAAGATGTGTCCACGTTGTGTTTTGGGCCATTTCCTTTCGTGGGCGCTAGGAATACCCACACAAGTGAGGTACCATTTTTATCGGGAGGCTTGGGGGAACGATAGGTGGAAGGAAATTTGTGGCTCCTCTCAGATTCCAGAACTTTCTGTCACCGAAATCAGAGGAAAAAGTGTTTTTTTGGCCAAATATTGAGGTTTGCAAAGGATTCTGGGTAACAGAACCTGGTCAGAGCCACACAAGTCAGCCCATCTTGGATTCCCCTAGGTGTCTAGTTTTCAAAAATGCATTGGTTTGCTAGGTTTCCCCAGGTGCCGGCTGAGCAAGAGGCCAAAATTCACAGGTAGGCACTTTGTAAACAACACCTCTGTTTTCTGTGGAAAAAATGTGATGTGTCCACGTTGTGTTTTGGGCCATTTCCTTTCGTGGGCGCTACGTCTACCCACACAAGTAAGGTACCATTTTTATCGGGAGGCTTGGGGAAACGCTGGGTGGAAGGGAATTTGTGGATCCTCTCAGATTCCAGAACTTTCTGTCACCGAAATGAGAGAAAAAAGCTTTTTTTTGGCCAAATTTTGAGGTTTGCAGAGGATTTTGGGTAATAGAACCTTTTCAGAGCCCCAGAAGCCACCCCACTTTGGATTCCCTAGGTGTCTAGTTTTCAAAAATTGCTCTGGTTTGCTAGGTTTCCCCAGGTGCCGGCTAAGCAAGAGGCCAAAATCCACAGGTAGACACTTTGTAAAAAGCACCTCTTTTTTCTGTGGAAAAAAAGATGAGTCCACGTTGTGTTTTGGGCCATTTTCTTTCGTGGGCGCTAGGCCTACCCACACAAGTGAGGTACCATTTTTATCGGGAGACTTGGGGGAACGATAGGTGGAAGGAAATTTGTGGCTCCTCTCAGATTCCAGAACTTTCTGTCACCGAAATCAGAGGAAAAAGTGTTTTTTTGGCCACATTTTGAGGTTTGCAAAGGATTCTGGGTAACAGAACCTCGTCAGAGCCCCACAAGTCACCCCATCATGGATTTCCCTATGTGTCTAGTTTTCAAAAATGCGTTGGTTTGCTAGGTTTCCCCAGGTGCCAGCTGAGCAAGAGGCCAAAATCCAAAGGTAGGCACTTTGTTAAAAAAACACCTCTGTATTCTGTGGAAAAAAAGATGTGTCCACGTTGTGTTTTGGGCCATTTCCTTTCGTGGGCGCTAGGCCTACCCACACAAGTGAGGTACCATTTTTATCGGGAGACTTGGGGGAACGATAGGTGGAAGGAAATTTGTGGCTCCTCTCAGATTCCAGAACTTTCTGTCACCGAAATCAGAGGAAAAAGTGTTTTTTTGGCCACATTTTGAGGTTTGCAAAGGATTCTGGGTAACAGAACCTCGTCAGAGCCCCACAAGTCACCCCATCATGGATTTCCCTATGTGTCTAGTTTTCAAAAATGCGTTGGTTTGCTAGGTTTCCCCAGGTGCCAGCTGAGCAAGAGGCCAAAATCCAAAGGTAGGCACTTTGTTAAAAAAACACCTCTGTATTCTGTGGAAAAAAAGATGTGTCCACGTTGTGTTTTGGGCCATTTCCTTTCGTGGGCGCTAGGCCTACCCACACAAGTGAGGTACCATTTTTATCGGGAGACTTGGGGGAACGATAGGTGGAAGGAAATTTGTGGCTCCTCTCAGATTCCAGAACTTTCTGTCACCGAAATCAGAGGAAAAAGTGTTTTTTTGGCCACATTTTGAGGTTTACAAAGGATTCTGGGTAACAGAACCTCGTCAGAGCCCCACAAGTCACCCCATCATGGATTTCCCTAGGTGTCTAGTTTTCAAAAATGCGTTGGTTTGCTAGGTTTCCCCAGGTGCCGGCTGAGCAAGAGGCCAAAATCCAAAGGTAGGCACTTTGTAAAAAAACACCTCTGTTTTCTGTTGAAAAAAAGATGTGTCCACGTTGTGTTTTGCGCCATTTCCTTTCGTGGGCGCTAGGCCTACCCACACAAGTGAGGTACCATTTTTATCGGGAGGCTTGGGGGAACGATAGGTGGAAGGAAATTTGTGGCTCCTCTCAGATTCCAGAACTTTCTGTCACCGAAATCAGAGGAAAAAGTGTTTTTTTGGCCAAATTTTGAGGTTTGCAAAGGATTCTGGGTAACAGAACCTGGTCAGAGCCACACAAGTCACCCCATCTAGGATTCCCCTTGGTGTCTAGTTTTCAAAAATGCATTGGTTTGCTAGGTTTCCCCAGGTGCCGGCTGAGCAAGAGGCCAAAATCCACAGGTAGGCACTTTGTAAAAAACACCTCTGTTTTCTGTGGAAAAAATGTGATGTGTCCACGTTGTGTTTTGGGCCATTTCCTTTCGTGGGCGCTACGTCTACCCACACAAGTAAGGTACCATTTTTATCGGGAGGCTTGGGGAAACGCTGGGTGGAAGGGAATTTGTGGATCCTCTCAGATTCCAGAACTTTCTGTCACCGAAATGAGAGGAAAAAGCTTTTTTTTGGCCAAATTTTGAGGTTTGCAGAGGATTTTGGGTAATAGACCCTGGTCAGAGCCCCAGAAGCCACCCCACTTTGGATTCCCTAGGTGTCTAGTTTTCAAAAATTGCACTGGTTTGCTAGGTTTCCCCAGGTGCCGGCTAAGCAAGAGGCCAAAATCCACAGGTAGACACTTTGTAAAAAGCAACTCTGTTTTCTGTGGAAAAAAAGATGAGTCCACGTTGTGTTTTGGGCCATTTTCTTTCGTGAGCGCTAGGCCTACCCACACAAGAGAGGTACCATTTTTATCGGGAGACTTGGGGGAACGATAGGTGGAAGGAAATTTGTGGCTCCTCTCAGATTCCAGAACTTTCTGTCACCGAAATCAGAGGAAAAAGTGCTTTTTTGGCCACATTTTGAGGTTTGCAAAGGATTCTGGGTAACAGAACCTCGTCAGAGCCCCACAAGTCACCCCATCATGGATTTCCCTAGGTGTCTAGTTTTCAAAAATGCGTTGGTTTGCTAGGTTTCCCCAGGTGCCGGCTGAGCAAGAGGCCAAAATCCAAAGGTAGGCACTTTGTTAAAAAAACACCTCTGTATTCTGTGGAAAAAAAGATGTGTCCACGTTGTGTTTTGGGCCATTTCCTTTCGTGGGCGCTAGGCCTACCCACACAAGTGAGGTACCATTTTTATCGGGAGACTTGGGGGAACGATAGGTGGAAGGAAATTTGTGGCTCCTCTCAGATTCCAGAACTTTCTGTTGCCGAAATCAGAGGAAAAAGTGTTTTTTTGGCCACATTTTAAGGTTTGCAAAGGATTCTGGGTAACAGAACCTCGTCAGAGCCCCACAAGTCACCCCATCATGGATTTCCCTAGGTGTCTAGTTTTCAAAAATGCGTTGGTTTGCTAGGTTTCCCCAGGTGCCGGCTGAGCAAGAGGCCAAAATCCACAGGTAGGCACTTTGTAAAAAACACCTCTGTTTTCTGTGGAAAAAATGTGATGTGTCCACGTTGTGTTTTGGGCCATTTCCTTTCGTGGGCGCTACGTCTACCCACACAAGTAAGGTACCATTTTTATCGGGAGGCTTGGGGAAACGCTGTGTGGAAGGGAATTTGTGGATCCTCTCAGATTCCAGAACTTTCTGTCACCGAAATGAGAGGAAAAAGCTTTTTTTTGGCCAAATTTTGAGGTTTGCAGAGGATTTTGGGTAATAGAACCTGGTCAGAGCCCCACAAGCCACCCCACTTTGGATTCCCTAGGTGTCTAGTTTTCAAAAATTGCACTGGTTTGCTAGGTTTCCCCAGGTGCCGGCTAAGCAAGAGGCCAAAATCCACAGGTAGACACTTTGTAAAAAGCACCTCTGTTTTCTGTGGAAAAAAAGATGAGTCCACGTTGTGTTTTGGGCCATTTTCTTTCGTGGGCGCTAGGCCTACCCACACAAGTGAGGTACCATTTTTATCGGGAGACTTGGGGGAACGATAGGTGGAAGGAAATTTGTGGCTCCTCTCAGATTCCAGAACTTTCTGTCACCGAAATCAGAGGAAAAAGTGTTTTTTTGGCCACATTTTGAGGTTTGCAAAGGATTCTGGGTAACAGAACCTCGTCAGAGCCCCACAAGTCACCCCATCATGGATTTCCCTATGTGTCTAGTTTTCAAAAATGCGTTGGTTTGCTAGGTTTCCACAGGTGCCAGCTGAGCAAGAGGCCAAAATCCAAAGGTAGGCACTTTGTTAAAAAAACACCTCTGTATTCTGTGGAAAAAAAGATGTGTCCACGTTGTGTTTTGGGCCATTTCCTTTCGTGGGCGCTAGGCCTACCCACACAAGTGAGGTACCATTTTTATCGGGAGACTTGGGGGAACGATAGGTGGAAGGAAATTTGTGGCTCCTCTCAGATTCCAGAACTTTCTGTCACCGAAATCAGAGGAAAAAGTGTTTTTTTGGCCACATTTTGAGGTTTGCAAAGGATTCTGGGTAACAGAACCTCGTCAGAGCCCCACAAGTCACCCCATCATGGATTTCCCTATGTGTCTAGTTTTCAAAAATGCGTTGGTTTGCTAGGTTTCCCCAGGTGCCAGCTGAGCAAGAGGCCAAAATCCAAAGGTAGGCACTTTGTTAAAAAAACACCTCTGTATTCTGTGGAAAAAAAGATGTGTCCACGTTGTGTTTTGGGCCATTTCCTTTCGTGGGCGCTAGGCCTACCCACACAAGTGAGGTACCATTTTTATCGGGAGACTTGGGGGAACGATAGGTGGAAGGAAATTTGTGGCTCCTCTCAGATTCCAGAACTTTCTGTCACCGAAATCAGAGGAAAAAGTGTTTTTTTGGCCACATTTTGAGGTTTACAAAGGATTCTGGGTAACAGAACCTCGTCAGAGCCCCACAAGTCACCCCATCATGGATTTCCCTAGGTGTCTAGTTTTCAAAAATGCGTTGGTTTGCTAGGTTTCCCCAGGTGCCGGCTGAGCAAGAGGCCAAAATCCAAAGGTAGGCACTTTGTAAAAAAACACCTCTGTTTTCTGTTGAAAAAAAGATGTGTCCACGTTGTGTTTTGCGCCATTTCCTTTCGTGGGCGCTAGGCCTACCCACACAAGTGAGGTACCATTTTTATCGGGAGGCTTGGGGGAACGATAGGTGGAAGGAAATTTGTGGCTCCTCTCAGATTCCAGAACTTTCTGTCACCGAAATCAGAGGAAAAAGTGTTTTTTTGGCCAAATTTTGAGGTTTGCAAAGGATTCTGGGTAACAGAACCTGGTCAGAGCCACACAAGTCACCCCATCTTGGATTCCCCTTGGTGTCTAGTTTTCAAAAATGCATTGGTTTGCTAGGTTTCCCCAGGTGCCGGCTGAGCAAGAGGCCAAAATCCACAGGTAGGCACTTTGTAAAAAACACCTCTGTTTTCTGTGGAAAAAATGTGATGTGTCCACGTTGTGTTTTGGGCCATTTCCTTTCGTGGGCGCTACGTCTACCCACACAAGTAAGGTACCATTTTTATCGGGAGGCTTGGGGAAACGCTGGGTGGAAGGGAATTTGTGGATCCTCTCAGATTCCAGAACTTTCTGTCACCGAAATGAGAGGAAAAAGCTTTTTTTTGGCCAAATTTTGAGGTTTGCAGAGGATTTTGGGTAATAGACCCTGGTCAGAGCCCCAGAAGCCACCCCACTTTGGATTCCCTAGGTGTCTAGTTTTCAAAAATTGCACTGGTTTGCTAGGTTTCCCCAGGTGCCGGCTAAGCAAGAGGCCAAAATCCACAGGTAGACACTTTGTAAAAAGCACCTCTGTTTTCTGTGGAAAAAAAGATGAGTCCACGTTGTGTTTTGGGCCATTTTCTTTCGTGAGCGCTAGGCCTACCCACACAAGAGAGGTACCATTTTTATCGGGAGACTTGGGGGAACGATAGGTGGAAGGAAATTTGTGGCTCCTCTCAGATTCCAGAACTTTCTGTCACTGAAATCAGAGGAAAAAGTGCTTTTTTGGCCACATTTTGAGGTTTGCAAAGGATTCTGGGTAACAGAACCTCGTCAGAGCCCCACAAGTCACCCCATCATGGATTTCCCTAGGTGTCTAGTTTTCAAAAATGCGTTGGTTTGCTAGGTTTCCCCAGGTGCCGGCTGAGCAAGAGGCCAAAATCCAAAGGTAGGCACTTTGTTAAAAAAACACCTCTGTATTCTGTGGAAAAAAAGATGTGTCCACGTTGTGTTTTGGGCCATTTCCTTTCGTGGGCGCTAGGCCTACCCACACAAGTGAGGTACCATTTTTATCGGGAGACTTGGGGGAACGATAGGTGGAAGGAAATTTGTGGCTCCTCTCAGATTCCAGAACTTTCTGTTGCCGAAATCAGAGGAAAAAGTGTTTTTTTGGCCACATTTTAAGGTTTGCAAAGGATTCTGGGTAACAGAACCTCGTCAGAGCCCCACAAGTCACCCCATCATGGATTTCCCTAGGTGTCTAGTTTTCAAAAATGCGTTGGTTTGCTAGGTTTCCCCAGGTGCCAGCTGAGCAAGAGGCCAAAATCCACAGGTAGGCACTTTGTAAAAAACACCTCTGTTTTCTGTGGAAAAAATGTGATGTGTCCACGTTGTGTTTTGGGCCATTTCCTTTCGTGGGCGCTACGTCTACCCACACAAGTAAGGTACCATTTTTATCGGGAGGCTTGGGGAAACGCTGTGTGGAAGGGAATTTGTGGATCCTCTCAGATTCCAGAACTTTCTGTCACCGAAATGAGAGGAAAAAGCTTTTTTTTGGCCAAATTTTGAGGTTTGCAGAGGATTTTGGGTAATAGAACCTGGTCAGAGCCCCACAAGCCACCCCACTTTGGATTCCCTAGGTGTCTAGTTTTCAAAAATTGCACTGGTTTGCTAGGTTTCCCCAGGTGCCGGCTAAGCAAGAGGCCAAAATCCACAGGTAGACACTTTGTAAAAAGCACCTCTGTTTTCTGTGGAAAAAAAGATGAGTCCACGTTGTGTTTTGGGCCATTTTCTTTCGTGGGCGCTAGGCCTACCCACACAAGTGAGGTACCATTTTTATCGGGAGACTTGGGGGAACGATAGGTGGAAGGAAATTTGTGGCTCCTCTCAGATTCCAGAACTTTCTGTCACCGAAATCAGAGGAAAAAGTGTTTTTTTGGCCACATTTTGAGGTTTGCAAAGGATTCTGGGTAACAGAACCTCGTCAGAGCCCCACAAGTCACCCCATCATGGATTTCCCTATGTGTCTAGTTTTCAAAAATGCGTTGGTTTGCTAGGTTTCCACAGGTGCCAGCTGAGCAAGAGGCCAAAATCCAAAGGTAGGCACTTTGTTAAAAAAACACCTCTGTATTCTGTGGAAAAAAAGATGTGTCCACGTTGTGTTTTGGGCCATTTCCTTTCGTGGGCGCTAGGCCTACCCACACAAGTGAGGTACCATTTTTATCGGGAGACTTGGGGGAACGATAGGTGGAAGGAAATTTGTGGCTCCTCTCAGATTCCAGAACTTTCTGTCACCGAAATCAGAGGAAAAAGTGTTTTTTTGGCCACATTTTGAGGTTTGCAAAGGATTCTGGGTAACAGAACCTCGTCAGAGCCCCACAAGTCACCCCATCATGGATTTCCCTATGTGTCTAGTTTTCAAAAATGCGTTGGTTTGCTAGGTTTCCCCAGGTGCCAGCTGAGCAAGAGGCCAAAATCCAAAGGTAGGCACTTTGTTAAAAAAACACCTCTGTATTCTGTGGAAAAAAAGATGTGTCCACGTTGTGTTTTGGGCCATTTCCTTTCGTGGGCGCTAGGCCTACCCACACAAGTGAGGTACCATTTTTATCGGGAGACTTGGGGGAACGATAGGTGGAAGGAAATTTGTGGCTCCTCTCAGATTCCAGAACTTTCTGTCACCGAAATCAGAGGAAAAAGTGTTTTTTTGGCCACATTTTGAGGTTTACAAAGGATTCTGGGTAACAGAACCTCGTCAGAGCCCCACAAGTCACCCCATCATGGATTTCCCTAGGTGTCTAGTTTTCAAAAATGTGTTGGTTTGCTAGGTTTCCCCAGGTGCCGGCTGAGCAAGAGGCCAAAATCCAAAGGTAGGCACTTTGTAAAAAAACACCTCTGTTTTCTGTTGAAAAAAAGATGTGTCCACGTTGTGTTTTGGGCCATTTCCTTTCGTGGGCGCTAGGCCTACCCACACAAGTGAGGTACCATTTTTATCGGGAGGCTTGGGGGAACGATAGGTGGAAGGAAATTTGTGGCTCCTCTCAGATTCCAGAAATTTCTGTCACCGAAATCAGAGGAAAAAGTGTTTTGTTGGCCAAATTTTGAGGTTTGCAAAGGATTCTGGGTAACAGAACCTGGTCAGAGCCACACAAGTCACCCCATCTTGGATTCCCCTTGGTGTCTAGTTTTCAAAAATGCATTGGTTTACTAGGTTTCCCCAGGTGCCGGCTGAGCAAGAGGCCAAAATCCACAGGTAGGCACTTTGTAAAAAACACCTCTGTTTTCTGTGGAAAAAATGTGATGTGTCCACGTTGTGTTTTGGGCCATTTCCTTTCGTGGGCGCTACGTCTACCCACACAAGTAAGGTACCATTTTTATCGGGAGGCTTGGGGAAACGCTGGGTGGAAGGGAATTTGTGGATCTTCTCAGATTCCAGAACTTTCTGTCACCGAAATGAGAGGAAAAAGCTTTTTTTTGGCCAAATTTTGAGGTTTGCAGAGGATTTTGGGTAATAGACCCTGGTCAGAGCCCCAGAAGCCACCCCACTTTGGATTCCCTAGGTGTCTAGTTTTCAAAAATTGCACTGGTTTGCTAGGTTTCCCCAGGTGCCGGCTAAGCAAGAGGCCAAAATCCACAGGTAGACACTTTGTAAAAAGCACCTCTGTTTTCTGTGGAAAAAAAGATGAGTCCACGTTGTGTTTTGGGCCATTTTCTTTCGTGAGCGCTAGGCCTACCCACACAAGAGAGGTACCATTTTTATCGGGAGACTTGGGGGAACGATAGGTGGAAGGAAATTTGTGGCTCCTCTCAGATTCCAGAACTTTCTGTCACCGAAATCAGAGGAAAAAGTGCTTTTTTGGCCACATTTTGAGGTTTGCAAAGGATTCTGGGTAACAGAACCTCGTCAGAGCCCCACAAGTCACCCCATCATGGATTTCCCTAGGTGTCTAGTTTTCAAAAATGCATTGGTTTGCTAGGTTTCCCCAGGTGCCGGCTGAGCAAGAGGCCAAAATCCAAAGGTAGGCACTTTGTTAAAAAAACACCTCTGTATTCTGTGGAAAAAAAGATGTGTCCACGTTGTGTTTTGGGCCATTTCCTTTCGTGGGCGCTAGGCCTACCCACACAAGTGAGGTACCATTTTTATCGGGAGACTTGGGGGAACGATAGGTGGAAGGAAATTTGTGGCTCCTCTCAGATTCCAGAACTTTCTGTTGCCGAAATCAGAGGAAAATTTTTTTTTTTGGCCACATTTTAAGGTTTGCAAAGGATTCTGGGTAACAGAACCTCGTCAGAGCCCCACAAGTCACCCCATCATGGATTTCCCTAGGTGTCTAGTTTTCAAAAATGCGTTGGTTTGCTAGGTTTCCCCAGGTGCCGGCTGAGCAAGAGGCCAAAATCCACAGGTAGGCACTTTGTAAAAAACACCTCTGTTTTCTGTGGAAAAAATGTGATGTGTCCACGTTGTGTTTTGGGCCATTTCCTTTCGTGGGCGCTACGTCTACCCACACAAGTAAGGTACCATTTTTATCGGGAGGCTTGGGGAAACGCTGGGTGGAAGGGAATTTGTGGATCCTCTCAGATTCCAGAACTTTCTGTCACCGAAATGAGAGGAAAAAGCTTTTTTTTGGCCAAATTTTGAGGTTTGCAGAGGATTTTGGGTAATAGAACCTGGTCAGAGCCCCAGAAGCCACCCCACTTTGGATTCCCTAGGTGTCTAGTTTTCAAAAATTGCACTGGTTTGCTAGGTTTCCCCAGGTGCCGGCTAAGCAAGAGGCCAAAATCCACAGGTAGACACTTTGTAAAAAGCACCTCTGTTTTCTGTGGAAAAAAAGATGAGTCCACGTTGTGTTTTGGGCCATTTTCTTTCGTGGGCGCTAGGCCTACCCACACAAGTGAGGTACCATTTTTATCGGGAGACTTGGGGGAACGATAGGTGGAAGGAAATTTGTGGCTCCTCTCAGATTCCAGAACTTTCTGTCACCGAAATCAGAGGAAAAAGTGTTTTTTTTGGCCACATTTTGAGGTTTGCAAAGGATTCTGGGTAACAGAACCTCGTCAGAGCCCCACAAGTCACCCCATCATGGATTTCCCTATGTGTCTAGTTTTCAAAAATGCGTTGGTTTGCTAGGTTTCCCCAGGTGCCAGCTGAGCAAGAGGCCAAAATCCAAAGGTAGGCACTTTGTTAAAAAAACACCTCTGTATTCTGTGGAAAAAAAGATGTGTCCACGTTGTGTTTTGGGCCATTTCCTTTCGTGGGCGCTAGGCCTACCCACACAAGTGAGGTACCATTTTTATCGGGAGACTTGGGGGAACGATAGGTGGAAGGAAATTTGTGGCTCCTCTCAGATTCCAGAACTTTCTGTCACCGAAATCCGAGGAAAAAGTGTTTTTTTGGCCACATTTTTAGGTTTGCAAAGGATTCTGGGTAACAGAACCTGGTCAGAGCCACACAAGTCACCCCATCTTGGATTCCCCTTGGTGTCTAGTTTTCAAAAATGCATTGGTTTGCTAGGTTTCCCCAGGTGCCGGCTGAGCAAGAGGCCAAAATCCACAGGTAGGCACTTTGTAAAAAACACCTCTGTTTTCTGTGGAAAAAATGTGATGTGTCCACGTTGTGTTTTGGGCCATTTCCTTTCGTGGTCGCTACGTCTACCCACACAAGTAAGGTACCATTTTTATCGGGAGGCTTGGGGAAACGCTGGGTGGAAGGGAATTTGTGCATCCTCTCAGATTCCAGAACTTTCTGTCACCGAAATGAGAGGAAAAAGCTTTTTTTTGGCCAAATTTTGAGGTTTGCAGAGGATTTTGGGTAATAGACCCTGGTCAGAGCCCCAGAAGCCACCCCACTTTGGATTCCCTAGGTGTCTAGTTTTCAAAAATTGCACTGGTTTGCTAGGTTTCCCCAGGTGCCGGCTAAGCAAGAGGCCAAAATCCACAGGTAGACACTTTGTAAAAAGCACCTCTGTTTTCTGTGGAAAAAAAGATGAGTCCACGTTGTGTTTTGGGCCATTTTCTTTCGTGGGCGCTAGGCCTACCCACACAAGAGAGGTACCATTTTTATCGGGAGACTTGGGGGAACGATAGGTGGAAGGAAATTTGTGGCTCCTCTCAGATTCCAGAACTTTCTGTCACCGAAATCAGAGGAAAAAGTGCTTTTTTGGCCACATTTTGAGGTTTGCAAAGGATTCTGGGTAACAGAACCTCGTCAGAGCCCCACAAGTCACCCCATCATGGATTTCCCTAGGTGTCTAGTTTTCAAAAATGCGTTGGTTTGCTAGGTTTCCCCAGGTGCCGGCTGAGCAAGAGGCCAAAATCCAAAGGTAGGCACTTTGTTAAAAAAACACCTCTGTATTCTGTGGAAAAAAAGATGTGTCCACGTTGTGTTTTGGGCCATTTCCTTTCGTGGGCGCTAGGCCTACCCAAACAAGTGAGGTACCATTTTTATCGGGAGACTTGGGGGAACGATAGGTGGAAGGAAATTTGTGGCTCCTCTCAGATTCCAGAACTTTCTGTTGCCGAAATCAGAGGAAAAAGTGTTTTTTTGGCCACATTTTAAGGTTTGCAAAGGATTCTGGGTAACAGAACCTCGTCAGAGCCCCACAAGTCACCCCATCATGGATTTCCCTAGGTGTCTAGTTTTCAAAAATGCGTTGGTTTGCTAGGTTTCCCCAGGTGCCGGCTGAGCAAGAGGCCAAAATCCACAGGTAGGCACTTTGTAAAAAACACCTCTGTTTTCAGTGGAAAAAATGTGATGTGTCCACGTTGTCTTTTGGGCCATTTCCTTTCGTGGGCGCTACATCTACCCACACAAGTAAGGTACCATTTTTATCGGGAGGCTTGGGGAAACGCTGGGTGGAAGGGAATTTGTGGATCCTCTCAGATTCCAGAACTTTCTGTCACCGAAATGAGAGGAAAAAGCTTTTTTTTGGCCAAATTTTGAGGTTTGCAGAGGATTTTGGGTAATAGAACCTCGTCAGAGCCCCACAAGTCACCCCATCATGGATTTCCCTAGGTGTCTAGTTTTCAAAAATGCGTTGGTTTGCTAGGTTTCCCCAGGTGCCGGCTGAGCATGAGGCCAGAATCCAAAGGTAGGCACTTTGTAAAAAAACACCTCTGTTTTCTGTTGAAAAAAAGATGTGTCCACGTTGTGTTTTGGGCCATTTCCTTTCGTGGGCGCTAGGCCTACCCACACAAGTGAGGTACCATTTTTATCGGGAGGCTTGGGGGAACGATAGGTGGAAGGAAATTTGTGGCTCCTCTCAGATTCCAGAACTTTCTGTCACCGAAATCAGAGGAAAAAGTGTTTTTTAGGCCAAATTTTGAGGTTTGCAAAGGATTCTGGGTAACAGAACCTGGTCAGAGCCACACAAGTCACCCCATCTTGGATTCCCCTTGGTGTCTAGTTTTCAAAAATGCATTGGTTTGCTAGGTTTCCCCAGGTGCCGGCTGAGCAAGAGGCCAAAATCCACAGGTAGGCACTTTGTAAAAAACACCTCTGTTTTCTGTGGAAAAAATGTGATGTGTCCACGTTGTGTTTTGGGCCATTTCCTTTTGTGGGCGCTACGTCTACCCACACAAGTAAGGTACCATTTTTATCGGGAGGCTTGGGGAAATGCTGGGTGGAAGGGAATTTGTGGATCCTCTCAGATTCCAGAACTTTCTGTCACCGAAATGAGAGGAAAAAGCTTTTTTTTGGCCAAATTTTGAGGTTTGCAGAGGATTTTGGGTAATAGAACCTGGTCAGAGCCCCACAAGCCACCCCACTTTGGATTCCCTAGGTGTCTAGTTTTCTAAAATTGCACTGGTTTGCTAGGTTTCCCCAGGTGCCGGCTAAGCAAGAGGCCAAAATCCACAGGTAGACACTTTGTAAAAAGCACCTCTGTTTTCTGTGGAAAAAAAGATGAGTCCACGTTGTGTTTTGGGCCATTTTCTTTCGTGGGCGCTAGGCATACCCACACAAGTGAGGTACCATTTTTATCGGGAGACTTGGGGGAACGATAGGTGGAAGGAAATTTGTGGCTCCTCTCAGATTCCAGAACTTTCTGTCACCGAAATCAGAGGAAAAAGTGTTTTTTTGGCCACATTTTGAGGTTTGCAAAGGATTCTGGGTAACAGAACCTCGTCAGAGCCCCACAAGTCACCCCATCATGGATTTCCCTAGGTGTCTAGTTTTAAAAAATGCGTTGGTTTGCTAGGTTTCCCCAGGTGCCGGCTGAGCAAGAGGCCAAAATCCAAAGGTAGGCACTTTGTAAAAAAACACCTCTGTTTTCTGTGGAAAAAAAGATGTGTCCACGTTGTGTTTTGGGCCATTTCCTTTCGTGGGCGCTAGGCCTACCCACACAAGTGAGGTACCATTTTTATCGGGAGGCTTGGGGGAACGATAGGTGGAAGGAAATTTGTGGCTCCTCTCAGATTCCAGAACTTTCTGTCACCGAAATCAGAGGAAAAAGTGTTTTTTTGGCCAAATTTTGAGGTTTGCAAAGGATTCTGGGTAACAGAACCTGGTCAGAGCCACACAAGTCACCCCATCTTGGATTCCCCTTGGTGTCTAGTTTTCAAAAATGCATTGGTTTACTAGGTTTCCCCAGGTGCCGGCTGAGCAAGAGGCCAAAATCCACAGGTAGGCACTTTGTAAAAAACACCTCTGTTTTTTGTGGAAAAAATGTGATGTGTCCACGTTGTGTTTTGGGCCATTTCCTTTCGTGGGCGCTACGTCTACCCACACAAGTAAGGTACCATTTTTATCGGGAGGCTTGGGGAAACGCTGGGTGGAAGGGAATTTGTGGATCCTCTCAGATTCCAGAACTTTCTGTCACCGAAATGAGAGGAAAAAGCTTTTTTTTGGCCAAAATTTGAGGTTTGCAGAGGATTTTGGGTAATAGACCCTGGTCAGAGCCCCAGAAGCCACCCCACTTTGGATTCCCTAGGTGTCTAGTTTTCAAAAATTGCACTGGTTTGCTAGGTTTCCCCAGGTGCCGGCTAAGCAAGAGGCCAAAATCCACAGGTAGACACTTTGTAAAAAGCACCTCTGTTTTCTGTGGAAAAAAAGATGAGTCCACGTTGTGTTTTGGGCCATTTTCTTTCGTGAGCGCTAGGCCTACCCACACAAGAGAGGTACCATTTTTATCGGGAGACTTGGGGGAACGATAGGTGGAAGGAAATTTGTGGCTCCTCTCAGATTCCAGAACTTTCTGTCACCGAAATCAGAGGAAAAAGTGTTTTTTTGGCCACATTTTGAGGTTTGCAAAGGATTCTGGGTAACAGAACCTCGTCAGAGCCCCACAAGTCACCCCATCATGGATTTCCCTAGGTGTCTAGTTTTCAAAAATGCATTGGTTTGCTAGGTTTCCCCAGGTGCCGGCTGAGCAAGAGGCCAAAATCCAAAGGTAGGCACTTTGTTAAAAAAACACCTCTGTATTCTGTGGAAAAAAAGATGTGTCCACGTTGTGTTTTGGGCCATTTCCTTTCGTGGGCGCTAGGCCTACCCACACAAGTGAGGTACCATTTTTATCGGGAGACTTGGGGGAACGATAGGTGGAAGGAAATTTGTGGCTCCTCTCAGATTCCAGAACTTTCTGTTGCCGAAATCAGAGGAAAAAGTGTTTTTTTGGCCACATTTTAAGGTTTGCAAAGGATTCTGGGTAACAGAACCTCGTCAGAGCCCCACAAGTCACCCCATCATGGATTTCCCTAGGTGTCTAGTTTTCAAAAATGCGTTGGTTTGCTAGGTTTCCCCAGGTGCCGGCTGAGCAAGAGGCCAAAATCCACAGGTAGGCACTTTGTAAAAAACACCTCTGTTTTCTGTGGAAAAAATGTGATGTGTCCACGTTGTGTTTTGGGCCATTTCCTTTCGTGGGCGCTACGTCTACCCACACAAGTAAGGTACCATTTTTATCGGGAGGCTTGGGGAAACGCTGGGTGGAAGGGAATTTGTAGTTCCTCTCAGATTCCAGAACTTTCTGTCACCGAAATGAGAGGAAAAAGCTTTTTTTTGGCCAAATTTTGAGGTTTGCAGAGGATTTTGGGTAATAGAACCTGGTCAGAGCCCCAGAAGCCACCCCACTTTGGATTCCCTAGGTGTCTAGTTTTCAAAAATTGCACTGGTTTGCTAGGTTTCCCCAGGTGCCGGCTAAGCAAGAGGCCAAAATCCACAGGTAGACACTTTGTAAAAAGCACCTCTGTTTTCTGTGGAAAAAAAGATGAGTCCACGTTGTGTTTTGGGCCATTTTCTTTCGTGGGCGCTAGGCCTACCCACACAAGTGAGGTACCATTTTTATCGGGAGACTTGGGGGAACGATAGGTGGAAGGAAATTTGTGGCTCCTCTCAGATTCCAGAACTTTCTGTCACCGAAATCAGAGGAAAAAGTTTTTTTTTGGCCACATTTTGAGGTTTGCAAAGGATTCTGGGTAACAGAACCTCGTCAGAGCCCCACAAGTCACCCCATCAGGGATTTCCCTATGTGTCTAGTTTTCAAAAATGCGTTGGTTTGCTAGGTTTCCCCAGGTGCCAGCTGAGCAAGAGGCCAAAATCCAAAGGTAGGCACTTTGTTAAAAAAACACCTCTGTATTCTGTGGAAAAAAAGATGTGTCCACGTTGTGTTTTGGGCCATTTCCTTTCGTGGGCGCTAGGCCTACCCACACAAGTGAGGTACCATTTTTATCGGGAGACTTGGGGGAACGATAGGTGGAAGGAAATTTGTGGCTCCTCTCAGATTCCAGAACTTTCTGTCACCGAAATCAGAGGAAAAAGTGTTTTTTTGGCCACATTTTGAGGTTTACAAAGGATTCTGGGTAACAGAACCTCGTCAGAGCCCCACAAGTCACCCCATCATGGATTTCCCTAGGTGTCTAGTTTTCAAAAATGCGTTGGTTTGCTAGGTTTCCCCAGGTGCCGGCTGAGCAAGAGGCCAAAATCCAAAGGTAGGCACTTTGTAAAAAAACACCTCTGTTTTCTGTTGAAAAAAAGATGTGTCCACGTTGTGTTTTGGGCCATTTCCTTTCGTGGGCGCTAGGCCTACCCACACAAGTGAGGTACCATTTTTATCGGGAGGCTTGGGGGAACGATAGGTGGAAGGAAATTTGTGGCTCCTCTCAGATTCCAGAACTTTCTGTCACCGAAATCCGAGGAAAAAGTGTTTTTTTGGCCACATTTTTAGGTTTGCAAAGGATTCTGGGTAACAGAACCTCGTCAGAGCCCCACAAGTCACCCCATCATGGATTTCCCTAGGTGTCTAGTTTTAAAAAATGCGTTGGTTTGCTAGGTTTCCCCAGGTGCCGGCTGAGCAAGAGGCCAAAATCCAAAGGTAGGGACTTTGTAAAAAAACACCTCTGTTTTCTGTGGAAAAAAAGATGTGTCCACGTTGTGTTTTGGGCCATTTCCTTTCGTGGGCGCTAGGCCTACCCACACAAGTGAGGTACCATTTTTATCGGGAGACTTGGGGGAACGATAGGTGGAAGGAAATTTGTGGCTCCTCTCAGATTCCAGAACTTTCTGTCACCAAAATCAGAGGAAAAAGTGTTTTTTTGGCCACATTTTGAGGTTTGCAAAGGATTCTGGGTAACAGAATCTCGTCAGAGCCCCACAAGTCACCCAATCATGGATTTCAACAGGTGTCTAGTTTTCAAAAATGCGTTGGTTTGCTAGGTTTCCCCAGGTGCCGGCTGAGCAAGAGGCCAAAATCCAAAGGTAGGCACTTTGTAAAAAAACACCTCTGTTTTCTGTGGAAAAAAAGATGTGTCCACGTTGTGTTTTGGGCCATTTCCTTTCGTGGGCGCTAGGCCTACCCACACAAGTGAGGTACCATTTTTATCGGGAGGCTTGGGGGAACGATAGGTGGAAGGAAATTTGTGGCTCCTCTCAGATTCCAGAACTTTCTGTCACCGAAATCAGAGGAAAAAGTGTTTTTTTGGCCAAATTTTGAGGTTTGCAAAGGATTCTGGGTAACAGAACCTGGTCAGAGCCACACAAGTCACCCCATCTTGGATTCCCCTTGGTGTCTAGTTTTCAAAAATGCATTGGTTTACTAGGTTTCCCCAGGTGCCGGCTGAGCAAGAGGCCAAAATCCACAGGTAGGCACTTTGTAAAAAACACCTCTGTTTTCTGTGGAAAAAATGTGATGTGTCCACGTTGTGTTTTGGGCCATTTCCTTTCGTGGGCGCTACGTCTACCCACACAAGTAAGGTACCATTTTTATCGGGAGGCTTGGGGAAACGCTGGGTGGAAGGGAATTTGTGGATCCTCTCAGATTCCAGAACTTTCTGTCACCGAAATGAGAGGAAAAAGCTTTTTTTTGGCCAAAATTTGAGGTTTGCAGAGGATTTTGGGTAATAGAACCTGGTCAGAGCCCCAGAAGCCACCCCACTTTGGATTCCCTAGGTGTCTAGTTTTCAAAAATTGCACTGGTTTGCTAGGTTTCCCCAGGTGCCGGCTAAGCAAGAGGCCAAAATCCACAGGTAGACACTTTGTAAAAAGCACCTCTGTTTTCTGTGGAAAAAAAGATGAGTCCACGTTGTGTTTTGGGCCATTTTCTTTTGTGAGCGCTAGGCCTACCCACACAAGAGAGGTACCATTTTTATCGGGAGACTTGGGGGAACGATAGGGGGAAGGAAATTTGTGGCTCCTCTCAGATTCCAGAACTTTCTGTCACCGAAATCAGAGGAAAAAGTGCTTTTTTGGCCACATTTTGAGGTTTGCAAAGGATTCTGGGTAACAGAACCTCGTCAGAGCCCCACAAGTCACCCCATCATGGATTTCCCTAGGTGTCTAGTTTTCAAAAATGCATTGGTTTGCTAGGTTTCCCCAGGTGCCGGCTGAGCAAGAGGCCAAAATCCAAAGGTAGGCACTTTGTTAAAAAAACACCTCTGTATTCTGTGGAAAAAAAGATGTGTCCACGTTTTGTTTTGGGCCATTTCGTTTCGTGGGCGCTAGGCCTACCCACACAAGTGAGGTACCATTTTTATCGGGAGACTTGGGGGAACGATAGGTGGAAGGAAATTTGTGGCTCCTCTCAGATTCCAGAACTTTCTGTTGCCGAAATCAGAGGAAAAAGTGTTTTTTTGGCCACATTTTAAGGTTTGCAAAGGATTCTGGGTAACAGAACCTCGTCAGAGCCCCACAAGTCACCCCATCATGGATCTCCCTAGGTGTCTAGTTTTCAAAAATGCGTTGGTTTGCTAGGTTTCCCCAGGTGCCGGCTGAGCAAGAGGCCAAAATCCACAGGTAGGCACTTTGTAAAAAACACCTCTGTTTTCTGTGGAAAAAAATGTGATGTGTCCACGTTGTGTTTTGGGCCATTTCCTTTCGTGGGCGCTACGTCTACCCACACAAGTAAGGTACCATTTTTATCGGGAGGCTTGGGGAAACGCTGGGTGGAAGGGAATTTGTGCATCCTCTCAGATTCCAGAACTTTCTGTCACCGAAATGAGAGGAAAAAGCTTTTTTTTGGCCAAATTTTGAGGTTTGCAGAGGATTTTGGGTAATAGAACCTGGTCAGAGCCCCAGAAGCCACCCCACTTTGGATTCCCTAGGTGTCTAGTTTTCAAAAATTGCACTGGTTTGCTAGGTTTCCCCAGGTGCCGGCTAAGCAAGAGGCCAAAATCCACAGGTAGACACTTTGTAAAAAGCACCTCTGTTTTCTGTGGAAAAAAAGATGAGTCCACGTTGTGTTTTGGGCCATTTTCTTTCGTGGGCGCTAGGCCTACCCACACAAGTGAGGTACCATTTTTATCGGGAGACTTGGGGGAACGATAGGTGGAAGGAAATTTGTGGCTCCTCTCAGATTCCAGAACTTTCTGTCACCGAAATCAGAGGAAAAAGTGTTTTTTTGGCCACATTTTGAGGTTTGCAAAGGATTCTGGGTAACAGAACCTCGTCAGAGCCCCACAAGTCACCCCATCATGGATTTCCCTATGTGTCTAGTTTTCAAAAATGCGTTGGTTTGCTAGGTTTCCCCAGGTGCCAGCTGAGCAAGAGGCCAAAATCCAAAGGTAGGCACTTTGTTAAAAAAACACCTCTGTATTCTGTGGAAAAAAAGATGTGTCCACGTTGTGTTTTGGGCCATTTCCTTTCGTGGGCGCTAGGCCTACCCACACAAGTGAGGTACCATTTTTATCGGGAGACTTGGGGGAACGATAGGTGGAAGGAAATTTGTGGCTCCTCTCAGATTCCAGAACTTTCTGTCACCGAAATCAGAGGAAAAAGTGTTTTTTTGGCCACATTTTGAGGTTTACAAAGGATTCTGGGTAACAGAACCTCGTCAGAGCCCCACAAGTCACCCCATCATGGATTTCCCTAGGTGTCTAGTTTTCAAAAATGCGTTGGTTTGCTAGGTTTCCCCAGGTGCCGGCTGAGCAAGAGGCCAAAATCCAAAGGTAGGCACTTTGTAAAAAAACACCTCTGTTTTCTGTTGAAAAAAAGATGTGTCCACGTTGTGTTTTGGGCCATTTCCTTTCGTGGGCGCTAGGCCTACCCACACAAGTGAGGTACCATTTTTATCGGGAGGCTTGGGGGAACGATAGGTGGAAGGAAATTTGTGGCTCCTCTCAGATTCCAGAACTTTCTGTCACCGAAATCCGAGGAAAAAGTGTTTTTTTGGCCACATTTTTAGGTTTGCAAAGGATTCTGGGTAACAGAACCTGGTCAGAGCCACACAAGTCACCCCATCTTGGATTCCCCTTGGTGTCTAGTTTTCAAAAATGCATTGGTTTGCTAGGTTTCCCCAGGTGCTGGCTGAGCAAGAGGCCAAAATCCACAGGTAGGCACTTTGTAAAAAACACCTCTGTTTTCTGTGGAAAAAATGTGATGTGTCCACGTTGTGTTTTGGGCCATTTCCTTTCGTGGGCGCTACGTCTACCCACACAAGTAAGGTACCATTTTTATCGGGAGGCTTGGGGAAACGCTGGGTGGAAGGGAATTTGTGCATCCTCTCAGATTCCAGAACTTTCTGTCACCGAAATGAGAGGAAAAAGCTTTTTTTTGGCCAAATTTTGAGGTTTGCAGAGGATTTTGGGTAATAGACCCTGGTCAGAGCCCCAGAAGCCACCCCACTTTGGATTCCCTAGGTGTCTAGTTTTCAAAAATTGCACTGGTTTGCTAGGTTTCCCCAGGTGCCGGCTAAGCAAGAGGCCAAAATCCACAGGTAGACACTTTGTAAAAAGCACCTCTGTTTTCTGTGGAAAAAAAGATGAGTCCACGTTGTGTTTTGGGCCATTTTCTTTCGTGGGCGCTAGGCCTACCCACACAAGAGAGGTACCATTTTTATCGGGAGACTTGGGGGAACGATAGGTGGAAGGAAATTTGTGGCTCCTCTCAGATTCCAGAACTTTCTGTCACCGAAATCAGAGGAAAAAGTGCTTTTTTGGCCACATTTTGAGGTTTGCAAAGGATTCTGGGTAACAGAACCTCGTCAGAGCCCCACAAGTCACCCCATCATGGATTTCCCTAGGTGTCTAGTTTTCAAAAATGCGTTGGTTTGCTAGGTTTCCCCAGGTGCCGGCTGAGCAAGAGGCCAAAATCCAAAGGTAGGCACTTTGTTAAAAAAACACCTCTGTATTCTGTGGAAAAAAAGATGTGTCCACGTTGTGTTTTGGGCCATTTCCTTTCGTGGGCGCTAGGCCTACCCACACAAGTGAGGTACCATTTTTATCGGGAGACTTGGGGGAACGATAGGTGGAAGGAAATTTGTGGCTCCTCTCAGATTCCAGAACTTTCTGTTGCCGAAATCAGAGGAAAAAGTGTTTTTTTGGCCACATTTTAAGGTTTGCAAAGGATTCTGGGTAACAGAACCTCGTCAGAGCCCCACAAGTCACCCCATCATGGATTTCCCTAGGTGTCTAGTTTTCAAAAATGCGTTGGTTTGCTAGGTTTCCCCAGGTGCCGGCTGAGCAAGAGGCCAAAATCCACAGGTAGGCACTTTGTAAAAAACACCTCTGTTTTCTGTGGAAAAAATGTGATGTGTCCACGTTGTGTTTTGGGCCATTTCCTTTTGTGGGCGCTACGTCTACCCACACAAGTAAGGTACCATTTTTATCGGGAGGCTTGGGGAAACGCTGGGTGGAAGGGAATTTGTGGATCCTCTCAGATTCCAGAACTTTCTGTCACCGAAATGAGAGGAAAAAGCTTTTTTTTGGCCAAATTTTGAGGTTTGCAGAGGATTTTGGGTAATAGAACCTCGTCAGAGCCCCACAAGTCACCCCATCATGGATTTCCCTAGGTGTCTAGTTTTCAAAAATGCGTTGGTTTGCTAGGTTTCCCCAGGTGCCGGCTGAGCATGAGGCCAGAATCCAAAGGTAGGCACTTTGTAAAAAAACACCTCTGTTTTCTGTTGAAAAAAAGATGTGTCCACGTTGTGTTTTGGGCCATTTCCTTTCGTGGGCGCTAGGCCTACCCACACAAGTGAGGTACCATTTTTATCGGGAGGCTTGGGGGAACGATAGGTGGAAGGAAATTTGTGGCTCCTCTCAGATTCCAGAACTTTCTGTCACCGAAATCAGAGGAAAAAGTGTTTTTTTGGCCAAATTTTGAGGTTTGCAAAGGATTCTGGGTAACAGAACCTGGTCAGAGCCACACAAGTCACCCCATCTTGGATTCCCCTTGGTGTCTAGTTTTCAAAAATGCATTGGTTTGCTAGGTTTCCCCAGGTGCCGGCTGAGCAAGAGGCCAAAATCCACAGGTAGGCACTTTGTAAAAAACACCTCTGTTTTCTGTGGAAAAAATGTGATGTGTCCACGTTGTGTTTTGGGCCATTTCCTTTTGTGGGCGCTACGTCTACCCACACAAGTAAGGTACCATTTTTATCGGGAGGCTTGGGGAAACGCTGGGTGGAAGGGAATTTGTGGATCCTCTCAGATTCCAGAACTTTCTGTCACCGAAATGAGAGGAAAAAGCTTTTTTTTGGCCAAATTTTGAGGTTTGCAGAGGATTTTGGGTAATAGACCCTGGTCAGAGCCCCAGAAGCCACCCCACTTTGGATTCCCTAGGTGTCTAGTTTTCAAAAATTGCACTGGTTTGCTAGGTTTCCCCAGGTGCCGGCTAAGCAAGAGGCCAAAATCCACAGGTAGACACTTTGTAAAAAGCACCTCTGTTTTCTGTGGAAAAAAAGATGAGTCCACGTTGTGTTTTGGGCCATTTTCTTTCGTGGGCGCTAGGCCTACCCACACAAGAGAGGTACCATTTTTATCGGGAGACTTGGGGGAACGATAGGTGGAAGGAAATTTGTGGCTCCTCTCAGATTCCAGAACTTTCTGTCACCGAAATCAGAGGAAAAAGTGCTTTTTTGGCCACATTTTGAGGTTTGCAAAGGATTCTGGGTAACAGAACCTCGTCAGAGCCCCACAAGTCACCCCATCATGGATTTCCCTAGGTGTCTAGTTTTCAAAAATGCGTTGGTTTGCTAGGTTTCCCCAGGTGCCGGCTGAGCAAGAGGCCAAAATCCAAAGGTAGGCACTTTGTTAAAAAAACACCTCTGTATTCTGTGGAAAAAAAGATGTGTCCACGTTGTGTTTTGGGCCATTTCCTTTCGTGGGCGCTAGGCCTACCCACACAACTGAGGTACCATTTTTATCAGGAGACTTGGGGGAACGATAGGTGGAAGGAAATTTGTGTCTCCTCTCAGATTCCAGAACTTTCTGTCACCGAAATCAGAGGAAAAGGTGTTTTTTTGGCCACATTTTAAGGTTTGCAAAGGATTCTGGGTAACAGAACCTCGTCAGAGCCCCACAAGTCACCCCATCATGGATTTCCCTAGGTGTCTAGTTTTCAAAAATGCGTTGGTTTGCTAGGTTTCCCCAGGTGCCGGCTGAGCAAGAGGCCAAAATCCAAAGGTAGGCACTTTGTAAAAAAACACCTCTGTTTTCTGTGGAAAAAAAGATGTGTCCACGTTGTGTTTTGGGCCATTTCCTTTCGTGGGCGCTAGGCCTACCCACACAAGTGAGGTACCATTTTTATCGGGAGACTTGGGGGAACGATAGGTGGAAGGAAATTTGTGGCTCCTCTCAGATTCCAGAACTTTCTGTCACCGAAATCAGAGGAAAAAGTGTTTTTTTGGCCACATTTTGAGGTTTGCAAAGGATTCTGGATAACAGAACCTGGTCAGAACCCCACAAGTCACCCCATCTTGGATTCCCCTAGGTGTCTAGTTTTCAAAAATGCATTGGTTTGCTAGGTTTCCCCAGGTGCCGGCTGAGCAAGAGGCCAAAATCCACAGGTAGGCACTTTGTAAAAAACACCTCTGTTTTCTGTGGAAAAAATGTGATGTGTCCACGTTGTGTTTTGGGCCATTTCCTTTCGTGGGCGCTACGTCTACCCACACAAGTAAGGTACCATTTTTATCGGGAGGCTTGGGGAAATGCTGGGTGGAAGGGAATTTGTGGATCCTCTCAGATTCCAGAACTTTCTGTCACCGAAATGAGAGGAAAATGCTTTTTTTTGGCCAAATTTTGAGGTTTGCAGAGGATTTTGGGTAATAGAACCTGGTCAGAGCCCCACAAGCCACCCCACTTTGGATTCCCTAGGTGTCTAGTTTTCTAAAATTGCACTGGTTTGCTAGGTTTCCCCAGGTGCCGGCTAAGCAAGAGGCCAAAATCCACAGGTAGACACTTTGTAAAAAGCACCTCTGTTTTCTGTGGAAAAAAAGATGAGTCCACGTTGTGTTTTGGGCCATTTTCTTTCGTGGGCGCTAGGCCTACCCACACAAGTGAGGTACCATTTTTATCGGGAGACTTGGGGGAACGATAGGTGGAAGGAAATTTGTGGCTCCTCTCAGATTCCAGAACTTTCTGTCACCGAAATCAGAGGAAAAAGTGTTTTTTTGGCCACATTTTGAGGTTTGCAAAGGATTCTGGGTAACAGAACCTCGTCAGAGCCCCACAAGTCACCCCATCATGGATTTCCCTAGGTGTCTAGTTTTAAAAAATGCGTTGGTTTGCTAGGTTTCCCCAGGTGCCGGCTGAGCAAGAGGCCAAAATCCAAAGGTAGGGACTTTGTAAAAAAACACCTCTGTTTTCTGTGGAAAAAAAGATGTGTCCACGTTGTGTTTTGGGCCATTTCCTTTCGTGGGCGCTAGGCCTACCCACACAAGTGAGGTACCATTTTTATCGGGAGACTTGGGGGAACGATAGGTGGAAGGAAATTTGTGGCTCCTCTCAGATTCCAGAACTTTCTGTCACCAAAATCAGAGGAAAAAGTGTTTTTTTGGCCACATTTTGAGGTTTGCAAAGGATTCTGGGTAACAGAATCTCGTCAGAGCCCCACAAGTCACCCCATCATGGATTTCAACAGGTGTCTAGTTTTCAAAAATGCGTTGGTTTGCTAGGTTTCCCCAGGTGCCGGCTGAGCAAGAGGCCAAAATCCAAAGGTAGGCACTTTGTAAAAAAACACCTCTGTTTTCTGTGGAAAAAAAGATGTGTCCACGTTGTGTTTTGGGCCATTTCCTTTCGTGGGCGCTAGGCCTACCCACACAAGTGAGGTACCATTTTTATCGGGAGACTTGGGGAAATGATAGGTGGAAGGAAATTTGTGGCTCCTCTCAGATTCCAGAACTTTCTGTTGCCGAAATCAGAGGAAAAAGTGTTTTTTTGGCCACATTTTAAGGTTTGCAAAGGATTCTGGGTAACAGAACCTCGTCAGAGCCCCACAAGTCACCCCACCATGGATTTCCCTAGGTGTCTAGTTTTCAAAAATGCGTTGGTTTGCTAGGTTTCCCCAGGTGCCAGCTGAGCAAGAGGCCAAAATCCACAGGTAGGCACTTTGTAAAAAACACCTCTGTTTTCTGTGGAAAAAATGTGATGTGTCCACGTTGTGTTTTGGGCCATTTCCTTTCGTGGGCGCTACGTCTACCCACACAAGTAAGGTACCATTTTTATCGGGAGGCTTGAGGAAACGCTGGGTGGAAGGGAATTTATGGATCCTCTCAGATTCCAGAACTTTCTGTCACCGAAATGAGAGGAAAAAGCTTTTTTTTGGCCAAATTTTGAGGTTTGCAGAGGATTTTGGGTAATAGAACCTGGTCAGAGCCCCAGAAGCCACCCCACTTTGGATTCCCTAGGTGTCTAGTTTTCAAAAATTGCACTGGTTTGCTAGGTTTCCCCAGGTGCCGGCTAAGCAAGAGGCCAAAATCCACAGGTAGACACTTTGTAAAAAGCACCTCTGTTTTCTGTGGAAAAAAAGATCAGTCCATGTTGTGTTTTGGGCCATTTTCTTTCGTGGGCGCTAGGCCTACCCACACAAGTGAGGTACCATTTTTATCGGGAGACTTGGGGGAACGATAGGTGGAAGGAAATTTGTGGCTCCTCTCAGATTCCAGAACTTTCTGTCACCGAAATCAGAGGAAAAAGTGTTTTTTTGGCCACATTTTGAGGTTTGCAAAGGATTCTGGGTAACAGAACCTCGTCAGAGCCCCACAAGTCACCCCATCATGGATTTCCCTAGGTGTATAGTTTTAAAAAATGCGTTGGTTTGCTAGGTTTCCCCAGGTGCCGGCTGAGCAAGAGGCCAAAATCCAAAGGTAGGGACTTTGTAAAAAAACACCTCTGTTTTCTGTGGAAAAAAAGATGTGTCCACGTTCTGTTTTGGGCCATTTCCTTTCGTGGGCGCTAGGCCTACCCACACAAGTGAGGTACCATTTTTATCGGGAGACTTGGGGGAACGATAGGTGGAAGGAAATTTGTGGCTCCTCTCAGATTCCAGAACTTTCTGTCACCAAAATCAGAGGAAAAAGTGTTTTTTTGGCCACATTTTGAGGTTTGCAAAGGATTCTGGGTAACAGAATCTCGTCAGAGCCCCACAAGTCACCCCATCATGGATTTCAACAGGTGTCTAGTTTTCAAAAATGCGTTGGTTTGCTAGGTTTCCCCAGGTGCCGGCTGAGCAAGAGGCCAAAATCCAAAGGTAGGCACTTTGTAAAAAAACACCTCTGTTTTCTGTGGAAAAAAAGATGTGTCCACGTTGTGTTTTGGGCCATTTCCTTTCGTGGGCGCTAGGCCTACCCACACAAGTGAGGTACCATTTTTATCGGGAGACTTGGGGAAATGATAGGTGGAAGGAAATTTGTGGCTCCTCTCAGATTCCAGAACTTTCTGTTGCCGAAATCAGAGGAAAAAGTGTTTTTTTGGCCACATTTTAAGGTTTGCAAAGGATTCTGGGTAACAGAACCTCGTCAGAGCCCCACAAGTCACCCCATCATGGATTTCCCTAGGTGTCTAGTTTTCAAAAATGCGTTGGTTTGCTAGGTTTCCCCAGGTGCCGGCTGAGCAAGAGGCCAAAATACAAAGGTAGGCACTTTGTAAAAAAACACCTCTGTTTTCTGTTGAAAAAAAGATGTGTCCACGTTGTGTTTTGGGCCATTTCCTTTCGTGGGCGCTAGGCCTACCCACACAAGTGAGGTACCATTTTTATCGGGAGGCTTGGGGGAACGATAGGTGGAAGGAAATTTGTGGCTCCTCTCAGATTCCAGAACTTTCTGTCACCGAAATCAGAGGAAAAAGTGTTTTTTTGGCCAAATTTTGAGGTTTGCAAAGGATTCTGGGTAACAGAACCTGGTCAGAGCCACACAAGTCACCCCATCTTGGATTCCCCTAGGTGTCTAGTTTTCAAAAATGCATTGGTTTGCTAGGTTTCCCCAGGTGCCGGCTGAGCAAGAGGCCAAAATCCACAGGTAGGCACTTTGTAAAAAACACCTCTGTTTTCTGTGGAAAAAATGTGATGTGTCCACGTTGTGTTTTGGGCCATTTCCTTTCGTGGGCGCTACGTCTACCCACACAAGTAAGGTACCATTTTTATCGGGAGGCTTGGGGAAACGCTGGGTGGAAGGGAATTTGTGGATCCTCTCAGATTCCAGAACTTTCTGTCACCGAAATGAGAGGAAAAAGCTTTTTTTTGGCCAAATTTTGAGGTTTGCAGAGGATTTTGGGTAATAGACCCTGGTCAGAGCCCCAGAAGCCACCCCACTTTGGATTCCCTAGGTGTCTAGTTTTCAAAAATTGCACTGGTTTGCTAGGTATCCCCAGGTGCCGGCTAAGCAAGAGGCCAAAATCCACAGGTAGACACTTTGTAAAAAGCACCTCTGTTTTCTGTGGAAAAAAAGATGAGTCCACGTTGTGTTCTGGGCCATTTTCTTTCGTGGGCGCTGGGCCTACCCACACAAGTGAGGTACCATTTTTATCGGGAGACTTGGGGGAACGATAGGTGGAAGGAAATTTGTGGCTCCTCTCAGATTCCAGAACTTTCTGTCACCGAAATCTGAGGAAAAAGTGCGTTTTTGGCCACATTTTGAGGTTTGCAAAGGATTCTGGGTAACAGAACCTCGTCAGAGCCCCACAAGTCACCCCATCATGGATTTCCCTAGGTGTCTAGTTTTCAAAAATGCGTTGGTTTGCTAGGTTTCCCCAGGTGCCGGCTGAGCAAGAGGCCAAAATCCACAGGTAGGCACTTTGTAAAAAACACCTCTGTTTTCTGTGGAAAAAATGTGATGTGTCCACGTTGTGTTTTGGGCCATTTCCTTTCGTGGGCGCTACGTCTACCCACACAAGTAAGGTACCATTTTTATCGGGAGGCTTGGGGAAACGCTGGGTGGAAGGGAATTTGTGGATCCTCTCAGATTCCAGAACTTTCTGTCACCGAAATGAGAGGAAAAAGCTTTTTTTTGGCCAAATTTTGAGGTTTGCAGAGGATTTTGGGTAATAGAACCTGGTCAGAGCCCCACAAGCCACCCCACTTTGGATTCCCTAGGTGTCTAGTTTTCAAAAATTGCACTGGTTTGCTAGGTTTCCCCAGGTGCCGGCTAAGCAAGAGGCCAAAATCCACAGGTAGACACTTTGTAAAAAGCACCTCTGTTTTCTGTGGAAAAAAAGATGAGTCCACGTTGTGTTTTGGGCCATTTTCTTTCGTGGGCGCTAGGCCTACCCACACAAGTGAGGTACCATTTTTATCGGGAGACTTGGGGGAACGATAGGTGGAAGGAAATTTGTGGCTCCTCTCAGATTCCAGAACTTTCTGTCACCGAAATCAGAGGAAAAAGTGTTTTTTTGGCCACATTTTGAGGTTTGCAAAGGATTCTGGGTAACAGAACCTCGTCAGAGCCCCACAAGTCACCCCATCATGGATTTCCCTATGTGTCTAGTTTTCAAAAATGCATTGGTTTGCTAGGTTTCCCCAGGTGCCAGCTGAGCAAGAGGCCAAAATCCAAAGGTAGGCACTTTGTTAAAAAAACACCTCTGTATTCTGTGGAAAAAAAGATGTGTCCACGTTGTGTTTTGGGCCATTTCCTTTCGTGGGCGCTAGGCCTACCCACACAAGTGAGGTACCATTTTTATCGGGAGACTTGGGGGAACGATAGGTGGAAGGAAATTTGTGGCTCCTCTCAGATTCCAGAACTTTCTGTTGCCGAAATCAGAGGAAAAAGTGTTTTTTTGGCCACATTTTAAGGTTTGCAAAGGATTCTGGGTAACAGAACCTCGTCAGAGCCCCACAAGTCACCCCATCATGGATTTCCCTATGTGTCTAGTTTTCAAAAATGCGTTGGTTTGCTATGTTTCCCCAGGTGCCGGCTGAGCAAGAGGCCAAAATCCAAAGGTAGGCACTTTGTAAAAACACACCTCTGTTTTCTGTGGAAAAAAAGATGTGTCCACGTTGTGTTTTGGGCCATTTCCTTTCGTGGGCGCTAGGAATACCCACACAAGTGAGGTACCATTTTTATCGGGAGGCTTGGGGGAACGATAGGTGGAAGGAAATTTGTGGCTCCTCTCAGATTCCAGAACTTTCTGTCACCGAAATCAGAGGAAAAAGTGTTTTTTTGGCCAAATATTGAGGTTTGCAAAGGATTCTGGGTAACAGAACCTGGTCAGAGCCACACAAGTCAGCCCATCTTGGATTCCCCTAGGTGTCTAGTTTTCAAAAATGCATTGGTTTGCTAGGTTTCCCCAGGTGCCGGCTGAGCAAGAGGCCAAAATTCACAGGTAGGCACTTTGTAAACAACACCTCTGTTTTCTGTGGAAAAAATGTGATGTGTCCACGTTGTGTTTTGGGCCATTTCCTTTCGTGGGCGCTACGTCTACCCACACAAGTAAGGTACCATTTTTATCGGGAGGCTTGGGGAAACGCTGGGTGGAAGGGAATTTGTGGATCCTCTCAGATTCCAGAACTTTCTGTCACCGAAATGAGAGAAAAAAGCTTTTTTTTGGCCAAATTTTGAGGTTTGCAGAGGATTTTGGGTAATAGAACCTTTTCAGAGCCCCAGAAGCCACCCCACTTTGGATTCCCTAGGTGTCTAGTTTTCAAAAATTGCTCTGGTTTGCTAGGTTTCCCCAGGTGCCGGCTAAGCAAGAGGCCAAAATCCACAGGTAGACACTTTGTAAAAAGCACCTCTTTTTTCTGTGGAAAAAAAGATGAGTCCACGTTGTGTTTTGGGCCATTTTCTTTCGTGGGCGCTAGGCCTACCCACACAAGTGAGGTACCATTTTTATCGGGAGACTTGGGGGAACGATAGGTGGAAGGAAATTTGTGGCTCCTCTCAGATTCCAGAACTTTCTGTCACCGAAATCAGAGGAAAAAGTGTTTTTTTGGCCACATTTTGAGGTTTGCAAAGGATTCTGGGTAACAGAACCTCGTCAGAGCCCCACAAGTCACCCCATCATGGATTTCCCTATGTGTCTAGTTTTCAAAAATGCGTTGGTTTGCTAGGTTTCCCCAGGTGCCAGCTGAGCAAGAGGCCAAAATCCAAAGGTAGGCACTTTGTTAAAAAAACACCTCTGTATTCTGTGGAAAAAAAGATGTGTCCACGTTGTGTTTTGGGCCATTTCCTTTCGTGGGCGCTAGGCCTACCCACACAAGTGAGGTACCATTTTTATCGGGAGACTTGGGGGAACGATAGGTGGAAGGAAATTTGTGGCTCCTCTCAGATTCCAGAACTTTCTGTCACCGAAATCAGAGGAAAAAGTGTTTTTTTGGCCACATTTTGAGGTTTGCAAAGGATTCTGGGTAACAGAACCTCGTCAGAGCCCCACAAGTCACCCCATCATGGATTTCCCTATGTGTCTAGTTTTCAAAAATGCGTTGGTTTGCTAGGTTTCCCCAGGTGCCAGCTGAGCAAGAGGCCAAAATCCAAAGGTAGGCACTTTGTTAAAAAAACACCTCTGTATTCTGTGGAAAAAAAGATGTGTCCACGTTGTGTTTTGGGCCATTTCCTTTCGTGGGCGCTAGGCCTACCCACACAAGTGAGGTACCATTTTTATCGGGAGACTTGGGGGAACGATAGGTGGAAGGAAATTTGTGGCTCCTCTCAGATTCCAGAACTTTCTGTCACCGAAATCAGAGGAAAAAGTGTTTTTTTGGCCACATTTTGAGGTTTACAAAGGATTCTGGGTAACAGAACCTCGTCAGAGCCCCACAAGTCACCCCATCATGGATTTCCCTAGGTGTCTAGTTTTCAAAAATGCGTTGGTTTGCTAGGTTTCCCCAGGTGCCGGCTGAGCAAGAGGCCAAAATCCAAAGGTAGGCACTTTGTAAAAAAACACCTCTGTTTTCTGTTGAAAAAAAGATGTGTCCACGTTGTGTTTTGCGCCATTTCCTTTCGTGGGCGCTAGGCCTACCCACACAAGTGAGGTACCATTTTTATCGGGAGGCTTGGGGGAACGATAGGTGGAAGGAAATTTGTGGCTCCTCTCAGATTCCAGAACTTTCTGTCACCGAAATCAGAGGAAAAAGTGTTTTTTTGGCCAAATTTTGAGGTTTGCAAAGGATTCTGGGTAACAGAACCTGGTCAGAGCCACACAAGTCACCCCATCTAGGATTCCCCTTGGTGTCTAGTTTTCAAAAATGCATTGGTTTGCTATGTTTCCCCAGGTGCCGGCTGAGCAAGAGGCCAAAATCCACAGGTAGGCACTTTGTAAAAAACACCTCTGTTTTCTGTGGAAAAAATGTGATGTGTCCACGTTGTGTTTTGGGCCATTTCCTTTCGTGGGCGCTACGTCTACCCACACAAGTAAGGTACCATTTTTATCGGGAGGCTTGGGGAAACGCTGGGTGGAAGGGAATTTGTGGATCCTCTCAGATTCCAGAACTTTCTGTCACCGAAATGAGAGGAAAAAGCTTTTTTTTGGCCAAATTTTGAGGTTTGCAGAGGATTTTGGGTAATAGACCCTGGTCAGAGCCCCAGAAGCCACCCCACTTTGGATTCCCTAGGTGTCTAGTTTTCAAAAATTGCACTGGTTTGCTAGGTTTCCCCAGGTGCCGGCTAAGCAAGAGGCCAAAATCCACAGGTAGACACTTTGTAAAAAGCAACTCTGTTTTCTGTGGAAAAAAAGATGAGTCCACGTTGTGTTTTGGGCCATTTTCTTTCGTGAGCGCTAGGCCTACCCACACAAGAGAGGTACCATTTTTATCGGGAGACTTGGGGGAACGATAGGTGGAAGGAAATTTGTGGCTCCTCTCAGATTCCAGAACTTTCTGTCACCGAAATCAGAGGAAAAAGTGCTTTTTTGGCCACATTTTGAGGTTTGCAAAGGATTCTGGGTAACAGAACCTCGTCAGAGCCCCACAAGTCACCCCATCATGGATTTCCCTAGGTGTCTAGTTTTCAAAAATGCGTTGGTTTGCTAGGTTTCCCCAGGTGCCGGCTGAGCAAGAGGCCAAAATCCAAAGGTAGGCACTTTGTTAAAAAAACACCTCTGTATTCTGTGGAAAAAAAGATGTGTCCACGTTGTGTTTTGGGCCATTTCCTTTCGTGGGCGCTAGGCCTACCCACACAAGTGAGGTACCATTTTTATCGGGAGACTTGGGGGAACGATAGGTGGAAGGAAATTTGTGGCTCCTCTCAGATTCCAGAACTTTCTGTTGCCGAAATCAGAGGAAAAAGTGTTTTTTTGGCCACATTTTAAGGTTTGCAAAGGATTCTGGGTAACAGAACCTCGTCAGAGCCCCACAAGTCACCCCATCATGGATTTCCCTAGGTGTCTAGTTTTCAAAAATGCGTTGGTTTGCTAGGTTTCCCCAGGTGCCGGCTGAGCAAGAGGCCAAAATCCACAGGTAGGCACTTTGTAAAAAACACCTCTGTTTTCTGTGGAAAAAATGTGATGTGTCCACGTTGTGTTTTGGGCCATTTCCTTTCGTGGGCGCTACGTCTACCCACACAAGTAAGGTACCATTTTTATCGGGAGGCTTGGGGAAACGCTGTGTGGAAGGGAATTTGTGGATCCTCTCAGATTCCAGAACTTTCTGTCACCGAAATGAGAGGAAAAAGCTTTTTTTTGGCCAAATTTTGAGGTTTGCAGAGGATTTTGGGTAATAGAACCTGGTCAGAGCCCCACAAGCCACCCCACTTTGGATTCCCTAGGTGTCTAGTTTTCAAAAATTGCACTGGTTTGCTAGGTTTCCCCAGGTGCCGGCTAAGCAAGAGGCCAAAATCCACAGGTAGACACTTTGTAAAAAGCACCTCTGTTTTCTGTGGAAAAAAAGATGAGTCCACGTTGTGTTTTGGGCCATTTTCTTTCGTGGGCGCTAGGCCTACCCACACAAGTGAGGTACCATTTTTATCGGGAGACTTGGGGGAACGATAGGTGGAAGGAAATTTGTGGCTCCTCTCAGATTCCAGAACTTTCTGTCACCGAAATCAGAGGAAAAAGTGTTTTTTTGGCCACATTTTGAGGTTTGCAAAGGATTCTGGGTAACAGAACCTCGTCAGAGCCCCACAAGTCACCCCATCATGGATTTCCCTATGTGTCTAGTTTTCAAAAATGCGTTGGTTTGCTAGGTTTCCACAGGTGCCAGCTGAGCAAGAGGCCAAAATCCAAAGGTAGGCACTTTGTTAAAAAAACACCTCTGTATTCTGTGGAAAAAAAGATGTGTCCACGTTGTGTTTTGGGCCATTTCCTTTCGTGGGCGCTAGGCCTACCCACACAAGTGAGGTACCATTTTTATCGGGAGACTTGGGGGAACGATAGGTGGAAGGAAATTTGTGGCTCCTCTCAGATTCCAGAACTTTCTGTCACCGAAATCAGAGGAAAAAGTGTTTTTTTGGCCACATTTTGAGGTTTGCAAAGGATTCTGGGTAACAGAACCTCGTCAGAGCCCCACAAGTCACCCCATCATGGATTTCCCTATGTGTCTAGTTTTCAAAAATGCGTTGGTTTGCTAGGTTTCCCCAGGTGCCAGCTGAGCAAGAGGCCAAAATCCAAAGGTAGGCACTTTGTTAAAAAAACACCTCTGTATTCTGTGGAAAAAAAGATGTGTCCACGTTGTGTTTTGGGCCATTTCCTTTCGTGGGCGCTAGGCCTACCCACACAAGTGAGGTACCATTTTTATCGGGAGACTTGGGGGAACGATAGGTGGAAGGAAATTTGTGGCTCCTCTCAGATTCCAGAACTTTCTGTCACCGAAATCAGAGGAAAAAGTGTTTTTTTGGCCACATTTTGAGGTTTACAAAGGATTCTGGGTAACAGAACCTCGTCAGAGCCCCACAAGTCACCCCATCATGGATTTCCCTAGGTGTCTAGTTTTCAAAAATGCGTTGGTTTGCTAGGTTTCCCCAGGTGCCGGCTGAGCAAGAGGCCAAAATCCAAAGGTAGGCACTTTGTAAAAAAACACCTCTGTTTTCTGTTGAAAAAAAGATGTGTCCACGTTGTGTTTTGCGCCATTTCCTTTCGTGGGCGCTAGGCCTACCCACACAAGTGAGGTACCATTTTTATCGGGAGGCTTGGGGGAACGATAGGTGGAAGGAAATTTGTGGCTCCTCTCAGATTCCAGAACTTTCTGTCACCGAAATCAGAGGAAAAAGTGTTTTTTTGGCCAAATTTTGAGGTTTGCAAAGGATTCTGGGTAACAGAACCTGGTCAGAGCCACACAAGTCACCCCATCTTGGATTCCCCTTGGTGTCTAGTTTTCAAAAATGCATTGGTTTGCTAAGTTTCCCCAGGTGCCGGCTGAGCAAGAGGCCAAAATCCACAGGTAGGCACTTTGTAAAAAACACCTCTGTTTTCTGTGGAAAAAATGTGATGTGTCCACGTTGTGTTTTGGGCCATTTCCTTTCGTGGGCGCTACGTCTACCCACACAAGTAAGGTACCATTTTTATCGGGAGGCTTGGGGAAACGCTGGGTGGAAGGGAATTTGTGGATCCTCTCAGATTCCAGAACTTTCTGTCACCGAAATGAGAGGAAAAAGCTTTTTTTTGGCCAAATTTTGAGGTTTGCAGAGGATTTTGGGTAATAGACCCTGGTCAGAGCCCCAGAAGCCACCCCACTTTGGATTCCCTAGGTGTCTAGTTTTCAAAAATTGCACTGGTTTGCTAGGTTTCCCCAGGTGCCGGCTAAGCAAGAGGCCAAAATCCACAGGTAGACACTTTGTAAAAAGCACCTCTGTTTTCTGTGGAAAAAAAGATGAGTCCACGTTGTGTTTTGGGCCATTTTCTTTCGTGAGCGCTAGGCCTACCCACACAAGAGAGGTACCATTTTTATCGGGAGACTTGGGGGAACGATAGGTGGAAGGAAATTTGTGGCTCCTCTCAGATTCCAGAACTTTCTGTCACCGAAATCAGAGGAAAAAGTGCTTTTTTGGCCACATTTTGAGGTTTGCAAAGGATTCTGGGTAACAGAACCTCGTCAGAGCCCCACAAGTCACCCCATCATGGATTTCCCTAGGTGTCTAGTTTTCAAAAATGCGTTGGTTTGCTAGGTTTCCCCAGGTGCCGGCTGAGCAAGAGGCCAAAATCCAAAGGTAGGCACTTTGTTAAAAAAACACCTCTGTATTCTGTGGAAAAAAAGATGTGTCCACGTTGTGTTTTGGGCCATTTCCTTTCGTGGGCGCTAGGCCTACCCACACAAGTGAGGTACCATTTTTATCGGGAGACTTGGGGGAACGATAGGTGGAAGGAAATTTGTGGCTCCTCTCAGATTCCAGAACTTTCTGTTGCCGAAATCAGAGGAAAAAGTGTTTTTTTGGCCACATTTTAAGGTTTGCAAAGGATTCTGGGTAACAGAACCTCGTCAGAGCCCCACAAGTCACCCCATCATGGATTTCCCTAGGTGTATAGTTTTCAAAAATGCGTTGGTTTGCTAGGTTTCCCCAGGTGCCGGCTGAGCAAGAGGCCAAAATCCACAGGTAGGCACTTTGTAAAAAACACCTCTGTTTTCTGTGGAAAAAATGTGATGTGTCCACGTTGTGTTTTGGGCCATTTCCTTTCGTGGGCGCTACGTCTACCCACACAAGTAAGGTACCATTTTTATCGGGAGGCTTGGGGAAACGCTGTGTGGAAGGGAATTTGTGGATCCTCTCAGATTCCAGAACTTTCTGTCACCGAAATGAGAGGAAAAAGCTTTTTTTTGGCCAAATTTTGAGGTTTGCAGAGGATTTTGGGTAATAGAACCTGGTCAGAGCCCCACAAGCCACCCCACTTTGGATTCCCTAGGTGTCTAGTTTTCAAAAATTGCACTGGTTTGCTAGGTTTCCCCAGGTGCCGGCTAAGCAAGAGGCCAAAATCCACAGGTAGACACTTTGTAAAAAGCACCTCTGTTTTCTGTGGAAAAAAAGATGAGTCCACGTTGTGTTTTGGGCCATTTTCTTTCGTGGGCGCTAGGCCTACCCACACAAGTGAGGTACCATTTTTATCGGGAGACTTGGGGGAACGATAGGTGGAAGGAAATTTGTGGCTCCTCTCAGATTCCAGAACTTTCTGTCACCGAAATCAGAGGAAAAAGTGTTTTTTTGGCCACATTTTGAGGTTTGCAAAGGATTCTGGGTAACAGAACCTCGTCAGAGCCCCACAAGTCACCCCATCATGGATTTCCCTATGTGTCTAGTTTTCAAAAATGCGTTGGTTTGCTAGGTTTCCACAGGTGCCAGCTGAGCAAGAGGCCAAAATCCAAAGGTAGGCACTTTGTTAAAAAAACACCTCTGTATTCTGTGGAAAAAAAGATGTGTCCACGTTGTGTTTTGGGCCATTTCCTTTCGTGGGCGCTAGGCCTACCCACACAAGTGAGGTACCATTTTTATCGGGAGACTTGGGGGAACGATAGGTGGAAGGAAATTTGTGGCTCCTCTCAGATTCCAGAACTTTCTGTCACCGAAATCAGAGGAAAAAGTGTTTTTTTGGCCACATTTTGAGGTTTGCAAAGGATTCTGGGTAACAGAACCTCGTCAGAGCCCCACAAGTCACCCCATCATGGATTTCCCTATGTGTCTAGTTTTCAAAAATGCGTTGGTTTGCTAGGTTTCCCCAGGTGCCAGCTGAGCAAGAGGCCAAAATCCAAAGGTAGGCACTTTGTTAAAAAAACACCTCTGTATTCTGTGGAAAAAAAGATGTGTCCACGTTGTGTTTTGGGCCATTTCCTTTCGTGGGCGCTAGGCCTACCCACACAAGTGAGGTACCATTTTTATCGGGAGACTTGGGGGAACGATAGGTGGAAGGAAATTTGTGGCTCCTCTCAGATTCCAGAACTTTCTGTCACCGAAATCAGAGGAAAAAGTGTTTTTTTGGCCACATTTTGAGGTTTACAAAGGATTCTGGGTAACAGAACCTCGTCAGAGCCCCACAAGTCACCCCATCATGGATTTCCCTAGGTGTCTAGTTTTCAAAAATGTGTTGGTTTGCTAGGTTTCCCCAGGTGCCGGCTGAGCAAGAGGCCAAAATCCAAAGGTAGGCACTTTGTAAAAAAACACCTCTGTTTTCTGTTGAAAAAAAGATGTGTCCACGTTGTGTTTTGGGCCATTTCCTTTCGTGGGCGCTAGGCCTACCCACACAAGTGAGGTACCATTTTTATCGGGAGGCTTGGGGGAACGATAGGTGGAAGGAAATTTGTGGCTCCTCTCAGATTCCAGAAATTTCTGTCACCGAAATCAGAGGAAAAAGTGTTTTGTTGGCCAAATTTTGAGGTTTGCAAAGGATTCTGGGTAACAGAACCTGGTCAGAGCCACACAAGTCACCCCATCTTGGATTCCCCTTGGTGTCTAGTTTTCAAAAATGCATTGGTTTACTAGGTTTCCCCAGGTGCCGGCTGAGCAAGAGGCCAAAATCCACAGGTAGGCACTTTGTAAAAAACACCTCTGTTTTCTGTGGAAAAAATGTGATGTGTCCATGTTGTGTTTTGGGCCATTTCCTTTCGTGGGCGCTACGTCTACCCACACAAGTAAGGTACCATTTTTATCGGGAGGCTTGGGGAAACGCTGGGTGGAAGGGAATTTGTGGATCTTCTCAGATTCCAGAACTTTCTGTCACCGAAATGAGAGGAAAAAGCTTTTTTTTGGCCAAATTTTGAGGTTTGCAGAGGATTTTGGGTAATAGACCCTGGTCAGAGCCCCAGAAGCCACCCCACTTTGGATTCCCTAGGTGTCTAGTTTTCAAAAATTGCACTGGTTTGCTAGGTTTCCCCAGGTGCCGGCTAAGCAAGAGGCCAAAATCCACAGGTAGACACTTTGTAAAAAGCACCTCTGTTTTCTGTGGAAAAAAAGATGAGTCCACGTTGTGTTTTGGGCCATTTTCTTTCGTGAGCGCTAGGCCTACCCACACAAGAGAGGTACCATTTTTATCGGGAGACTTGGGGGAACGATAGGTGGAAGGAAATTTGTGGCTCCTCTCAGATTCCAGAACTTTCTGTCACCGAAATCAGAGGAAAAAGTGCTTTTTTGGCCACATTTTGAGGTTTGCAAAGGATTCTGGGTAACAGAACCTCGTCAGAGCCCCACAAGTCACCCCATCATGGATTTCCCTAGGTGTCTAGTTTTCAAAAATGCATTGGTTTGCTAGGTTTCCCCAGGTGCCGGCTGAGCAAGAGGCCAAAATCCAAAGGTAGGCACTTTGTTAAAAAAACACCTCTGTATTCTGTGGAAAAAAAGATGTGTCCACGTTGTGTTTTGGGCCATTTCCTTTCGTGGGCGCTAGGCCTACCCACACAAGTGAGGTACCATTTTTATCGGGAGACTTGGGGGAACGATAGGTGGAAGGAAATTTGTGGCTCCTCTCAGATTCCAGAACTTTCTGTTGCCGAAATCAGAGGAAATTTTTTTTTTTTGGCCACATTTTAAGGTTTGCAAAGGATTCTGGGTAACAGAACCTCGTCAGAGCCCCACAAGTCACCCCATCATGGATTTCCCTAGGTGTCTAGTTTTCAAAAATGCGTTGGTTTGCTAGGTTTCCCCAGGTGCCGGCTGAGCAAGAGGCCAAAATCCACAGGTAGGCACTTTGTAAAAAACACCTCTGTTTTCTGTGGAAAAAATGTGATGTGTCCACGTTGTGTTTTGGGCCATTTCCTTTCGTGGGCGCTACGTCTACCCACACAAGTAAGGTACCATTTTTATCGGGAGGCTTGGGGAAACGCTGGGTGGAAGGGAATTTGTGGATCCTCTCAGATTCCAGAACTTTCTGTCACCGAAATGAGAGGAAAAAGCTTTTTTTTGGCCAAATTTTGAGGTTTGCAGAGGATTTTGGGTAATAGAACCTGGTCAGAGCCCCAGAAGCCACCCCACTTTGGATTCCCTAGGTGTCTAGTTTTCAAAAATTGCACTGGTTTGCTAGGTTTCCCCAGGTGCCGGCTAAGCAAGAGGCCAAAATCCACAGGTAGACACTTTGTAAAAAGCACCTCTGTTTTCTGTGGAAAAAAAGATGAGTCCACGTTGTGTTTTGGGCCATTTTCTTTCGTGGGCGCTAGGCCTACCCACACAAGTGAGGTACCATTTTTATCGGGAGACTTGGGGGAACGATAGGTGGAAGGAAATTTGTGGCTCCTCTCAGATTCCAGAACTTTCTGTCACCGAAATCAGAGGAAAAAGTGTTTTTTTGGCCACATTTTGAGGTTTGCAAAGGATTCTGGGTAACAGAACCTCGTCAGAGCCCCACAAGTCACCCCATCATGGATTTCCCTATGTGTCTAGTTTTCAAAAATGCGTTGGTTTGCTAGGTTTCCCCAGGTGCCAGCTGAGCAAGAGGCCAAAATCCAAAGGTAGGCACTTTGTTAAAAAAACACCTCTGTATTCTGTGGAAAAAAAGATGTGTCCACGTTGTGTTTTGGGCCATTTCCTTTCGTGGGCGCTAGGCCTACCCACACAAGTGAGGTACCATTTTTATCGGGAGACTTGGGGGAACGATAGGTGGAAGGAAATTTGTGGCTCCTCTCAGATTCCAGAACTTTCTGTCACCGAAATCCGAGGAAAAAGTGTTTTTTTGGCCACATTTTTAGGTTTGCAAAGGATTCTGGGTAACAGAACCTGGTCAGAGCCACACAAGTCACCCCATCTTGGATTCCCCTTGGTGTCTAGTTTTCAAAAATGCATTGGTTTGCTAGGTTTCCCCAGGTGCCGGCTGAGCAAGAGGCCAAAATCCACAGGTAGGCACTTTGTAAAAAACACCTCTGTTTTCTGTGGAAAAAATGTGATGTGTCCACGTTGTGTTTTGGGCCATTTCCTTTCGTGGTCGCTACGTCTACCCACACAAGTAAGGTACCATTTTTATCGGGAGGCTTGGGGAAACGCTGGGTGGAAGGGAATTTGTGCATCCTCTCAGATTCCAGAACTTTCTGTCACCGAAATGAGAGGAAAAAGCTTTTTTTTGGCCAAATTTTGAGGTTTGCAGAGGATTTTGGGTAATAGACCCTGGTCAGAGCCCCAGAAGCCACCCCACTTTGGATTCCCTAGGTGTCTAGTTTTCAAAAATTGCACTGGTTTGCTAGGTTTCCCCAGGTGCCGGCTAAGCAAGAGGCCAAAATCCACAGGTAGACACTTTGTAAAAAGCACCTCTGTTTTCTGTGGAAAAAAAGATGAGTCCACGTTGTGTTTTGGGCCATTTTCTTTCGTGGGCGCTAGGCCTACCCACACAAGAGAGGTACCATTTTTATCGGGAGACTTGGGGGAACGATAGGTGGAAGGAAATTTGTGGCTCCTCTCAGATTCCAGAACTTTCTGTCACCGAAATCAGAGGAAAAAGTGCTTTTTTGGCCACATTTTGAGGTTTGCAAAGGATTCTGGGTAACAGAACCTCGTCAGAGCCCCACAAGTCACCCCATCATGGATTTCCCTAGGTGTCTAGTTTTCAAAAATGCGTTGGTTTGCTAGGTTTCCCCAGGTGCCGGCTGAGCAAGAGGCCAAAATCCAAAGGTAGGCACTTTGTTAAAAAAACACCTCTGTATTCTGTGGAAAAAAAGATGTGTCCACGTTGTGTTTTGGGCCATTTCCTTTCGTGGGCGCTAGGCCTACCCACACAAGTGAGGTACCATTTTTATCGGGAGACTTGGGGGAACGATAGGTGGAAGGAAATTTGTGGCTCCTCTCAGATTCCAGAACTTTCTGTTGCCGAAATCAGAGGAAAAAGTGTTTTTTTGGCCACATTTTAAGGTTTGCAAAGGATTCTGGGTAACAGAACCTCGTCAGAGCCCCACAAGTCACCCCATCATGGATTTCCCTAGGTGTCTAGTTTTCAAAAATGCGTTGGTTTGCTAGGTTTCCCCAGGTGCCGGCTGAGCAAGAGGCCAAAATCCACAGGTAGGCACTTTGTAAAAAACACCTCTGTTTTCAGTGGAAAAAATGTGATGTGTCCACGTTGTCTTTTGGGCCATTTCCTTTCGTGGGCGCTACATCTACCCACACAAGTAAGGTACCATTTTTATCGGGAGGCTTGGGGAAACGCTGGGTGGAAGGGAATTTGTGGATCCTCTCAGATTCCAGAACTTTCTGTCACCGAAATGAGAGGAAAAAGCTTTTTTTTGGCCAAATTTTGAGGTTTGCAGAGGATTTTGGGTAATAGAACCTCGTCAGAGCCCCACAAGTCACCCCATCATGGATTTCCCTAGGTGTCTAGTTTTCAAAAATGCGTTGGTTTGCTAGGTTTCCCCAGGTGCCGGCTGAGCATGAGGCCAGAATCCAAAGGTAGGCACTTTGTAAAAAAACACCTCTGTTTTCTGTTGAAAAAAAGATGTGTCCACGTTGTGTTTTGGGCCATTTCCTTTCGTGGGCGCTAGGCCTACCCACACAAGTGAGGTACCATTTTTATCGGGAGGCTTGGGGGAACGATAGGTGGAAGGAAATTTGTGGCTCCTCTCAGATTCCAGAACTTTCTGTCACCGAAATCAGAGGAAAAAGTGTTTTTTAGGCCAAATTTTGAGGTTTGCAAAGGATTCTGGGTAACAGAACCTGGTCAGAGCCACACAAGTCACCCCATCTTGGATTCCCCTTGGTGTCTAGTTTTCAAAAATGCATTGGTTTGCTAGGTTTCCCCAGGTGCCGGCTGAGCAAGAGGCCAAAATCCACAGGTAGGCACTTTGTAAAAAACACCTCTGTTTTCTGTGGAAAAAATGTGATGTGTCCACGTTGTGTTTTGGGCCATTTCCTTTCGTGGGCGCTACGTCTACCCACACAAGTAAGGTACCATTTTTATCGGGAGGCTTGGGGAAATGCTGGGTGGAAGGGAATTTGTGGATCCTCTCAGATTCCAGAACTTTCTGTCACCGAAATGAGAGGAAAAAGCTTTTTTTTGGCCAAATTTTGAGGTTTGCAGAGGATTTTGGGTAATAGAACCTGGTCAGAGCCCCACAAGCCACCCCACTTTGGATTCCCTAGGTGTCTAGTTTTCTAAAATTGCACTGGTTTGCTAGGTTTCCCCAGGTGCCGGCTAAGCAAGAGGCCAAAATCCACAGGTAGACACTTTGTAAAAAGCACCTCTGTTTTCTGTGGAAAAAAAGATGAGTCCACGTTGTGTTTTGGGCCATTTTCTTTCGTGGGCGCTAGGCATACCCACACAAGTGAGGTACCATTTTTATCGGGAGACTTGGGGGAACGATAGGTGGAAGGAAATTTGTGGCTCCTCTCAGATTCCAGAACTTTCTGTCACCGAAATCAGAGGAAAAAGTGTTTTTTTGGCCACATTTTGAGGTTTGCAAAGGATTCTGGGTAACAGAACCTCGTCAGAGCCCCACAAGTCACCCCATCATGGATTTCCCTAGGTGTCTAGTTTTAAAAAATGCGTTGGTTTGCTAGGTTTCCCCAGGTGCCGGCTGAGCAAGAGGCCAAAATCCAAAGGTAGGCACTTTGTAAAAAAACACCTCTGTTTTCTGTGGAAAAAAAGATGTGTCCACGTTGTGTTTTGGGCCATTTCCTTTCGTGGGCGCTAGGCCTACCCACACAAGTGAGGTACCATTTTTATCGGGAGGCTTGGGGGAACGATAGGTGGAAGGAAATTTGTGGCTCCTCTCAGATTCCAGAACTTTCTGTCACCGAAATCAGAGGAAAAAGTGTTTTTTTGGCCAAATTTTGAGGTTTGCAAAGGATTCTGGGTAACAGAACCTGGTCAGAGCCACACAAGTCACCCCATCTTGGATTCCCCTTGGTGTCTAGTTTTCAAAAATGCATTGGTTTACTAGGTTTCCCCAGGTGCCGGCTGAGCAAGAGGCCAAAATCCACAGGTAGGCACTTTGTAAAAAACACCTCTGTTTTTTGTGGAAAAAATGTGATGTGTCCACGTTGTGTTTTGGGCCATTTCCTTTCGTGGGCGCTACGTCTACCCACACAAGTAAGGTACCATTTTTATCGGGAGGCTTGGGGAAACGCTGGGTGGAAGGGAATTTGTGGATCCTCTCAGATTCCAGAACTTTCTGTCACCGAAATGAGTGGAAAAAGCTTTTTTTTGGCCAAAATTTGAGGTTTGCAGAGGATTTTGGGTAATAGACCCTGGTCAGAGCCCCAGAAGCCACCCCACTTTGGATTCCCTAGGTGTCTAGTTTTCAAAAATTGCACTGGTTTGCTAGGTTTCCCCAGGTGCCGGCTAAGCAAGAGGCCAAAATCCACAGGTAGACACTTTGTAAAAAGCACCTCTGTTTTCTGTGGAAAAAAAGATGAGTCCACGTTGTGTTTTGGGCCATTTTCTTTCGTGAGCGCTAGGCCTACCCACACAAGAGAGGTACCATTTTTATCGGGAGACTTGGGGGAACGATAGGTGGAAGGAAATTTGTGGCTCCTCTCAGATTCCAGAACTTTCTGTCACCGAAATCAGAGGAAAAAGTGTTTTTTTGGCCACATTTTGAGGTTTGCAAAGGATTCTGGGTAACAGAACCTCGTCAGAGCCCCACAAGTCACCCCATCATGGATTTCCCTAGGTGTCTAGTTTTCAAAAATGCATTGGTTTGCTAGGTTTCCCCAGGTGCCGGCTGAGCAAGAGGCCAAAATCCAAAGGTAGGCACTTTGTTAAAAAAACACCTCTGTATTCTGTGGAAAAAAAGATGTGTCCACGTTGTGTTTTGGGCCATTTCCTTTCGTGGGCGCTAGGCCTACCCACACAAGTGAGGTACCATTTTTATCGGGAGACTTGGGGGAACGATAGGTGGAAGGAAATTTGTGGCTCCTCTCAGATTCCAGAACTTTCTGTTGCCGAAATCAGAGGAAAAAGTGTTTTTTTGGCCACATTTTAAGGTTTGCAAAGGATTCTGGGTAACAGAACCTCGTCAGAGCCCCACAAGTCACCCCATCATGGATTTCCCTAGGTGTCTAGTTTTCAAAAATGCGTTGGTTTGCTAGGTTTCCCCAGGTGCCGGCTGAGCAAGAGGCCAAAATCCACAGGTAGGCACTTTGTAAAAAACACCTCTGTTTTCTGTGGAAAAAATGTGATGTGTCCACGTTGTGTTTTGGGCCATTTCCTTTCGTGGGCGCTACGTCTACCCACACAAGTAAGGTACCATTTTTATCGGGAGGCTTGGGGAAACGCTGGGTGGAAGGGAATTTGTGGATCCTCTCAGATTCCAGAACTTTCTGTCACCGAAATGAGAGGAAAAAGCTTTTTTTTGGCCAAATTTTGAGGTTTGCAGAGGATTTTGGGTAATAGAACCTGGTCAGAGCCCCAGAAGCCACCCCACTTTGGATTCCCTAGGTGTCTAGTTTTCAAAAATTGCACTGGTTTGCTAGGTTTCCCCAGGTGCCGGCTAAGCAAGAGGCCAAAATCCACAGGTAGACACTTTGTAAAAAGCACCTCTGTTTTCTGTGGAAAAAAAGATGAGTCCACGTTGTGTTTTGGGCCATTTTCTTTCGTGGGCGCTAGGCCTACCCACACAAGTGAGGTACCATTTTTATCGGGAGACTTGGGGGAACGATAGGTGGAAGGAAATTTGTGGCTCCTCTCAGATTCCAGAACTTTCTGTCACCGAAATCAGAGGAAAAAGTTTTTTTTTGGCCACATTTTGAGGTTTGCAAAGGATTCTGGGTAACAGAACCTCGTCAGAGCCCCACAAGTCACCCCATCATGGATTTCCCTATGTGTCTAGTTTTCAAAAATGCGTTGGTTTGCTAGGTTTCCCCAGGTGCCAGCTGAGCAAGAGGCCAAAATCCAAAGGTAGGCACTTTGTTAAAAAAACACCTCTGTATTCTGTGGAAAAAAAGATGTGTCCACGTTGTGTTTTGGGCCATTTCCTTTCGTGGGCGCTAGGCCTACCCACACAAGTGAGGTACCATTTTTATCGGGAGACTTGGGGGAACGATAGGTGGAAGGAAATTTGTGGCTCCTCTCAGATTCCAGAACTTTCTGTCACCGAAATCAGAGGAAAAAGTGTTTTTTTGGCCACATTTTGAGGTTTACAAAGGATTCTGGGTAACATAACCTCGTCAGAGCCCCACAAGTCACCCCATCATGGATTTCCCTAGGTGTCTAGTTTTCAAAAATGCGTTGGTTTGCTAGGTTTCCCCAGGTGCCGGCTGAGCAAGAGGCCAAAATCCAAAGGTAGGCACTTTGTAAAAAAACACCTCTGTTTTCTGTTGAAAAAAAGATGTGTCCACGTTGTGTTTTGGGCCATTTCCTTTCGTGGGCGCTAGGCCTACCCACACAAGTGAGGTACCATTTTTATCGGGAGGCTTGGGGGAACGATAGGTGGAAGGAAATTTGTGGCTCCTCTCAGATTCCAGAACTTTCTGTCACCGAAATCCGAGGAAAAAGTGTTTTTTTGGCCACATTTTTAGGTTTGCAAAGGATTCTGGGTAACAGAACCTCGTCAGAGCCCCACAAGTCACCCCATCATGGATTTCCCTAGGTGTCTAGTTTTAAAAAATGCGTTGGTTTGCTAGGTTTCCCCAGGTGCCGGCTGAGCAAGAGGCCAAAATCCAAAGGTAGGGACTTTGTAAAAAAACACCTCTGTTTTCTGTGGAAAAAAAGATGTGTCCACGTTGTGTTTTGGGCCATTTCCTTTCGTGGGCGCTAGGCCTACCCACACAAGTGAGGTACCATTTTTATCGGGAGACTTGGGGGAACGATAGGTGGAAGGAAATTTGTGGCTCCTCTCAGATTCCAGAACTTTCTGTCACCAAAATCAGAGGAAAAAGTGTTTTTTTGGCCACATTTTGAGGTTTGCAAAGGATTCTGGGTAACAGAATCTCATCAGAGCCCCACAAGTCACCCAATCATGGATTTCAACAGGTGTCTAGTTTTCAAAAATGCGTTGGTTTGCTAGGTTTCCCCAGGTGCCGGCTGAGCAAGAGGCCAAAATCCAAAGGTAGGCACTTTGTAAAAAAACACCTCTGTTTTCTGTGGAAAAAAAGATGTGTCCACGTTGTGTTTTGGGCCATTTCCTTTCGTGGGCGCTAGGCCTACCCACACAAGTGAGGTACCATTTTTATCGGGAGGCTTGGGGGAACGATAGGTGGAAGGAAATTTGTGGCTCCTCTCAGATTCCAGAACTTTCTGTCACCGAAATCAGAGGAAAAAGTGTTTTTTTGGCCAAATTTTGAGGTTTGCAAAGGATTCTGGGTAACAGAACCTGGTCAGAGCCACACAAGTCACCCCATCTTGGATTCCCCTTGGTGTCTAGTTTTCAAAAATGCATTGGTTTACTAGGTTTCCCCAGGTGCCGGCTGAGCAAGAGGCCAAAATCCACAGGTAGGCACTTTGTAAAAAACACCTCTGTTTTCTGTGGAAAAAATGTGATGTGTCCACGTTGTGTTTTGGGCCATTTCCTTTCGTGGGCGCTACGTCTACCCACACAAGTAAGGTACCATTTTTATCGGGAGGCTTGGGGAAACGCTGGGTGGAAGGGAATTTGTGGATCCTCTCAGATTCCAGAACTTTCTGTCACCGAAATGAGAGGAAAAAGCTTTTTTTTGGCCAAAATTTGAGGTTTGCAGAGGATTTTGGGTAATAGAACCTGGTCAGAGCCCCAGAAGCCACCCCACTTTGGATTCCCTAGGTGTCTAGTTTTCAAAAATTGCACTGGTTTGCTAGGTTTCCCCAGGTGCCGGCTAAGCAAGAGGCCAAAATCCACAGGTAGACACTTTGTAAAAAGCACCTCTGTTTTCTGTGGAAAAAAAGATGAGTCCACGTTGTGTTTTGGGCCATTTTCTTTTGTGAGCGCTAGGCCTACCCACACAAGAGAGGTACCATTTTTATCGGGAGACTTGGGGGAACGATAGGGGGAAGGAAATTTGTGGCTCCTCTCAGATTCCAGAACTTTCTGTCACCGAAATCAGAGGAAAAAGTGCTTTTTTGGCCACATTTTGAGGTTTGCAAAGGATTCTGGGTAACAGAACCTCGTCAGAGCCCCACAAGTCACCCCATCATGGATTTCCCTAGGTGTCTAGTTTTCAAAAATGCATTGGTTTGCTAGGTTTCCCCAGGTGCCGGCTGAGCAAGAGGCCAAAATCCAAAGGTAGGCACTTTGTTAAAAAAACACCTCTGTATTCTGTGGAAAAAAAGATGTGTCCACGTTTTGTTTTGGGCCATTTCCTTTCGTGGGCGCTAGGCCTACCCACACAAGTGAGGTACCATTTTTATCGGGAGACTTGGGGGAACGATAGGTGGAAGGAAATTTGTGGCTCCTCTCAGATTCCAGAACTTTCTGTTGCCGAAATCAGAGGAAAAAGTGTTTTTTTGGCCACATTTTAAGGTTTGCAAAGGATTCTGGGTAACAGAACCTCGTCAGAGCCCCACAAGTCACCCCATCATGGATCTCCCTAGGTGTCTAGTTTTCAAAAATGCGTTGGTTTGCTAGGTTTCCCCAGGTGCCGGCTGAGCAAGAGGCCAAAATCCACAGGTAGGCACTTTGTAAAAAACACCTCTGTTTTCTGTGGAAAAAAATGTGATGTGTCCACGTTGTGTTTTGGGCCATTTCCTTTCGTGGGCGCTACGTCTACCCACACAAGTAAGGTACCATTTTTATCGGGAGGCTTGGGGAAACGCTGGGTGGAAGGGAATTTGTGCATCCTCTCAGATTCCAGAACTTTCTGTCACCGAAATGAGAGGAAAAAGCTTTTTTTTGGCCAAATTTTGAGGTTTGCAGAGGATTTTGGGTAATAGAACCTGGTCAGAGCCCCAGAAGCCACCCCACTTTGGATTCCCTAGGTGTCTAGTTTTCAAAAATTGCACTGGTTTGCTAGGTTTCCCCAGGTGCCGGCTAAGCAAGAGGCCAAAATCCACAGGTAGACACTTTGTAAAAAGCACCTCTGTTTTCTGTGGAAAAAAAGATGAGTCCACGTTGTGTTTTGGGCCATTTTCTTTCGTGGGCGCTAGGCCTACCCACACAAGTGAGGTACCATTTTTATCGGGAGACTTGGGGGAACGATAGGTGGAAGGAAATTTGTGGCTCCTCTCAGATTCCAGAACTTTCTGTCACCGAAATCAGAGGAAAAAGTGTTTTTTTGGCCACATTTTGAGGTTTGCAAAGGATTCTGGGTAACAGAACCTCGTCAGAGCCCCACAAGTCACCCCATCATGGATTTCCCTATGTGTCTAGTTTTCAAAAATGCGTTGGTTTGCTAGGTTTCCCCAGGTGCCAGCTGAGCAAGAGGCCAAAATCCAAAGGTAGGCACTTTGTTAAAAAAACACCTCTGTATTCTGTGGAAAAAAAGATGTGTCCACGTTGTGTTTTGGGCCATTTCCTTTCGTGGGCGCTAGGCCTACCCACACAAGTGAGGTACCATTTTTATCGGGAGACTTGGGGGAACGATAGGTGGAAGGAAATTTGTGGCTCCTCTCAGATTCCAGAACTTTCTGTCACCGAAATCAGAGGAAAAAGTGTTTTTTTGGCCACATTTTGAGGTTTACAAAGGATTCTGGGTAACAGAACCTCGTCAGAGCCCCACAAGTCACCCCATCATGGATTTCCCTAGGTGTCTAGTTTTCAAAAATGCGTTGGTTTGCTAGGTTTCCCCAGGTGCCGGCTGAGCAAGAGGCCAAAATCCAAAGGTAGGCACTTTGTAAAAAAACACCTCTGTTTTCTGTTGAAAAAAAGATGTGTCCACGTTGTGTTTTGGGCCATTTCCTTTCGTGGGCGCTAGGCCTACCCACACAAGTGAGGTACCATTTTTATCGGGAGGCTTGGGGGAACGATAGGTGGAAGGAAATTTGTGGCTCCTCTCAGATTCCAGAACTTTCTGTCACCGAAATCCGAGGAAAAAGTGTTTTTTTGGCCACATTTTTAGGTTTGCAAAGGATTCTGGGTAACAGAACCTGGTCAGAGCCACACAAGTCACCCCATCTTGGATTCCCCTTGGTGTCTAGTTTTCAAAAATGCATTGGTTTGCTAGGTTTCCCCAGGTGCTGGCTGAGCAAGAGGCCAAAATCCACAGGTAGGCACTTTGTAAAAAACACCTCTGTTTTCTGTGGAAAAAATGTGATGTGTCCACGTTGTGTTTTGGGCCATTTCCTTTCGTGGGCGCTACGTCTACCCACACAAGTAAGGTACCATTTTTATCGGGAGGCTTGGGGAAACGCTGGGTGGAAGGGAATTTGTGCATCCTCTCAGATTCCAGAACTTTCTGTCACCGAAATGAGAGGAAAAAGCTTTTTTTTGGCCAAATTTTGAGGTTTGCAGAGGATTTTGGGTAATAGACCCTGGTCAGAGCCCCAGAAGCCACCCCACTTTGGATTCCCTAGGTGTCTAGTTTTCAAAAATTGCACTGGTTTGCTAGGTTTCCCCAGGTGCCGGCTAAGCAAGAGGCCAAAATCCACAGGTAGACACTTTGTAAAAAGCACCTCTGTTTTCTGTGGAAAAAAAGATGAGTCCACGTTGTGTTTTGGGCCATTTTCTTTCGTGGGCGCTAGGCCTACCCACACAAGAGAGGTACCATTTTTATCGGGAGACTTGGGGGAACGATAGGTGGAAGGAAATTTGTGGCTCCTCTCAGATTCCAGAACTTTCTGTCACCGAAATCAGAGGAAAAAGTGCTTTTTTGGCCACATTTTGAGGTTTGCAAAGGATTCTGGGTAACAGAACCTCGTCAGAGCCCCACAAGTCACCCCATCATGGATTTCCCTAGGTGTCTAGTTTTCAAAAATGCGTTGGTTTGCTAGGTTTCCCCAGGTGCCGGCTGAGCAAGAGGCCAAAATCCAAAGGTAGGCACTTTGTTAAAAAAACACCTCTGTATTCTGTGGAAAAAAAGATGTGTCCACGTTGTGTTTTGGGCCATTTCCTTTCGTGGGCGCTAGGCCTACCCACACAAGTGAGGTACCATTTTTATCGGGAGACTTGGGGGAACGATAGGTGGAAGGAAATTTGTGGCTCCTCTCAGATTCCAGAACTTTCTGTTGCCGAAATCAGAGGAAAAAGTGTTTTTTTGGCCACATTTTAAGGTTTGCAAAGGATTCTGGGTAACAGAACCTCGTCAGAGCCCCACAAGTCACCCCATCATGGATTTCCCTAGGTGTCTAGTTTTCAAAAATGCGTTGGTTTGCTAGGTTTCCCCAGGTGCCGGCTGAGCAAGAGGCCAAAATCCACAGGTAGGCACTTTGTAAAAAACACCTCTGTTTTCTGTGGAAAAAATGTGATGTGTCCACGTTGTGTTTTGGGCCATTTCCTTTTGTGGGCGCTACGTCTACCCACACAAGTAAGGTACCATTTTTATCGGGAGGCTTGGGGAAACGCTGGGTGGAAGGGAATTTGTGGATCCTCTCAGATTCCAGAACTTTCTGTCACCGAAATGAGAGGAAAAAGCTTTTTTTTGGCCAAATTTTGAGGTTTGCAGAGGATTTTGGGTAATAGAACCTCGTCAGAGCCCCACAAGTCACCCCATCATGGATTTCCCTAGGTGTCTAGTTTTCAAAAATGCGTTGGTTTGCTAGGTTTCCCCAGGTGCCGGCTGAGCATGAGGCCAGAATCCAAAGGTAGGCACTTTGTAAAAAAACACCTCTGTTTTCTGTTGAAAAAAAGATGTGTCCACGTTGTGTTTTGGGCCATTTCCTTTCGTGGGCGCTAGGCCTACCCACACAAGTGAGGTACCATTTTTATCGGGAGGCTTGGGGGAACGATAGGTGGAAGGAAATTTGTGGCTCCTCTCAGATTCCAGAACTTTCTGTCACCGAAATCAGAGGAAAAAGTGTTTTTTTGGCCAAATTTTGAGGTTTGCAAAGGATTCTGGGTAACAGAACCTGGTCAGAGCCACACAAGTCACCCCATCTTGGATTCCCCTTGGTGTCTAGTTTTCAAAAATGCATTGGTTTGCTAGGTTTCCCCAGGTGCCGGCTGAGCAAGAGGCCAAAATCCACAGGTAGGCACTTTGTAAAAAACACCTCTGTTTTCTGTGGAAAAAATGTGATGTGTCCACGTTGTGTTTTGGGCCATTTCCTTTTGTGGGCGCTACGTCTACCCACACAAGTAAGGTACCATTTTTATCGGGAGGCTTGGGGAAACGCTGGGTGGAAGGGAATTTGTGGATCCTCTCAGATTCCAGAACTTTCTGTCACCGAAATGAGAGGAAAAAGCTTTTTTTTGGCCAAATTTTGAGGTTTGCAGAGGATTTTGGGTAATAGACCCTGGTCAGAGCCCCAGAAGCCACCCCACTTTGGATTCCCTAGGTGTCTAGTTTTCAAAAATTGCACTGGTTTGCTAGGTTTCCCCAGGTGCCGGCTAAGCAAGAGGCCAAAATCCACAGGTAGACACTTTGTAAAAAGCACCTCTGTTTTCTGTGGAAAAAAAGATGAGTCCACGTTGTGTTTTGGGCCATTTTCTTTCGTGGGCGCTAGGCCTACCCACACAAGAGAGGTACCATTTTTATCGGGAGACTTGGGGGAACGATAGGTGGAAGGAAATTTGTGGCTCCTCTCAGATTCCAGAACTTTCTGTCACCGAAATCAGAGGAAAAAGTGCTTTTTTGGCCACATTTTGAGGTTTGCAAAGGATTCTGGGTAACAGAACCTCGTCAGAGCCCCACAAGTCACCCCATCATGGATTTCCCTAGGTGTCTAGTTTTCAAAAATGCGTTGGTTTGCTAGGTTTCCCCAGGTGCCGGCTGAGCAAGAGGCCAAAATCCAAAGGTAGGCACTTTGTTAAAAAAACACCTCTGTATTCTGTGGAAAAAAAGATGTGTCCACGTTGTGTTTTGGGCCATTTCCTTTCGTGGGCGCTAGGCCTACCCACACAACTGAGGTACCATTTTTATCAGGAGACTTGGGGGAACGATAGGTGGAAGGAAATTTGTGTCTCCTCTCAGATTCCAGAACTTTCTGTCACCGAAATCAGAGGAAAAGGTGTTTTTTTGGCCACATTTTAAGGTTTGCAAAGGATTCTGGGTAACAGAACCTCGTCAGAGCCCCACAAGTCACCCCATCATGGATTTCCCTAGGTGTCTAGTTTTCAAAAATGCGTTGGTTTGCTAGGTTTCCCCAGGTGCCGGCTGAGCAAGAGGCCAAAATCCAAAGGTAGGCACTTTGTAAAAAAACACCTCTGTTTTCTGTGGAAAAAAAGATGTGTCCACGTTGTGTTTTGGGCCATTTCCTTTCGTGGGCGCTAGGCCTACCCACACAAGTGAGGTACCATTTTTATCGGGAGACTTGGGGGAACGATAGGTGGAAGGAAATTTGTGGCTCCTCTCAGATTCCAGAACTTTCTGTCACCGAAATCAGAGGAAAAAGTGTTTTTTTGGCCACATTTTGAGGTTTGCAAAGGATTCTGGATAACAGAACCTGGTCAGAACCCCACAAGTCACCCCATCTTGGATTCCCCTAGGTGTCTAGTTTTCAAAAATGCATTGGTTTGCTAGGTTTCCCCAGGTGCCGGCTGAGCAAGAGGCCAAAATCCACAGGTAGGCACTTTGTAAAAAACACCTCTGTTTTCTGTGGAAAAAATGTGATGTGTCCACGTTGTGTTTTGGGCCATTTCCTTTCGTGGGCGCTACGTCTACCCACACAAGTAAGGTACCATTTTTATCGGGAGGCTTGGGGAAATGCTGGGTGGAAGGGAATTTGTGGATCCTCTCAGATTCCAGAACTTTCTGTCACCGAAATGAGAGGAAAAAGCTTTTTTTTGGCCAAATTTTGAGGTTTGCAGAGGATTTTGGGTAATAGAACCTGGTCAGAGCCCCACAAGCCACCCCACTTTGGATTCCCTAGGTGTCTAGTTTTCTAAAATTGCACTGGTTTGCTAGGTTTCCCCAGGTGCCGGCTAAGCAAGAGGCCAAAATCCACAGGTAGACACTTTGTAAAAAGCACCTCTGTTTTCTGTGGAAAAAAAGATGAGTCCACGTTGTGTTTTGGGCCATTTTCTTTCGTGGGCGCTAGGCCTACCCACACAAGTGAGGTACCATTTTTATCGGGAGACTTGGGGGAACGATAGGTGGAAGGAAATTTGTGGCTCCTCTCAGATTCCAGAACTTTCTGTCACCGAAATCAGAGGAAAAAGTGTTTTTTTGGCCACATTTTGAGGTTTGCAAAGGATTCTGGGTAACAGAACCTCGTCAGAGCCCCACAAGTCACCCCATCATGGATTTCCCTAGGTGTCTAGTTTTAAAAAATGCGTTGGTTTGCTAGGTTTCCCCAGGTGCCGGCTGAGCAAGAGGCCAAAATCCAAAGGTAGGGACTTTGTAAAAAAACACCTCTGTTTTCTGTGGAAAAAAAGATGTGTCCACGTTGTGTTTTGGGCCATTTCCTTTCGTGGGCGCTAGGCCTACCCACACAAGTGAGGTACCATTTTTATCGGGAGACTTGGGGGAACGATAGGTGGAAGGAAATTTGTGGCTCCTCTCAGATTCCAGAACTTTCTGTCACCAAAATCAGAGGAAAAAGTGTTTTTTTGGCCACATTTTGAGGTTTGCAAAGGATTCTGGGTAACAGAATCTCGTCAGAGCCCCACAAGTCACCCCATCATGGATTTCAACAGGTGTCTAGTTTTCAAAAATGCGTTGGTTTGCTAGGTTTCCCCAGGTGCCGGCTGAGCAAGAGGCCAAAATCCAAAGGTAGGCACTTTGTAAAAAAACACCTCTGTTTTCTGTGGAAAAAAAGATGTGTCCACGTTGTGTTTTGGGCCATTTCCTTTCGTGGGCGCTAGGCCTACCCACACAAGTGAGGTACCATTTTTATCGGGAGACTTGGGGAAATGATAGGTGGAAGGAAATTTGTGGCTCCTCTCAGATTCCAGAACTTTCTGTTGCCGAAATCAGAGGAAAAAGTGTTTTTTTGGCCACATTTTAAGGTTTGCAAAGGATTCTGGGTAACAGAACCTCGTCAGAGCCCCACAAGTCACCCCACCATGGATTTCCCTAGGTGTCTAGTTTTCAAAAATGCGTTGGTTTGCTAGGTTTCCCCAGGTGCCAGCTGAGCAAGAGGCCAAAATCCACAGGTAGGCACTTTGTAAAAAACACCTCTGTTTTCTGTGGAAAAAATGTGATGTGTCCACGTTGTGTTTTGGGCCATTTCCTTTCGTGGGCGCTACGTCTACCCACACAAGTAAGGTACCATTTTTATCGGGAGGCTTGAGGAAACGCTGGGTGGAAGGGAATTTATGGATCCTCTCAGATTCCAGAACTTTCTGTCACCGAAATGAGAGGAAAAAGCTTTTTTTTGGCCAAATTTTGAGGTTTGCAGAGGATTTTGGGTAATAGAACCTGGTCAGAGCCCCAGAAGCCACCCCACTTTGGATTCCCTAGGTGTCTAGTTTTCAAAAATTGCACTGGTTTGCTAGGTTTCCCCAGGTGCCGGCTAAGCAAGAGGCCAAAATCCACAGGTAGACACTTTGTAAAAAGCACCTCTGTTTTCTGTGGAAAAAAAGATCAGTCCATGTTGTGTTTTGGGCCATTTTCTTTCGTGGGCGCTAGGCCTACCCACACAAGTGAGGTACCATTTTTATCGGGAGACTTGGGGGAACGATAGGTGGAAGGAAATTTGTGGCTCCTCTCAGATTCCAGAACTTTCTGTCACCGAAATCAGAGGAAAAAGTGTTTTTTTGGCCACATTTTGAGGTTTGCAAAGGATTCTGGGTAACAGAACCTCGTCAGAGCCCCACAAGTCACCCCATCATGGATTTCCCTAGGTGTATAGTTTTAAAAAATGCGTTGGTTTGCTAGGTTTCCCCAGGTGCCGGCTGAGCAAGAGGCCAAAATCCAAAGGTAGGGACTTTGTAAAAAAACACCTCTGTTTTCTGTGGAAAAAAAGATGTGTCCACGTTCTGTTTTGGGCCATTTCCTTTCGTGGGCGCTAGGCCTACCCACACAAGTGAGGTACCATTTTTATCGGGAGACTTGGGGGAACGATAGGTGGAAGGAAATTTGTGGCTCCTCTCAGATTCCAGAACTTTCTGTCACCAAAATCAGAGGAAAAAGTGTTTTTTTGGCCACATTTTGAGGTTTGCAAAGGATTCTGGGTAACAGAATCTCGTCAGAGCCCCACAAGTCACCCCATCATGGATTTCAACAGGTGTCTAGTTTTCAAAAATGCGTTGGTTTGCTAGGTTTCCCCAGGTGCCGGCTGAGCAAGAGGCCAAAATCCAAAGGTAGGCACTTTGTAAAAAAACACCTCTGTTTTCTGTGGAAAAAAAGATGTGTCCACGTTGTGTTTTGGGCCATTTCCTTTCGTGGGCGCTAGGCCTACCCACACAAGTGAGGTACCATTTTTATCGGGAGACTTGGGGAAATGATAGGTGGAAGGAAATTTGTGGCTCCTCTCAGATTCCAGAACTTTCTGTTGCCGAAATCAGAGGAAAAAGTGTTTTTTTGGCCACATTTTAAGGTTTGCAAAGGATTCTGGGTAACAGAACCTCGTCAGAGCCCCACAAGTCACCCCATCATGGATTTCCCTAGGTGTCTAGTTTTCAAAAATGCGTTGGTTTGCTAGGTTTCCCCAGGTGCCGGCTGAGCAAGAGGCCAAAATACAAAGGTAGGCACTTTGTAAAAAAACACCTCTGTTTTCTGTTGAAAAAAAGATGTGTCCACGTTGTGTTTTGGGCCATTTCCTTTCGTGGGCGCTAGGCCTACCCACACAAGTGAGGTACCATTTTTATCGGGAGGCTTGGGGGAACGATAGGTGGAAGGAAATTTGTGGCTCCTCTCAGATTCCAGAACTTTCTGTCACCGAAATCAGAGGAAAAAGTGTTTTTTTGGCCAAATTTTGAGGTTTGCAAAGGATTCTGGGTAACAGAACCTGGTCAGAGCCACACAAGTCACCCCATCTTGGATTCCCCTAGGTGTCTAGTTTTCAAAAATGCATTGGTTTGCTAGGTTTCCCCAGGTGCCGGCTGAGCAAGAGGCCAAAATCCACAGGTAGGCACTTTGTAAAAAACACCTCTGTTTTCTGTGGAAAAAATGTGATGTGTCCACGTTGTGTTTTGGGCCATTTCCTTTCGTGGGCGCTACGTCTACCCACACAAGTAAGGTACCATTTTTATCGGGAGGCTTGGGGAAACGCTGGGTGGAAGGGAATTTGTGGATCCTCTCAGATTCCAGAACTTTCTGTCACCGAAATGAGAGGAAAAAGCTTTTTTTTGGCCAAATTTTGAGGTTTGCAGAGGATTTTGGGTAATAGACCCTGGTCAGAGCCCCAGAAGCCACCCCACTTTGGATTCCCTAGGTGTCTAGTTTTCAAAAATTGCACTGGTTTGCTAGGTATCCCCAGGTGCCGGCTAAGCAAGAGGCCAAAATCCACAGGTAGACACTTTGTAAAAAGCACCTCTGTTTTCTGTGGAAAAAAAGATGAGTCCACGTTGTGTTCTGGGCCATTTTCTTTCGTGGGCGCTGGGCCTACCCACACAAGTGAGGTACCATTTTTATCGGGAGACTTGGGGGAACGATAGGTGGAAGGAAATTTGTGGCTCCTCTCAGATTCCAGAACTTTCTGTCACCGAAATCTGAGGAAAAAGTGCGTTTTTGGCCACATTTTGAGGTTTGCAAAGGATTCTGGGTAACAGAACCTCGTCAGAGCCCCACAAGTCACCCCATCATGGATTTCCCTAGGTGTCTAGTTTTCAAAAATGCGTTGGTTTGCTAGGTTTCCCCAGGTGCCGGCTGAGCAAGAGGCCAAAATCCAAAGGTAGGCACTTTGTTAAAAAAACACCTCTGTATTCTGTGGAAAAAAAGATGTGTCCACGTTGTGTTTAGGGCCATTTCCTTTCGTGGGCGCTAGGCCTACCCACACAAGTGAGGTACCATTTTTATCAGGAGACTTGGGGGAACGATAGGTGGAAGGAAATTAGTGGCTCCTCTCAGATTCCAGAACTTTCTGTCACCGAAATCAGAGGAAAAAGTGTTTTTTTGGCCACATTTTGAGGTTTGCAAAGGATTCTGGGTAACAGAACCTCGTCAGAGCCCCACAAGTCACCCCATCATGGATTTCCCTAGGTGTCTAGTTTTAAAAAATGCGTTGGTTTGCTAGGTTTCCCCAGGTGCCGGCTGAGCAAGAGGCCAAAATCCAAAGGTAGGCACTTTGTAAAAAAACACCTCTGTTTTCTGTGGAAAAAAAGATGTGTCCACGTTGTGTTTTGGGCCATTTCCTTTCGTGGGCGCTAGGCCTACCCACACAAGTGAGGTACCATTTTTATCGGGAGACTTGGGGGAACGATAGGTGGAAGGAAATTTGTGGCTCCTCTCAGATTCCAGAACTTTCTGTCACCGAAATCAGAGGAAAAAGTGTTTTTTTTGGCCACATTTTGAGGTTTGCAAAGGATTCTGGGTAACAGAATCTCGTCAGAGCCCCACAAGTCACCCCATCATGGATTTCCCTAGGTGTCTAGTTTTCAAAAATGCGTTGGTTTGCTAGGTTTCCCCAGGTGCCGGCTGAGCAAGAGGCCAAAATCCAAAGGTAGGCACTTTGTAAAAAAATTCCTCTGTTTTCTGTGGAAAAAAAGATGTGTCCACGTTGTGTTTTGGGCCATTTCCTTTCGTGGGCGCTAGGCCTACCCACACAAGTGAGGTACCATTTTTATCGGGAGACTTGGGGGAACGATAGGTGGAAGGAAATTTGTGGCTCCTCTCAGATTCCAGAACTTTCTGTTGCCGAAATCAGAGGAAAAAGTGTTTTTTTGGCCACATTTTAAGGTTTGCAAAGGATTCTGGGTAACAGAACCTCGTCAGAGCCCCACAAGTCACCCCATCATGGATTTCCCTAGGTGTCTAGTTTTCAAAAATGCGTTGGTTTGCTAGGTTTCCCCAGGTGCCGGCTGAGCAAGAGGCCAAAATCCAAAGGTAGGCACTTTGTAAAAAAACACCTCTGTTTTCTGTGGAAAAAAAGATGTGTCCACGTTGTGTTTTGGGCCATTTCCTTTCGTGGGCGCTAGGCCTACCCACACAAGTGAGGTACCATTTTTATCGGGAGACTTGGGGGAACGATAGGTGGAAGGAAATTTGTGGCTCCTCTCAGATTCCAGAACTTTCTGTCACCGAAATCAGAGGAAAAAGTGTTTTTTTGGCCATATTTTGAGGTTTGCAAAGGATTCTGGGTAACAGAACCTGGTCACAGCCCCACAAGTCACCCCATCTTGGATTCCCCTAGGTGTCTAGTTTTCAAAAATGCATTGGTTTGCTAGGTTTCCCCAGGTGCCGGCTGAGCAAGAGGCCAAAATCCACAGGTAGGCACTTTGTAAAAAACACCTCTGTTTTCTGTGGAAAAAATGTGATGTGTCCACGTTGTGTTTTGGGCCATTTCCTTTCGTGGGCGCTACGTCTACCCACACAAGTAAGGTACTATTTTTATCGGGAGGCTTGGGGAAATGCTGGGTGGAAGGGAATTTGTGGATCCTCTCAGATTCCAGAACTTTCTGTCACCGAAATGGGAGGAAAAAGCTTTTTTTTGGCCAAATTTTGAGGTTTGCAGAGGATTTTGGGTAATAGAACCTGGTCAGAGCCCCAGAAGCCACCCCACTTTGGATTCCCTAGGTGTCTAGTTTTCTAAAATTGCACTGGTTTGCTAGGTTTCCCCAGGTGCCGGCTAAGCAAGAGGCCAAAATCCACAGGTAGACACTTTGTAAAAAGCACCTCTGTTTTCTGTGGAAAAAAAGATGAGTCCACGTTGTGTTTTGGGCCATTTTCTTTCGTGGGCGCTAGGCCTACCCACACAAGTGAGGTACCATTTTCATCGGGAGACTTGGGGGAACGATAGGTGGAAGGAAATTTGTGGCTCCTCTCAGATTCCAGAACTTTCTGTCACCGAAATCAGACGAAAAAGTGTTTTTTTGGCCACATTTTGAGGTTTGCAAAGGATTCTGGGTAACAGAATCTCGTCAGAGCCCCACAAGTCACCCCATCATGGATTTCCCTAGGTGTCTAGTTTTCAAAAATGCGTTGGTTTGCTAGGTTTCCCCAGGTGCCGGCTGAGCAAGAGGCCAAAATCCAAAGGTAGGCACTTTGTAAAAAAATTCCTCTGTTTTCTGTGGAAAAAAAGATGTGTCCACGTTGTGTTTTGGGCCATTTCCTTTCGTGGGCGCTAGGCCTACCCACACAAGTGAGGTACCATTTTTATCGGGAGACTTGGGGGAATGATAGGTGGAAGGAAATGTGTGGCTCCTCTCAGATTCCAGAACTTTCTGTTGCCGAAATCAGAGGAAAAAGTGTTTTTTTGGCCACATTTTAAGGTTTGCAAAGGATTCTGGTTAACAGAACCTCGTCAGAGCCCCACAAGTCACCCCATCATGGATTTCCCTAGGTGTCTAGTTTTCAAAAATGCGTTGGTTTGCTAGGTTTCCCCAGGTGCCGGCTGAGCAAGAGGCCAAAATCCACAGGTAGGCACTTTGTAAAAAACACCTCTGTTTTCTGTGGAAAAAATGTGATGTGTCCACGTTGTGTTTTGGGCCATTTCCTTTCGTGGGCGCTACGTCTACCCACACAAGTAAGGTACCATTTTTATCGGGAGGCTTGGGGAAACGCTGGGTGGAAGGGAATTTATGGATCCTCTCAGATTCCAGAACTTTCTGTCACCGAAATGAGAGGAAAAAGCTTTTTTTTGGCCTAATTTTGAGGTTTGCAGAGGATTTTGGGTAATAGAACCTGGTCAGAGCCCCAGAAGCCACCCCACTTTGGATTCCCTAGGTGTCTAGTTTTCAAAAATTGCACTGGTTTGCTAGGTTTCCCCAGGTGCCGGCTAAGCAAGAGGCCAAAATGCACAGGTAGACACTTTGTAAAAAGCACCTCTGTTTTCTGTGGAAAAAAAGATGAGTCCACGTTGTGTTTTGGGCCATTTTCTTTCATGGGCGCTAGGCCTACCCACACAAGTGAGGTACCATTTTTATCGGGAGACTTGGGGGAACGATAGGTGGAAGGAAATGTGTGGCTCCTCTCAGATTCCAGAACTTTCTGTCACCGAAATCAGAGGAAAAAGTGTTTTTTTTGGCCACATTTTGAGGTTTGCAAAGGATTCTGGGTAACAGAACCTCGTCAGAGCCCCACAAGTCACCCCATCATGGATTTCCCTAGGTGTCTAGTTTTCAAAAATGCATTGGTTTGCTAGGTTTCCCTAGGTGCCGGCTGAGCAAGAGGCCAAAATCCAAAGGTAGGCACTTTGTAAAAAAACACCTCTGTATTCTGTGGAAAAAAAGATGTGTCCACGTTGTGTTTTGGGCCATTTCCTTTCGGGGGCGCTAGGCCTACCCACACAAGTGAGGTACCATTTTTATCGGGAGACTTCGGGGAATGATAGGTGGAAGGAAATTTGTGGCTCCTCTCAGATTCCAGAACTTTCTGTCACCGAAATCAGAGGAAAAAGTGTTTTTTGGCCACATTTTGAGGTTTGCAAAGGATTCTGGGTAACAGAACCTCGTCAGAGCCCCACAAGTCACCCCATCATGGATTTCCCTAGGTGTCTAGTTTTCAAAAATGCATTGGTTTGCTAGGTTTCCCCAGGTGCCGGCTGAGCAAGAGGCCAAAATCCAAAGGTAGGCACTTTGTAAAAAAACACCTCTGTTTTCTGTGGAAAAAAAGATGTGTCCACGTTGTGTTTTGGGCCATTTCCTTTCGTGGGCGCTAGGCCTACCCACACAAGTGAGGTACCATTTTCATCGGGAGACTTGGGGGAACGATAGGTGGAAGGAAATTTGTGGCTCCTCTCAGATTCCAGAACTTTCTGTCACCGAAATCAGACGAAAAAGTGTTTTTTTGGCCACATTTTAAGGTTTGCAAAGGATTCTGGGTAACAGAACCTCGTCAGAGCCCCACAAGTCACCCCATCATGGATTTCCCTAGGTGTCTAGTTTTCAAAAATGCGTTGGTTTGCTAGGTTTCCCCAGGTGCCGGCTGAGCATGAGGCCAAAATCCAAAGGTAGGCACTTTGTAAAAAAACACCTCTGTTTTCTGTGGAAAAAAAGATGTGTCCACGTTGTGTTTTGGGCCATTTCCTTTTGTGGGCACTAGGCCTACCCACACAAGTGAGGTACCATTTTTATCGGGAGACTTGGGGGAACGATAGGTGGAAGGAAATTTGTGGCTCCTCTCAGATTCCAGAACTTTCTGTCACCGAAATCAGAGGAAAAAGTGTTTTTTTGGCCACATTTTGAGGTTTACAAAGGATTCTGGGTAACAGAACCTCGTCAGAGCCCCACAAGTCACCCCATCATGGATTTCCCTAGGTGTCTAGTTTTCAAAAATGCGTTGGTTTGCTAGGTTTCCCCAGGTGCCGGCTGAGCAAGAGGCCAAAATACAAAGGTAGGCACTTTGTAAAAAAACACCTCTGTTTTCTGTTGAAAAAAAGATGTGTCCACGTTGTGTTTTGGGCCATTTCCTTTCGTGGGCGCTAGGCCTACCCACACAAGTGAGGTACCATTTTTATCGGGAGGCTTGGGGGAACGATAGGTGGAAGGAAATTTGTGGCTTCTCTCAGATTCCAGAACTTTCTGTCACCGAAATCAGAGGAAAAAGTGTTTTTTTGGCCAAATTTTGAGGTTTGCAAAGGATTCTGGGTAACAGAACCTGGTCAGAGCCACACAAGTCACCCCATCTTGGATTCCCCTAGGTGTCTAGTTTTCAAAAATGCATTGGTTTGCTAGGTTTCCCCAGGTGCCGGCTGAGCAAGAGGCCAAAATCCACAGGTAGGCACTTTGTAAAAAACACCTCTGTTTTCTGTGGAAAAAATGTGATGTGTCCACGTTGTGTTTTGGGCCATTTCCTTTCGTGGGCGCTACGTCTACCCACACAAGTAAGGTACCATTTTTATCGGGAGGCTTGGGGAAACGCTGGGTGGAAGGGAATTTGTGGATCCTCTCAGATTCCAGAACTTTCTGTCACCGAAATGAGAGGAAAAAGCTTTTTTTTGGCCAAATTTTGAGGTTTGCAGAGGATTTTGGGTAATAGACCCTGGTCAGAGCCCCAGAAGCCACCCCACTTTGGATTCCCTAGGTGTCTAGTTTTCAAAAATTGCACTGGTTTGCTAGGTATCCCCAGGTGCCGGCTAAGCAAGAGGCCAAAATCCACAGGTAGACACTTTGTAAAAAGCACCTCTGTTTTCTGTGGAAAAAAAGATGAGTCCACGTTGTGTTCTGGGCCATTTTCTTTCGTGGGCGCTGGGCCTACCCACACAAGTGAGGTACCATTTTTATCGGGAGACTTGGGGGAACGATAGGTGGAAGGAAATTTGTGGCTCCTCTCAGATTCCAGAACTTTCTGTCACCGAAATCAGAGGAAAAAGTGCGTTTTTGGCCACATTTTGAGGTTTGCAAAGGATTCTGGGTAACAGAACCTCATCAGAGCCCCACAAGTCACCCCATCATGGATTTCCCTAGGTGTCTAGTTTTCAAAAATGCGTTGGTTTGCTAGGTTTCCCCAGGTGCCGGCTGAGCAAGAGGCCAAAATCCAAAGGTAGGCATTTTGTTAAAAAAACACCTCTGTATTCGGTGGAAAAAAAGATGTGTCCACGTTGTGTTTTGGGCCATTTCCTTTCGTGGGCGCTAGGCCTACCCACACAAGTGAGGTACCATTTTTATCAGGAGACTTGGGGGAACGATAGGTGGAAGGTAATTTGTGTCTCCTCTCAGATTCCAGAACTTTCTGTCACCGAAATCAGAGGAAAAAGTGTTTTTTTGGCCACATTTTAAGGTTTGCAAAGGATTCTGGGTAACAGAACCTCGTCAGAGCCCCACAAGTCACCCCATCATGGATTTCCCTAGGTGTCTAGTTTTCAAAAATGCGTTGGTTTGCTAGGTTTCCCCAGGTGCCGGCTGAGCAAGAGGCCAAAATCCAAAGGTAGGCACTTTGTAAAAAAACACCTCTGTTTTCTGTGGAAAAAAAGATGTGTCCATGTTGTGTTTTGGGCCATTTCCTTTCGTGGGCGCTAGGCCTACCCACACAAGTGAGGTACCATTTTTATCGGGAGACTTGGGGGAACGATAGGTGGAAGGAAATTTGTGGCTCCTCTCAGATTCCAGAACTTTCTGTCACCGAAATCAGAGGAAAAAGTGTTTTTTTGGCCACGTTTTGAGGTTTGCAAAGGATTCTGGGAAACAGAACCTGGTCAGAGCCCCACAAGTCACCCCATCTTGGATTCCCCTAGGTGTCTAGTTTTCAAAAATGCATTGGTTTGCTAGGTTTCCCCAGGTGCCGGCTGAGCAAGAGGCCAAAATCCACAGGTAGGCACTTTGTAAAAAACACCTCTGTTTTCTGTGGAAAAAATGTGATGTGTCCACGTTGTGTTTTGGGCCATTTCCTTTCGTGGGCGCTACGTCTACCCACACAAGTAAGGTACTATTTTTATCGGGAGGCTTGGGGAAATGCTGGGTGGAAGGGAATTTGTGGATCCTCTCAGATTCCAGAACTTTCTGTCACCGAAATGGGAGGAAAAAGCTTTTTTTTGGCCAAATTTTTAGGTTTGCAGAGGATTTTGGGTAATAGAACCTGGTCAGAGCCCCACAAGCCATCCCACTTTGGATTCCCTAGGTGTCTAGTTTTCTAAAATTGCACTGGTTTGCTAGGTTTCCCCAGGTGCCGGCTAAGCAAGAGGCCAAAATCCACAGGTAGACACTTTGTAAAAAGCACCTCTGTTTTCTGTGGAAAAAAAGATGAGTCCACGTTGTGTTTTGGCCCATTTTCTTTCGGGGGCGCTAGGCCTACCCACACAAGTGAGGTACCATTTTTATCGGGAGACTTGGGGGAACGATAGGTGGAAGGAAATTTGTGGCTCCTCTCAGATTCCAGAACTTTCTGTCACCGAAATCAGAGGAAAAAGTGTTTTTTTGGCCACATTTTGAGGTTTGCAAAGGATTCTGGGTAACAGAACCTCATCAGAGCCCCACAAGTCACCCCATCATGGATTTCCCTAGGTGTCTAGTTTTAAAAAATGCGTTGGTTTGCTAGGTTTCCCCAGGTGCCGGCTGAGCAAGAGGCCAAAATCCAAAGGTAGGCACTTTGTAAAAAAACACCTCTGTTTTCTGTGGAAAAAAAGATGTGTCCACGTTGTGTTTTGGGCCATTTCCTTTCGTGGGCGCTAGGCCTACCCACACAAGTGAGGTACCATTTTTATCAGGAGACTTGGGGGAACGATAGGTGGAAGGAAATTTGTGTCTCCTCTCAGATTCCAGAACTTTCTGTCACCGAAATCAGAGGAAAAAGTGTTTTTTTGGCCACATTTTAAGGTTTGCAAAGGATTCTGGGTAACAGAACCTCGTCAGAGCCCCACAAGTCACCCCATCATGGATTTCCCTAGGTGTCTAGTTTTCAAAAATGCGTTGGTTTGCTAGGTTTCCCCAGGTGCCGGCTGAGCAAGAGGCCAAAATCCAAAGGTAGGCACTTTGTAAAAAAACACCTCTGTTTTCTGTGGAAAAAAAGATGTGTCCATGTTGTGTTTTGGGCCATTTCCTTTCGTGGGCGCTAGGCCTACCCACACAAGTGAGGTACCATTTTTATCGGGAGACTTGGGGGAACGATAGGTGGAAGGAAATTTGTGGCTCCTCTCAGATTCCAGAACTTTCTGTCGCCGAAATCAGAGGAAAAAGTGTTTTTTTGGCCACATTTTGAGGTTTGCAAAGGATTCTGGGAAACAGAACCTGGTCAGAGCCCCACAAGTCACCCCATCTTGGATTCCCCTAGGTGTCTAGTTTTCAAAAATGCATTGGTTTGCTAGGTTTCCCCAGGTGCCGGCTGAGCAAGAGGCCAAAATCCACAGGTAGGCACTTTGTAAAAAACACCTCTGTTTTCTGTGGAAAAAATGTGATGTGTCCACGTTGTGTTTTGGGCCATTTCCTTTCGTGGGCGCTACGTCTACCCACACAAGTAAGGTACTATTTTTATCGGGAGGCTTGGGGACATGCTGGGTGGAAGGGAATTTGTGGATCCTCTCAGATTCCAGAACTTTCTGTCACCGAAATGGGAGGAAAAAGCTTTTTTTTGGCCAAATTTTTAGGTTTGCAGAGGATTTTGGGTAATAGAACCTGGTCAGAGCCCCACAAGCCACCCCACTTTGGATTCCCTAGGTGTCTAGTTTTCTAAAATTGCACTGGTTTGCTAGGTTTCCCCAGGTGCCGGCTAAGCAAGAGGCCAAAATCCACAGGTAGACACTTTGTAAAAAGCACCTCTGTTTTCTGTGGAAAAAAAGATGAGTCCACGTTGTGTTTTGGGCCATTTTCTTTCGTGGGCGCTAGGCCTACCCACACAAGTGAGGTACCATTTTTATCGGGAGACTTGGGGGAACGATAGGTGGAAGGAAATTTGTGGCTCCTCTCAGATTCCAGAACTTTCTGTCACCGAAATCAGAGGAAAAAGTGTTTTTTTGGCCACATTTTGAGGTTTGCAAAGGATTCTGGGTAACAGAACCTCATCAGAGCCCCACAAGTCACCCCATCATGGATTTCCCTAGGTGTCTAGTTTTAAAAAATGCGTTGGTTTGCTAGGTTTCCCCAGGTGCCGGCTGAGCAAGAGGCCAAAATCCAAAGGTAGGCACTTTGTAAAAAAACACCTCTGTTTTCTGTGGAAAAAAAGATGTGTCCACGTTGTGTTTTGGGCCATTTCCTTTCGTGGGCGCTAGGCCTACCCACACAAGTGAGGTACCATTTTTATCAGGAGACTTGGGGGAACGATAGGTGGAAGGAAATTTGTGTCTCCTCTCAGATTCCAGAACTTTCTGTCACCGAAATCAGAGGAAAAAGTGTTTTTTTGGCCACATTTTAAGGTTTGCAAAGGATTCTGGGTAACAGAACCTCGTCAGAGCCCCACAAGTCACCCCATCATGGATTTCCCTAGGTGTCTAGTTTTCAAAAATGCGTTGGTTTGCTAGGTTTCCCCAGGTGCCGGCTGAGCAAGAGGCCAAAATCCAAAGGTAGGCACTTTGTAAAAAAACACCTCTGTTTTCTGTGGAAAAAAAGATGTGTCCATGTTGTGTTTTGGGCCATTTCCTTTCGTGGGCGCTAGGCCTACCCACACAAGTGAGGTACCATTTTTATCGGGAGACTTGGGGGAACGATAGGTGGAAGGAAATTTGTGGCTCCTCTCAGATTCCAGAACTTTCTGTCACCGAAATCAGAGGAAAAAGTGTTTTTTTGGCCACATTTTGAGGTTTGCAAAGGATTCTGGGAAACAGAACCTGGTCAGAGCCCCACAAGTCACCCCATCTTGGATTCCCCTAGGTGTCTAGTTTTCAAAAATGCATTGGTTTGCTAGGTTTCCCCAGGTGCCGGCTGAGCAAGAGGCCAAAATCCACAGGTAGGCACTTTGTAAAAAACACCTCTGTTTTCTGTGGAAAAAATGTGATGTGTCCACGTTGTGTTTTGGGCCATTTCCTTTCGTGGGCGCTACGTCTACCCACACAAGTAAGGTACTATTTTTATCGGGAGGCTTGGGGAAATGCTGGGTGGAAGGGAATTTGTGGATCCTCTCAGATTCCAGAACTTTCTGTCACCGAAATGGGAGGAAAAAGCTTTTTTTTGGCCAAATTTTGAGGTTTGCAGAGGATTTTGGGTAATAGAACCTGGTCAGAGCCCCACAAGCCACCCCACTTTGGATTCCCTAGGTGTCTAGTTTTCTAAAATTGCACTGGTTTGCTAGGTTTCCCCAGGTGCCGGCTAAGCAAGAGGCCAAAATCCACAGGTAGACACTTTGTAAAAAGCACCTCTGTTTTCTGTGGAAAAAAAGATGAGTCCACGTTGTGTTTTGGGCCATTTTCTTTCGTGGGCGCTAGGCCTACCCACACAAGTGAGGTACCATTTTTATCGGGAGACTTGGGGGAACGATAGGTGGAAGGAAATTTGTGGCTCCTCTCAGATTCCAGAACTTTCTGTCACCGAAATCAGAGGAAAAAGTGTTTTTTTGGCCACATTTTGAGGTTTGCAAAGGATTCTGGGTAACAGAACCTCATCAGAGCCCCACAAGTCACCCCATCATGGATTTCCCTAGGTGTCTAGTTTTAAAAAATGCGTTGGTTTGCTAGGTTTCCCCAGGTGCCGGCTGAGCAAGAGGCCAAAATCCAAAGGTAGGCACTTTGTAAAAAAACACCTCTGTTTTCTGTGGAAAAAAAGATGTGTCCACGTTGTGTTTTGGGCCATTTCCTTTCGTGGGCGCTAGGCCTACCCACACAAGTGAGGTACCATTTTTATCGGGAGACTTGGGGAAATGATAGGTGGAAGGAAATTTGTGGCTCCTCTCAGATTCCAGAACTTTCTGTTGCCGAAATCAGAGGAAAAAGTGTTTTTTTGGCCACATTTTAAGGTTTGCAAAGGATTCTGGGTAACAGAACCTCGTCAGAGCCCCACAAGTCACCCCACCATGGATTTCCCTAGGTGTCTAGTTTTCAAAAATGCGTTGGTTTGCTAGGTTTCCCCAGGTGCCAGCTGAGCAAGAGGCCAAAATCCACAGGTAGGCACTTTGTAAAAAACACCTCTGTTTTCTGTGGAAAAAATGTGATGTGTCCACGTTGTGTTTTGGGCCATTTCCTTTCGTGGGCGCTACGTCTACCCACACAAGTAAGGTACCATTTTTATCGGGAGGCTTGAGGAAACGCTGGGTGGAAGGGAATTTATGGATCCTCTCAGATTCCAGAACTTTCTGTCACCGAAATGAGAGGAAAAAGCTTTTTTTTGGCCAAATTTTGAGGTTTGCAGAGGATTTTGGGTAATAGAACCTGGTCAGAGCCCCAGAAGCCACCCCACTTTGGATTCCCTAGGTGTCTAGTTTTCAAAAATTGCACTGGTTTGCTAGGTTTCCCCAGGTGCCGGCTAAGCAAGAGGCCAAAATCCACAGGTAGACACTTTGTAAAAAGCACCTCTGTTTTCTGTGGAAAAAAAGATCAGTCCATGTTGTGTTTTGGGCCATTTTCTTTCGTGGGCGCTAGGCCTACCCACACAAGTGAGGTACCATTTTTATCGGGAGACTTGGGGGAACGATAGGTGGAAGGAAATTTGTGGCTCCTCTCAGATTCCAGAACTTTCTGTCACCGAAATCAGAGGAAAAAGTGTTTTTTTGGCCACATTTTGAGGTTTGCAAAGGATTCTGGGTAACAGAACCTCGTCAGAGCCCCACAAGTCACCCCATCATGGATTTCCCTAGGTGTATAGTTTTAAAAAATGCGTTGGTTTGCTAGGTTTCCCCAGGTGCCGGCTGAGCAAGAGGCCAAAATCCAAAGGTAGGGACTTTGTAAAAAAACACCTCTGTTTTCTGTGGAAAAAAAGATGTGTCCACGTTCTGTTTTGGGCCATTTCCTTTCGTGGGCGCTAGGCCTACCCACACAAGTGAGGTACCATTTTTATCGGGAGACTTGGGGGAACGATAGGTGGAAGGAAATTTGTGGCTCCTCTCAGATTCCAGAACTTTCTGTCACCAAAATCAGAGGAAAAAGTGTTTTTTTGGCCACATTTTGAGGTTTGCAAAGGATTCTGGGTAACAGAATCTCGTCAGAGCCCCACAAGTCACCCCATCATGGATTTCAACAGGTGTCTAGTTTTCAAAAATGCGTTGGTTTGCTAGGTTTCCCCAGGTGCCGGCTGAGCAAGAGGCCAAAATCCAAAGGTAGGCACTTTGTAAAAAAACACCTCTGTTTTCTGTGGAAAAAAAGATGTGTCCACGTTGTGTTTTGGGCCATTTCCTTTCGTGGGCGCTAGGCCTACCCACACAAGTGAGGTACCATTTTTATCGGGAGACTTGGGGAAATGATAGGTGGAAGGAAATTTGTGGCTCCTCTCAGATTCCAGAACTTTCTGTTGCCGAAATCAGAGGAAAAAGTGTTTTTTTGGCCACATTTTAAGGTTTGCAAAGGATTCTGGGTAACAGAACCTCGTCAGAGCCCCACAAGTCACCCCATCATGGATTTCCCTAGGTGTCTAGTTTTCAAAAATGCGTTGGTTTGCTAGGTTTCCCCAGGTGCCGGCTGAGCAAGAGGCCAAAATACAAAGGTAGGCACTTTGTAAAAAAACACCTCTGTTTTCTGTTGAAAAAAAGATGTGTCCACGTTGTGTTTTGGGCCATTTCCTTTCGTGGGCGCTAGGCCTACCCACACAAGTGAGGTACCATTTTTATCGGGAGGCTTGGGGGAACGATAGGTGGAAGGAAATTTGTGGCTCCTCTCAGATTCCAGAACTTTCTGTCACCGAAATCAGAGGAAAAAGTGTTTTTTTGGCCAAATTTTGAGGTTTGCAAAGGATTCTGGGTAACAGAACCTGGTCAGAGCCACACAAGTCACCCCATCTTGGATTCCCCTAGGTGTCTAGTTTTCAAAAATGCATTGGTTTGCTAGGTTTCCCCAGGTGCCGGCTGAGCAAGAGGCCAAAATCCACAGGTAGGCACTTTGTAAAAAACACCTCTGTTTTCTGTGGAAAAAATGTGATGTGTCCACGTTGTGTTTTGGGCCATTTCCTTTCGTGGGCGCTACGTCTACCCACACAAGTAAGGTACCATTTTTATCGGGAGGCTTGGGGAAACGCTGGGTGGAAGGGAATTTGTGGATCCTCTCAGATTCCAGAACTTTCTGTCACCGAAATGAGAGGAAAAAGCTTTTTTTTGGCCAAATTTTGAGGTTTGCAGAGGATTTTGGGTAATAGACCCTGGTCAGAGCCCCAGAAGCCACCCCACTTTGGATTCCCTAGGTGTCTAGTTTTCAAAAATTGCACTGGTTTGCTAGGTATCCCCAGGTGCCGGCTAAGCAAGAGGCCAAAATCCACAGGTAGACACTTTGTAAAAAGCACCTCTGTTTTCTGTGGAAAAAAAGATGAGTCCACGTTGTGTTCTGGGCCATTTTCTTTCGTGGGCGCTGGGCCTACCCACACAAGTGAGGTACCATTTTTATCGGGAGACTTGGGGGAACGATAGGTGGAAGGAAATTTGTGGCTCCTCTCAGATTCCAGAACTTTCTGTCACCGAAATCTGAGGAAAAAGTGCGTTTTTGGCCACATTTTGAGGTTTGCAAAGGATTCTGGGTAACAGAACCTCGTCAGAGCCCCACAAGTCACCCCATCATGGATTTCCCTAGGTGTCTAGTTTTCAAAAATGCGTTGGTTTGCTAGGTTTCCCCAGGTGCCGGCTGAGCAAGAGGCCAAAATCCAAAGGTAGGCACTTTGTTAAAAAAACACCTCTGTATTCTGTGGAAAAAAAGATGTGTCCACGTTGTGTTTAGGGCCATTTCCTTTCGTGGGCGCTAGGCCTACCCACACAAGTGAGGTACCATTTTTATCAGGAGACTTGGGGGAACGATAGGTGGAAGGAAATTAGTGGCTCCTCTCAGATTCCAGAACTTTCTGTCACCGAAATCAGAGGAAAAAGTGTTTTTTTGGCCACATTTTGAGGTTTGCAAAGGATTCTGGGTAACAGAACCTCGTCAGAGCCCCACAAGTCACCCCATCATGGATTTCCCTAGGTGTCTAGTTTTAAAAAATGCGTTGGTTTGCTAGGTTTCCCCAGGTGCCGGCTGAGCAAGAGGCCAAAATCCAAAGGTAGGCACTTTGTAAAAAAACACCTCTGTTTTCTGTGGAAAAAAAGATGTGTCCACGTTGTGTTTTGGGCCATTTCCTTTCGTGGGCGCTAGGCCTACCCACACAAGTGAGGTACCATTTTTATCGGGAGACTTGGGGGAACGATAGGTGGAAGGAAATTTGTGGCTCCTCTCAGATTCCAGAACTTTCTGTCACCGAAATCAGAGGAAAAAGTGTTTTTTTGGCCACATTTTGAGGTTTGCAAAGGATTCTGGGTAACAGAATCTCGTCAGAGCCCCACAAGTCACCCCATCATGGATTTCCCTAGGTGTCTAGTTTTCAAAAATGCGTTGGTTTGCTAGGTTTCCCCAGGTGCCGGCTGAGCAAGAGGCCAAAATCCAAAGGTAGGCACTTTGTAAAAAAATTCCTCTGTTTTCTGTGGAAAAAAAGATGTGTCCACGTTGTGTTTTGGGCCATTTCCTTTCGTGGGCGCTAGGCCTACCCACACAAGTGAGGTACCATTTTTATCGGGAGACTTGGGGGAACGATAGGTGGAAGGAAATTTGTGGCTCCTCTCAGATTCCAGAACTTTCTGTTGCCGAAATCAGAGGAAAAAGTGTTTTTTTGGCCACATTTTAAGGTTTGCAAAGGATTCTGGGTAACAGAACCTCGTCAGAGCCCCACAAGTCACCCCATCATGGATTTCCCTAGGTGTCTAGTTTTCAAAAATGCGTTGGTTTGCTAGGTTTCCCCAGGTGCCGGCTGAGCAAGAGGCCAAAATCCAAAGGTAGGCACTTTGTAAAAAAACACCTCTGTTTTCTGTGGAAAAAAAGATGTGTCCACGTTGTGTTTTGGGCCATTTCCTTTCGTGGGCGCTAGGCCTACCCACACAAGTGAGGTACCATTTTTATCGGGAGACTTGGGGGAACGATAGGTGGAAGGAAATTTGTGGCTCCTCTCAGATTCCAGAACTTTCTGTCACCGAAATCAGAGGAAAAAGTGTTTTTTTGGCCATATTTTGAGGTTTGCAAAGGATTCTGGGTAACAGAACCTGGTCACAGCCCCACAAGTCACCCCATCTTGGATTCCCCTAGGTGTCTAGTTTTCAAAAATGCATTGGTTTGCTAGGTTTCCCCAGGTGCCGGCTGAGCAAGAGGCCAAAATCCACAGGTAGGCACTTTGTAAAAAACACCTCTGTTTTCTGTGGAAAAAATGTGATGTGTCCACGTTGTGTTTTGGGCCATTTCCTTTCGTGGGCGCTACGTCTACCCACACAAGTAAGGTACTATTTTTATCGGGAGGCTTGGGGAAATGCTGGGTGGAAGGGAATTTGTGGATCCTCTCAGATTCCAGAACTTTCTGTCACCGAAATGGGAGGAAAAAGCTTTTTTTTGGCCAAATTTTGAGGTTTGCAGAGGATTTTGGGTAATAGAACCTGGTCAGAGCCCCAGAAGCCACCCCACTTTGGATTCCCTAGGTGTCTAGTTTTCTAAAATTGCACTGGTTTGCTAGGTTTCCCCAGGTGCCGGCTAAGCAAGAGGCCAAAATCCACAGGTAGACACTTTGTAAAAAGCACCTCTGTTTTCTGTGGAAAAAAAGATGAGTCCACGTTGTGTTTTGGGCCATTTTCTTTCGTGGGCGCTAGGCCTACCCACACAAGTGAGGTACCATTTTCATCGGGAGACTTGGGGGAACGATAGGTGGAAGGAAATTTGTGGCTCCTCTCAGATTCCAGAACTTTCTGTCACCGAAATCAGACGAAAAAGTGTTTTTTTGGCCACATTTTGAGGTTTGCAAAGGATTCTGGGTAACAGAATCTCGTCAGAGCCCCACAAGTCACCCCATCATGGATTTCCCTAGGTGTCTAGTTTTCAAAAATGCGTTGGTTTGCTAGGTTTCCCCAGGTGCCGGCTGAGCAAGAGGCCAAAATCCAAAGGTAGGCACTTTGTAAAAAAATTCCTCTGTTTTCTGTGGAAAAAAAGATGTGTCCACGTTGTGTTTTGGGCCATTTCCTTTCGTGGGCGCTAGGCCTACCCACACAAGTGAGGTACCATTTTTATCGGGAGACTTGGGGGAATGATAGGTGGAAGGAAATGTGTGGCTCCTCTCAGATTCCAGAACTTTCTGTTGCCGAAATCAGAGGAAAAAGTGTTTTTTTGGCCACATTTTAAGGTTTGCAAAGGATTCTGGTTAACAGAACCTCGTCAGAGCCCCACAAGTCACCCCATCATGGATTTCCCTAGGTGTCTAGTTTTCAAAAATGCGTTGGTTTGCTAGGTTTCCCCAGGTGCCGGCTGAGCAAGAGGCCAAAATCCACAGGTAGGCACTTTGTAAAAAACACCTCTGTTTTCTGTGGAAAAAATGTGATGTGTCCACGTTGTGTTTTGGGCCATTTCCTTTCGTGGGCGCTACGTCTACCCACACAAGTAAGGTACCATTTTTATCGGGAGGCTTGGGGAAACGCTGGGTGGAAGGGAATTTATGGATCCTCTCAGATTCCAGAACTTTCTGTCACCGAAATGAGAGGAAAAAGCTTTTTTTTGGCCTAATTTTGAGGTTTGCAGAGGATTTTGGGTAATAGAACCTGGTCAGAGCCCCAGAAGCCACCCCACTTTGGATTCCCTAGGTGTCTAGTTTTCAAAAATTGCACTGGTTTGCTAGGTTTCCCCAGGTGCCGGCTAAGCAAGAGGCCAAAATGCACAGGTAGACACTTTGTAAAAAGCACCTCTGTTTTCTGTGGAAAAAAAGATGAGTCCACGTTGTGTTTTGGGCCATTTTCTTTCATGGGCGCTAGGCCTACCCACACAAGTGAGGTACCATTTTTATCGGGAGACTTGGGGGAACGATAGGTGGAAGGAAATGTGTGGCTCCTCTCAGATTCCAGAACTTTCTGTCACCGAAATCAGAGGAAAAAGTGTTTTTTTGGCCACATTTTGAGGTTTGCAAAGGATTCTGGGTAACAGAACCTCGTCAGAGCCCCACAAGTCACCCCATCATGGATTTCCCTAGGTGTCTAGTTTTCAAAAATGCATTGGTTTGCTAGGTTTCCCTAGGTGCCGGCTGAGCAAGAGGCCAAAATCCAAAGGTAGGCACTTTGTAAAAAAACACCTCTGTATTCTGTGGAAAAAAAGATGTGTCCACGTTGTGTTTTGGGCCATTTCCTTTCGGGGGCGCTAGGCCTACCCACACAAGTGAGGTACCATTTTTATCGGGAGACTTCGGGGAATGATAGGTGGAAGGAAATTTGTGGCTCCTCTCAGATTCCAGAACTTTCTGTCACCGAAATCAGAGGAAAAAGTGTTTTTTGGCCACATTTTGAGGTTTGCAAAGGATTCTGGGTAACAGAACCTCGTCAGAGCCCCACAAGTCACCCCATCATGGATTTCCCTAGGTGTCTAGTTTTCAAAAATGCATTGGTTTGCTAGGTTTCCCCAGGTGCCGGCTGAGCAAGAGGCCAAAATCCAAAGGTAGGCACTTTGTAAAAAAACACCTCTGTTTTCTGTGGAAAAAAAGATGTGTCCACGTTGTGTTTTGGGCCATTTCCTTTCGTGGGCGCTAGGCCTACCCACACAAGTGAGGTACCATTTTCATCGGGAGACTTGGGGGAACGATAGGTGGAAGGAAATTTGTGGCTCCTCTCAGATTCCAGAACTTTCTGTCACCGAAATCAGACGAAAAAGTGTTTTTTTGGCCACATTTTAAGGTTTGCAAAGGATTCTGGGTAACAGAACCTCGTCAGAGCCCCACAAGTCACCCCATCATGGATTTCCCTAGGTGTCTAGTTTTCAAAAATGCGTTGGTTTGCTAGGTTTCCCCAGGTGCCGGCTGAGCATGAGGCCAAAATCCAAAGGTAGGCACTTTGTAAAAAAACACCTCTGTTTTCTGTGGAAAAAAAGATGTGTCCACGTTGTGTTTTGGGCCATTTCCTTTTGTGGGCACTAGGCCTACCCACACAAGTGAGGTACCATTTTTATCGGGAGACTTGGGGGAACGATAGGTGGAAGGAAATTTGTGGCTCCTCTCAGATTCCAGAACTTTCTGTCACCGAAATCAGAGGAAAAAGTGTTTTTTTGGCCACATTTTGAGGTTTACAAAGGATTCTGGGTAACAGAACCTCGTCAGAGCCCCACAAGTCACCCCATCATGGATTTCCCTAGGTGTCTAGTTTTCAAAAATGCGTTGGTTTGCTAGGTTTCCCCAGGTGCCGGCTGAGCAAGAGGCCAAAATACAAAGGTAGGCACTTTGTAAAAAAACACCTCTGTTTTCTGTTGAAAAAAAGATGTGTCCACGTTGTGTTTTGGGCCATTTCCTTTCGTGGGCGCTAGGCCTACCCACACAAGTGAGGTACCATTTTTATCGGGAGGCTTGGGGGAACGATAGGTGGAAGGAAATTTGTGGCTTCTCTCAGATTCCAGAACTTTCTGTCACCGAAATCAGAGGAAAAAGTGTTTTTTTGGCCAAATTTTGAGGTTTGCAAAGGATTCTGGGTAACAGAACCTGGTCAGAGCCACACAAGTCACCCCATCTTGGATTCCCCTAGGTGTCTAGTTTTCAAAAATGCATTGGTTTGCTAGGTTTCCCCAGGTGCCGGCTGAGCAAGAGGCCAAAATCCACAGGTAGGCACTTTGTAAAAAACACCTCTGTTTTCTGTGGAAAAAATGTGATGTGTCCACGTTGTGTTTTGGGCCATTTCCTTTCGTGGGCGCTACGTCTACCCACACAAGTAAGGTACCATTTTTATCGGGAGGCTTGGGGAAACGCTGGGTGGAAGGGAATTTGTGGATCCTCTCAGATTCCAGAACTTTCTGTCACCGAAATGAGAGGAAAAAGCTTTTTTTTGGCCAAATTTTGAGGTTTGCAGAGGATTTTGGGTAATAGACCCTGGTCAGAGCCCCAGAAGCCACCCCACTTTGGATTCCCTAGGTGTCTAGTTTTCAAAAATTGCACTGGTTTGCTAGGTATCCCCAGGTGCCGGCTAAGCAAGAGGCCAAAATCCACAGGTAGACACTTTGTAAAAAGCACCTCTGTTTTCTGTGGAAAAAAAGATGAGTCCACGTTGTGTTCTGGGCCATTTTCTTTCGTGGGCGCTGGGCCTACCCACACAAGTGAGGTACCATTTTTATCGGGAGACTTGGGGGAACGATAGGTGGAAGGAAATTTGTGGCTCCTCTCAGATTCCAGAACTTTCTGTCACCGAAATCAGAGGAAAAAGTGCGTTTTTGGCCACATTTTGAGGTTTGCAAAGGATTCTGGGTAACAGAACCTCATCAGAGCCCCACAAGTCACCCCATCATGGATTTCCCTAGGTGTCTAGTTTTCAAAAATGCGTTGGTTTGCTAGGTTTCCCCAGGTGCCGGCTGAGCAAGAGGCCAAAATCCAAAGGTAGGCATTTTGTTAAAAAAACACCTCTGTATTCGGTGGAAAAAAAGATGTGTCCACGTTGTGTTTTGGGCCATTTCCTTTCGTGGGCGCTAGGCCTACCCACACAAGTGAGGTACCATTTTTATCAGGAGACTTGGGGGAACGATAGGTGGAAGGTAATTTGTGTCTCCTCTCAGATTCCAGAACTTTCTGTCACCGAAATCAGAGGAAAAAGTGTTTTTTTGGCCACATTTTAAGGTTTGCAAAGGATTCTGGGTAACAGAACCTCGTCAGAGCCCCACAAGTCACCCCATCATGGATTTCCCTAGGTGTCTAGTTTTCAAAAATGCGTTGGTTTGCTAGGTTTCCCCAGGTGCCGGCTGAGCAAGAGGCCAAAATCCAAAGGTAGGCACTTTGTAAAAAAACACCTCTGTTTTCTGTGGAAAAAAAGATGTGTCCATGTTGTGTTTTGGGCCATTTCCTTTCGTGGGCGCTAGGCCTACCCACACAAGTGAGGTACCATTTTTATCGGGAGACTTGGGGGAACGATAGGTGGAAGGAAATTTGTGGCTCCTCTCAGATTCCAGAACTTTCTGTCACCGAAATCAGAGGAAAAAGTGTTTTTTTGGCCACGTTTTGAGGTTTGCAAAGGATTCTGGGAAACAGAACCTGGTCAGAGCCCCACAAGTCACCCCATCTTGGATTCCCCTAGGTGTCTAGTTTTCAAAAATGCATTGGTTTGCTAGGTTTCCCCAGGTGCCGGCTGAGCAAGAGGCCAAAATCCACAGGTAGGCACTTTGTAAAAAACACCTCTGTTTTCTGTGGAAAAAATGTGATGTGTCCACGTTGTGTTTTGGGCCATTTCCTTTCGTGGGCGCTACGTCTACCCACACAAGTAAGGTACTATTTTTATCGGGAGGCTTGGGGAAATGCTGGGTGGAAGGGAATTTGTGGATCCTCTCAGATTCCAGAACTTTCTGTCACCGAAATGGGAGGAAAAAGCTTTTTTTTGGCCAAATTTTTAGGTTTGCAGAGGATTTTGGGTAATAGAACCTGGTCAGAGCCCCACAAGCCATCCCACTTTGGATTCCCTAGGTGTCTAGTTTTCTAAAATTGCACTGGTTTGCTAGGTTTCCCCAGGTGCCGGCTAAGCAAGAGGCCAAAATCCACAGGTAGACACTTTGTAAAAAGCACCTCTGTTTTCTGTGGAAAAAAAGATGAGTCCACGTTGTGTTTTGGCCCATTTTCTTTCGGGGGCGCTAGGCCTACCCACACAAGTGAGGTACCATTTTTATCGGGAGACTTGGGGGAACGATAGGTGGAAGGAAATTTGTGGCTCCTCTCAGATTCCAGAACTTTCTGTCACCGAAATCAGAGGAAAAAGTGTTTTTTTGGCCACATTTTGAGGTTTGCAAAGGATTCTGGGTAACAGAACCTCATCAGAGCCCCACAAGTCACCCCATCATGGATTTCCCTAGGTGTCTAGTTTTAAAAAATGCGTTGGTTTGCTAGGTTTCCCCAGGTGCCGGCTGAGCAAGAGGCCAAAATCCAAAGGTAGGCACTTTGTAAAAAAACACCTCTGTTTTCTGTGGAAAAAAAGATGTGTCCACGTTGTGTTTTGGGCCATTTCCTTTCGTGGGCGCTAGGCCTACCCACACAAGTGAGGTACCATTTTTATCAGGAGACTTGGGGGAACGATAGGTGGAAGGAAATTTGTGTCTCCTCTCAGATTCCAGAACTTTCTGTCACCGAAATCAGAGGAAAAAGTGTTTTTTTGGCCACATTTTAAGGTTTGCAAAGGATTCTGGGTAACAGAACCTCGTCAGAGCCCCACAAGTCACCCCATCATGGATTTCCCTAGGTGTCTAGTTTTCAAAAATGCGTTGGTTTGCTAGGTTTCCCCAGGTGCCGGCTGAGCAAGAGGCCAAAATCCAAAGGTAGGCACTTTGTAAAAAAACACCTCTGTTTTCTGTGGAAAAAAAGATGTGTCCATGTTGTGTTTTGGGCCATTTCCTTTCGTGGGCGCTAGGCCTACCCACACAAGTGAGGTACCATTTTTATCGGGAGACTTGGGGGAACGATAGGTGGAAGGAAATTTGTGGCTCCTCTCAGATTCCAGAACTTTCTGTCACCGAAATCAGAGGAAAAAGTGTTTTTTTGGCCACATTTTGAGGTTTGCAAAGGATTCTGGGAAACAGAACCTGGTCAGAGCCCCACAAGTCACCCCATCTTGGATTCCCCTAGGTGTCTAGTTTTCAAAAATGCATTGGTTTGCTAGGTTTCCCCAGGTGCCGGCTGAGCAAGAGGCCAAAATCCACAGGTAGGCACTTTGTAAAAAACACCTCTGTTTTCTGTGGAAAAAATGTGATGTGTCCACGTTGTGTTTTGGGCCATTTCCTTTCGTGGGCGCTACGTCTACCCACACAAGTAAGGTACTATTTTTATCGGGAGGCTTGGGGACATGCTGGGTGGAAGGGAATTTGTGGATCCTCTCAGATTCCAGAACTTTCTGTCACCGAAATGGGAGGAAAAAGCTTTTTTTTGGCCAAATTTTTAGGTTTGCAGAGGATTTTGGGTAATAGAACCTGGTCAGAGCCCCACAAGCCACCCCACTTTGGATTCCCTAGGTGTCTAGTTTTCTAAAATTGCACTGGTTTGCTAGGTTTCCCCAGGTGCCGGCTAAGCAAGAGGCCAAAATCCACAGGTAGACACTTTGTAAAAAGCACCTCTGTTTTCTGTGGAAAAAAAGATGAGTCCACGTTGTGTTTTGGGCCATTTTCTTTCGTGGGCGCTAGGCCTACCCACACAAGTGAGGTACCATTTTTATCGGGAGACTTGGGGGAACGATAGGTGGAAGGAAATTTGTGGCTCCTCTCAGATTCCAGAACTTTCTGTCACCGAAATCAGAGGAAAAAGTGTTTTTTTGGCCACATTTTGAGGTTTGCAAAGGATTCTGGGTAACAGAACCTCATCAGAGCCCCACAAGTCACCCCATCATGGATTTCCCTAGGTGTCTAGTTTTAAAAAATGCGTTGGTTTGCTAGGTTTCCCCAGGTGCCGGCTGAGCAAGAGGCCAAAATCCAAAGGTAGGCACTTTGTAAAAAAACACCTCTGTTTTCTGTGGAAAAAAAGATGTGTCCACGTTGTGTTTTGGGCCATTTCCTTTCGTGGGCGCTAGGCCTACCCACACAAGTGAGGTACCATTTTTATCAGGAGACTTGGGGGAACGATAGGTGGAAGGAAATTTGTGTCTCCTCTCAGATTCCAGAACTTTCTGTCACCGAAATCAGAGGAAAAAGTGTTTTTTTGGCCACATTTTAAGGTTTGCAAAGGATTCTGGGTAACAGAACCTCGTCAGAGCCCCACAAGTCACCCCATCATGGATTTCCCTAGGTGTCTAGTTTTCAAAAATGCGTTGGTTTGCTAGGTTTCCCCAGGTGCCGGCTGAGCAAGAGGCCAAAATCCAAAGGTAGGCACTTTGTAAAAAAACACCTCTGTTTTCTGTGGAAAAAAAGATGTGTCCATGTTGTGTTTTGGGCCATTTCCTTTCGTGGGCGCTAGGCCTACCCACACAAGTGAGGTACCATTTTTATCGGGAGACTTGGGGGAACGATAGGTGGAAGGAAATTTGTGGCTCCTCTCAGATTCCAGAACTTTCTGTCACCGAAATCAGAGGAAAAAGTGTTTTTTTGGCCACATTTTGAGGTTTGCAAAGGATTCTGGGAAACAGAACCTGGTCAGAGCCCCACAAGTCACCCCATCTTGGATTCCCCTAGGTGTCTAGTTTTCAAAAATGCATTGGTTTGCTAGGTTTCCCCAGGTGCCGGCTGAGCAAGAGGCCAAAATCCACAGGTAGGCACTTTGTAAAAAACACCTCTGTTTTCTGTGGAAAAAATGTGATGTGTCCACGTTGTGTTTTGGGCCATTTCCTTTCGTGGGCGCTACGTCTACCCACACAAGTAAGGTACTATTTTTATCGGGAGGCTTGGGGAAATGCTGGGTGGAAGGGAATTTGTGGATCCTCTCAGATTCCAGAACTTTCTGTCACCGAAATGGGAGGAAAAAGCTTTTTTTTGGCCAAATTTTGAGGTTTGCAGAGGATTTTGGGTAATAGAACCTGGTCAGAGCCCCACAAGCCACCCCACTTTGGATTCCCTAGGTGTCTAGTTTTCTAAAATTGCACTGGTTTGCTAGGTTTCCCCAGGTGCCGGCTAAGCAAGAGGCCAAAATCCACAGGTAGACACTTTGTAAAAAGCACCTCTGTTTTCTGTGGAAAAAAAGATGAGTCCACGTTGTGTTTTGGGCCATTTTCTTTCGTGGGCGCTAGGCCTACCCACACAAGTGAGGTACCATTTTTATCGGGAGACTTGGGGGAACGATAGGTGGAAGGAAATTTGTGGCTCCTCTCAGATTCCAGAACTTTCTGTCACCGAAATCAGAGGAAAAAGTGTTTTTTTGGCCACATTTTGAGGTTTGCAAAGGATTCTGGGTAACAGAACCTCGTCAGAGCCCCACAAGTCACCCCATCATGAATTTCCCTAGGTGTCTAGTTTTAAAAAATGCATTGGTTTGCTAGGTTTCCCCAGGTGCCGGCTGAGCAAGAGGCCAAAATCCAAAGGTAGGCACTTTGTAAAAAAACACCTCTGTTTTCTGTGGAAAAAAAGATGTGTCCACGTTGTGTTTTGGGCCATTTCCTTTCGTGGGCGCTAGGCCTACCCACACAAGTGAGGTACCATTTTTATCGGGAGACTTGGGGGAATGATAGGTGGAAGGAAATTTGTGGCTCCTCTCAGATTCCAGAACTTTCTGTTGCCGAAATCAGAGGAAAAAGTGTTTTTTTGGCCACATTTTAAGGTTTGCAAAGGATTCTGGGTAACAGAACCTCGTCAGAGCCCCACAAGTCACCCCATCATGGATTTCCCTAGGTGTCTAGTTTTCAAAAATGCTTTGGTTTGCTAGGTTTCCCCAGGTGCCGGCTGAGCAAGAGGCCAAAATCCACAGGTAGGCACTTTGTAAAAAACACCTCTGTTTTCTGTGGAAAAAATGTGATGTGTCCACGTTGTGTTTTGGGCCATTTCCTTTCGTGGGCGCTACGTCTACCCACACAAGTAAGGTACCATTTTTATCGGGAGGCTTGGGGAAACGCTGGGTGGAAGGGAATTTATGGATCCTCTCAGATTCCAGAACTTTCTGTCACCGAAATGAGAGGAAAAAGCTTTTTTTTGGCCAAATTTTGAGGTTTGCAGAGGATTTTGGGTAATAGAACCTGGTCAGAGCCCCAGAAGCCACCCCACTTTGGATTCCCTAGGTGTCTAGTTTTCAAAAATTGCACTGGTTTGCTAGGTTTCCCCAGGTGCCGGCTAAGCAAGAGGCCAAAATCCACAGGTAGACACTTTGTAAAAAGCACCTCTGTTTTCTGTGGAAAAAAAGATGAGTCCACGTTGTGTTTTGGGCCATTTCCTTTCGTGGGCGCTAGGCCTACCCACACAAGTGAGGTACCATTTTTATCGGGAGACTTGGGGGAACGATAGGTGGAAGGAAATGTGTGGCTCCTCTCAGATTCCAGAACTTTCTGTCACCAAAATCAGAGGAAAAAGTGTTTTTTTGGCCACATTTTGAGGTTTGCAAAGGATTCTGGGTAACAGAACCTCGTCAGAGCCCCACAAGTCACCCCATCATGGATTTCCCTAGGTGTCTAGTTTTCAAAAATGCATTGGTTTGCTAGGTTTCCCCAGGTGCCGGCTGAGCAAGAGGCCAAAATCCAAAGGTAGGCACTTTGTAAAAAAACACCTCTGTATTCTGTGGAAAAAAAGATGTGTCCACGTTGTGTTTTGGGCCATTTCCTTTCGTGGGCGCTAGGCCTACCCACACAAGTGAGGTACCATTTTTATCGGGAGACTTTGGGGAATGATAGGTGGAAGGAAATTTGTGGCTCCTCTCAGATTCCAGAACTTTCTGTCACCGAAATCAGAGGAAAAAGTGTTTTTTGGCCACATTTTGAGGTTTGCAAAGGATTCTGGGTAACAGAACCTCGTCAGAGCCCCACAAGTCACCCCATCATGGATTTCCCTAGGTGTCTAGTTTTCAAAAATGCATTGGTTTGCTAGGTTTCCCCAGGTGCCGGCTGAGCAAGAGGCCAAAATCCAAAGGTAGGCACTTTGTAAAAAAACACCTCCGTTTTTTGTGGAAAAAAAGATGTGTCCACGTTGTGTTTTGGGCCATTTCCTTTCGTGGGCGCTAGGCCTACCCACACAAGTGAGGTACCATTTTCATCGGGAGACTTGGGGGAACGATAGGTGGAAGGAAATTTGTGGCTCCTCTCAGATTCCAGAACTTTCTGTCACCGAAATCAGAGGAAAAAGTGTTTTTTTGGCCACATTTTAAGGTTTGCAAAGGATTCTGGGTAACAGAACCTCGTCAGAGCCCCACAAGTCACCCCATCATGGATTTCCCTAGGTGTCTAGTTTTCAAAAATGCGTTGGTTTGCTAGGTTTCCCCAGGTGCCGGCTGAGCATGAGGCCAAAATCCAAAGGTAGGCACTTTGTAAAAAAACACCTCTGTTTTCTGTGGAAAAAAAGATATGTCCACGTTGTGTTTTGGGCCATTTCCTTTTGTGGGCGCTAGGCCTACCCACACAAGTGAGGTACCATTTTTATCGGGAGGCTTGGGGGAACGATAGGTGGAAGGAAATTTGTGGCTCCTCTCAGATTCCAGAACTTTCTGTCACCGAAATCAGAGGAAAAAGTGTTTTTTTGGCCAAATTTTGAGGTTTGCAAAGGATTCTGGGTAACAGAACCTGGTCAGAGCCACACAAGTCACCCCATCATGGATTTCCCTAGGTGTCTAGTTTTCAAAAATGCGTTGGTTTGCTAGGTTTCCCCAGGTGCCGGCTGAGCAAGAGGCCAAAATCCAAAGGTAGGCACTTTGTAAAAATACACCTCTGTTTTCTGTGGAAAAAAAGATGTGTCCACGTTGTGTTTTGGGCCATTTCCTTTCGTGGGCGCTAGGCCTACCCACACAAGTGAGGTACCATTTTTATCGGGAGACTTGGGGGAACGATAGGTGGAAGGAAATTTGTGGCTTCTCTCAGATTCCAGAACTTTCTGTCACCGAAATCAGAGGAAAAAGTGTTTTTTTGGCCACATTTTGAGGTTTGCAAAGGATTCTGGGTAACAGAACCTGGTCAGAGCCCCACAAGTCACCCCATCTTGGATTCCCCTAGGTGTCTAGTTTTCAAAAATGCATTGGTTTGCTAGGTTTCCCCAGGTGCCGGCTGAGCAAGAGGCCAAAATCCACATTTAGGCACTTTGTAAAAAACACCTCTGTTTTCTGTGGAAAAAATGTGATGTGTCCACGTTGTGTTTTGGGCCATTTCCTTTCGTGGGCGCTACGTCTACCCACACAAGTAAGGTACTATTTTTATCGGGAGGCTTGGGGAAATGCTGGGTGGAAGGGAATTTGTGGATCCTCTCAGATTCCAGAACTTTCTGTCACCGAAATGGGAGGAAAAAGCTTTTTTTTGGCCAAATTTTGAGGTTTGCAGAGGATTTTGGGTAATAGAACCTGGTCAGAGCCCCACAAGCCACCCCACTTTGGATTCCCTAGGTGTCTAGTTTTCTAAAATTGCACTGGTTTGCTAGGTTTCCCCAGGTGCCGGCTAAGCAAGAGGCCAAAATCCACAGGTAGACACTTTGTAAAAAGCACCTATGTTTTCTGTGGAAAAAAAGATGAGTCCACGTTGTGTTTTGGGCCATTTTCTTTCGTGGACGCTAGGCCTACCCACACAAGTGAGGTACCATTTTTATCGGGAGACTTGGGGGAACGATAGGTGGAAGGAAATTTGTGGCTCCTCTCAGATTCCAGAACTTTCTGTCACCGAAATCAGAGGAAAAAGTGTTTTTTTGGCCACATTTTGAGGTTTGCAAAGGATTCTGGGTAACAGAACCTCGTCAGAGCCCCACAAGTCACCCCATCATGGATTTCCCTAGGTGTCTAGTTTTAAAAAATGCGTTGGTTTGCTAGGTTTCCCCAGGTGCCGGCTGAGCAAGAGGCCAAAATCCAAAGGTAGGCACTTTGTAAAAAAACACCTCTGTTTTCTGTGGAAAAAAAGATGTGTCCACGTTGTGTTTTGGGCCATTTCCTTTCGTGGGCGCTAGGCCTACCCACAAAAGTGAGGTACCATTTTTATCGGGAGACTTGGGGGAACGATAGGTGGAAGGAAATTTGTGGCTCCTCTCAGATTCCAGAACTTTCTGTCACCGAAATCAGAGGAAAAAGTGTTTTTTTGGCCACATTTTGAGGTTTGCAAAGGATTCTGGGTAACAGAATCTCGTCAGAGCCCCACAAGTCACCCCATCATGGATTTGCCTAGGTGTCTAGTTTTCAAAAATGCGTTGGTTTGCTAGGTTTCCCCAGGTGCCGGCTGAGCAAGAGGCCAAAATCCAAAGGTAGGCACTTTGTAAAAAAACTCCTCTGTTTTCTGTGGAAAAAAAGATGTGTCCACGTTGTGTTTTGGGCCATTTCCTTTCGTGGGCGCTAGGCCTACCCACACAAGTGAGGTACCATTTTTATCGGGAGACTTGGGGGAATGATAGGTGGAAGGAAATTTGTGGCTCCTCTCAGATTCCAGAACTTTCTGTTGCCGAAATCAGAGGAAAAAGTGTTTTTTTGGCCACATTTTAAGGTTTGCAAAGGATTATGGGTAACAGAACCTCGTCAGAGCCCCACAAGTCACCCCATCATGGATTTCCCTAGGTGTCTAGTTTTCAAAAATGCGTTGGTTTGCTAGGTTTCCCCAGGTGCCGGCTGAGCAAGAGGCCAAAATCCACAGGTAGGCACTTTGTAAAAAACACCTCTGTTTTCTGTGGAAAAAATGTGATGTGTCCACGTTGTGTTTTGGGCCATTTCCTTTCGTGGGCGCTACGTCTACCCACACAAGTAAGGTACCATTTTTATCGGGAGGCTTGGGGAAATGCTGGGTGGAAGGGAATTTATGGATCCTCTCAGATTCCAGAACTTTCTGTCACCGAAATGAGAGGAAAAAGCTTTTTTTTGGCCAAATTTTGAGGTTTGCAGAGGATTTTGGGTAATAGAGCCTGGTCAGAGCCCCAGAAGCCACCCCACTTTGGATTCCCTAGGTGTCTAGTTTTCAAAAATTGCACTGGTTTGCTAGGTTTCCCCAGGTGCCGGCTAAGCAAGAGGCCAAAATCCACAGGTAGACACTTTGTAAAAAGCACCTCTGTTTTCTGTGGAATAAAAGATGAGTCCACGTTGTGTTTTGGGCCATTTTCTTTCGTGGGCGCTAGGCCTACCCACACAGGTGAGGTACCATTTTTATCGGGAGACTTGGGGGGAACGATAGGTGGAAGGAAATGTGTGGCTCCTCTCAGATTCCAGAACTTTCTGTCACCGAAATCAGAGGAAAAAGTGTTTTTTTGGCCACATTTTGAGGTTTGCAAAGGATTCTGGGTAACAGAACCTCGTCAGAGCCCCACAAGTCACCCCATCATGGATTTCCCTAGGTGTCTAGTTTTCAAAAATGCATTGGTTTGCTAGGTTTCCCCAGGTGCCGGCTGAGCAAGAGGCCAAAACCCAAAGGTAGGCACTTTGTAAAAAAACACCTCTGTATTCTGTGGAAAAAAAGATGTGTCCACGTTGTGTTTTGGGCCATTTCCTTTCGTGGGCGCTAGGCCTACCCACACAAGTGAGGTACCATTTTTATCGGGAGACTTCGGGGAATGATAGGTGGAAGGAAATTTGTGGCTCCTCTCAGATTCCAGAACTTTCTGTCACCGAAATCAGAGGAAAAAGTGTTTTTTGGCCACATTTTGAGGTTTGCAAAGGATTCTGGGTAACAGAACCTCGTCAGAGCACCACAAGTCAACCCCATCATGGATTTCCCTAGGTGTCTAGTTTTCAAAAATGCATTGGTTTGCTAGGTTTCCCCAGGTGCCGGCTGAGCAAGAGGCCAAAATCCAAAGGTAGGCACTTTGTAAAAAAACACCTCTGTTTTCTGTGGAAAAAAAGATGTGTCCATGTTGTGTTTTGGGCCATTTCCTTTCGTGGGCGCTAGGCCTACCCACACAAGTGAGGTACCATTTTCATCGGGAGACTTGGGGGAACGATAGGTGGAAGGAAATTTGTGGCTCCTCTCAGATTCCAGAACTTTCTGTCACCGAAATCAGACGAAAAAGTGTTTTTTTGGCCACATTTTAAGGTTTGCAAAGGATTCTGGGTAACAGAACCTCGTCAGAGCCCCACAAGTCACCCCATCATGGATTTCCCTAGGTGTCTAGTTTTCAAAAATGCGTTGGTTTGCTAGGTTTCCCCAGGTGCCGGCTGAGCATGAGGCCAAAATCCAAAGGTAGGCACTTTGTAAAAAAACACCTCTGTTTTCTGTGGAAAAAAAGATGTGTCCACGTTGTGTTTTGGGCCATTTCCTTTCGTGGGCGCTACGTCTACCCACACAAGTAAGGTACCATTTTTATCGGGAGGCTTGGGGAAACGCTGGGTGGAAGGGAATTTGTGGATCCTCTCAGATTCCAGAACTTTCTGTCACCGAAATGAGAGGAAAAAGCTTTTTTTTGGCAAAATTTTGAGGTTTGCAGAGGATTTTGGGTAATAGACCCTGGTCAGAGCCCCAGAAGCCACCCCACTTTGGATTCCCTAGGTGTCTAGTTTTCAAAAATTGCACTGGTTTGCTAGGTTTCCCCAGGTGCCGGCTAAGCAAGAGGCCAAAATCCACAGGTGGACACTTTGTAAAAAGCACCTCTGTTTTCTGTGGAAAAAAAGATGAGTCCACGTTGTGTTTTGGGCCATTTTCTTTCGTGGGCGCTAGGCCTACCCACACAAGTGAGGTACCATTTTTATCGGGAGACTTGGGGGAACGATAGGTGGAAGGAAATTTGTGGCTCCTCTCAGATTCCAGAACTTTCTGTCACCGAAATCAGAGGAAAAAGTGCTTTTTTGGCCACATTTTGAGTTTTGCAAAGGATTCTGGGTAACAGAACCTCGTCAGAGCCCCACAAGTCACACCATCATGGATTTCCCTAGGTGTCTAGTTTTCAAAAATGCGTTGGTTTGCTAGGTTTCCCCAGGTGCCGGCTGAGCAAGAGGCCAAAATCCAAAGGTAGGCACTTTGTTAAAAAAACACCTCTGTATTCTGTGGAAAAAAAGATGTGTCCACGTTGTGTTTTGGGCCATTTCCTTTCGTGGGCGCTAGGCCTACCCACACAAGTGAGGTACCATTTTTATCAGGAGACTTGGGGGAACGATAGGTGGGAGGAAATTTGTGTCTCCTCTCAGATTCCAGAACTTTCTGTCACCGAAATCAGAAGAAAAAGTGTTTTTTTGGCCACATTTTAAGGTTTGCAAAGGATTCTGGGTAACAGAACCTCGTCAGAGCCCCACAAGTCACCCCATCATGGATTTCCCTAGGTGTCTAGTTTTCAAAAATGCGTTGGTTTGCTAGGTTTCCCCAGGTGCCGGCTGAGGAAGAGGCCAAAATCCAAAGGTAGGCACTTTGTAAAAAAACACCTCTGTTTTCTGTGGAAAAAAAGATGTGTCCACGTTGTGTTTTGGGCCATTTCCTTTCGTGGGCGCTAGGCCTACCCACACAAGTGAGGTACCATTTTCATCGGGAGACTTGGGGGAACGATAGGTGGAAGGAAATTTGTGGCTCCTCTCAGATTCCAGAACTTTCTGTCACCGAAATCAGACGAAAAAGTGTTTTTTTGGCCACATTTTAAGGTTTGCAAAGGATCCTGGGTAACAGAACCTCGTCAGAGCCCCACAAGTCACCCCATCATGGATTTCCCTAGGTGTCTAGTTTTCAAAAATGCGTTGGTTTGCTAGGTTTCCCCAGGTGCCGACTGAGCATGAGGCCAAAATCCAAAGGTAGGCACTTTGTAAAAAAACACCTCTGTTTTCTGTGGAAAAAAAGATGTGTCCACGTTGTGTTTTGGGCCATTTCCTTTTGTGGGCGCTAGGCCTACCCACACAAGTGAGGTACCATTTTTATCGGGAGACTTGGGGGAACAATAGGTGGAAGGAAATTTGTGGCTCCTCTCAGATTCCAGAACTTTCTGTCACCGAAATCAGAGGAAAAAGTGTTTTTTTGGCCACATTTTGAGGTTTACAAAGGATTCTGGGTAACAGAACCTCGTCAGAGCCCCACAAGTCACCCCATCATGGATTTCCCTAGGTGTCTAGTTTTCAAAAATGCGTTGGTTTGCTAGGTTTCCCCAGGTGCCGGCTGAGCAAGAGGCCAAAATACAAAGGTAGGCACTTTGTAAAAAAACACCTCTGTTTTCTGTTGAAAAAAAGATGTGTCCACGTTGTGTTTTGGGCCATTTCCTTTCGTGGGCGCTAGGCCTACCCACACAAGTGAGGTACCATTTTTATCGGGAGGCTTGGGGGAACGATAGGTGGAAGGAAATTTGTGGCTCCTCTCAGATTCCAGAACTTTCTGTCACCGAAATCAGAGGAAAAAGTGTTTTTTTGGCCAAATTTTGAGGTTTGCAAAGGATTCTGGGTAACAGAACCTGGTCAGAGCCACACAAGTCACCCCATCTTGGATTCCCCTAGGTGTCTAGTTTTCAAAAATGCATTGGTTTGCTAGGTTTCCCCAGGTGCCGGCTGAGCAAGAGGCCAAAATCCACAGGTAGGCACTTTGTAAAAAACACCTCTGTTTTCTGTGGAAAAAATGTGATGTGTCCACGTTGTGTTTTGGGCCATTTCCTTTCGTGGGCGCTACGTCTACCCACACAAGTAAGGTACCATTTTTATCGGGAGGCTTGGGGAAACGCTGGGTGGAAGGGAATTTGTGGATCCTCTCAGATTCCAGAACTTTCTGTCACCGAAATGAGAGGAAAAAGCTTTTTTTTGGCCAAATTTTGAGGTTTGCAGAGGATTTTGGGTAATAGACCCTGGTCAGAGCCCCAGAAGCCACCCCACTTTGGATTCCCTAGGTGTCTAGTTTTCAAAAATTGCACTGGTTTGCTAGGTATCCCCAGGTGCCGGCTAAGCAAGAGGCCAAAATCCACAGGTAGACACTTTGTAAAAAGCACCTCTGTTTTCTGTGGAAAAAAAGATGAGTCCACGTTGTGTTCTGGGCCATTTTCTTTCGTGGGCGCTGGGCCTACCCACACAAGTGAGGTACCATTTTTATCGGGAGACTTGGGGGAACGATAGGTGGAAGGAAATTTGTGGCTCCTCTCAGATTCCAGAACTTTCTGTCACCGAAATCAGAGGAAAAAGTGTGTTTTTGGCCACATTTTGAGGATTGCAAAGGATTCTGGGTAACAGAACCTCATCAGAGCCCCACAAGTCACCCCATCATGGATTTCCCTAGGTGTCTAGTTTTCAAAAATGCGTTGGTTTGCTAGGTTTCCCCAGGTGCCGGCTGAGCAAGAGGCCAAAATCCAAAGGTAGGCACTTTGTAAAAAAACACCTCTGTTTTCTGTGGAAAAAAAGATGTGTCCATGTTGTGTTTTGGGCCATTTCCTTTCGTGGGCGCTACGTCTACCCACACAAGTGAGGTTCCATTTTTATTGGGAGACTTGGGGGAACGATAGGTGGAAGGAAATTTGTGTCTCCTCTCAGATTCCAGAACTTTCTGTCACCGAAATGAGAGGAAAAAGCTTTTTTTTGGCCAAATTTTGAGGTTTGCAGAGGATTTTGGGTAATAGACCCTGGTCAGAGCCCCAGAAGCCACCCCACTTTGGATTCCCTAGGTGTCTAGTTTTCAAAAATTGCACTGGTTTGCTAGGTTTCCCCAGGTGCCGGCTAAGCAAGAGGCCAAAATCCACAGGTGGACACTTTGTAAAAAGCACCTCTGTTTTCTGTGGAAAAAAAGATGAGTCCACGTTGTGTTTTGGGCCATTTTCTTTCGTGGGCGCTAGGCCTACCCACACAAGTGAGGTACCATTTTTATCGGGAGACTTGGGGGAACGATAGGTGGAAGGAAATTTGTGGCTCCTCTCAGATTCCAGAACTTTCTGTCACCGAAATCAGAGGAAAAAGTGCTTTTTTGGCCACATTTTGAGTTTTGCAAAGGATTCTGGGTAACAGAACCTCGTCAGAGCCCCACAAGTCACCCCATCATGGATTTCCCTAGGTGTCTAGTTTTCAAAAATGCGTTGGTTGGCTAGGTTTCCCCAGGTGCCGGCTGAGCAAGAGGCCAAAATCCAAAGGTAGGCACTTTGTTAAAAAAACACCTCTGTATTCTGTGGAAAAAAAGATGTGTCCACGTTGTGTTTTGGGCCATTTCCTTTCGTGGGCGCTAGGCCTACCCACACAAGTGAGGTACCATTTTTATCAGGAGACTTGGGGGAACGATAGGTGGAAGGAAATTTGTGTCTCCTCTCAGATTCCAGAACTTTCTGTCACCGAAATCAGAGGAAAAAGTGTTTTTTTGGCCACATTTTGAGGTTTGCAAAGGATTCTGGGTAACAGAATCTCGTCAGAGCCCCACAAGTCACCCCATCATGGATTTCCCTAGGTGTCTAGTTTTCAAAAATGCGTTGGTTTGCTAGGTTTCCCCAGGTGCCGGCTGAGCAAGAGGCCAAAATCCAAAGGTAGGCACTTTGTAAAAAAACACCTCTGTTTTCTGTGGAAAAAAAGATGTGTCCACATTGTGTTTTGGGCCATTTCCTTTCGTGGGCGCTACGCCTACCCACACAAGTGAGGTACCATTTTTATCGGGAGACTTGGGGGAATGATAGGTGGAAGGAAATTTGTGGTTCCTCTCAGATTCCAGAACTTTCTGTTGCCGAAATCAGAGGAAAAAGTGTTTTTTTGGCCACATTTTAAGGTTTGCAAAGGATTCTGGGTAACAGAACCTCGTCAGAGCCCCACAAGTCACCCCATCATGGATTTCCCTAGGTGTCTAGTTTTCAAAAATGCGTTGGTTTGCTAGGTTTCCCCAGGTGCCGGCTGAGCAAGACGCCAAAATCCACAGGTAGGCACTTTGTAAAAAACACCTCTGTTTTCTGTGGAAAAAATGTGATGTGTCCACGTTGTGTTTTGGGCCATTTCCTTTCGTGGGCGCTACGTCTACCCACACAAGTAAGGTACCATTTTTATCGGGAGGCTTGGGGAAACGCTGGGTGGAAGGGAATTTATGGATCCTCTCAGATTCCAGAACTTTCTGTCACCGAAATGAGAGGAAAAAGCTTTTTTTTGGCCAAATTTTGAGGTTTGCAGAGGATTTTGGGTAATAGAACCTGGTCAGAGCCCCAGAAGCCACCCCACTTTGGATTCCCTAGGTGTCTAGTTTTCAAAAATTGCACTGGTTTGCTAGGTTTCCCCAGGTGCCGGCTAAGCAAGAGGCCAAAATCCACAGGTAGACACTTTGTAAAAAGCACCTCTGTTTTCTGTGGAAAAAAAGATGAGTCCACGTTGTGTTTTGGGCCATTTTCTTTCGTGGGCGCTAGGCCTACCCACACAAGTGAGGTACCATTTTTATCGGGAGACTTGGGGGAACGATAGGTGGAAGGAAATGTGTGGCTCCTCTCAGATTCCAGAACTTTCTGTCACCGAAATCTGAGGAAAAAGTGTTTTTTTGGCCACATTTTGAGGTTTGCAAAGGATTCTGGGTAACAGAACCTCGTCAGAGCCCCACAAGTCACCCCATCATGGATTTCCCTAGGTGTCTAGTTTTCAAAAATGCATTGGTTTGCTAGGTTTCCCCAGGTGCCGGCTGAGCAAGAGGCCAAAATCCAAAGGTAGGCACTTTGTAAAAAAACACCTCTGTATTCTGTGGAAAAAAAGATGTGTCCACGTTGTGTTTTGGGCCATTTCCTTTCGTGGGCGCTAGGCCTACCCACACAAGGGAGGTACCATTTTTATCGGGATACTTCGGGGAATGATAGGTGGAAGGAAATTTGTGGCTCCTCTCAGATTCCAGAACTTTCTGTCACCGAAATCAGATGAAAAAGTGTTTTTTGGCCACATTTTGAGGTTTGCAAAGGATTCTGGGTAACAGAACCTCGTCAGAGCCCCACAAGTCACCCCATCATGGATTTCCCTAGGTGCCTAGTTTTCAAAAATGCATTGGTTTGCTAGGTTTCCCCAGGTGCCGGCTGAGCAAGAGGCCAAAATCCAAAGGTAGGCACTTTGTAAAAAAACACCTCTGTTTTCTGTGGAAAAAAAGATGTGTCCACGTTGTGTTTTGGGCCATTTCCTTTCGTGGGCGCTAGGCCTACCCACACAAGTGAGGTACCATTTTCATCGGGAGACTTGGGGGAACGATAGGTGGAAGGAAATTTGTGGCTCCTCTCAGATTCCAGAACTTTCTGTCACCGAAATCAGACGAAAAAGTGTTTTTTTGGCCACATTTTAAGGTTTGCAAAGGATTCTGGGTAACAGAACCTCATCAGAGCCCCACAAGTCACCCCATCATGGATTTCCCTAGGTGTCTAGTTTTCAAAAATGCGTTGGTTTGCTAGGTTTCCCCAGGTGCCGGCTGAGCATGAGGCCAAAATCCAAAGGTAGGCACTTTGTAAAAAAACACCTCTGTTTTCTGTGGAAAAAAAGATGTGTCCACGTTGTGTTTTGGGCCATTTCCTTTTGTGGGCGCTAGGCCTACCCACACAAGTGAGGTACCATTTTTATCGGGAGACTTGGGGGAACGATAGGTGGAAGGAAATTTGTGGCTCCTCTCAGATTCCAGAACTTTCTGTCACCGAAATCAGAGGAAAAAGTGTTTTTTTGGCCACATTTTGAGGTTTACAAAGGATTCTGGGTAACAGAATCTCGTCAGAGCCCCACAAGTCACCCCATCATGGATTTCCCTAGGTGTCTAGTTTTCAAAAATGCGTTGGTTTGCTAGGTTTCCCCAGGTGCCGGCTGAGCAAGAGGCCAAAATACAAAGGTAGGCACTTTGTAAAAAAACACCTCTGTTTTCTGTTGAAAAAAAGATGTGTCCACGTTGTGTTTTGGGCCATTTCCTTTCGTGGGCGCTAGGCCTACCCACACAAGTGAGGTACCATTTTTATCGGGAGGCTTGGGGGAACGATAGGTGGAAGGAAATTTGTGGCTCCTCTCAGATTCCAGAACTTTCTGTCACCGAAATCAGAGGAAAAAGTGTTTTTTTGGCCAAATTTTGAGGTTTGCAAAGGATTCTGGGTAACAGAACCTGGTCAGAGCCACACAAGTCACCCCATCTTGGATTCCCCTAGGTGTCTAGTTTTCAAAAATGCATTGGTTTGCTAGGTTTCCCCAGGTGCCGGCTGAGCAAGAGGCCAAAATCCACAGGTAGGCACTTTGTAAAAAACACCTCTGTTTTCTGTGGAAAAAATGTGATGTGTCCACGTTGTGTTTTGGGCCATTTCCTTTCGTGGGCGCTACGTCTACCCACACAAGTAAGGTACCATTTTTATCGGGAGGCTTGGGGAAACGCTGGGTGGAAGGGAATTTGTGGATCCTCTCAGATTCCAGAACTTTCTGTCACCGAAATGAGAGGAAAAAGCTTTTTTTTGGCCAAATTTTGAGGTTTGCAGAGGATTTTGGGTAATAGACCCTGGTCAGAGCCCCAGAAGCCACCCCACTTTGGATTCCCTAGGTGTCTAGTTTTCAAAAATTGCACTGGTTTGCTAGGTTTCCCCAGGTGCCGGCTAAGCAATAGGCCAAAATCCACAGGTGGACACTTTGTAAAAAGCACCTCTGTTTTCTGTGGAAAAAAAGATGAGTCCACGTTGTGTTTTGGGCCATTTTCTTTCGTGGGCGCTAGGCTTACCCACACAAGTGAGGTACCATTTTTATCGGGAGACTTGGGGGAACGATAGGTGGAAGGAAATGTGTGGCTCCTCTCAGATTCCAGAACTTTCTGTCACCGAAATCAGAGGAAAAAGTGTTTTTTTGGCCACATTTTGAGGTTTGCAAAGGATTCTGGGTAACAGAACCTCGTCAGAGCCCCACAAGTCACCCCATCATGGATTTCCCTAGGTGTCTAGTTTTCAAAAATGCATTGGTTTGCTAGGTTTCCCCAGGTGCCGGCTGAGCAAGAGGCCAAAATCCAAAGGTAGGCACTTTGTAAAAAAACACCTCTGTATTCTGTGGAAAAAAAGATGTGTCCACGTTGTGTTTTGGGCCATTTCCTTTCGTGGGCGCTAGGCCTACCCACACAAGTGAGGTACCATTTTTATCGGGAGACTTCGGGGAATGATAGGTGGAAGGAAATTTGTGGCTCCTCTCAGATTCCAGAACTTTCTGTCACCGAAATCAGAGGAAAAAGTGTTTTTTGGCCACATTTTGAGGTTTGCAAAGGATTCTGGGTAACAGAACCTCGTCAGAGCCCCACAAGTCACCCCATCATGGATTTCCCTAGGTGTCTAGTTTTCAAAAATGCATTGGTTTGCTAGGTTTCCCCAGGTGCCGGCTGAGCAAGAGGCCAAAATCCAAAGGTAGGCACTTTGTAAAAAAACACCTCTGTTTTCTGTGGAAAAAAAGATGTGTCCACGTTGTGTTTTGGGCCATTTCCTTTCGTGGGCGCTAGGCCTACCCACACAAGTGAGGTACCATTTTCATCGGGAGACTTGGGGGAACGACAGGTGGAAGGAAATTTGTGGCTCCTCTCAGATTCCAGAACTTTCTGTCACCGAAATCAGACGAAAAAGTGTTTTTTTGGCCACATTTTAAGGTTTGCAAAGGATTCTGGGTAACAGAACCTCGTCAGAGCCCCACAAGTCACCCCATCATGGATTTCCCTAGGTGTCTAGTTTTCAAAAATGCGTTGGTTTGCTAGGTTTCCCCAGGTGCCGGCTGAGCATGATGCCAAAATCCAAAGGTAGGCACTTTGTAAAAAAACACCTCTGTTTTCTGTGGAAAAAAAGATGTGTCCACGTTGTGTTTTGGGCCATTTCCTTTTGTGGGCGCTAGGCCTACCCACACAAGTGAGGTACCATTTTTATCGGGAGACTTGGGGGAACGATAGGTGGAAGGAAATTTGTGGCTCCTCTCAGATTCCAGAACTTTCTGTCACCGAAATCAGAGGAAAAAGTGTTTTTTTGGCCACATTTTGAGGTTTACAAAGGATTCTGGGTAACAGAACCTCGTCAGAGCCCCACAAGTCACCCCATCATGGATTTCCCTAGGTGTCTAGTTTTCAAAAATGCTTTGGTTTGCTAGGTTTCCCCAGGTGCCGGCTGAGCAAGAGGCCAAAATACAAAGGTAGGCACTTTGTAAAAAAACACCTCTGTTTTCTGTTGAAAAAAAGATGTGTCCACGTTGTGTTTTGGCCCATTTCCGTTCGTGGGCGCTAGGCCTACCCACACAAGTGAGGTACCATTTTTATCGGGAGGCTTGGGGGAACGATAGGTGGAAGGAAATTTGTGTCTCCTCTCAGATTCCAGAACTTTCTGTCACCGAAATCAGAGGAAAAAGTGTTTTTTTGTCCAAATTTTGAGGTTTGCAAAGGATTCTGGGTAACAGAACCTGGTCAGAGCCACACAAGTCACCCCATCTTGGATTCACCTAGGTGTCTAGTTTTCAAAAATGCATTGGTTTGCTAGGTTTCCCCAGGTGCCGGCTGAGCAAGAGGCCAAAATCCACAGGTAGGCACTTTGTAAAAAACACCTCTGTTTTCTGTGGAAAAAATGTGATGTGTCCACGTTGTGTTTTGGGCCATTTCCTTTCGTGGGCGCTACGTCTACCCACACAAGTAATGTACCATTTTTATCGGGAGGCTTGGGGAAACGCTGGGTGGAAGGGAATTTGTGGATCCTCTCAGATTCCAGAACTTTCTGTCACCGAAATGAGAGGAAAAAGCTTTTTTTTGGCAAAATTTTGAGGTTTGCAGAGGATTTTGGGTAATAGACCCTGGTCAGAGCCCCAGAAGCCACCCCACTTTGGATTCCCTAGGTGTCTAGTTTTCAAAAATTGCACTGGTTTGCTAGGTTTCCCCAGGTGCCGGCTAAGCAAGAGGCCAAAATCCACAGGTAGACACTTTGTAAAAAGCACCTCTGTTTTCTGTGGAAAAAAAGATGAGTCCACGTTGTGTTTTGGGCCATTTTCTTTCGTGGGCGCTAGGCCTACCCACACAAGTGAGGTACCATTTTTATCGGGAGACTTGGGGGAACGATAGGTGGAAGGAAATGTGTGGCTCGTCTCAGATTCCAGAACTTTCTGTCACCGAAATCAGAGGAAAAAGTGTTTTTTTGGCCACATTTTGAGGTTTGCAAAGGATTCTGGGTAACAGAACCTCGTCAGAGCCCCACAAGTCACCCCATCATGGATTTCCCTAGGTGTCTAGTTTTCAAAAATGCATTGGTTTGCTAGGTTTCCCCAGGTGCCGGCTGAGCAAGAGGCCAAAATCCAAAGGTAGGCACTTTGTAAAAAAACACCTCTGTATTCTGTGGAAAAAAAGATGTGTCCACGTTGTGTTTTGGGCCATTTCCTTTCGTGGGCGCTAGGCCTACCCACACAAGTGAGGTACCATTTTTATCGGGAGACTTCGGGGAATGATAGGTGGAAGGAAATTTGTGTCTCCTCTCAGATTCCAGAACTTTCTGTCACCGAAATCAGAGGAAAAAGTGTTTTTTGGCCACATTTTGAGGTTTGCAAAGGATTCTGGGTAACAGAACCTCGTCAGAGCCCCACAAGTCACCCCATCATGGATTTCCCTAGGTGTCTAGTTTTCAAAAATGCATTGGTTTGCTAGGTTTCCCCAGGTGCCGGCTGAGCAAGAGGCCAAAATCCAAAGGTAGGCACTTTGTAAAAAAACACCTCTGTTTTCTGTGGAAAAAAAGATGTGTCCACGTTGTGTTTTGGGCCATTTCCTTTCGTGGGCGCTAGGCCTACCCACACAAGTGAGGTACCATTTTCATCGGGAGACTTGGGGGAACGATAGATGGAAGGAAATTTGTGGCTCCTCTCAGATTCCAGATCTTTCTGTCACCGAAATCAGACGAAAAAGTGTTTTTTTGGCCACATTTTAAGGTTTGCAAAGGATTCTGGGTAACAGAACCTCGTCAGAGCCCCACAAGTCACCCCATCATGGATTTCCCTAGGTGTCTAGTTTTCAAAAATGCGTTGGTTTGCTAGGTTTCCCCAGGTGCCGGCTGAGCATGAGGCCAAAATCCGAAGGTAGGCACTTTGTAAAAAAACACCTCTGTTTTCTGTGGAAAAAAAGATGTGTCCACGTTGTGTTTTGGGCCATATCCTTTTGTGGGCGCTAGGCCTACCCACACAAGTGAGGTACCATTTTTATCGGGAGACTTGGGGGAACGATAGGTGGAAGGAAATTTGTGGCTCCTCTCAGATTCCAGAACTTTCTGTCACCGAAATCAGAGGAAAAAGTGTTTTTTTGGCCACATTTTGAGGTTTACAAAGGATTCTGGGTAACAGAACCTCGTCAGAGCCCCACAAGTCACCCCATCATGGATTTCCCTAGGTGTCTAGTTTTCAAAAATGCGTTGGTTTGCTAGGTTTCCCCAGGTGCCGGCTGAGCAAGAGGCCAAAATACAAAGGTAGGCACTTTGTAAAAAAACACCTCTGTTTTCTGTTGAAAAAAAGATGTGTCCACGTTGTGTTTTGGGCCATTTCCTTTCGTGGGCGCTAGGCCTACCCACACAAGTGAGGTACCATTTTTATCGGGAGGCTTGGGGGAACGATAGGTGGAAGGAAATTTGTGGCTCCTCTCAGATTCCAGAACTTTCTGTCACCGAAATCCGAGGAAAAAGTGTTTTTTTGGCCACATTTTGAGGTTTGCAAAGGATTCTGGGTAACAGAACCTGGTCAGAACCACACAAGTCACCCCATCTTGGATTCCCCTAGGTGTCTAGTTTTCAAAAATGCATTGGTTTGCTAGGTTTCCCCAGGTGCCGGCTGAGCAAGAGGCCAAAATCCACAGGTAGGCACTTTGTAAAAAACACCTCTGTTTTCTGTGGAAAAAATGTGATGTGTCCACGTTGTGTTTTGGGCCATTTCCTTTCGTGGGCGCTACGTCTACCCACACAAGTAAGGTACCATTTTTATCGGGAGGCTTGGGGAAACGCTGGGTGGAAGGGAATTTGTGGATCCTCTCAGATTCCAGAACTTTCTGTCACCGAAATGAGAGGAAAAAGCTTTTTTTTGGCAAAATTTTGAGGTTTGCAGAGGATTTTGGGTAATAGACCCTGGTCAGAGCCCCAGAAGCCACCCCACTTTGGATTCCCTAGGTGTCTAGTTTTCAAAAATTGCACTGGTTTGCTAGGTTTCCCCAGGTGCCGGCTAAGCAATAGGCCAAAATCCACAGGTGGACACTTTGTAAAAAGCACCTCTGTTTTCTGTGGAAAAAAAGATGAGTCCACGTTGTGTTTTGGGCCATTTTCTTTCGTGGGCGCTGGGCCTACCCACACAAGTGAGGTACCATTTTTATCGGGAGACTTGGGGGAACGATAGGTGGAAGGAAATGTGTGGCTCCTCTCAGATTCCAGAACTTTCTGTCACCGAAATCAGAGGAAAAAGTGTTTTTTTGGCCACATTTTGAGGTTTGCAAAGGATTCTGGGTAACAGAACCTCGTCAGAGCCCCACAAGTCACCCCATCATGGATTTCCCTAGGTGTCTAGTTTTCAAAAATGCATTGGTTTGCTAGGTTTCCCCAGGTGCCGGCTGAGCAAGAGGCCAAAATCCAAAGGTAGGCACTTTGTAAAAAAACACCTCTGTATTCTGTGGAAAAAAAGATGTGTCCACGTTGTGTTTTGGGCCATTTCCTTTCGTGGGCGCTAGGCCTACCCACACAAGTGAGGTACCATTTTTATCGGGAGACTTCGGGGAATGATAGGTGGAAGGAAATTTGTGGCTCCTCTCAGATTCCAGAACTTTCTGTCACCGAAATCAGAGGAAAATGTGTTTTTTGGCCACATTTTGAGGTTTGCAAAGGATTCTGGGTAACAGAACCTCGTCAGAGCCCCACAAGTCACCCCATCATGGATTTCCCTAGGTGTCTAGTTTTCAAAAATGCATTGGTTTGCTAGGTTTCCCCAGGTGCCGGCTGAGCAAGAGGCCAAAATCCAAAGGTAGGCACTTTGTAAAAAAACACCTCTGTTTTCTGTGGAAAAAAAGATGTGTCCACGTTGTGTTTTGGGCCATTTCCTTTCGTGGGCGCTAGGCCTACCCACACAAGTGAGGTACCATTTTCATCGGGAGACTTGGGGGAACGATAGGTGGAAGGAAATTTGTGGCTCCTCTCAGATTCCAGAACTTTCTGTCACCGAAATCAGACGAAAAAGTGTTTTTTTGGCCACATTTTAAGGTTTGCAAAGGATTCTGGGTAACAGAACCTCGTCAGAGCCCCACAAGTCACCCCATCATGGATTTCCCTAGGTGTCTAGTTTTCAAAAATGCGTTGGTTTGCTAGGTTTCCCCAGGTGCCGGCTGAGCAAGAGGCCAAAATACAAAGGTAGGCACTTTGTAAAAAAACACCTCTGTTTTCTGTTGAAAAAAAGATGTGTCCACGTTGTGTTTTGGGCCATTTCCTTTCGTGGGCGCTAGGCCTACCCACACAAGTGAGGTACCATTTTTATCGGGAGGCTTGGGGGAACGATAGGTGGAAGGAAATTTGTGGCTCCTCTCAGATTCCAGAACTTTCTGTCACCGAAATCAGAGGAAAAAGTGTTTTTTTGGCCAAATTTTGAGGTTTGCAAAGGATTCTGGGTAACAGAACCTGGTCAGAACCACACAAGTCACCCCATCTTGGATTCCCCTAGGTGTCTAGTTTTCAAAAATGCATTGGTTTGCTAGGTTTCCCCAGGTGCCGGCTGAGCAAGAGGCCAAAATCCACAGGTAGGCACTTTGTAAAAAACACCTCTGTTTTCTGTGGAAAAAATGTGATGTGTCCACGTTGTGTTTTGGGCCATTTCCTTTCGTGGGCGCTACGTCTACCCACACAAGTAAGGTACCATTTTTATCGGGAGGCTTGGGGAAACGCTGGGTGGAAGGGAATTTGTGGATCCTCTCAGATTCCAGAACTTTCTGTCACCGAAATGAGAGGAAAAAGCTTTTTTTTGGCAAAATTTTGAGGTTTGCAGAGGATTTTGGGTAATAGACCCTGGTCAGAGCCCCAGAAGCCACCCCACTTTGGATTCCCTAGGTGTCTAGTTTTCAAAAATTGCACTGGTTTGCTAGGTTTCCCCAGGTGCCGGCTAAGCAATAGGCCAAAATCCACAGGTGGACACTTTGTAAAAAGCACCTCTGTTTTCTGTGGAAAAAAAGATGAGTCCACGTTGTGTTTTGGGCCATTTTCTTTCGTGGGCGCTGGGCCTACCCACACAAGTGAGGTACCATTTTTATCGGGAGACTTGGGGGAACGATAGGTGGAAGGAAATGTGTGGCTCCTCTCAGATTCCAGAACTTTCTGTCACCGAAATCAGAGGAAAAAGTGTTTTTTTGGCCACATTTTGAGGTTTGCAAAGGATTCTGGGTAACAGAACCTCGTCAGAGCCCCACAAGTCACCCCATCATGGATTTCCCTAGGTGTCTAGTTTTCAAAAATGCATTGGTTTGCTAGGTTTCCCCAGGTGCCGGCTGAGCAAGAGGCCAAAATCCAAAGGTAGGCACTTTGTAAAAAAACACCTCTGTATTCTGTGGAAAAAAAGATGTGTCCACGTTGTGTTTTGGGCCATTTCCTTTCGTGGGCGCTAGGCCTACCCACACAAGTGAGGTACCATTTTCATCGGGAGACTTCGGGGAATGATAGGTGGAAGGAAATTTGTGGCTCCTCTCAGATTCCAGAACTTTCTGTCACCGAAATCAGAGGAAAAAGTGTTTTTTGGCCACATTTTGAGGTTTGCAAAGGATTCTGGGTAACAGAACCTCGTCAGAGCCCCACAAGTCACCCCATCATGGATTTCCCTAGGTGTCTAGTTTTCAAAAATGCATTGGTTTGCTAGGTTTCCCCAGGTGCCGGCTGAGCAAGAGGCCAAAATCCAAAGGTAGGCACTTTGTAAAAAAACACCTCTGTTTTCTGTGGAAAAAAAGATGTGTCCACGTTGTGTTTTGGGCCATTTCCTTTCGTGGGCGCTAGGCCTACCCACACAAGTGAGGTACCATTTTCATCAGGAGACTTGGGGGAACGATAGGTGGAAGGAAATTTGTGGCTCCTCTCAGATTCCAGAACTTTCTGTCACCGAAATCAGAGGAAAAAGTGTTTTTTTGGCCACATTTTAAGGTTTGCAAAGGATTCTGGGTAACAGAACCTCGTCAGAGCCCCACAAGTCACCCCATCATGGATTTCCCTAGGTGTCTAGTTTTCAAAAATGCGTTGGTTTGCTAGGTTTCCCCAGGTGCCGGCTGAGCAAGAGGCCAAAATACAAAGGTAGGCACTTTGTAAAAAAACACCTCTGTTTTCTGTTGAAAAAAAGATGTGTCCACGTTGTGTTTTGGGCCATTTCCTTTCGTGGGCGCTAGGCCTACCCACACAAGTGAGGTACCATTTTAATCGGGAGGCTTGCGGGAACGATAGGTGGAAGGAAATTTGTGGCTCCTCTCAGATTCCAGAACTTTCTGTCACCGAAATCAGAGGAAAAAGTGTTTTTTTGGCCAAATTTTGAGGTTTGCAAAGGATTCTGGGTAACAGAACCTGGTCAGAGCCACACAAGTCACCCCATCTTGGATTCCCCTAGGTGTCTAGTTTTCAAAAATGCATTGGTTTGCTAGGTTTCCCCAGGTGCCGGCTGAGCAAGAGGCCAAAATCCACAGGTAGGCACTTTGTAAAAAACACCTCTGTTTTCTGTGGAAAAAATGTGATGTGTCCACGTTGTGTTTTGGGCCATTTCCTTTCGTGGGCGCTACGTCTACCCACACAAGTAAGGTACCATTTTTATCGGGAGGCTTGGGGAAACGCTGGGTGGAAGGGAATTTGTGGATCCTCTCAGATTCCAGAACTTTCTGTCACCGAAATGAGAGGAAAAAGCTTTTTTTTGGCAAAATTTTGAGGTTTGCAGAGGATTTTGGGTAATAGACCCTGGTCAGAGCCCCAGAAGCCACCCCACTTTGGATTCCCTAGGTGTCTAGTTTTCAAAAATTGCACTGGTTTGCTAGGTTTCCCCAGGTGCCGGCTAAGCAATAGGCCAAAATCCACAGGTGGACACTTTGTAAAAAGCACCTCTGTTTTCTGTGGAAAAAAAGATGAGTCCACGTTGTGTTTTGGGCCATTTTCTTTCGTGGGCGCTAGGCCTACCCACACAAGTGAGGTACCATTTTTATCGGGAGACTTGGGGGAACGATAGGTGGAAGGAAATTTGTGGCTCCTCTCAGATTCCAGAACTTTCTGTCACCGAAATCAGAGGAAAAAGTGCTTTTTTGGCCACATTTTGAGTTTTGCAAAGGATTCTGGGTAACAGAACCTCGTCAGAGCCCCACAAGTCACCCCATCATGGATTTCCCTAGGTGTCTAGTTTTCAAAAATGCGTTGGTTTGCTAGGTTTCCCCAGGTGCCGGCTGAGGAAGAGGCCAAAATCCAAAGGTAGGCACTTTGTAAAAAAACACCTCTGTTTTCTGTGGAAAAAAAGATGTGTCCACATTGTGTTTTGGGCCATTTCCTTTCGTGGGCGCTAGGCCTACCCACACAAGTGAGGTACCATTTTTATCAGGAGACTTGGGGGAACGATAGGTGGAAGGAAATTTGTGTCTCCTCTCAGATTCCAGAACTTTCTGTCACCGAAATCAGAGGAAAAAGTGTTTTTTTGGCCACATTTTAAGGTTTGCAAAGGATTCTGGGTAACAGAACCTCGTCAGAGCCCCACAAGTCACCCCATCATGGATTTCCCTAGGTGTCTAGTTCTCAAAAATCCGTTGGTTTGCTAGGTTTCCCCAGGTGCCGGCTGAGGAAGAGGCCAAAATACAAAGGTAGGCACTTTGTAAAAAAACACCTCTGTTTTCTGTGGAAAAAAAGATGTGTCCACATTGTGTTTTGGGCCATTTCCTTTCGTGGGCGCTAGGCCTACCCACACAAGTGAGGTACCATTTTTATCGGGAGACTTGGGGGAACGATAGGTGGAAGGAAATTTGTGGCTCCTCTCAGATTCTAGAACTTTCTGTCACCGAAATCAGAGGAAAAAGTGGTTTTTTGGCCACATTTTGAGGTTTGCAAAGGATTCTGGGTAACAGAACCTGGTCAGAGCCCCACAAGTCACCCCATCTTGGATTCCCCTAGGTGTCTAGTTTTCAAAAATGCATTGGTTTGCTAGGTTTCCCCAGGTGCCGGCTGAGCAAGAGGCCAAAATCCACAGGTAGGCACTTTGTAAAAAACACCTCTGTTTTCTGTGGAAAAAATGTGATGTGTCCACGTTGTGTTTTGGGCCATTTCCTTTCGTGGGCGCTACGTCTACCCACACAAGTAAGGTACCATTTTTATCGGGAGGCTTGGGGAAATGCTGGGTGGAAGGAAATTTGTGGATCCTCTCAGATTCCAGAACTTTCTGTCTCCGAAATGAGAGGAAAAAGCTTTTTTTTGGCCAAATTTTGAGGTTTGCAGAGGATTTTGGGTAATAGAACCTGGTCAGAGCCCCACAAGACACCCCACTTTGGATTCCCTAGGTGTCTAGCTTTCTAAAATTGCACTGGTTTGCTAGGTTTCCCCAGGTGCCGGCTAAGCAAGAGGCCAAAATCCACAGGTAGACACTTTGTAAAAAGCACCTCTGTTTTCTGTGGAAAAAAAGATGAGTCCACGTTGTGTTTTGGGCCATTTTCTTTCGTGGGCGCTAGGCCTACCCACACAAGTGAGGTACCATTTTTATCGGGAGACTTGGGGGAACGATAGGTGGAAGGAAATTTGTGGCTCCTCTCAGATTCCAGAACTTTCTTTCACCGAAATCAGAGAAAAAAGTGTTTTTTTGGCCACATTTTGAGGTTTGCAAAGGATTCTGGGTAACAGAACCTCGTCAGAGCCCCACAAGTCACCCCATCATGGATTTCCCTAGGTGTCTAGTTTTAAAAAATGCGTTGGTTTGCTAGGTTTCCCCAGGTGCCGGCTGAGCAAGAGGCCAAAATCCAAAGGTAGGCACTTTGTAAAAAAACACCTCTGTTTTCTGTGGAAAAAAAGATGTGTCCACGTTGTGTTTTGGGCCATTTCCTTTCGTGGGCGCTAGGCCTACCCACACAAGTGAGGTACCATTTTAATCGGGAGGCTTGGGGGAACGATAGGTGGAAGGAAATTTGTGGCTCCTCTCAGATTCCAGAACTTTCTGTCACCGAAATCAGAGGAAAAAGTGTTTTTTTGGCCAAATTTTGAGGTTTGCAAAGGATTCTGGGTAACAGAACCTGGTCAGAGCCACACAAGTCACCCCATCTTGGATTCCCCTAGGTGTCTAGTTTTCAAAAATGCATTGGTTTGCTAGGTTTCCCCAGGTGCCGGCTGAGCAAGAGGCCAAAATCCACAGGTAGGCACTTTGTAAAAAACACCTCTGTTTTCTGTGGAAAAAATGTGATGTGTCCACGTTGTGTTTTGGGCCATTTCCTTTCGTGGGCGCTACGTCTACCCACACAAGTAAGGTACCATTTTTATCGGGAGGCTTGGGGAAACGCTGGGTGGAAGGGAATTTGTGGATCCTCTCAGATTCCAGAACTTTCTGTCACCGAAATGAGAGGAAAAAGCTTTTTTTTGGCAAAATTTTGAGGTTTGCAGAGGATTTTGGGTAATAGACCCTGGTCAGAGCCCCAGAAGCCACCCCACTTTGGATTCCCTAGGTGTCTAGTTTTCAAAAATTGCACTGGTTTGCTAGGTTTCCCCAGGTGCCGGCTAAGCAATAGGCCAAAATCCACAGGTGGACACTTTGTAAAAAGCACCTCTGTTTTCTGTGGAAAAAAAGATGAGTCCACGTTGTGTTTTGGGCCATTTTCTTTCGTGGGCGCTAGGCCTACCCACACAAGTGAGGTACCATTTTTATCGGGAGACTTGGGGGAACGATAGGTGGAAGGAAATTTGTGGCTCCTCTCAGATTCCAGAACTTTCTGTCACCGAAATCAGAGGAAAAAGTGCTTTTTTGGCCACATTTTGAGTTTTGCAAAGGATTCTGGGTAACAGAACCTCGTCAGAGCCCCACAAGTCACCCCATCATGGATTTCCCTAGGTGTCTAGTTTTCAAAAATGCGTTGGTTTGCTAGGTTTCCCCAGGTGCCGGCTGAGCAAGAGGCCAAAATCCAAAGGTAGGCACTTTGTTAAAAAAACACCTCTGTATTCTGTGGAAAAAAAGATGTGTCCACGTTGTGTTTTGGGCCATTTCCTTTCGTGGGCGCTAGGCCTACCCACACAAGTGAGGTACCATTTTTATCAGGAGACTTGGGGGAACGATAGGTGGAAGGAAATTTGTGTCTCCTCTCAGATTCCAGAACTTTCTGTCACCGAAATCAGAGGAAAAAGTGTTTTTTTGGCCACATTTTAAGGTTTGCAAAGGATTCTGGGTAACAGAACCTCGTCAGAGCCCCACAAGTCACCCCATCATGGATTTCCCTAGGTGTCTAGTTCTCAAAAATCCGTTGGTTTGCTAGGTTTCCCCAGGTGCCGGCTGAGGAAGAGGCCAAAATCCAAAGGTAGGCACTTTGTAAAAAAACACCTCTGTTTTCTGTGGAAAAAAAGATGTGTCCACATTGTGTTTTGGGCCATTTCCTTTCGTGGGCGCTAGGCCTACCCACACAAGTGAGGTACCATTTTTATCGGGAGACTTGGGGGAACGATAGGTGGAAGGAAATTTGTGGCTCCTCTCAGATTCCAGAACTTTCTGTCACCGAAATCAGAGGAAAAAGTGGTTTTTTGGCCACATTTTGAGGTTTGCAAAGGATTCTGGGTAACAGAACCTGGTCAGAGCCCCACAAGTCACCCCATCTTGGATTCCCCTAGGTGTCTAGTTTTCAAAAATGCATTGGTTTGCTAGGTTTCCCCAGGTGCCGGCTGAGCAAGAGGCCAAAATCCACAGGTAGGCACTTTGTAAAAAACACCTCTGTTTTCTGTGGAAAAAATGTGATGTGTCCACGTTGTGTTTTGGGCCATTTCCTTTCGTGGGCGCTACGTCTACCCACACAAGTAAGGTACCATTTTTATCGGGAGGCTTGGGGAAATGCTGGGTGGAAGGAAATTTGTGGATCCTCTCAGATTCCAGAACTTTCTGTCTCCGAAATGAGAGGAAAAAGCTTTTTTTTGGCCAAATTTTGAGGTTTGCAGAGGATTTTGGGTAATAGAACCTGGTCAGAGCCCCACAAGACACCCCACTTTGGATTCCCTAGGTGTCTAGCTTTCTAAAATTGCACTGGTTTGCTAGGTTTCCCCAGGTGCCGGCTAAGCAAGAGGCCAAAATCCACAGGTAGACACTTTGTAAAAAGCACCTCTGTTTTCTGTGGAAAAAAAGATGAGTCCACGTTGTGTTTTGGGCCATTTTCTTTCGTGGGCGCTAGGCCTACCCACACAAGTGAGGTACCATTTTTATCGGGAGACTTGGGGGAACGATAGGTGGAAGGAAATTTGTGGCTCCTCTCAGATTCCAGAACTTTCTTTCACCGAAATCAGAGAAAAAAGTGTTTTTTTGGCCACATTTTGAGGTTTGCAAAGGATTCTGGGTAACAGAACCTCGTCAGAGCCCCACAAGTCACCCCATCATGGATTTCCCTAGGTGTCTAGTTTTAAAAAATGCGTTGGTTTGCTAGGTTTCCCCAGGTGCCGGCTGAGCAAGAGGCCAAAATCCAAAGGTAGGCACTTTGTAAAAAAACACCTCTGTTTTCTGTGGAAAAAAAGATGTGTCCACGTTGTGTTTTGGGCCATTTCCTTTCGTGGGCGCTAGGCCTACCCACACAAGTGAGGTACCATTTTTATCGGGAGACTTGGGGGAACGATAGGTGGAAGGAAATTTGTGGCTCCTCTCAGATTCCAGAACTTTCTGTCACCGAAATCAGAGGAAAAAGTGTTTTTTTGGCCACATTTTGAGGTTTGCAAAGGATTCTGGGTAACAGAATCTCGTCAGAGCCCCACAAGTCACCCCATCATGGATTTCCCTAGGTGTCTAGTTTTCAAAAATGCGTTGGTTTGCTAGGTTTCCCCAGGTGCCGGCTGAGCAAGAGGCCAAAATCCAAAGGTAGGCACTTTGTAAAAAAACACCTCTGTTTTCTGTGGAAAAAAAGATGTGTCCACGTTGTGTTTTGGGCCATTTCCTTTCGTGGGCGCTAGGCCTACCCACACAAGTGAGGTACCATTTTTATCGGGAGACTTGGGGGAATGATAGGTGGAAGGAAATTTGTGGCTCCTCTCAGATTCCAGAACTTTCTGTTGCCGAAATCAGAGGAAAAAGTGTTTTTTTGGCCACATTTTAAGGTTTGCAAAGGATTCTGGGTAACAGAACCTCGTCAGAGCCCCACAAGTCACCCCATCATGGATTTCCCTAGGTGTCTAGTTTTCAAAAATGCGTTGGTTTGCTAGGTTTCCCCAGGTGCCGGCTGAGCAAGAGGCCAAAATCCACAGGTAGGCACTTTGTAAAAAACACCTCTGTTTTCTGTGGAAAAAATGTGATGTGTCCACGTTGTGTTTTGGGCCATTTCCTTTCGTGGGCGCTACGTCTACCCACACAAGTAAGGTACCATTTTTATCGGGAGGCTTGGGGAAACGCTGGGTGGAAGGGAATTTATGGATCCTCTCAGATTCCAGAACTTTCTGTCACCGAAATGAGAGGAAAAAGCTTTTTTTTGGCCAAATTTTGAGGTTTGCAGAGGATTTTGGGTAATAGAACCTGGTCAGAGCCCCAGAAGCCACCCCACTTTGGATTCCCTAGGTGTCTAGTTTTCAAAAATTGCACTGGTTTGCTAGGTTTCCCCAGGTGCCGGCTAAGCAAGAGGCCAGAATCCACAGGTAGACACTTTGTAAAAAGCACCTCTGTTTTCTGTGGAAAAAATGATGAGTCCACGTTGTGTTTTGGGCCATTTTCTTTCGTGGGCGCTAGGCCTACCCACACAAGTGAGGTACCATTTTTATCGGGAGACTTGGGGGAACGATGGGTGGAAGGAAATTTGTGGCTCCTCTCAGATTCCAGAACTTTCTGTCACCGAAATCAGAGGAAAAAGTGTTTTTTTGGCCACATTTTGAGGTTTGCAAAGGATTCTGGGTAACAGAACCTCGTCAGAGCCCCACAAGTCACCCCATCATGGATTTCACTAGGTGTCTAGTTTTCAAAAATGCATTGGTTTGCTAGGTTTCCCCAGGTGCCGGCTGAGCAAGAGGCCAAAATCCAAAGGTAGGCACTTTGTAAAAAAACACCTCTGTTTTCTGTGGAAAAAAAGATGTGTCCACGTTGTGTTTTGGGCCATTTCCTTTCGTGGGCGCTAGGCCTACCCACACAAGTGAGGTACAATTTTCATCGGGAGACTTGGGGGAACGATAGGTGGAAGGAAATTTGTGGCTCCTCTCAGATTCCAGAACTTTCTATCACCGAAATCAGAGGAAAAAGTGTTTTTTTGGCCACATTTTGAGGTTTGCAAAGGATTCTGGGTAACAGAACCTGGTCAGAGCCCCACAAGTCACCCCATCTTGGATTCCCCTAGGTGTCTAGTTTTCAAAAATGCATTGGTTTGCTAGGCTTCCCCAGGTGCCGGCTGAGCAAGAGGCCAAAATCCACAGGTAGGCACTTTGTAAAAAACACCTCTGTTTTCTGTGGAAAAAATGTGATGTGTCCACGTTGTGTTTTGGGCCATTTCCTTTCGTGGGCGCTACGTCTACCCACACAAGTAAGGTACCATTTTTATCGGGAGGCTTGGGGAAACGCTGGGTGGAAGGGAATTTGTGGATCCTCTCAGATTCCAGAACTTTCTGTCACCGAAATGAGAGGAAAAAGCTTTTTTTTGGCCAAATTTTGAGGTTTGCAGAGGATTTTGGGTAATAGAACCTGGTCAGAGCCCCACAAGCCACCCCACTTTGGATTCACTAGGTGTCTAGTTTTCAAAAATTGCACTGGTTTGCTAGGTTTCCCCAGGTGCCGGCTAAGCAAGAGGCCAAAATCCACAGGTAGACACTTTGTAAAAAGCACCTCTGTTTTCTGTGGAAAAAAAGATGAGTCCACGTTGTGTTTTGGGCCATTTTCTTTCGTGGGCGCTAGGCCTACCCACACAAGTGAGGTACCATTTTTATCGGGAGACTTGGGGGAACGATAGGTGGAAGGAAATTTGTGGCTCCTCTCAGATTCCAGAACTTTCTGTCACCGAAATCAGAGTAAAAAGTGTTTTTTTGGCCACATTTTGAGGTTTGCAAAGGATTCTGGGTAACAGAACCTCGTCAGAGCCCCACAAGTCACCCCATCATGGATTTCCCTAGGTGTCTAGATTTAAAAAAATGTGCTGGTTTGCTAGGTTTCCCCAGGTGCCGGCTGATCTAGAGGCCACAATCCACAGGTAGGCACTTTGTAAAAACACCTCTGTTTTCTGTGGAAAAATGTGATTTGTCCACGTTGTGTTTTGGGCCTTTTCCTTTCGTGGGCGCTAGGACTACCCACACAAGTGAGGTACCATTTTTATTGGGAGAATTGAGGGAACGCTGACTGGAAGGGAATTTGTGGGTCCTCTCAGATTCCAGAACTTTCTGTCACCGAAATGAGAGGAAAAAATGTTTTTCTGGCCACATTTTGATGTTTGCAAAGGATTCTGGGTAACAGAACCTGGTCAGAGCCCCACAAGCCACCCCACTTTGGATTCCCTAGGTGTCTAGTTTTCAAAAATGCACTGGTTTGCTAGGTTTCCCCAGGTGCCGGCTGAGCTAGAGGCCAAAATCCACAGGTAGGCACTTTGTAAAAAACACCTCTGTTTTCTGTGGAAAAATGTGATGTGTCCACGTTGTGTTTTGGGCCATTTCCTTTCGTGGGCGCTAGGCCTACCCACACAAGTGAGGTACCATTTTTATCGGGAGACTTGGGGGAACGATAGGTGGAAGGGAATTTGTGGCTCCTCTCAGATTCCAGAACTTTCTGTCACCGAAATGAGAGGAAAAAGCTTTTTTTTGGCCAAATTTTGAGGTTTGCAGAGGATTTTGGGTAATAGAACCTGGTCAGAGCCCCACAAGCCACCCCACTTTGGATTCCCTAGGTGTCTAGTTTTCAAAAATTGCACTGGTTTGCTAGGTTTCCCCAGGTGCCGGCTAAGCAAGAGGCCAAAATCCACAGGTAGACACTTTGTAAAAAGCACCTCTGTTTTCTGTGGAAAAAAAGATGAGTCCACGTTGTGTTTTGGGCCATTCTCTTTCGTGGGCGCTAGGCCTACCCACACAAGTGAGGTACCATTTTTATCGGGAGACTTGGGGGAACGATAGGTGGAAGGAAATTTGTGGCTCCTCTCAGATTCCAGAACTTTCTGTCACCGAAATCAGAGGAAAAAGTGTTTTTTTGGCCACATATTGAGGTTTGCAAAGGATTCTGGGTAACAGAATCTCGTTAGAGCCCCACAAGTCACCCCATCATGCATTTCCCTAGGTGTCTAATGTTCAAAAATGCGTTGGTTTGCTAGGTTTCCCCAGGTGCCGGCTGAGCAAGAGGCCAAAATCCAAAGGCAGGCACTTTGTAAAAAAACACCTCTGTTTTCTGTGGAAAAAAAGATGTGTCCACGTTGTGTTTTGGGCCATTTCCTATCGTGGGCGCTAGGCCTACCCACACAAGTGAGGTACCATTTTTATCGGGAGACTTGGGGGAACGATAGGTAGAAGGAAATTTGTGGCTCCTCTCAGATTCCAGAACTTTCTGTCACCGATATCAGAGGAAAAAGTGTTTTTTTGGCCACATTTTAAGGTTTGCAAAGGATTCTGGGTAACAGAACCTCGTCAGAGCCCCACAAGTCACCCCATCATGGATTTCCCTAGGTGTCTAGTTTTCAAAAATGCATTGGTTTGCTAGGTTTCCCCAGGTGCCGGCTGAGCAAGAGGCCAAAATCCAAAGGTAGGCACTTTGTAAAAAAACACCTCTGTTTTCTGTGGAAAAAAAGATGTGTCCACGTTGTGTTTTGGGCCATTTCCTTTCGTGGGCGCTAGGCCTACCCACACAAGTGAGGTACCATTTTCATCGGGAGACTTGGGGGAACGATAGGTGGAAGGAAATTTGTGGCTCCTCTCAGATTCCAGAACTTTCTGTCACCGAAATCAGAAGAAAAAGTGTTTTTTTGGCCACATTTTAAGGTTTGCAAAGGATTCTGGGTAACAGAACCTCGTCAGAGCCCCACAAGTCCCCCCATCATGGATTTCCCTAGGTGTCTAGTTTTCAAAAATGCGTTGGTTTGCTAGGTTTCCCCAGGTGCCGGCTGAGCAAGAGGCCAAAATCCAAAGGTAGGCACTTTGTAAAAAAACACCTCTGTTTTCTGTGGAAAAAAAGATGTGTCCACGTTGTGTTTTGGGCCATTTCCTTTTGTGGGCGCTAGGCCTACCCACACAAGTGAGGTACCATTTTTATCGGGAGACTTGGGGGAACGATAGGTGGAAGGAAATTTGTGGCTCCTCTCAGATTCCAGAACTTTCTGTCACCGAAATCAGAGGAAAAAGTGTTTTTTTGGCCACATTTTGAGGTTTACAAAGGATTCTGGGTAACAGAACCTCGTCAGAGCCCCACAAGTCACCCCATCATGGATTTCCCTAGGTGTCTAGTTTTAAAAAATGCGTTGGTTTGCTAGGTTTCCCCAGGTGCCGGCTGAGCAAGAGGCCAAAATCCAAAGGTAGGCACTTTGTAAAAAAACACCTCTGTTTTCTGTTGAAAAAAAGATGTGTCCACGTTGTGTTTTGGGCCATTTCCTTTCGTGGGCGCTAGGCCTACCCACACAAGTGAGGTACCATTTTTATCGGGAGGCTTGGGGGAACGATAGGTGGAAGGAAATTTGTGGCTCCTCTCAGATTCCAGAACTTTCTGTCACCGAAATCAGAGGAAAAAGTGTTTTTTTGGCCAAATTTTGAGGTTTGCAAAGGATTCTGGGTAACAGAACCTGGTCAGAGCCACACAAGTCACCCTATCTTGGATTCCCCTAGGTGTCTAGTTTTCAAAAATGCATTGGTTTGCTAGGTTTCCCCAGGTGCCGGCTGAGCAAGAGGCCAAAATCCACAGGTAGGCACTTTGTAAAAAACACCTCTGTTTTCTGTGGAAAAAATGTGATGTGTCCACGTTGTGTTTTGGGCCATTTCCTTTCGTGGGCGCTACGTCTACCCACACAAGTAAGGTACCATTTTTATCGGGAGGCTTGGGGAAATGCTGGGTGGAAGGGAATTTGTGGATCCTCTCAGATTCCAGAACTTTCTGTCACCGAAATGAGAGGAAAAAGCTTTTTTTTGGCAAAATTTTGAGGTTTGCAGAGGATTTTGGGTAATAGACCCTGGTCAGAGCCCCAGAAGCCACCCCACTTTGGATTCCCTAGGTGTCTAGTTTTCAAAAATTGCACTGGTTTGCTAGGTTTCCCCAGGTGCCGGCTAAGCAAGAGGCCAAAATCCACAGGTAGACACTTTGTAAAAAGCACCTCTGTTTTCTGTGGAAAAAAAGATGAGTCCACGTTGTGTTTTGGGCCATTTTCTTTCGTGGGCGCTAGGCCTACCCACACAAGTGAGGTACCATTTTTATCGGGAGACTTGGGGGAACGATAGGTGGAAGGAAATTTGTGGCTCCTCTCAGATTCCAGAACTTTCTGTCACCGAAATCAGAGGAAAAAGTGCTTTTTTGGCCACATTTTGAGGTTTGCAAAGGATTCTGGGTAACAGAACCTCGTCAGAGCCCCACAAGTCACCCCATCATGGATTTCCCTAGGTGTCTAGTTTTCAAAAATGCGTTGGTTTGCTAGGTTTCGCCAGGTGCCGGCTGAGCAAGAGGCCAAAATCCAAAGGTAGGCACTTTGTTAAAAAAACACCTCTGTATTCTGTGGAAAAAAAGATGTGTCCACGTTGTGTTTTGGGCCATTTCCTTTCGTGGGCGCTAGGCCTACCCACACAAGTGAGGTACCATTTTTATCAGGAGACTTGGGGGAACGATAGGTGGAAGGAAATTTGTGTCTCCTCTCAGATTCCAGAACTTTCTGTCACCGAAATCAGAGGAAAAAGTGTTTTTTTGGCCACATTTTAAGGTTTGCAAAGGATTCTGGGTAACAGAACCTCGTCAGAGCCCCACAAGTCACCCCATCATGGATTTCCCTAGGTGTCTAGTTTTAAAAAATGCGTTGGTTTGCTAGGTTTCCCCAGGTGCCGGCTGAGCAAGAGGCCAAAATCCAAAGGTAGGCACTTTGTAAAAAAACACCTCTGTTTTCTGTGGAAAAAAAGATGTGTCCACGTTGTGTTTTGGGCCATTTCCTTTCGTGGGCGCTAGGCCTACCCACACAAGTGAGGTACCATTTTTATCGGGAGACTTGGGGGAACGATAGGTGGAAGGAAATTTGTGGCTCCTCTCAGATTCCAGAACTTTCTGTCACCAAAATCAGAGGAAAAAGTGTTTTTTTGGCCACATTTTGAGGTTTGCAAAGGATTCTGGGTAACAGAACCTGGTCAGAGCCCCACAAGTCACCCCATCTTGGATTCCCCTAGGTGTCTAGTTTTCAAAAATGCATTGGTTTGCTAGGTTTCCCCAGGTGCCGGCTGAGCAAGAGGCCAAAATCCACAGGTAGGCACTTTGTGAAAAACACCTCTGTTTTCTGTGGAAAAAATGTGATGTGTCCACGTTGTGTTTTGGGCCATTTCCTTTCGTGGGCGCTACGTCTACCCACACAAGTAAGGTACCATTTTTATCGGGAGGCTTGGGGAAATGCTGGGTGTAAGGGAATTTGTGGATCCTCTCAGATTCCAGAACTTTCTGTCACCGAAATGAGAGCAAAAAGCTTTTTTTTGGCCAAATTTTGAGGTTTGCAAAGGATTTTGGGTAATAGAACCTGGTCAGAGCCCCACAAGCCACCCCACTTTGGATTCCCTAGGTGTCTAGTTTTCTAAAATTGCACTGGTTTGCTAGGTTTCCCCAGGTGCCGGCTAAGCAAGAGGCCAAAATCCACAGGTAGACACTTTGTAAAAAGCACCTCTGTTTTCTGTGGAAAAAAAGATGAGTCCACGTTGTGTTTTGGGCCATTTTCTTTCGTGGGCGCTAGGCCTACCCACACAAGTGAGGTACCATTTTTATCGGGAGACTTGGGGGAACGATAGGTGGAAGGAAATTTGTGGCTCCTCTCAGATTCCAGAACTTTCTGTCACCGAAATCAGAGGAAAAAGTGTTTTTTGGGCCACATTTTGAGGTTTGCAAAGGATTCTGGGTAACAGAACCTCGTCAGAGCCCCACAAGTCACCCCATCATGGATTTCCCTAGGTGTCTAGTTTTAAAAAATGCGTTGGTTTGCTAGGTTTCCCCAGGTGCCGGCTGAGCAAGAGGCCAAAATCCAAAGGTAGGCACTTTGTAAAAAAACACCTCTGTTTTCTGTGGAAAAAAAGATGTGTCCACGTTGTGTTTTGGGCCATTTCCTTTCTTGGGCGCTAGGCCTACCCACACAAGTGAGGTACCATTTTTATCGGGAGACTTGGGGGAACGATAGGTGGAAGGAAATTTGTGGCTCCTCTCAGATTCCAGAACTTTCTGTCACCGAAATCAGAGGAAAAAGTGTTTTTTTGGCCACATTTTGAGGTTTGCAAAGGATTCTGGGTAACAGAATCTCGTCAGAGCCCCACAAGTCACCCCATCATGGATTTCCCTAGGTGTCTAGTTTTCAAAAATGCGTTGGTTTGCTAGGTTTCCCCAGGTGCCGGCTGAGCAAGAGGCCAAAATCCAAAGGTAGGCACTTTGTAAAAAAACACCTCTGTTTTCTGTGGAAAAAAAGATGTGTCCACGTTGTGTTTTGGGCCATTTCCTTTCGTGGGCGCTAGGCCTACCCACACAAGTGAGGTACCATTTTTATCGGGAGACTTGGGGGAATGATAGGTGGAAGGAAATTTGTGGCTCCTCTCAGATTCCAGAAATTTTTGTTCCCGAAATCAGAGGAAAAAGTGTTTTTTTGGCCACATTTTAAGGTTTGCAAAGGATTCTGGGTAACAGAACCTCGTCAGAGCCCCACAAGTCACCCCATCATGGATTTCCCTAGGTGTCTAGTTTTCAAAAATGCGTTGGTTTGCTAGGTTTCCCCAGGTGCCGGCTGAGCAAGAGGCCAAAATCCACAGGTAGGCACTTTGTAAAAAACACCTCTGTTTTCTGTGGAAAAAATGTGATGTGTCCACGTTGTGTTTTGGGCCATTTCCTTTCGTGGGCGCTACGTCTACCCACACAAGTAAGTTACCATTTTTATCGGGAGGCTTGGGGAAACGCTGGGTGGAAGGGAATTTATGGATCCTCTCAGATTCCAGAACTTTCTGTCACCGAAATGAGAGGAAAAAGCTTTTTTTTGGCCAAATTTTGAGGTTTGCAGAGGATTTTGGGTAATAGAACCTGGTCAGAGCCCCAGAAGCCACCCCACTTTGGATTCCCTAGGTGTCTAGTTTTCAAAAATTGCACTGGTTTGCTAGGTTTCCCCAGGTGCCGGCTAAGCAAGAGGCCAAAATCCACAGGTAGACACTTTGTAAAAAGCACCTCTGTTTTCTGTGGAAAAAAAGATCAGTCCATGTTGTGTTTTGGGCCATTTTCTTTCGTGGGCGCTAGGCCTACCCACACAAGTGAGGTACCATTTTTATCGGGAGACTTGGGGGAACGATAGGTGGAAGGAAATTTGTGGCTCCTCTCAGATTCCAGAACTTTCTGTCACCGAAATCAGAGGAAAAAGTGTTTTTTTGGCCACATTTTGAGGTTTGCAAAGGATTCTGGGTAACAGAACCTCGTCAGAGTCCCACAAGTCACCCCATCATGGATTTCCCTAGGTGTCTAGTTTTCAAAAATGCGTTGGTTTGCTAGGTTTCCCCAGGTGCTGGCTGAGCAAGAGGCCAAAATCCAAAGGTAGGCACTTTGTAAAAAAACACCTCTGTATTCTGTGGAAAAAAAGATGTGTCCACGTTGTGTTTTGGGCCATTTCCTTTCGTGGGCGCTAGGCCTACCCACACAAGTGAGGTACCATTTTTATCGGGAGACTTCGGGGAATGATAGGTGGAAGGAAATTTGTGGCTCCTCTCAGATTCCAGAACTTTCTGTCACCGAAATCAGAGGAAAAAGTGTTTTTTTGGCCACATTTTGAGGTTTGCAAAGGATTCTGGGTAACAGAACCTCGTCAGAGCCCCACAAGTCACCCCATCATGGATTTCCCTAGGTGTCTAGTTTTCAAAAATGCATTGGTTTGCTAGGTTTCCCCAGGTGCCGGCTGAGCAAGAGGCCAAAATCCAAAGGTAGGCACTTTGTAAAAAAACACCTCTGTTTTCGGTGGAAAAAAAGATGTGTCCACGTTGTGTTTTGGGCCATTTCCTTTCGTGGGCGCTAGGCCTACCCACACAAGTGAGGTACCATTTTCATCGGGAGACTTTGGGGAACGATAGGTGGAAGGAAATTTGTGGCTCCTCTCAGATTCCAGAACTTTCTGTCACCGAAATCAGAGGAAAAAGTGTTTTTTTGGCCACATTTTGAGGTTTGCAAAGGATTCTGGGTAACAGAACCTGGTCAGAGCCCCACAAGTCACCCCATCTTGGATTCCCCTAGGTGTCTAGTTTTCAAAAATGCATTGGTTTGCTAGGCTTCCCCAGGTGACGGCTGAGCAAGAGGCCAAAATCCACAGGTAGGCACTTTGTAAAAAACACCTCTGTTTTCTGTGGAAAAAATGTGATGTGTCCACGTTGTGTTTTGGGCCATTTCCTTTCGTGGGCGCTACGTCTACCCACACAAGTAAGGTACCATTTTTATCGGGAGGCTTGGGGAAACGCTGGGTGGAAGGGAATTTGTGGATCCTCTCAGATTCCAGAACTTTCTGTCACCGAAATGAGAGGAAAAAGCTTTTTTTTGGCCAAATTTTGAGGTTTGCAGAGGATTTTGGGTAATAGAATCTGGTCAGAGCCCCACAAGCCACCCCACTTTGGATTCCCTAGGTGTCTAGTTTTCAAAAATTGCAGTGGTTTGCTAGGTTTCCCCAGGTGCCGGCTAAGCAAGAGGCCAAAATACACAGGTAGACACTTTGTAAAAAGCACCTCTGTTTTCTGTGGAAAAAAAGATGAGTCCACGTTGTGTTTTGGGCCATTTTCTTTCGTGGGCGCTAGGCCTACCCACACAAGTGAGGTACCATTTTTATCGGGAGACTTGGGGGAACGATAGGTGGAAGGAAATTTGTGGCTCCTCTCAGATTCCAGAACTTTCTGTCACCGAAATCAGAGTAAAAAGTGGTTTTTTGGCCAAATTTTGAGGTTTGCAAAGGATTCTGGGTAACAGAACCTCGTCAGAGCCCCACAAGTCACCCCATCATGGATTTCCCTAGGTGTCTAGATTTAAAAAAATGTGCTGGTTTGCTAGGTTTCCCCAGGTGCCGGCTGATCTAGAGGCCACAATCCACAGGTAGGCACTTTGTAAAAACACCTCTGTTTTCTGTGGAAAAATGTGATTTGTCCACGTTGTGTTTTGGGCCTTTTCCTTTTGTGGGCGCTAGGACTACCCACACAAGTGAGGTACCATTTTTATTGGGAGAATTGAGGGAACGCTGACTGGAAGGGAATTTGTGGGTCCTCTCAGATTCCAGAACTTTCTGTCACCGAAATGAGAGGAAAAAATGTTTTTCTGGCCACATTTTGATGTTTGCAAAGGATTCTGGGTAACAGAACCTGGTCAGAGCCCCACAAGCCACCCCACTTTGGATTCCCTAGGTGTCTAGGTTTCAAAAATGCAATGGTTTGCTAGGTTTCCCCAGGTGCCGGCTGAGCTAGAGGCCAAAATCCACAGGTAGGCACTTTGTAAAAAACACCTCTGTTTTCTGTGGAAAAATGTGATGTGTCCACGTTGTGTTTTGGGCCATTTCCTTTCGTGGGCGCTAGGCCTACCCACACAAGTGAGGTACCATTTTTATCGGGAGACTTGGGGAAACGCTGGGTGGAAGGGAATTTGTGGATCCTCTCAGATTCCAGAACTTTCTGTCACCGAAATGAGAGGAAAAAGCTTTTTTTGGGCCAAATTTTGAGGTTTGCAGAGGATTTTGGGTAATAGAACCTGGTCAGAGCCCCACAAGCCACCCCACTTTGGATTCCCTAGGTGTCTAGTTTTCAAAAATTGCACTGGTTTGCTAGGTTTCCCCAGGTGCCGGCTAAGCAAGAGGCCAAAATCCACAGGTAGACACTTTGTAAAAAGCACCTCTGTTTTCTGTGGAAAAAAAGATGAGTCCACGTTGTGTTTTGGGCCATTTTCTTTCGTGGGCGCTAGGCCTACCCACACAAGTGAGGTACCATTTTTATCGGGAGACTTGGGGGAACGATAGGTGGAAGGAAATTTGTGGCTCCTCTCAGATTCCAGAACTTTCTGTCACCGAAATCAGAGGAAAAAGTGTTTTTTTGGCCACATTTTGAGGTTTGCAAAGGATTCTGGGTAACAGAATCTCGTTAGAGCCCCACAAGTCACCCCATCATGCATTTCCCTAGGTGTCTAGTTTTCAAAAATGCGTTGGTTTGCTAGGTTTCCCCAGATGCCGGCTGAGCAAGAGGCCAAAATCCAAAGGTAGGCACTTTGTAAAAAAACACCTCTGTTTTCTGTGGAAAAAAAGATGTGTCCACGTTGTGTTTTGGGCCATTTCCTTTCGTGGGCGCTAGGCCTACCCACACAAGTGAGGTACCATTTTTATCGGGAGACTTGGGGGAACGATAGGTAGAAGGAAATTTGTGGCTCCTCTCAGATTCCAGAACTTTCTGTCACCGAAATCAGAGGAAAAAGTGTTTTTTTGGCCACATTTTGAGGTTTGCAAAGGATTCTGGGTAACAGAACCTCGTCAGAGCCCCACAAGTCACCCCATCATGGATTTCCCGATGTGTATAGTTTTCAAAAATGCGTTAGTTTGCTAGGTTTCCCCAGGTGCCAGCTGAGCAAGAGGCCAAAATCCAAAGGTAGGCACTTTGTTAAAAAAACACCTCTGTATTCTGTGGAAAAAAAGATGTGTCCACGTTGTGTTTTGGGCCATTTCCTTTCGTGGGCGCTAGGCCTACCCACACAAGTGAGGTACCATTTTTATCGGGAGACTTGGGGGAACGATAGGTGGAAGGAAATTTGTGCCTCCTCTCAGATTCCAGAACTTTCTGTCACCGAAATCAGAGGAAAAAGTGTTTTTTGGGCCACATTTTAAGGTTTGCAAAGGATTCTGGGTAACAGAACCTCGTCAGAGCCCCACAAGTCACCCCATCATGGATTTCCCTAGGTGTCTAGTTTTCAAAAATGCGTTGGTTTGCTAGGTTTCCCCAGGTGCCGGCTGAGCAAGAGGCCAAAATCCAAAGGTAGGCACTTTGTAAAAAAACACCTCTGTTTTCTGTGGAAAAAAAGATGTGTCCACGTTGTCTTTTGGGCCATTTCCTTTCGTGGGCGCTAGGCCTACCCACACAAGTGAGGTACCATTTTTATCGGGAGACTTGGGGGAACGATAGGTGGAAGGAAATTTGTGTCTCCTCTCAGATTCCAGAACTTTCTGTCACCGAAATCAGAGGAAAAAGTGTTTTTTTGGCCAAATTTTGAGGTTTGCAAAGGATTCTGGGTAACAGAACCTGGTCAGAGCCACACAAGTCACCCCATCTTGGATTCCCCTAGGTGTCTAGTTTTCAAAAATGCATTGGTTTGCTAGGTTTCCCCAGGTGCCGGCTGAGCAAGAGGCCAAAATCCACAGGTAGGCACTTTGTAAAAAACACCTCTGTTTTCTGTGGAAAAAATGTGATGTGTCCACGTTGTGTTTTGGGCCATTTCCTTTCGTGGGCGCTACGTCTACCCACACAAGTAAGGTACCATTTTTATCGGGAGGCTTGGGGAAACGCTGGGTGGAAGGGAATTTGTGGATCCTCTCAGATTCCAGAACTTTCTGTCACCGAAATGAGAGGAAAAAGCTTTTTGTTGGCCAAATTTTGAGGTTTGCAGAGGATTTTGGGTAATAGAACCTGGTCAGAGCCCCAGAAGCCACCCCACTTTGGATTCCCTAGGTGTCTAGTTTTCAAAAATTGCACTGGTTTGCTAGGTTTCCCCTGGTGCCGGCTAAGCAAGAGGCCAAAATCCACAGGTAGACACTTTGTAAAAAGCACCTCTGTTTTCTGTGGAAAAAATGATGAGTCCACGTTGTGTTTTGGGCCATTTCCTTTCGTGGGCGCTAGGCCTACCCACACAAGTGAGGTACCATTTTTATCGGGAGACTTGGGGGAACGATAGGTGGAAGGAAATTTGTGGCTCCTCTCAGATTCCAGAACTTTCTGTCACCGAAATCAGAGGAAAAAGTGTTTTTTTGGCCACATTTTGAGGTTTGCAAAGGATTCTGGGTAACAGAACCTGGTCAGAGCCCCACAAGTCACCCCATCTTGGATTCCCCTAGGTGTCTAGTTTTCAAAAATGCATTGGTTTGCTAGGTTTCCCCAGGTGCCGGCTGAGCAAGAGGCCAAAATCCACAGGTAGGCACTTTGTAAAAAACACCTCTGTTTTCTGTGGAAAAAATGTGATGTGTCCACGTTGTGTTTTGGGCCATTTCCTTTCGTGGGCGCTACGTCTACCCACACAAGTAAGGTACCATTTTTATCGGGAGGCTTGGGGAAACGCTGGGTGGAAGGGAATTTGTGGATCCTCTCAGATTCCAGAACTTTCTGTCACCGAAATGAGAGGAAAAAGCTTTTTGTTGGCCAAATTTTGAGGTTTGCAGAGGATTTTGGGTAATAGAACCTGGTCAGAGCCCCACAAGCCACCCCACTTTGGATTCCCTAGGTGTCTAGTTTTCTAAAATTGCACTGGTTTGCTAGGTTTCCCTAGGTGCCGGCTAAGCAAGAGGCCAAAATCCACAGGTAGACACTTTGTAAAAAGCACCTCTGTTTTCTGTGGAAAAAAAGATGAGTCCACGTTGTGTTTTGGGCCATTTTCTTTCGTGGGCGCTAGGCCTACCCACACAAGTGAGGTACCATTTTTATCGGGAGACTTGGGGGAACGATAGGTGGAAGGAAATTTGTGGCTCCTCTCAGATTCCAGAACTTTCTGTCACCGAAATCAGAGGAAAAAGTGTTTTTTTGGCCACATTTTGAGGTTTGCAAAGGATTCTGGGTAACAGAACCTCGTCAGAGCCCCACAAGTCACCCCATCATGGATTTCCCTAGGTGTCTAGTTTTAAAAAATGCGTTGGTTTGCTAGTTTTCCCCAGGTGCCGGCTGAGCAAGAGGCCAAAATCCAAAGGTAGGCACTTTGTAAAAAAACACCTCTGTTTTCTGTGGAAAAAAAGATGTGTCCACGTTGTGTTTTGGGCCATTTCCTTTCGTTGGCGCTAGGCCTACCCACACAAGTGAGGTACCATTTTTATCGGGAGACTTGGGGGAACGATAGGTGGAAGGAAATTTGTGGCTCCTCTCAGATTCCAGAACTTTCTGTCACCGAAATCAGAGGAAAAGTGTTTTTTTGGCCACATTTTGAGGTTTGCAAAGGATTCTGGGTAACAGAACCTCGTCAGAGCCCCACAAGTCACCCCATCATGGATTTCCCTATGTGTCTAGTTTTCAAAAATGCGTTGGTTTGCTAGGTTTCCCCAGGTGCCAGCTGAGCAAGGGGCCAAAATCCAAAGGTAGGCACTTTGTTAAAAAAACACCTCTGTATTCTGTGGAAAAAAAGATGTGTCCACGTTGTGTTTTGGGCCATTTCCTTTCGTGGGCGCTAGGCCTACCACACAAGTGAGGTACCATTTTTATCGGGAGACTTGGGGGAACGATAGGTGGAAGGAAATTTGTGGCTCCTCTCAGATTCCAGAACTTTCTGTCACCGAAATCAGAGGAAAAAGTGTTTTTTTGGCCACATTTTAAGGTTTGCAAAGGATTCTGGGTAACAGAACCTCGTCAGAGCCCCACAAGTCCCCACATCATGGATTTCCCTAGGTGTCTAGTTTTCAAAAATGCGTTGGTTTGCTAGGTTTCCCCAGGTGCCGGCTGAGCAAGAGGCCAAAATCCAAAGGTAGGCACTTTGTAAAAAAACACCTCTGTTTTCTGTTGAAAAAAAGATGTGTCCACGTTGTGTTTTGGGCCATATCCTTTCGTGGGCGCTAGGCCTACCCACACAAGTGAGGTACCATTTTTATCGGGAGGCTTGGGGGAACGATAGGTGGAAGGAAATTTGTGGCTCCTCTCAGATTCCAGAACTTTCTGTCACCGAAATCAGAGGAAAAAGTGTTTTTTTGGCCAAATTTTGAGGTTTGCAAAGGATTCTGGGTAACAGAACCTGGTCAGAGCCACACAAGTCACCCCATCTTGGATTCCCCTAGGTGTCTAGTTTTCAAAAATGCATTGGTTTGCTAGGTTTCCCCAGGTGCCGGCTGAGCAAGAGGCCAAAATCCACAGGTAGGCACTTTGTAAAAAACACCTCTGTTTTCTGTTGAAAAAAAGATGTGTCCACGTTGTGTTTTGGGCCATTTCCTTTCGTGGGCGCTAGGCCTACCCACACAAGTGAGGTACCATTTTTATCGGGAGGCTTGGGGGAACGATAGGTGGAAGGAAATTTGTGGCTCCTCTCAGATTCCAGAACTTTCTGTCACCGAAATCAGAGGAAAAAGTGTTTTTTTGGCCAAATTTTGAGGTTTGCAAAGGATTCTGGGTAACAGAACCTGGTCAGAGCCACATAAGTCACCCCATCTTGGATTCCCCTAGGTGTCTAGTTTTCAAAAATGCATTGGTTTGCTAGGTTTCCCCAGGTGCCGGCTGAGCAAGAGGCCAAAATCCACAGGTAGGCACTTTGTAACAAACACCTCTGTTTTCTGTGGAAAAAATGTGATGTGTCCACGTTGTGTTTTGTGCCATTTCCTTTCGTGGGCGCTATGTCTACCCACACAAGTAAGGTACCATTTTTATCGGGAGGCTTGGGGAAACGCTGGGTGGAAGGGAATTTGTGGATCCTCTCAGATTCCAGAACTTTCTGTCACCAAAATGAGAGGAAAAAGCTTTTTTTTGGCCAAATTTTGAGGTTTGCAGAGGATTTTGGGTAATAGAACCTGGTCAGATCCCCAGAAGCCACCCCATTTTGGATTCCCTAGGTGTCTAGTTTTCAAAAATTGCACTGGTTTGCTAGGTTTCCACAGGTGCCGGCTAAGCAAGAGGCCAAAATCCACAGGTAGACACTTTGTAAAAAGCACCTCTGTTTGCTGTGGAAAAAAAGATGAGTCCACGTTGTGTTTTGGGCTATTTTCTTTCGTGGGCGCTAGGCCTACCCACACAAGTGAGGTACCATTTTTATCGGGAGACTTGGGGGAACGATAGGTGGAAGGAAATTTGTGGCTCCTCTCAGATTCCAGAACTTTCTGTCACCGAAATCAGAGGAAAAAGTGCTTTTTTGTCCACATTTTGAGGTTTGCAAAGGATTCTGGGTAACAGAACCTCGTCAGAGCCCCACAAGTCACCCCATCATGGATTTCCCTAGGTGTCTAGTTTTCAAAAATGCGTTGGTTTGCTAGGTTTCCCCAGGTGCCGGCTGAGCAAGAGGCCAAAATCCAAAGGTAGGCACTTTGTAAAAAAACACCTCTGTTTTCTGTGGAAAAAAAGATGTGTCCACGTTGTGTTTTGGGCCATTTCCTTTCGTGGGCGCTAGGCCTACCCACACAAGTGAGGTACCATTTTTATCGAGAGACTTGGGGGAACGATAGGTGGAAGGAAATTTGTGGCTCCTCTCAGATTCCAGAACTTTCTGTCACCGAAATCAGAGGAAAAAGTGTTTTTTTGGCCACATTTTGAGGTTTGCAAAGGATTCTGGGTAACAGAACCTGGTCAGAGCCCCACAAGTCACCCCATCTTGGATTCCCCTAGGTGTCTAGTTTTCAAAAATGCATTGGTTTGCTAGGTTTCCCCAGGTGCCGGCTGAGCAAGAGGCCAAAATCCACAGGTAGCCACTTTGTAAAAAACACCTCTGTTTTCTGTGGAAAAAATGTGATGTGTCCACGTTGTGTTTTGGGCCATTTCCTTTCGTGGGAGTTACGTCTACCCACACAAGTAAGGTACCATTTTTATCGGGAGGCTTGGGGAAACGCTGGGTGGAAGTTAATTTGTGGATCCTCTCAGATTCCAGAACTTTCTGTCACCGAAATGAGAGGAAAAAGCTTTTTTTTGGCCAAATTTTGAGGTTTGCAGAGGATTTTGGGTAATAGAACCTGGTCAGAGCCCCACAAGCCACCCCACTTTGGATTCCCTAGGTGTCTAGTTTTCTAAAATTGCACTGGTTTGCTAGGTTTCCCTAGGTGCCGGCTAAGCAAGAGGCCAAAATCCACAGGTAGACACTTTGTAAAAAGCACCTCTGTTTTCTGTGGAAAAAAAGATGAGTCCACGTTGTGTTTTGGGCCATTTTCTTTCGTGGGCGCTAGGCCTACCCACACAAGTGAGGTACCATTTTTATCGGGAGACTTGGGGGAACGATTGGTGGAAGGAAATTTGTGGCTCCTCTCAGATTCCAGAACTTTCTGTCACCGAAATCAGAGGAAAAAGTGTTTTTTTGGCCACATTTTGAGGTTTGCAAAGGATTCTGGGTAACAGAACCTCGTCAGAGCCCCACAAGTCACCCCATCATGGATTTCCCTAGGTGTCTAGTTTTAAAAAATGCGTTGGTTTGCTAGGTTTCCCCAGGTGCCGGCTGAGCAAGATGCCAAAATCCAAAGGTAGGCACTTTGTTAAAAAAACACCTCTGTATTCTGTGGAAAAAAAGATGTGTCCACGTTGTGTTTTGGGCCATTTCCTTTCGTGGGCGCTAGGCCTACCCACACAAGTGAGGTACCATTTTTATCGGGAGACTTGGGGGAACGATAGGTGGAAGGAAATTTGTGGCTCCTCTCAGATTCCAGAACTTTCTGTCACCGAAATCAGAGGAAACAGTGTTTTTTTGGCCACATTTTAAGGTTTGCAAAGGATTCTGGGTAACAGAACCTCGTCAGAGCCCCACAAGTCACCCCATCATGGATTTCCCTAGGTGTCTAGTTTTCAAAAATGCGTTGGTTTGCTAGGTTTCCCCAGGTGCCGGCTGAGCAAGAGGCCAAAATCCAAAGGTAGGCACTTTGTAAAAAAACACCTCTGTTTTCTGTGGAAAAAAAGATGTGTCCACGTTGTGTTTTGGGCCATTTCCTTTCGTGGGCGCTAGGGCTACCCACACAAGTGAGGTACCATTTTTATCGGGAGACTTGGGGGAACGATAGGTGGAAGGAAATTTGTGGCTCCTCTCAGATTCCAGAACTTTCTGTCACCGAAATCAGAGGAAAAAGTGTTTTTTTGGCCACATTTTGAGGTTTGCAAAGGATTCTGGGTAACAGAACCTGGTCAGAGCCCCACAAGTCACCCCATCTTGGATTCCCCTAGGTGTCTAGTTTTCAAAAATGCATTGGTTTGCTAGGTTTCCCCAGGTGCCGGCTGAGCAAGAGGCCAAAATCCACAGGTAGGCACTTTGTAAAAAACACCTCTGTTTTCTGTGGAAAAAATGTGATGTGTCCACGTTGTGTTTTGGGCCATTTCCTTTCGTGGGCGCTACGTCTACCCACACAAGTAAGGTACCATTTTTATCGGGAGGCTTGGGGAAACGCTGGGTGGAAGGGAATTTGTGGATCCTCTCAGATTCCAGAACTTTCTGTCACCGAAATGAGAGGAAAAAGCTTTTTGTTGGCCAAATTTTGAGGTTTGCAGAGGATTTTGGGTAATAGAACCTGGTCAGAGCCCCACAAGCCACCCCACTTTGGATTCCCTAGGTGTCTAGTTTTCTAAAATTGCACTGGTTTGCTAGGTTTCCCCAGGTGCCGGCTAAGCAAGAGGCCAAAATCCACAGGTAGACACTTTGTAAAAAGCACCTCTGTTTTCTGTGGAAAAAAAGATGAGTCCACGTTGTGTTTTGGGCCATTTTCTTTCGTGGGCGCTAGGCCTACCCACACAAGTGAGGTACCATTTTTATCGGGAGACTTGGGGGAACGATAGGTGGAAGGAAATTTGTGGCTCCTCTCAGATTCCAGAACTTTCTGTCACCGAAATCAGAGGAAAAAGTGTTTTTTTGGCCACATTTTGAGGTTTGCAAAGGATTCTGGGTAACAGAACCTCGTCAGAGCCCCACAAGTCACCCAATCATGGATTTCCCTAGGTGTCTAGTTTTAAAAAATGCGTTGGTTTGCTAGGTTTCCCCAGGTGCCGGCTGAGCAAGAGGCCAAAATCCAAAGGTAGGCACTTTGTAAAAAACACCTCTGTTTTCTGTGGAAAAAATGTGATGTGTCCACGTTGTGTTTTGGGCCATTTCCTTTCGTGGGCGCTACGTCTAGCCACACAAGTAAGGTACCATTTTTATCGGGAGGCTTGGGGAAACGCTGGGTGGAAGTGAATTTGTGGATCCTCTCAGATTCCAGAACTTTCTGTCACCGAAATGAGAGGAAAAAGCTTTTTTTTGGCCAAATTTTGAGGTTTGCAGAGGATTTTGGGTAATAGAACGTGGTCAGAGCCCCAGAAGCCACCCCACTTTGGATTCCCTAGGTGTCTAGTTTTCAAAAATTGCACTGGTTTGCTAGGTTTCCCCTGGTGCCGGCTAAGCAAGAGGCCAAAATCCACAGGTAGACACTTTGTAAAAAGCACCTCTGTTTTCTGTGGAAAAAAAGATGAGTCCACGTTGTGTTTTGGGCCATTTTCTTTCGTGGGCGCTAGGCCTACCCACACAAGTGAGGTACCATTTTTATCGTGAGACTTGGGGGAACGGTAGGTGGAAGGAAATTTGTGGCTCCTCTCAGATTCCAGAACTTTCTGTCACCGAAATCAGAGGAAAAAGTGCTTTTTTGGCCACATTTTGAGGTTTGCAAAGGATTCTGGGTAACAGAACCTCGTCAGAGCCCCACAAGTCACCCCATCATGGATTTCCCTAGGTGTCTAGTTTTCAAAAATGCGTTGGTTTGCTAGTTTTCCCCAGGTGCCGGCTGAGCAAGATGCCAAAATCCAAAGGTAGGCACTTTGTTAAAAAAACACCTCTGTATTCTGTGGAAAAAAAGATGTGTCCACGTTGTGTTTTGGGCCATTTCCTTTCGTGGGCGCTAGGCCTACCCACACAAGTGAGGTACCATTTTTATCGGGAGACTTGGGGGAACGATAGTTGGAAGGAAATTTGTGGCTCCTCTCAGATTCCAGAACTTTCTGTCACCGAAATCAGAGGAAACAGTGTTTTTTTGGCCACATTTTAAGGTTTGCAAAGGATTCTGGGTAACAGAACCTCGTCAGAGCCCCACAAGTCACCCCATCATGGATTTCCCTATGTGTCTAGTTTTCAAAAATGCGTTGGTTTGCTAGGTTTCCCCAGGTGCCGGCTGAGCAAGAGGCCAAAATCCAAAGGTAGGCACTTTGTAAAAAAACACCTCTGTTTTCTGTGGAAAAAAAGATGTGTCCACGTTGTGTTTTGGGCCATTTCCTTTCGTGGGCGCTAGGCCTACCCACACAAGTGAGGTACCATTTTTATCGGGAGACTTGGGGGAACGATAGGTGGAAGGAAATTTGTGGCTCCTCTCAGATTCCAGAACTTTCTGTCACCGAAATCAGAGGAAAAAGTGTTTTTTTGGCCACATTTTGAGGTTTGCAAAGGATTCTGGGTAACAGAACCTGGTCAGAGCCCCACAAGTCACCCCATCTTGGATTCCCCTAGGTGTCTAGTTTTCAAAAATGCATTGGTTTGCTAGGTTTCCCCAGGTGCCGGCTGAGCAAGAGGCCAAAATCCACAGGTAGGCACTTTGTAAAAAACACCTCTGTTTTCTGTGGAAAAAATGTGATGTGTCCACGTTGTGTTTTGGGCCATTTCCTTTCGTGGGCGCTACGTCTACCCACACAATTAAGGTACCATTTTTATCGGGAGGCTTGGGGAAACGCTGGGTGGAAGGGAATTTGTGGATCCTCTCAGATTCCAGAACTTTCTGTCACCGAAATGAGAGGAAAAAGCTTTTTGTTGGCCAAATTTTGAGGTTTGCAGAGGATTTTGGGTAATAGAACCTGGTCAGAGCCCCACAAGCCACCCCACTTTGGATTCCCTAGGTGTCTAGTTTTCTAAAATTGCACTGGTTTGCAAGGTTTCCCTAGGTGCCGGCTAAGCAAGAGGCCAAAATCCACAGGTAGACACTTTGTAAAAAGCACCTCTGTTTTCTGTGGAATAAAAGATGAGTCCACGTTGTGTTTTGGGCCATTTTCTTTCGTGGGCGCTAGGCCTACCCACACAAGTGAGGTACCATTTTTATCGGGAGACTTGGGGGAACGATAGGTGGAAGGAAATTTGTGGCTCCTCTCAGATTCCAGAACTTTCTGTCACCGAAATCAGAGGAAAAAGTGTTTTTTTGGCCACATTTTGAGGTTTGCAAAGGATTCTGGGTAACAGAACCTCGTCAGAGCCCCACAAGTCACCCCATCATGGATTTCCCTAGGTGTCTAGTTTTAAAAAATGCGTTGGTTTGCTAGGTTTCCCCAGGTGCCGGCTGAGCAAGAGGCCAAAATCCAAAGGTAGGCACTTTGTAAAAAAACACCTCTGTTTTCTGTGGAAAAAAAGATGTGTCCACGTTGTGTTTTGGGCCATTTCCTTTCGTGGGCGCTAGGCCTACCCACACAAGTGAGGTACCATTTTTATCGGGAGACTTGGGAGAACGATAGGTGGAAGGAAATTTGTGGCTCCTCTCAGATTCCAGAACTTTCTGTCACCGAAATCAGAGGAAAAAGTGTTTTTTTGGCCACATTTTGAGGTTTGCAAAGGATTCTGGGTAACAGAACCTCGTCAGAGCCCCACAAGTCACCCCATCATGGATTTCCCTATGTGTCTAGTTTTCAAAAATGCGTTGGTTTGCTAGGTTTCCCCAGGTGCCAGCTGAGCAAGGGGCCAAAATCCAAAGGTAGGCACTTTGTTAAAAAAACACCTCTGTATTCTGTGGAAAAAAAGATGTGTCCACGTTGTGTTTTGGGCCATTTCCTTTCGTGGGCGCTAGGCCTACCCACACAAGTGAGGTACCATTTTTATCGGGAGACTTGGGGGAACGATAGGTGGAAGGAAATTTGTGGCTCCTCTCAGATTCCAGAACTTTCTGTCACCGAAATCAGAGGAAAAAGTGTTTTTTTGGCCACATTTTAAGGTTTGCAAAGGATTCTGGGTAACAGAACCTCGTCAGAGCCCCACAAGTCACCCCATCATGGATTTCCCTAGGTGTCTAGTTTTCAAAAATGCGTTGGTTTGCTAGGTTTCCCCAGGTGCCGGCTGAGCAAGAGGCCAAAATCCAAAGGTAGGCACTTTGTAAAAAAACACCTCTGTTTTCTGTTGAAAAAAAGATGTGTCCACGTTGTGTTTTGGGCCATATCCTTTCGTGGGCGCTAGGCCTACCCACACAAGTGAGGTACCATTTTTATCGGGAGGCTTGGGGGAACGATCGGTGGAAGGAAATTTGTGGCTCCTCTCAGATTCCAGTACTTTCTGTCACCGAAATCAGAGGAAAAAGTGTTTTTTTGGCCAAATTTTGAGGTTTGCAAAGGATTCTGGGTAACAGAACCTGGTCAGAGCCACACAAGTCACCCCATCTTGGATTCCCCTAGGTGTCTAGTTTTTAAAAATGCATTGGTTTGCTAGGTTTCCCCAGGTGCCGGCTGAGCAAGAGGCCAAAATCCACAGGTAGGCACTTTGTAAAAAACACCTCTGTTTTCTGTTGAAAAAAAGATGTGTCCACGTTGTGTTTTGGGCCATTTCCTTTCGTGGGCGCTAGGCCTACCCACACAAGTGAGGTACCATTTTTATCGGGAGGCTTGGGGGAACGATAGGTGGAAGGAAATTTGTGGCTCCTCTCAGATTCCAGAACTTTCTGTCACCGAAATCAGAGGAAAAAGTGTTTTTTTGGCCAAATTTTGAGGTTTGCAAAGGATTCTGGGTAACAGAACCTGGTCAGAGCCACACAAGTCACCCCATCTTGGATTCCCCTAGGTGTCTAGTTTTCAAAAATGCATTGGTTTGCTAGGTTTCCCCAGGTGCCGGCTGAGCAAGAGGCCAAAATCCACAGGTAGGCACTTTGTAACAAACACCTCTGTTTTCTGTGGAAAAAATGTGATGCGTCCACGTTGTGTTTTGTGCCATTTCCTTTCGTGGGCGCTATGTCTACCCACACAAGTAAGGTTCCATTTTTATCGGGAGGCTTGGGGAAACGCTGGGTGGAAGGGAATTTGTGGATCCTCTCAGATTCCAGAACTTTCTGTCACCAAAATGAGAGGAAAAAGCTTTTTTTTGGCCAAATTTTGAGGTTTGCAGAGGATTTTGGGTAATAGAACCTGGTCAGAGCCCCAGAAGCCACCCCATTTTGGATTCCCTAGGTGTCTAGTTTTCAAAAATTGCACTGGTTTGCTAGGTTTCCACAGGTGCCGGCTAAGCAAGAGGCCAAAATCCACAGGTAGACACTTTGTAAAAAGCACCTCTGTTTGCTGTGGAAAAAAAGATGAGTCCACGTTGTGTTTTGGGCCATTTTCTTTCGTGGGCGCTAGGCCTACCCACACAAGTGAGGTACCATTTTTATCGGGAGACTTGGGGGAACGATAGGTGGAAGGAAATTTGTGGCTCCTCTCAGATTCCAGAACTTTCTGTCACCGAAATCAGAGGAAAAAGTGCTTTTTTGTCCACATTTTGAGGTTTGCAAAGGATTCTGGGTAACAGAACCTCGTCAGAGCCCCACAAGTCACCCCATCATGGATTTCCCTAGGTGTCTAGTTTTCAAAAATGCGTTGGTTTGCTAGGTTTCCCCAGGTGCCGGCTGAGCAAGAGGCCAAAATCCAAAGGTAGGCACTTTGTAAAAAAACACCTCTGTTTTCTGTGGAAAAAAAGATGTGTCCACGTTGTGTTTTGGGCCATTTCCTTTCGTGGGCGCTAGGCCTACCCACACAAGTGAGGTACCATTTTTATCGGGAGACTTGGGGGAACGATAGGTGGAAGGAAATTTGTGGCTCCTCTCAGATTCCAGAACTTTCTGTCACCGAAATCAGAGGAAAAAGTGTTTTTTTGGCCACATTTTGAGGTTTGCAAAGGATTCTGGGTAACAGAACCTGGTCAGAGCCCCACAAGTCACCCCATCTTGGATTCCCCTAGGTGTCTAGTTTTCAAAAATGCATTGGTTTGCTAGGTTTCCCCAGGTGCCGGCTGAGCAAGAGGCCAAAATCCACAGGTAGCCACTTTGTAAAAAACACCTCTGTTTTCTGTGGAAAAAATGTGATGTGTCCACGTTGTGTTTTGGGCCATTTCCTTTCGTGGGAGCTACGTCTACCCACACAAGTAAGGTACCATTTTTATCGGGAGGCTTGGGGAAACGCTGGGTGGAAGTTAACTTGTGGATCCTCTCAGATTCCAGAACTTTCTGTCACCGAAATGAGAGGAAAAAGCTTTTTTTTGGCCAAATTTTGAGGTTTGCAGAGGATTTTGGGTAATAGAACCTGGTCAGAGCCCCACAAGCCACCCCACTTTGGATTCCCTAGGTGTCTAGTTTTCTAAAATTGCACTGGTTTGCTAGGTTTCCCCAGGTGCCGGCTAAGCAAGAGGCCAAAATCCACAGGTAGACACTTTGTAAAAGCACCTCTGTTTTCTGTGGAAAAAAAGATGAGTCCACGTTGTGTTTTGGGCCATTTTCTTTCGTGGGCGCTAGGCCTACCCACACAAGTGAGGTACCATTTTCATCGGGAGACTTGGGGGAACGATAGGTGGAAGGAAATTTGTGGCTCCTCTCAGATTCCAGAACTTTCTGTCACCGAAATCAGAGGAAAAAGTGTTTTTTTGGCCACATTTTGAGGTTTGCAAAGGATTCTGGGTAACAGAACCTCGTCAGAGCCCCACAAGTCACCCCATCATGGATTTCCCTAGGTGTCTAGTTTTCAAAAATGCGTTGGTTTGCTAGGTTTCCCCAGGTGCCGGCTGAGCAAGAGGCCAAAATCCAAAGGTAGGCACTTTGTAAAAAAACACCTCTGTTTTCTGTGGAAAAAAAGATGTGTCCACGTTGTGTTTTGGGCCATTTCCTTTCGTGGGCGCGAGGCCTACCCACACAAGTCAGGTACCATTTTTATCGGAAGACTTGGGGGAACGATAGGTGGAAGGAAATTTGTGGCTCCTCTCAGATTCCAGAACTTTCTGTCACCGAAATCAGAGGAAAAAGTGTTTTTTTGGCCACATTTTGAGGTTTGCAAAGGATTCTGGGTAACAGAATCTCGTCAGAGCCCCACAAGTCACCCCATCATGGATTTCCCTAGGTGTCTAGTTTTCAAAAATGCGTTGGTTTGCTAGTTTTCCCCAGGTGCCGGCTGAGCAAGAGGCCAAAATCCAAAGGTAGGCACTTTGTAAAAAAACACCTCTGTTTTCTGTGGAAAAAAAGATGTGTCCACGTTGTGTTTTGGGCCATTTCCTTTCGTGGGCGCGAGGCCTACCCACACAAGTGAGGTACCATTTATATCGGGAGACTTGGGGGAATGATAGGTGGAAGGAAATTTGTGGCTCCTCTCAGATTCCAGAACTTTCTGTTGCCGAAATCAGAGGAAAAAGTGTTTTTTTGGCCACATTTTAAGGTTTGCAAAGGATTCTGGGTAACAGAACCTCGTCAGAGCCCCACAAGTCACCCCATCATGGATTTCCCTAGGTGTCTAGTTTTCAAAAATGCGTTGGTTTGCTAGGTTTCCCCAGGTGCCGGCTGAGCAAGAGGCCAAAATCCACAGGTAGGCACTTTGTAAAAAACACCTCTGTTTTCTGTGGAAAAAATGTGATATGTCCACGTTGTGTTTTGGGCCATTTCCTTTCGTGGGCGCTACGTCTACCCACACAAGTAAGGTACCATTTTTATCGGGAGGCTTGGGGAAATGCTGGGTGGAAGGGAATTTGTGGATCCTCTCAGATTCCAGAACTTTCTGTCACCGAAATGAGAGGAAAAAGCTTTTTTTTGGCCAAATTTTGAGGTTTGCAGAGGATTTTGCGTAATAGAACCTGGTCAAAGCCCCAGAAGCCACCCCACTTTGGATTCCCTAGGTGTCTAGTTTTCAAAAATTGCACTGGTTTGCTAGGTTTCCCCAGGTGCCGGCTAAGCAAGAGGCCAAAATCCACAGGTAGACACTTTGTAAAAAGCACCTCTGTTTTCTGTGGAAAAAAAGATGAGTCCACGTTGTGTTTTGGGCCATTTTCTTTCGTGGGCGCTAGGCCTACCCACACAAGTGAGGTACCATTTTTATCGGGAGACTTGGGGGAACGATAGGTGGAAGGAAATTTGTGGCTCCTCTCAGATTCCAGAACTTTCTGTCACCGAAATCAGAGGAAAAAGTGTTTTTTTGGCCACATTTTGAGGTTTGCAAAGGATTCTGTGTAACAGAACCTCGTCAGAGCCCCACAAGTCACCCCATCATGGATTTCCCTAGGTGTCTAGTTTTCAAAAATGCGTTGGTTTGCTAGGTTTCCCCAGGTGCCGGCTGAGCAAGAGGCCAAAATGCAAAGGTAGGCACTTTGTAAAAAACACCTCTGTATTCTGTGGAAAAAAAGATGTGTCCACGTTGTGTTTTGGGCCATTTCCTTTCGTGGGCGCTAGGCCTACCCACACAACTGAGGTACCATTTTTATCGGGAGACTTCGGGGAACGATAGGTGGAAGGAAATTTGTGGCTCCTCTCAGATTCCAGAACTTTCTGTCACCGAAATCAGAGGAAAAAGTGTTTTTTTGGCCACATTTTGAGGTTTGCAAAGGATTCTGGGTAACAGAACCTCGTCAGAGCCCCACAAGTCACACCATCATGGATTTCCCTAGGTGTCTAGTTTCCAAAAATGCATTGGTTTGCTAGGTTTCCCCAGGTGCCGGCTGAGCAAGAGGCCAAAATCCAAAGGTAGCCACTTTGTAAAAAAACACCTCTGTTTTCTGTGGAAAAAAAGATGTGTCAACGTTGTGTATTGGGCCATTTCCTTTCGTGGGCGCTAGGCCTACCCACACAAGTGAGGTACCATTTTCATCGGGAGACTTGGGGGAACGATAGGTGGAAGGAAATTTGTGGCTCCTCTCAGATTCCAGAACTTTCTGTCACCGAAATCAGAGGAAAAAGTGTTTTTTTGGCCACATTTTGAGGTTTGCAAAGGATTCTGGGTAACAGAACCTCGTCAGAGCCCCACAAGTCACCCCATCATGGATTTCCCTAGGTGTCTAGTTTTAAAAAATGCGTTGGTTTGCTAGGTTTCCCCAGGTGCCGGCTGAGCAAGAGGCCAAAATCCAAAGGTAGGCACTTTGTAAAAAAACACCTCTGTTTTCTGTGGAAAAAAAGATGTGTCCACGTTGTGTTTTGGGCCATTTCCTTTCGTGGGCGCGAGGCCTACCCACACAAGTGAGGTACCATTTTTATCGGGAGACTTGGGGGAACGATAGGTGGAAGGAAATTTGTGGCTCCTCTCAGATTCCAGAACTTTCTGTCACCGAAATCAGAGGAAAAAGTGTTTTTTTGGCCACATTTTGAGGTTTGCAAAGGATTCTGGGTAACAGAATCTCGTCAGAGCCCCACAAGTCACCCCATCATGGATTTCCCTAGGTGTCTAGTTTTCAAAAATGCGTTGGTTTGCTAGGTTTCCCCAGGTGCCGGCTGAGCAAGAGGCCAAAATCCAAAGGTAGGCACTTTGTAAAAAAACACCTCTGTTTTCTGTGGAAAAAAAGATGTGTCCACGTTGTGTTTTGGGCCATTTCCTTTAGTGGGCGCTAGGCCTACCCACACAAGTGAGGTACCATTTATATCGGGAGACTTGGGGGAATGATAGGTGGAAGGAAATTTGTGGCTCCTCTCAGATTCCATAACTTTCTGTTGCCGAAATCAGAGGAAAACGTGTTTTTTTGGCCACATTTTAAGGTTTGCAAAGGATTCTGGGTAACAGAACCTCGTCAGAGCCCCACAAGTCACCCCATCATGGATTTCCCTAGGTGTCTAGTTTTCAAAAATGCGTTGGTTTGCTAGGTTTCCCCAGGTGCCGGCTGAGCAAGAGGCCAAAATCCACAGGTAGGCACTTTGTAAAAAACACCTCTGTTTTCTGTTGAAAAAAAGATGTGTCCACGTTGTGTTTTGGGCCATTTCCTTTCGTGGGCGCTAGGCCTACCCACACAAGTGAGGTACCATTTTTATCGGGAGGCTTGGGGGAACGATAGGTGGAAGGAAATTTGTGGCTCCTCTCAGATTCCAGAACTTTCTGTCACCGAAATCAGAGGAAAAAGTGTTTTTTTGGCCAAATTTTGAGGTTTGCAAAGGATTCTGGGTAACAGAACCTGGTCAGAGCCACACAAGTCACCCCATCTTGGATTCCCCTAGGTGTCTAGTTTTCAAAAATGCATTGGTTTGCTAGGTTTCCCCAGGTGCCGGCTGACCAAGAGGCCAAAATCCACAGGTAGGCACTTTGTAACAAACACCTCTGTTTTCTGTGGAAAAAATGTGATGCGTCCACGTTGTGTTTTGTGCCATTTCCTTTCGTGGGCGCTATGTCTACCCACACAAGTAAGGTTCCATTTTTATCGGGAGGCTTGGGGAAACGCTGGGTGGAAGGGAATTTGTGGATCCTCTCAGATTCCAGAACTTTCTGTCACCAAAATGAGAGGAAAAAGCTTTTTTTTGGCCAAATTTTGAGGTTTGCAGAGGATTTTGGGTAATAGAACCTGGTCAGAGCCCCAGAAGCCACCCCATTTTGGATTCCCTAGGTGTCTAGTTTTCAAAAATTGCACTGGTTTGCTAGGTTTCCACAGGTGCCGGCTAAGCAAGAGGCCAAAATCCACAGGTAGACACTTTGTAAAAAGCACCTCTGTTTGCTGTGGAAAAAAAGATGAGTCCACGTTGTGTTTTGGGCCATTTTCTTTCGTGGGCGCTAGGCCTACCCACACAAGTGAGGTACCATTTTTATCGGGAGACTTGGGGGAACGATAGGTGGAAGGAAATTTGTGGCTCCTCTCAGATTCCAGAACTTTCTGTCACCGAAATCAGAGGAAAAAGTGCTTTTTTGTCCACATTTTGAGGTTTGCAAAGGATTCTGGGTAACAGAACCTCGTCAGAGCCCCACAAGTCACCCCATCATGGATTTCCCTAGGTGTCTAGTTTTCAAAAATGCGTTGGTTTGCTAGGTTTCCCCAGGTGCCGGCTGAGCAAGAGGCCAAAATCCAAAGGTAGGCACTTTGTAAAAAAACACCTCTGTTTTCTGTGGAAAAAAAGATGTGTCCACGTTGTGTTTTGGGCCATTTCCTTTCGTGGGCGCTAGGCCTACCCACACAAGTGAGGTACCATTTTTATCGGGAGACTTGGGGGAACGATAGGTGGAAGGAAATTTGTGGCTCCTCTCAGATTCCAGAACTTTCTGTCACCGAAATCAGAGGAAAAAGTGTTTTTTTGGCCACATTTTGAGGTTTGCAAAGGATTCTGGGTAACAGAACCTGGTCAGAGCCCCACAAGTCACCCCATCTTGGATTCCCCTAGGTGTCTAGTTTTCAAAAATGCATTGGTTTGCTAGGTTTCCCCAGGTGCCGGCTGAGCAAGAGGCCAAAATCCACAGGTAGCCACTTTGTAAAAAACACCTCTGTTTTCTGTGGAAAAAATGTGATGTGTCCACGTTGTGTTTTGGGCCATTTCCTTTCGTGGGAGCTACGTCTACCCACACAAGTAAGGTACCATTTTTATCGGGAGGCTTGGGGAAACGCTGGGTGGAAGTTAACTTGTGGATCCTCTCAGATTCCAGAACTTTCTGTCACCGAAATGAGAGGAAAAAGCTTTTTTTTGGCCAAATTTTGAGGTTTGCAGAGGATTTTGGGTAATAGAACCTGGTCAGAGCCCCACAAGCCACCCCACTTTGGATTCCCTAGGTGTCTAGTTTTCTAAAATTGCACTGGTTTGCTAGGTTTCCCCAGGTGCCGGCTAAGCAAGAGGCCAAAATCCACAGGTAGACACTTTGTAAAAGCACCTCTGTTTTCTGTGGAAAAAAAGATGAGTCCACGTTGTGTTTTGGGCCATTTTCTTTCGTGGGCGCTAGGCCTACCCACACAAGTGAGGTACCATTTTCATCGGGAGACTTGGGGGAACGATAGGTGGAAGGAAATTTGTGGCTCCTCTCAGATTCCAGAACTTTCTGTCACCGAAATCAGAGGAAAAAGTGTTTTTTTGGCCACATTTTGAGGTTTGCAAAGGATTCTGGGTAACAGAACCTCGTCAGAGCCCCACAAGTCACCCCATCATGGATTTCCCTAGGTGTCTAGTTTTCAAAAATGCGTTGGTTTGCTAGGTTTCCCCAGGTGCCGGCTGAGCAAGAGGCCAAAATCCAAAGGTAGGCACTTTGTAAAAAAACACCTCTGTTTTCTGTGGAAAAAAAGATGTGTCCACGTTGTGTTTTGGGCCATTTCCTTTCGTGGGCGCGAGGCCTACCCACACAAGTCAGGTACCATTTTTATCGGAAGACTTGGGGGAACGATAGGTGGAAGGAAATTTGTGGCTCCTCTCAGATTCCAGAACTTTCTGTCACCGAAATCAGAGGAAAAAGTGTTTTTTTGGCCACATTTTGAGGTTTGCAAAGGATTCTGGGTAACAGAATCTCGTCAGAGCCCCACAAGTCACCCCATCATGGATTTCCCTAGGTGTCTAGTTTTCAAAAATGCGTTGGTTTGCTAGTTTTCCCCAGGTGCCGGCTGAGCAAGAGGCCAAAATCCAAAGGTAGGCACTTTGTAAAAAAACACCTCTGTTTTCTGTGGAAAAAAAGATGTGTCCACGTTGTGTTTTGGGCCATTTCCTTTCGTGGGCGCGAGGCCTACCCACACAAGTGAGGTACCATTTATATCGGGAGACTTGGGGGAATGATAGGTGGAAGGAAATTTGTGGCTCCTCTCAGATTCCAGAACTTTCTGTTGCCGAAATCAGAGGAAAAAGTGTTTTTTTGGCCACATTTTAAGGTTTGCAAAGGATTCTGGGTAACAGAACCTCGTCAGAGCCCCACAAGTCACCCCATCATGGATTTCCCTAGGTGTCTAGTTTTCAAAAATGCGTTGGTTTGCTAGGTTTCCCCAGGTGCCGGCTGAGCAAGAGGCCAAAATCCACAGGTAGGCACTTTGTAAAAAACACCTCTGTTTTCTGTGGAAAAAATGTGATATGTCCACGTTGTGTTTTGGGCCATTTCCTTTCGTGGGCGCTACGTCTACCCACACAAGTAAGGTACCATTTTTATCGGGAGGCTTGGGGAAATGCTGGGTGGAAGGGAATTTGTGGATCCTCTCAGATTCCAGAACTTTCTGTCACCGAAATGAGAGGAAAAAGCTTTTTTTTGGCCAAATTTTGAGGTTTGCAGAGGATTTTGCGTAATAGAACCTGGTCAAAGCCCCAGAAGCCACCCCACTTTGGATTCCCTAGGTGTCTAGTTTTCAAAAATTGCACTGGTTTGCTAGGTTTCCCCAGGTGCCGGCTAAGCAAGAGGCCAAAATCCACAGGTAGACACTTTGTAAAAAGCACCTCTGTTTTCTGTGGAAAAAAAGATGAGTCCACGTTGTGTTTTGGGCCATTTTCTTTCGTGGGCGCTAGGCCTACCCACACAAGTGAGGTACCATTTTTATCGGGAGACTTGGGGGAACGATAGGTGGAAGGAAATTTGTGGCTCCTCTCAGATTCCAGAACTTTCTGTCACCGAAATCAGAGGAAAAAGTGTTTTTTTGGCCACATTTTGAGGTTTGCAAAGGATTCTGTGTAACAGAACCTCGTCAGAGCCCCACAAGTCACCCCATCATGGATTTCCCTAGGTGTCTAGTTTTCAAAAATGCGTTGGTTTGCTAGGTTTCCCCAGGTGCCGGCTGAGCAAGAGGCCAAAATGCAAAGGTAGGCACTTTGTAAAAAACACCTCTGTATTCTGTGGAAAAAAAGATGTGTCCACGTTGTGTTTTGGGCCATTTCCTTTCGTGGGCGCTAGGCCTACCCACACAACTGAGGTACCATTTTTATCGGGAGACTTCGGGGAACGATAGGTGGAAGGAAATTTGTGGCTCCTCTCAGATTCCAGAACTTTCTGTCACCGAAATCAGAGGAAAAAGTGTTTTTTTGGCCACATTTTGAGGTTTGCAAAGGATTCTGGGTAACAGAACCTCATCAGAGCCCCACAAGTCACACCATCATGGATTTCCCTAGGTGTCTAGTTTCCAAAAATGCATTGGTTTGCTAGGTTTCCCCAGGTGCCGGCTGAGCAAGAGGCCAAAATCCAAAGGTAGCCACTTTGTAAAAAAACACCTCTGTTTTCTGTGGAAAAAAAGATGTGTCAACGTTGTGTATTGGGCCATTTCCTTTCGTGGGCGCTAGGCCTACCCACACAAGTGAGGTACCATTTTCATCGGGAGACTTGGGGGAACGATAGGTGGAAGGAAATTTGTGGCTCCTCTCAGATTCCAGAACTTTCTGTCACCGAAATCAGAGGAAAAAGAGTTTTTTTGGCCACATTTTGAGGTTTGCAAAGGATTCTGGGTAACAGAACCTCGTCAGAGCCCCACAAGTCACCCCATCATGGATTTCCCTAGGTGTCTAGTTTTAAAAAATGCGTTGGTTTGCTAGGTTTCCCCAGGTGCCGGCTGAGCAAGAGGCCAAAATCCAAAGGTAGGCACTTTGTAAAAAAACACCTCTGTTTTCTGTGGAAAAAAAGATGTGTCCACGTTGTGTTTTGGGCCATTTCCTTTCGTGGGCGCGAGGCCTACCCACACAAGTGAGGTACCATTTTTATCGGGAGACTTGGGGGAACGATAGGTGGAAGGAAATTTGTGGCTCCTCTCAGATTCCAGAACTTTCTGTCACCGAAATCAGAGGAAAAAGTGTTTTTTTGGCCACATTTTGAGGTTTGCAAAGGATTCTGGGTAACAGAATCTCGTCAGAGCCCCACAAGTCACCCCATCATGGATTTCCCTAGGTGTCTAGTTTTCAAAAATGCGTTGGTTTGCTAGGTTTCCCCAGGTGCCGGCTGAGCAAGAGGCCAAAATCCAAAGGTAGGCACTTTGTAAAAAAACACCTCTGTTTTCTGTGGAAAAAAAGATGTGTCCACGTTGTGTTTTGGGCCATTTCCTTTAGTGGGCGCTAGGCCTACCCACACAAGTGAGGTACCATTTATATCGGGAGACTTGGGGGAATGATAGGTGGAAGGAAATTTGTGGCTCCTCTCAGATTCCATAACTTTCTGTTGCCGAAATCAGAGGAAAACGTGTTTTTTTGGCCACATTTTAAGGTTTGCAAAGGATTCTGGGTAACAGAACCTCGTCAGAGCCCCACAAGTCACCCCATCATGGATTTCCCTAGGTGTCTAGTTTTCAAAAATGCGTTGGTTTGCTAGGTTTCCCCAGGTGCCGGCTGAGCAAGAGGCCAAAATCCACAGGTAGGCACTTTGTAAAAAACACCTCTGTTTTCTGTGGAAAAAATGTGATGTGTCCACGTTGTGTTTTGGGCCATTTCCTTTCGTGGGCGCTACGTCTACCCACACAAGTAAGGTACCATTTTTATCGGGAGGCTTGGGGAAATGCTGGGTGGAAGGGAATTTGTGGATCCTCTCAGATTCAAGAACTTTCTGTCACCGAAATGAGAAGAAAAAGCTTTTTTTTGGCCAAATTTTGAGGTTTGCAGAGGATTTTGGGTAATAGAACCTGGTCAAAGCCCCAGAAGCCACCCCACTTTGGATTCCCTAGGTGTCTAGTTTTCAAAAATTGCACTGGTTTGCTAGGTTTCCCCAGGTGCCGGCTAAGCAAGAGGCCAAAATCCACAGGTAGACACTTTGTAAAAAGCACCTCTGTTTTCTGTGGAAAAAAAGATGAGTCCACGTTGTGTTTTGGGCCATTTTCTTTCGTGGGCGCTAGGCCTACCCACACAAGTGAGGTACCATTTTTATCGGGAGACTTGGGGGAACGATAGGTGGAAGGAAATTTGTGGCTCCTCTCAGATTCCAGAACTTTCTGTCACCGAAATCAGAGGAAAAAGTGTTTTTTTGGCCACATTTTGAGGTTTGCAAAGGATTCTGGGTAACAGAACCTCGTCAGAGCCCCACAAGTCACCCCATCATTGATTTCCCTAGGTGTCTAGTTTTCAAAAATGCGTTGGTTTGCTAGGTTTCCCCAGGTGCCGGCTGAGCAAGAGGCCAAAATCCAAAGGTAGGCACTTTGTAAAAAAACACCTCTGTATTCTGTGGAAAAAAAGATGTGTCCACGTTGTGTTTTGGGCCATTTTCTTTCGTGGGCGCTAGGCCTACCCACACAAGTGAGGTACCATTTTTATCGGGAGACTTCGGGGAACGATAGGTGGAAGGAAATTTGTGGCTCCTCTCAGATTCCAGAACTTTCTGTCACCGAAATCAGAGGAAAAAGTGTTTTTTTGGCCACATTTTGAGGTTTGCAAAGGATTCTGGGTAACAGAACCTCGTCAGAGCCCCACAAGTCACCCCATCATGGATTTCCCTAGGTGTCTAGTTTTCAAAAATGCATTGGTTTGCTAGGTTTCCCCAGGTGCCGGCTGAGCAAGAGGCCAAAATCCAAAGGTAGGCACTTTGTAAAAAAACACCTCTGTTTTCTGTGGAAAAAAAGATGTGTCCACGTTGTGTATTGGGCCATTTCCTTTCGTGGGCGCTAGGCCTACCCACACAAGTGAGGTACCATTTTGATCGGGAGACTTGGGGGAACGATAGGTGGAAGGAAATTTGTGGCTCCTCTCAGATTCCAGAACTTTCTGTCACCGACATCAGAGGAAAAAGTGTTTTTTTGGCCACATTTTGAGGTTTGCAAAGGATTCTGGGTAACAGAACCTGGTCAGAGCCCCACAAGTCACCCCATCTTGGATTCCCCTAGGTGTCTAGTTTTCAAAAATGCATTGGTTTGCTAGGCTTCCCCAGGTGCCGGCTGAGCAAGAGGCCAAAATCCACAGGTAGGCACTTTGTAAAAAACACCTCTGTGTTCTGTGGAAAAAATGTGATGTGTCCACGTTGTGGTTTGGGCCATTTCCTTTCGTGGGCGCTACGTGTACCCACACAAGTAAGGTAACATTTTTATCGGGAGGCTTGGGGAAACGCTGGGTGGAAGGAAATTTGTGGATCCTCTCAGATTCCAGAACTTTCTGTCACCGAAATGAGAGGAAAAAGCTTTTTTTTGGCCAAATTTTGAGGTTTGCAGAGGATTTTGGGTAATAGAACCTGGTCAGAGCCCCACAAGCCACCCCACTTTGGATTCCCTAGGTGTCTAGTTTTCAAAAATTGCACTGGTTTGCTAGGTTTCCCCAGGTGCCGGCTAAGCAAGAGGCCAAAATCCACAGGTAGACACTTTGTAAAAAGCACCTCTGTTTTCTGTGGAAAAAAAGATGAGTCCACGTTGTGTTTTGGGCCATTTTCTTTCGTGGGCGCTAGGCCTACCCACACAAGTGAGGTACCATTTTTATCGGGAGACTTGGGGGAACGATAGGTGGAAGGAAATTTGTGGCTCCTCTCAGATTCCAGAACTTTCTGTCACCGAAATCAGAGGAAAAAGTGTTTTTTTGGCCACATTTTGAGGTTTGCAAAGGATTCTGGGTAACAGAACCTCGTCAGAGCCCCACAAGTCACCCCATCATGGATTTCCCTAGGTGTCTAGATTTAAAAAAATGTGCTGGTTTGCTAGGTTTCCCCAGGTGCCGGCTGATCTAGAGGCCACAATCCACAGGTAGGCACTTTGTAAAAACACCTCTGTTTTCTGTGGAAAAATGTGATTTGTCCACGTTGTGTTTTGGGCCTTTTCCTTTCGTGGGCGCTAGGACTACCCACACAAGTGAGGTACCATTTTTATTGGGAGAATTGAGGGAACGCTGACTGGAAGGGAATTTGTGGGTCCTCTCAGATTCCAGAACTTTCTGTCACCGAAATGAGAGGAAAAAATGTTTTTCTGGCCACATTTTGATGTTTGCAAAGGATTCTGGGTAACAGAACCTGGTCAGAGCCCCACAAGCCACCCCACTTTGGATTCCCTAGGTGTCTAGTTTTCAAAAATGCACTGGTTTGCTAGGTTTCCCCAGGTGCCGGCTGAGCTAGAGGCCAAAATCCACAGGTAGGCACTTTGTAAAAAACACCTCTGTTTTCTGTGGAAAAATGTGATGTGTCCACGTTGTGTTTTGGGCCATTTCCTTTCATGGGCGCTACGTCTACCCACACAAGTAAGGTACCATTTTAATCGGGAGGCTTGGGGAAACGCTGGGTGGAAGGGAATTTGTGGATCCTCTCAGATTCCAGAACTTTCTGTCACCGAAATGAGAGGAAAAAGCTTTTTTTTGGCCAAATTTTGAGGTTTGCAGAGGATTTTGGGTAATAGAACCTGGTTAGAGCCCCACAAGCCACCCCACTTTGGATTCCCTAGGTGTCTAGTTTTCAAAAATTGCACTGGTTTGCTAGGTTTCCCCAGGTGCCGGCTAAGCAAGAGGCCAAAATCCACAGGTAGACACTTTGTAAAAAGCACCTCTGTCTTCTGTGGAAAAAAAGATGAATCCACGTTGTGTTTTGGGCCATTTTCTTTCGTGGGCGCTAGGCCTACCCACACAAGTGAGGTACCATTTTTATCGGGAGACTTGGGGGAACGATAGGTGGAAGAAAATTTGTGGCTCCTCTCAGATTCCAGAACGTTCTGTCACCGAAATCAGAGGAAAAAGTGTTTTTTTGGCCACATTTTGAGGTTTGCAAAGGATTCTGGGTAACCGAACCTCGTCAGAGCCCCACAAGTCACCCCATCATGGATTTCCTTAGGTGTTTATTTTTCAAAAATGCGTTGGTTTGCTAGGTTTCCCCAGGTGCCGGCTGAGCAAGAGGCCAAAATCCAAAGGTAGGCACTTTGTAAAAAAACACCTCTGTTTTCTGTGGAAAAAAAGATGTGTCCAAATTGTGTTTTGGGCCATTTCCTTTCGTGGGCACTAGGAATACCCACACAAGTGAGGTACCATTTTTATCGGGAGGCTTGGGGGGAACGATAGGTGGAAGGAAATTTGTGGTTCCTCTCAGATTCCAGAACTTTCTGTCACCGAAATCAGAGGAAAAAGTGTTTTTTTGGCCAAATTTTGAGGTTTGCAAAGGATTCTGGGTAACAGAACCTGGTCAGAGCCACACAAGTCACCCCATCTTGGATTCCCCTAGGTGTCTTGTTTTCAAAAATGCATTGGTTTGCTAGGTTTCCCCAGGTGCCGGCTGAGCAAGAGGCCAAAATTCACAGGTAGGCACTTTGTAAAAAACACCTCTGTTTTCTGTGGAAAAAATGTGATGTGTCCACGTTGTGTTTTGGGCCATTTCCTTTCGTGGGCGCTACGTCTACCCACACAAGTAAGGTACCATTTTTATCGGGAGGCTTGGGGAAACGCTGGGTGGAAGGGAATTTGTGGATCCTCTCAGATTCCAGAACTTTCTGTCACCGAAATGAGAGGAAAAAGCTTTTTTTTGGCCAAATTTTGAGGTTTGCAGAGGATTTTGGGTAATAGAACCTGGTCAGAGCCCCAGAAGCCACCCCACTTTGGATTCCCTAGGTGTCTAGTTTTCAAAAATTGCACTGGTTTGCTAGGTTTCCCCAGGTGCCGGCTAAGCAAGAGGCCAAAATCCACAGGTAGACACTTTGTAAAAAGCACCTCTGTTTTCTGTGGAAAAAAAGATGAGTCCACGTTGTGTTTTGGGCCATTTTCTTTCGTGGGCGCTCGGCCTACCCACACAAGTGAGGTACCATTTTTATCGGGAGACTTGGGGGAACGATAGGTGGAAGGAAATTTGTGGCTCCTCTCAGATTCCAGAACTTTCTGTCACCGAAATCAGAGGAAAAAGTGTTTTTTTGGCCACATTTTGAGGTTTGCAAAGGATTCTGGGTAACAGAACCTCGTCAGAGCCCCACAAGTCACCCCATCATGGATTTCCCTAGGTGTCTAGTTTTCAAAAATGCGTTGGTTTGCTAGGTTTCCCCAGGTGCCGGCTGAGCAAGAGGCCAAAATCCAAAGGTAGGCACTTTGTTAAAAAAACACCTCTGTATTCTGTGGAAAAAAAGATGTGTCCACGTTGTGTTTTGGGCCATTTCCTTTCGTGGGCGCTAGGCCTACCCACACAAGTGAGGTACCATTTTTATCGAACACTTGGGGGAACGATAGGTGGAAGGAAATTTGTGGCTCCTCTCAGATTCCAGAGCTTTCTGTCACCGAAATCAGAGGAAAAAGTGTTTTTTTGGCCACATTTTAAGGTTTGCAAAGGATTCTGGGTAACAGAACCTCGTCAGAGCCCCACAAGTCACCCCATCATGGATTTCCCTAGGTGTCTAGTTTTCAAAAATGCGTTGGTTTGCTAGGTTTCCCCAGGTGCCGGCTGAGCAAGAGGCCAAAATCCAAAGGTAGGCACTTTGTAAAAAAACACCTCTGTTTTCTGTGGAAAAAAAGATGTGTCCACGTTGTGTTTTGGGCCATTTCCTTTCGTGGGCGCTAGGCCTACCCACACAAGTGAGGTACCATTTTTATCGGGAGACTTGGGGGAACGATAGGTGGAAGGAAATTTGTGGCTCCTCTCAGATTCCAGAACTTTCTGTCACCGAAATCAGAGGAAAAAGTGTTTTTTTGGCCACATTTTGAGGTTTGCAAAGGATTCTGGGTAACAGAATCTCGTCAGAGCCCCACAAGTCACCCCATAATGGATTTCCCTAGGTGTCTAGTTTTCAAAAATGCGTTGGTTTGCTAGGTTTCCCCAGGTGCCGGCTTAGCAAGAGGCCAAAATCCAAAGGTAGGCACTTTGTAAAAAAACACCTGTTTTCTGTGGAAAAAAAGATGTGTCCACGTTGTGTTTTGGGCCATTTCCTTTCGTGGGCGCTAGGCCTACCCACACAAGTGAGGTACCATTTTTATCGGGAGACTTGGGGGAACGATAGGTGGAAGGAAATTTGTGGCTCCTCTCAGATTCCAGAACTTTCTGTTGCCGAAATCAGAGGAAAAAGTGTTTTTTTGGCCACATTTTAAGGTTTGCAAAGGATTCTGGGTAACAGAACCTCGTCAGAGCCCCACAAGTCACCCCATCATGGATTTCCCTAGGTGTCTAGATTTAAAAAAATGTGCTGGTTTGCTAGGTTTCCCCAGGTGCCGGCTGATCTAGAGGCCACAATCCACAGGTAGGCACTTTGTAAAAACACCTCTGTTTTCTGTGGAAAAATGTGATTTGTCCACGTTGTGTTTTGGGCCTTTTCCTTTCGTGGGCGCTAGGACTACCCACACAAGTGAGGTACCATTTTTATTGGGAGAATTGAGGGAACGCTGACTGGAAGGGAATTTGTGGGTCCTCTCAGATTCCAGAACTTTCTGTCACCGAAATGAGAGGAAAAAATGTTTTTCTGGCCACATTTTGATGTTTGCAAAGGATTCTGGGTAACAGAACCTGGTCAGAGCCCCACAAGCCACCCCACTTTGGATTCCCTAGGTGTCTAGTTTTCAAAAATGCACTGGTTTGCTAGGTTTCCCCAGGTGCCGGCTGAGCTAGAGGCCAAAATCCACAGGTAGGCACTTTGTAAAAAACACCTCTGTTTTCTGTGGAAAAATGTGATGTGTCCACGTTGTGTTTTGGGCCATTTCCTTTCATGGGCGCTACGTCTACCCACACAAGTAAGGTACCATTTTTATCGGGAGGCTTGGGGAAACGCTGGGTGGAAGGGAATTTGTGGATCCTCTCAGATTCCAGAACTTTCTGTCACCGAAATGAGAGGAAAAAGCTTTTTTTTGGCCAAATTTTGAGGTTTGCAGAGGATTTTGGGTAATAGAACCTGGTCAGAGCCCCACAAGCCAAACAACTTTGGATTCCCTAGGTGTCTAGTTTTCAAAAATTGCACTGGTTTGCTAGGTTTCCCCAGGTGCCGGCTAAGCAAGAGGCCAAAATCCACAGGTAGACACTTTGTAAAAAGCACCTCTGTCTTCTGTGGAAAAAAAGATGAATCCACGTTGTGTTTTGGGCCATTTTCTTTCGTGGGCGCTAGGCCTACCCACACAAGTGAGGTACCATTTTTATCGGGAGACTTGGGGGAACGATAGGTGGAAGAAAATTTGTGGCTCCTCTCAGATTCCAGAACGTTCTGTCACCGAAATCAGAGGAAAAAGTGTTTTTTTTGCCACATTTTGAGGTTTGCAAAGGATTCTGGGTAACAGAACCTCGTCAGAGCCCCACAAGTCACCCCATCATGGATTTCCTTAGGTGTTTATTTTTCAAAAATGCGTTGGTTTGCTAGGTTTCCCCAGGTGCCGGCTGAGCAAGAGGCCAAAATCCAAAGGTAGGCACTTTGTAAAAAAACACCTCTGTTTTCTGTGGAAAAAAAGATGTGTCCAAATTGTGTTTTGGGCCATTTCCTTTCGTGGGCACTAGGAATACCCACACAAGTGAGGTACCATTTTTATCGGGAGGCTTGGGGGGAACGATAGGTGGAAGGAAATTTGTGGTTCCTCTCAGATTCCAGAACTTTCTGTCACCGAAATCAGAGGAAAAAGTGTTTTTTTGGCCAAATTTTGAGGTTTGCAAAGGATTCTGGGTAACAGAACCTGGTCAGAGCCACACAAGTCACCCCATCTTGGATTCCCCTAGGTGTCTTGTTTTCAAAAATGCATTGGTTTGCTAGGTTTCCCCAGGTGCCGGCTGAGCAAGAGGCCAAAATTCACAGGTAGGCACTTTGTAAAAAACACCTCTGTTTTCTGTGGAAAAAATGTGATGTGTCCACGTTGTGTTTTGGGCCATTTCCTTTCGTGGGCGCTACGTCTACCCACACAAGTAAGGTACCATTTTTATCGGGAGGCTTGGGGAAACGCTGGGTGGAAGGGAATTTGTGGATCCTCTCAGATTCCAGAACTTTCTGTCACCGAAATGAGAGGAAAAAGCTTTTTTTTGGCCAAATTTTGAGGTTTGCAGAGGATTTTGGGTAATAGAACCTGGTCAGAGCCCCAGAAGCCACCCCACTTTGGATTCCCTAGGTGTCTAGTTTTCAAAAATTTCACTAGTTTGCTAGGTTTCCCCAGGTGCCGGCTAAGCAAGAGGCCAAAATCCACAGGTAGACACTTTGTAAAAAGCACCTCTGTTTTCTGTGGAAAAAAAGATGAGTCCACGTTGTGTTTTGGGCCATTTTCTTTCGTGGGCGCTCGGCCTACCCACACAAGTGAGGTACCATTTTTATCGGGAGACTTGGGGGAACGATAGGTGGAAGGAAATTTGTGGCTCCTCTCAGATTCCAGAGCTTTCTGTCACCGAAATCAGAGGAAAAAGTGTTTTTTTGGCCACATTTTAAGGTTTGCAAAGGATTCTGGGTAACAGAACCTCGTCAGAGCCCCACAAGTCACCCCATCATGGATTTCCCTAGGTGTCTAGTTTTCAAAAATGCGTTGGTGTGCTAGGTTTCCCCAGGTGCCGGCTGAGCAAGAGGCCAAAATCCAAAGGTAGGCACTTTGTAAAAAAACACCTCTGTTTTCTGTGGAAAAAAAGATGTGTCCACGTTGTGTTTTGGGCCATTTCCTTTCGTGGGCGCTAGGCCTACCCACACAAGTGAGGTACCATTTTTATCGGGAGACTTGGGGGAACGATAGGTGGAAGGAAATTTGTGGCTCCTCTCAGATTCCAGAACTTTCTGTCACCGAAATCAGAGCAAAAAGTGTTTTTTTGGCCACATTTTGAGGTTTGCAAAGGATTCTGGGTAACAGAATCTCGTCAGAGCCCCACAAGTCACCCCATAATGGATTTCCCTAGGTGTCTAGTTTTCAAAAATGCGTTGGTTTGCTAGGTTTCCCCAGGTGCCGGCTGAGCAAGAGGCCAAAATCCAAAGGTAGGCACTTTGTAAAAAAACACCTGTTTTCTGTGGAAAAAAAGATGTGTCCACGTTGTGTTTTGGGCCATTTCCTTTCGTGGGCGCTAGGCCTACCCACACAAGTGAGGTACCATTTTTATCGTGAGACTTGGGGGAACGATAGGTGGAAGGAAATTTGTGGCTCCTCTCAGATTCCAGAACTTTCTGTTGCCGAAATCAGAGGAAAAAGTGTTTTTTTGGCCACATTTTAAGGTTTGCAAAGGATTCTGGGTAACAGAACCTCGTCAGAGCCCCACAAGTCACCCCATCATGGATTTCCCTAGGTGTCTAGTTTTAAAAAATGCGTTGGTTTGCTAGGTTTCCCCAGGTGCCGGCTGAGCAAGAGGCCAAAATCCACAGGTAGGCACTTTGTAAAAAACATCTCTGTTTTCTGTGGAAAAAATGTGATGTGTCCACGTTGTGTTTTGGGCCATTTCCTTTCGTGGGCGCTACGTCTACCCACACAAGTAAGGTACCATTTTTATCGGGAGGCTTGGGGAAACGCTGGGTGGAAGGGAATTTGTGGATCCTCTCAGATTCCAGAACTTTCTGTCACCGAAATGAGAGGAAAAAGCTTTTTTTTTGCCAAATTTTGAGGTTTGCAGAGGATTTTGGGTAATAGAACCTGGTCAGAGCCCCAGAAGCCACCCCACTTTGGATTCCCTAGGTGTCTAGTTTTCAAAAATTGCACTGGTTTGCTAGGTTTCCCCAGGTGCCGGCTAAGCAAGAGGCCAAAATCCACAGGTAGACACTTTGTAAAAAGCACCTCTGTTTTCTGTGGAAAAAAAGATGAGTCCACGTTGTGTTTTGGGCCATTTTCTTTCGTGGGCGCTAGGCCTACCCACACAAGTGAGGTACCATTTTTATCGGGAGACTTGGGGGAACGATAGGTGGAAGGAAATTTGTGGCTCCTCTCAGATTCCAGAACTTTCTGTCACCGAAATCAGAGTAAAAAGTGTTTTTTTGGCCACATTTTAAGGTTTGCAAAGGATTCTGGGTAACAGAACCTCGTCAGAGCCCCACAAGTCACCCCATCATGGATTTCCCTAGGTGTCTAGTTTTCAAAAATGCGTTGGTTTGCTAGGTTTCCCCAGGTGCCGGCTGAGCAAGAGGCCAAAATCCAAAGGTAGGCACTTTGTAAAAAAACACCTCTGTTTTCTGTGGAAAAAAAGATGTGTCCACGTTGTGTTTTGGGCCATTTCCTTTCGTGGGCGCTAGGCCTACCCACACAAGTGAGGTACCATTTTCATCGGGAGACTTGGGGGAACGATAGGTGGAAGGAAATTTGTGGCTCCTCTCAGATTCCAGAACTTTCTGTCACCGAAATCAGAGGAAAAAGTGTTTTTTTGGCCACATTTTGAGGTTTGCAAAGGATTCTGGGTAACAGAACCTGGTCAGAGCCACACAAGTCACCCCATCTTGGATTCCCCTAGGTGTCTAGTTTTCAAAAATGCATTGGTTTGCTAGGCTTCCCCAGGTGCCGGCTGAGCAAGAGGCCAAAATCCACAGGTAGGCACTTTGTAAAAAACACCTCTGTTTTCTGTGGAAAAAATGTGATGTGTCCACGTTGTGTTTTGGGCCATTTCCTTTCGTGGGCGCTACGTCTACCCACAAAAGTAAGGTACAATTTTTATCGGGAGGCTTGGGGAAACGCTGGGTGGTAGGGAATTTGTGGATCCTCTCAGATTCCAGAACTTTCTGTCACCGAAATGAGAGGAAAAAGCTTTTTTTTGGCCAAATTTTGAGGTTTGCAGAGGATTTTGGGTAATAGAACCTGGTCAGAGCCCCAGAAGCCACCCCACTTTGGATTCCCTAGGTGTCTAGTTTTCAAAAATTGCACTGGTTTGCTAGGTTTCCCCAGGTGCCGGCTAAGCAAGAGGCCAAAATCCACAGGTAGACACTTTGTAAAAAGCACCTCTGTTTTCTGTGGAAAAAAAGATGAGTCCACATTGTGTTTTGGGCCATTTTCTTTCATGGGCGCTAGGCCTACCCACACAAGTGAGGTACCATTTTTATCGGGAGACTTGGGGGAACGATAGGTGGAAGGAAATTTGTGGCTCCTCTCAGATTCCAGAACTTTCTGTCACCGAAATCAGAGGAAAAAGTGTTTTTTTGGCCACATTTTGAGGTTTGCAAAGGATTCTGGGTAACAGAACCTCGTCAGAGCCCCACAAGTCACCCCATCATGGATTTCCCTAGGTGTCTAGTTTTCAAAAATGCGTTGTTTGCTAGGTTTCCCCAGGTGCCGGCTGAGCAAGAGGCCAAAATCCAAAGGTAGGCACTTTGTAAAAAAACACCTCTGTTTTCTGTGGAAAAAAAGATGTGTCCACGTTATGTTATGGGCCATTTCCTTTCGTGGGCGCTAGGCCTACCCACACAAGTGAGGCACCATTGTTATCGGGAGAGTTGGGGGAACGATAGGTGGAAGGAAATTAGTGGCTCCTCTCAGATTCCAGAACTTTCTGTCACTGAAATCAGAGGAAAACTTGTTTTTTTGGCCACATTTTGAGGTTTGCAAAGGATTCTGGGTAACAGAACCTCGTCAGAGCCCCACAAGTCACCCCATCATGGATTTGCCTAGGTGTCTAGTTTTCAAAAAAGCATTGGTTTGCTAGGTTTCCCCAGGTGCCGGCTGAGCAAGAGGCCAAAATCCACAGGTGGGCACTTTGTAAAAAACACCTCTGTTTTCTGTGGAAAAAATGTGATGTGTCCACGTTGTGTTTTGGGCCATTTCCTTTCGTGGGCGCTACGTCTACCCACATAAGTAAGGTACCATTTTTATCGGGAGGCTTGGGGAAACGCTGGGTGGAAGGGAATTTGTGGATCCTCTCAGATTCCAGAACTTTCTGTCACCGAAATGAGAGGAAAAAGCTTTTTTTTGGCCAAATTTTGAGGTTTGCAGAGGATTTTGGGTAATAGAACCTGGTCAGAGCCCCAGAAGCCTCCCCACTTTGGATTCCCTACGTGTCTAGTTTTAAAAAATTGCACTGGTTTTCTAGGTTTCCCCAGGTGCCGGCTGAGCAAGAGGCCAAAATCCAAAGGTAGGCACTTTGTAAAAAAACACCTCTGTATTCTGTGGAAAAAAAGATGTGTCCACGTTGTGTTTTGGGCCATTTCCTTTTGTGGGCGCTAGGCCTACCCACACAAGTGAGGTACCATTTTTATCGGGAGACTTGCGGGAACGATAGGTGGAAGGAAATTTGTGGCTCCTCTCAGATTCCAGAACTTTCTGTCACCGAAATCAGAGGAAAAAGTGTTTTTTTGGCCACATTTTAAGGTTTGCAAAGGATTCTGGGTAACAGAACCTCGTCAGAGCCCCACAAGTCACCCCATCATGGATTTCCCTAGGTGTCTAGTTTTCAAAAATGCGTTGGTTTGCTAGGTTTCCCCAGGTGCCGGCTGAGCAAGAGGCCAAAATCCAAAGGTAGGCACTTTGTAAAAAAACACCTCTGTTTTCTGTGGAAAAAAAGATGTGTCCACGTTGTGTTTTGGGCCATTTCCTTTCGTGGGCGCTAGGCCTACCCACACAAGTGAGGTACCATTTTTATCGGGAGACTTGGGGGAACGATAGGTGGAAGGAAATTTGTGGCTCCTCTCAGATTCCAGAACTTTCTGTCACCGAAATCAGAGGAAAAAGTGTTTTTTTGGCCACATTTTGAGGTTTGCAAAGGATTCTGGGTAACAGAACCTGGTCAGAGCCCCACAAGTCACCCCATCTTGGATTCCCCTAGGTGTCTAGTTTTCAAAAATGCATTGGTTTGCTAGGTTTCCCCAGGTGCCGGCTGAGCAAGAGGCCAAAATCCACAGGTAGGCACTTTGTAAAAAACACCTCTGTTTTCTGTGGAAAAAATGTGATGTGTCCACGTTGTGTTTTGGGCCATTTCCTTTCGTGGGCGCTACGTCTACCCACACAAGTAATGTACCATTTTTATCGGGAGGCTTGGGGAAACGCTGGGTGGAAGGGAATTTGTGGATCCTCTCAGATTCCAGAACTTTCTGTCACCGAAATGAGAGGAAAAAGCTTTTTCTTGGCCAAATTTTGAGGTTTGCAGAGGATTTTGGGTAATAGAACCTGGTCAGAGCCCCATAAGCCACCCCACTTTGGATTCCCTAGGTGTCTAGTATTCAAAAATTGCACTGGTTTGCTAGGTTTCCCCAGGTGCCGGCTAAGCAAGAGGCCAAAATCCACAGGTAGACACTTTGTAAAAAAACACCTCTGTTTTCTGTGGAAAAAAAGATGTGTCCATGTTGTGTTTTGGGCCATTTCCTTTCGTGGGCGCTAGGCCTACCCACACGAGTGAGGTACCATTTTTATCGGGAGGCTTGGGGGAACGATAGGTGGAAGGAAATTTGTGGCTCCTCTCAGATTCCAGAACTTTCTGTCACCGAAATCAGAGGAAAAAGTGTTTTTTTGGCCACATTTTGAGGTTTGCAAAGGATTCTGGGTAACAGAATCTCGTCAGAGCCCCACAAGTCACCCCATCATGGATTTCCCTAGGTGTCTAGTTTTCAAAAATGCGTTGGTTTGCTAGGTTTCCCCAGGTGCCGGCTGAGCAAGAGGCCAAAATCCAAAGGTAGGCACTTTGTAAAAAAACACCTCTGTTTTCTGTGGAAAAAAAGATGTGTCCACGTTGTGTTTTGGGCCATTTCCTTTCGTGGGCGCTAGGCCTACCCACACAAGTGAGGTACCATTTTTATCAGGAGACTTGGGGGAACGATAGGTGGAAGGAAATTTGTGGCTCCTCTCAGATTCCAGAACTTTCTGTCACCGAAATCAGAGGAAAAAGTGTTTTTTTGGCCACATTTTAAGGTTTGCAAAGGATTCTGGGTAACAGAACCTCGTCAGAGCCCCACTAGTCACCCCATCATGGATTTCCCTAGGTGTCTAGTTTACAAAAATGCGTTGGTTTGCTAGGTTTCCCCAGGTGCCGGCTGAGCAAGAGGCCAAAATCCACAGGTAGGCACTTTGTAAAAAACACCTCTGTTTTCTGTGGAAAAAATGTGATGTGTCCACGTTGTGTTTTGGGCCATTTCCTTTCGTGGGCGCTACGTCTACCCACACAAGTAAGGTACCATTTTTATCGGGAGGCTTGGGGAAACGCTGGGTGGAAGGGAATTTGTGGATCCTCTCAGATTCCAGAACTTTCTGTCACCGAAATGAGAGGAAAAAGCTTTTTCTTGGCCAAATTTTGAGGTTTGCAGAGGATTTTGGGTAATAGAACCTGGTCAGAGCCCCATAAGCCACCCCACTTTGGATTCCCTAGGTGTCTAGTATTCAAAAATTGCACTGGTTTGCTAGGTTTCCCCAGGTGCCGGCTAAGCAAGAGGCCAAAATCCACAGGTAGACACTTTGTAAAAAAACACCTCTGTTTTCTGTGGAAAAAAAGATGTGTCCATGTTGTGTTTTGGGCCATTTCCTTTCGTGGGCGCTAGGCCTACCCACACAAGTGAGGTACCATTTTTATCGGGAGGCTTGGGGGAACGATAGGTGGAAGGAAATTTGTGGCTCCTCTCAGATTCCAGAACTTTCTGTCACCGAAATCAGAGGAAAAAGTGTTTTTTTGGCCACATTTTGAGGTTTGCAAAGGATTCTGGGTAACAGAATCTCGTCAGAGCCCCACAAGTCACCCCATCATGGATTTCCCTAGGTGTCTAGTTTTCAAAAATGCGTTGGTTTGCTAGGTTTCCCCAGGTGCCGGCTGAGCAAGAGGCCAAAATCCAAAGGTAGGCACTTTGTAAAAAAACACCTCTGTTTTCTGTGGAAAAAAAGATGTGTCCACGTTGTGTTTTGGGCCATTTCCTTTCGTGGGCGCTAGGCCTACCCACACAAGTGAGGTACCATTTTTATCAGGAGACTTGGGGGAACGATAGGTGGAAGGAAATTTGTGGCTCCTCTCATATTCCAGAACTTTCTGTCACCGAAATCAGAGGAAAAAGTGTTTTTTTGGCCACATTTTAAGGTTTGCAAAGGATTCTGGGTAACAGAACCTCGTCAGAGCCCCACTAGTCACCCCATCATGGATTTCCCTAGGTGTCTAGTTTTCAAAAATGCGTTGGTTTGCTAGGTTTCCCCAGGTGCCGGCTGAGCAAGAGGCCAAAATCCAAAGGTAGGCACTTTGTAAAAAAACACCTCTGTTTTCTGTGGAAAAAAAGATGTGTCCACGTTGTGTTTTGGGCCATTTCCTTTCGTGGGCGCTAGGCCTACCCACACAAGTGAGGTACCATTTTTATCGGCAGACTTGGGGGAACGATAGGTGGAAGGAAATTTGTGGCTCCTCTCAGATTCCAGAACTTTCTGTCACCGAAATCAGAGGAAAAAGTGTTTTTTTGGCCACATTTTGAGGTTTGCAAAGGATTCTGGGTAACAGAACCTCGTCAGAGCCCCACAAGTCACCCCATCTTGGATTCCCCTAGGTGTCTAGTTTTCAAAAATGCATTGGTTTGCTAGGTTTCCCCAGTTGCCGGCTGAGCAAGAGGCCAAAATCCACAGGTAGGCACTTTGTAAAAAACACCTCTGTTTTCTGTGGAAAAAATGTGATGTGTCCACGTTGTGTTTTGGGCCATTTCCTTTCGTGGGCGCTACGTCTACCCACACAAGTAAGGTACCATTTTTATCGGGAGGCTTGGGGAAACGCTGGGTGGAAGGGAATTTGTGGATCCTCTCAGATTCCAGAACTTTCTGTCACCGAAATGAGAGGAAAAAGCTTTTTTTTGGCCAAATTTTGAGGTTTGCAGAGGATTTTGGGTAATAGATTGTGGTCAGAGCCCCACAAGCCACCCCACTTTGGATTCCCTAGGTGTCTAGTTTTCAAAAATTGCACTGGTTTGCTAGGTTTCCCCAGGTGCCGGATAAGCAAGAGGCCAAAATCCACAGGTAGACACTTTGTAAAAAGCACCTCTGTTTTCTGTGGAATAAAAGATGAGTCCACGTTGTGTTTTGGGCCATTTTCTTTCGTGGGCGCTAGGCTTACCCACACAAGTGAGGTACCATTTTTATCGGGAGACTTGGGGGAACGATAGGTGGAAGGAAATTTGTGGCTCCTCTCAGATTCCAGAACGTTCTGTCACCGAAATCAGAGGAAAAAGTGTTTTTTTGGCCACATTTTGAGGTTTGCAAAGGATTCTGGGTAACAGAACCTCGTCAGAGCCCCACAAGTCACCCTATCATGGATTTCCCTAGGTGTCTAGTTTTAAAAAATGCGTTGGTTTGCTAGGTTTCCCCAGGTGCCGGCTGAGCAAGAGGCCAAAATCCAAAGGTAGGCACTTTGTAAAAAAACACCTCTGTTTTCTGTGGAAAAAAAGATGTGTCCACGTTGTGTTTTGGGCCATTTCCTTTCGTGGGCGCTAGGCCTACCCACACAATTGAGGTACCATTTTTATCGGGAGACTTGGGGGAACGATAGGTGGAAGGAAATTTGTGGCTCCTCTCAGATTCCAGAACTTTCTGTCACCGAAATCAGAGGAAAAAGTGTTTTTTTGGCCACATTTTGAGGTTTGCAAAGGATTCTGGGTAACAGAACCTGGTCAGAGCCCCACAAGTCACCCCATCTTGGATTCCACTAGGTGTCTAGTTTTCAAAAATGCATTGGTTTGCTAGGTTTCCCCAGGTGCCGGCTGAGCAAGAGGCCAAAATCCACAGGTAGGCACTTTGTAAAAAACACCTCTGTTTTCTGTGGAAAAAATGTGATGTGTCCACGTTGTGTTTTGGGCCATTTCCTTTCGTGGGCGCTACGTCTACCCACACAAGTAAGGTACCATTTTTATCGGGAGGCTTGGGGAAACGCTGGGTGGAAGGGAATTTGTGGATCCTCTCAGATTCCAGAACTTTCTGTCACCGAAATGAGAGGAAAAAGCTTTTTTTTGGCCAAATTTTGAGGTTTGCAGAGGATTTTGGGTAATAGAACCTGGTCAGAGCCCCACAAGCCACCCCACTTTGGATTCCCTAGGTGTCTAGTTTTCAAAAATGCGTTGGTTTGCTAGGTTTCCCCAGGTGCCGGCTGAGCAAGAGGCCAAAACCCAAAGGTAGGCACTTTGTAAAAAAACACCTCTGTTTTCTGTGGAAAAAAAGATGTGTCCACGTTGTGTTTTGGGCCATTTCCTTTCGTGGGCGCTAGGCCTACCCACACAAGTGAGGTACCATTTTTATCGGGAGACTTGGGGGAACGATAGGTGGAAGGAAATTTGTGGCTCCTCTCAGATTCCAGAAGTTTCTGTCACCGAAATCAGAGGAAAAAGTGTTTTTTTGGCCACATTTTGAGTTTTGCAAAGGATTCAGGGTAACAGAACCTCGTCAGAGCCCCACAAGTCACCCCATCATGGATTTCCCTAGGTGTCTAGTTCTAAAAAATGCGTTGGTTTGCTAGGTTTCCCCAGGTGCCGGCTGAGCAAGAGGCCAAAATCCAAAGGTAGGCACTTTGTAAAAAAACACCTCTGTTTTCTGTGGAAAAAAAGATGTGTCCACGTTGTGTTTTGGGCCATTTCCTTTCGTGGGCGCTACGTCTACCCACACAAGTGAGGTTCCATTTTTATTGGGAGACTTGGGGGAACGATAGGTGGAAGGAAATTTGTGGCTCCTCTCAGATTCCAGAACTTTCTGTCACCGAAATCAGAGGAAAAAGTGTTTTTTTGGCCACATTTTAAGGTTTGCAAAGGATTCTGGGTAACAGAACCTCGTCAGAGCCCCATAAGTCACCCCATCATGGATTTCCCTAGGTGTCTAGTTTTCAAAAATGCGTTGGTTTGCTAGGTTTCCCCAGGTGCCGGCTGAGCAAGAGACCAAAATCCACAGGTAGGCACTTTGTAAAAAACACCTCTGTTTTCTGTGGAAAAAATGTGATGTGTCCACGTTGTGTTTTGGGCCATTTTCTTTCGTGGGCTCTACGTCTACCCACACAAGTAAGGTACCATTTTTATCGGGAGGCTTGGGGAAACGCTGGGTGGAAGGGAATTTGTGGATCCTCTCAGATTCCAGAACTTTCTGTCACCGAAATGAGAGGAAAAAGCTTTTTTTTGGCCAAATTTTGAGGTTTGCAGAGGATTTGGGGTAATAGAACCTGGTCAGAGCCCCACAAGCCACCCCACTTTGGATTCCCTAGGTGTCTAGTTTTCAAAAATTGCACTGGTTTGCTAGGTTTCCCCAGGTGCCGGCTAAGCAAGAGGCCAAAATCCACAGGTAGACACTTTGTAAAAAACATCTCTGTTTTCTGTGGAAAAAATGTGATGTGTCCACGTTGTGTTTTGGGCCATTTCCTTTCGTGGGCGCTACGTCTACCCACATAAGTAAGGTACCATTTTTATCGGGAGGCTTGGGGAAACGCTGGGTGGAAGGGAATTTGTGGATCCTCTCAGATTCCAGAACTTTCTGTCACCGAAATGAGAGGAAAAAGCTTTTTTTTTGCCAAATTTTGAGGTTTGCAGAGGATTTTGGGTAATAGAACCTGGTCAGAGCCCCAGAAGCCACCCCACTTTGGATTCCCTAGGTGTCTAGTTTTCAAAAATTGCACTGGTTTGCTAGGTTTCCCCAGGTGCCGGCTAAGCAAGAGGCCAAAATCCACAGGTAGACACTTTGTAAAAAGCACCTCTGTTTTCTGTGGAAAAAAAGATGAGTCCACGTTGTGTTTTGGGCCATTTTCTTTCGTGGGCGCTAGGCCTACCCACACAAGTGAGGTACCATTTTTATCGGGAGACTTGGGGGAACGATAGGTGGAAGGAAATTTGTGGCTCCTCTCAGATTCCAGAACTTTCTGTCACCGAAATCAGAGTAAAAAGTGTTTTTTTGGCCACATTTTAAGGTTTGCAAAGGATTCTGGGTAACAGAACCTCGTCAGAGCCCCACAAGTCACCCCATCATGGATTTCCCTAGGTGTCTAGTTTTCAAAAATGCGTTGGTTTGCTAGGTTTCCCCAGGTGCCGGCTGAGCAAGAGGCCAAAATCCAAAGGTAGGCACTTTGTAAAAAAACACCTCTGTTTTCTGTGGAAAAAAAGATGTGTCCACGTTGTGTTTTGGGCCATTTCCTTTCGTGGGCGCTAGGCCTACCCACACAAGTGAGGTACCATTTTCATCGGGAGACTTGGGGGAACGATAGGTGGAAGGAAATTTGTGGCTCCTCTCAGATTCCAGAACTTTCTGTCACCGAAATCAGAGGAAAAAGTGTTTTTTTGGCCACATTTTGAGGTTTGCAAAGGATTCTGGGTAACAGAACCTGGTCAGAGCCACACAAGTCACCCCATCTTGGATTCCCCTAGGTGTCTAGTTTTCAAAAATGCATTGGTTTGCTAGGCTTCCCCAGGTGCCGGCTGAGCAAGAGGCCAAAATCCACAGGTAGGCACTTTGTAAAAAACACCTCTGTTTTCTGTGGAAAAAATGTGATGTGTCCACGTTGTGTTTTGGGCCATTTCCTTTCGTGGGCGCTACGTCTACCCACAAAAGTAAGGTACAATTTTTATCGGGAGGCTTGGGGAAACGCTGGGTGGTAGGGAATTTGTGGATCCTCTCAGATTCCAGAACTTTCTGTCACCGAAATGAGAGGAAAAAGCTTTTTTTTGGCCAAATTTTGAGGTTTGCAGAGGATTTTGGGTAATAGAACCTGGTCAGAGCCCCAGAAGCCACCCCACTTTGGATTCCCTAGGTGTCTAGTTTTCAAAAATTGCACTGGTTTGCTAGGTTTCCCCAGGTGCCGGCTAAGCAAGAGGCCAAAATCCACAGGTAGACACTTTGTAAAAAGCACCTCTGTTTTCTGTGGAAAAAAAGATGAGTCCACATTGTGTTTTGGGCCATTTTCTTTCATGGGCGCTAGGCCTACCCACACAAGTGAGGTACCATTTTTATCGGGAGACTTGGGGGAACGATAGGTGGAAGGAAATTTGTGGCTCCTCTCAGATTCCAGAACTTTCTGTCACCGAAATCAGAGGAAAAAGTGTTTTTTTGGCCACATTTTGAGGTTTGCAAAGGATTCTGGGTAACAGAACCTCGTCAGAGCCCCACAAGTCACCCCATCATGGATTTCCCTAGGTGTCTAGTTTTCAAAAATGCGTTGTTTGCTAGGTTTCCCCAGGTGCCGGCTGAGCAAGAGGCCAAAATCCAAAGGTAGGCACTTTGTAAAAAAACACCTCTGTTTTCTGTGGAAAAAAAGATGTGTCCACGTTATGTTATGGGCCATTTCCTTTCGTGGGCGCTAGGCCTACCCACACAAGTGAGGCACCATTGTTATCGGGAGAGTTGGGGGAACGATAGGTGGAAGGAAATTAGTGGCTCCTCTCAGATTCCAGAACTTTCTGTCACTGAAATCAGAGGAAAACTTGTTTTTTTGGCCACATTTTGAGGTTTGCAAAGGATTCTGGGTAACAGAACCTCGTCAGAGCCCCACAAGTCACCCCATCATGGATTTGCCTAGGTGTCTAGTTTTCAAAAAAGCATTGGTTTGCTAGGTTTCCCCAGGTGCCGGCTGAGCAAGAGGCCAAAATCCACAGGTAGGCACTTTGTAAAAAACACCTCTGTTTTCTGTGGAAAAAATGTGATGTGTCCACGTTGTGTTTTGGGCCATTTCCTTTCGTGGGCGCTACGTCTACCCACATAAGTAAGGTACCATTTTTATCGGGAGGCTTGGGGAAACGCTGGGTGGAAGGGAATTTGTGGATCCTCTCAGATTCCAGAACTTTCTGTCACCGAAATGAGAGGAAAAAGCTTTTTTTTGGCCAAATTTTGAGGTTTGCAGAGGATTTTGGGTAATAGAACCTGGTCAGAGCCCCAGAAGCCTCCCCACTTTGGATTCCCTACGTGTCTAGTTTTAAAAAATTGCACTGGTTTTCTAGGTTTCCCCAGGTGCCGGCTGAGCAAGAGGCCAAAATCCAAAGGTAGGCACTTTGTAAAAAAACACCTCTGTATTCTGTGGAAAAAAAGATGTGTCCACGTTGTGTTTTGGGCCATTTCCTTTTGTGGGCGCTAGGCCTACCCACACAAGTGAGGTACCATTTTTATCGGGAGACTTGCGGGAACGATAGGTGGAAGGAAATTTGTGGCTCCTCTCAGATTCCAGAACTTTCTGTCACCGAAATCAGAGGAAAAAGTGTTTTTTTGGCCACATTTTAAGGTTTGCAAAGGATTCTGGGTAACAGAACCTCGTCAGAGCCCCACAAGTCACCCCATCATGGATTTCCCTAGGTGTCTAGTTTTCAAAAATGCGTTGGTTTGCTAGGTTTCCCCAGGTGCCGGCTGAGCAAGAGGCCAAAATCCAAAGGTAGGCACTTTGTAAAAAAACACCTCTGTTTTCTGTGGAAAAAAAGATGTGTCCACGTTGTGTTTTGGGCCATTTCCTTTCGTGGGCGCTAGGCCTACCCACACAAGTGAGGTACCATTTTTATCGGGAGACTTGGGGGAACGATAGGTGGAAGGAAATTTGTGGCTCCTCTCAGATTCCAGAACTTTCTGTCACCGAAATCAGAGGAAAAAGTGTTTTTTTGGCCACATTTTGAGGTTTGCAAAGGATTCTGGGTAACAGAACCTGGTCAGAGCCCCACAAGTCACCCCATCTTGGATTCCCCTAGGTGTCTAGTTTTCAAAAATGCATTGGTTTGCTAGGTTTCCCCAGGTGCCGGCTGAGCAAGAGGCCAAAATCCACAGGTAGGCACTTTGTAAAAAACACCTCTGTTTTCTGTGGAAAAAATGTGATGTGTCCACGTTGTGTTTTGGGCCATTTCCTTTCGTGGGCGCTACGTCTACCCACACAAGTAATGTACCATTTTTATCGGGAGGCTTGGGGAAACGCTGGGTGGAAGGGAATTTGTGGATCCTCTCAGATTCCAGAACTTTCTGTCACCGAAATGAGAGGAAAAAGCTTTTTCTTGGCCAAATTTTGAGGTTTGCAGAGGATTTTGGGTAATAGAACCTGGTCAGAGCCCCATAAGCCACCCCACTTTGGATTCCCTAGGTGTCTAGTATTCAAAAATTGCACTGGTTTGCTAGGTTTCCCCAGGTGCCGGCTAAGCAAGAGGCCAAAATCCACAGGTAGACACTTTGTAAAAAAACACCTCTGTTTTCTGTGGAAAAAAAGATGTGTCCATGTTGTGTTTTGGGCCATTTCCTTTCGTGGGCGCTAGGCCTACCCACACGAGTGAGGTACCATTTTTATCGGGAGGCTTGGGGGAACGATAGGTGGAAGGAAATTTGTGGCTCCTCTCAGATTCCAGAACTTTCTGTCACCGAAATCAGAGGAAAAAGTGTTTTTTTGGCCACATTTTGAGGTTTGCAAAGGATTCTGGGTAACAGAATCTCGTCAGAGCCCCACAAGTCACCCCATCATGGATTTCCCTAGGTGTCTAGTTTTCAAAAATGCGTTGGTTTGCTAGGTTTCCCCAGGTGCCGGCTGAGCAAGAGGCCAAAATCCAAAGGTAGGCACTTTGTAAAAAAACACCTCTGTTTTCTGTGGAAAAAAAGATGTGTCCACGTTGTGTTTTGGGCCATTTCCTTTCGTGGGCGCTAGGCCTACCCACACAAGTGAGGTACCATTTTTATCAGGAGACTTGGGGGAACGATAGGTGGAAGGAAATTTGTGGCTCCTCTCAGATTCCAGAACTTTCTGTCACCGAAATCAGAGGAAAAAGTGTTTTTTTGGCCACATTTTAAGGTTTGCAAAGGATTCTGGGTAACAGAACCTCGTCAGAGCCCCACTAGTCACCCCATCATGGATTTCCCTAGGTGTCTAGTTTACAAAAATGCGTTGGTTTGCTAGGTTTCCCCAGGTGCCGGCTGAGCAAGAGGCCAAAATCCACAGGTAGGCACTTTGTAAAAAACACCTCTGTTTTCTGTGGAAAAAATGTGATGTGTCCACGTTGTGTTTTGGGCCATTTCCTTTCGTGGGCGCTACGTCTACCCACACAAGTAAGGTACCATTTTTATCGGGAGGCTTGGGGAAACGCTGGGTGGAAGGGAATTTGTGGATCCTCTCAGATTCCAGAACTTTCTGTCACCGAAATGAGAGGAAAAAGCTTTTTCTTGGCCAAATTTTGAGGTTTGCAGAGGATTTTGGGTAATAGAACCTGGTCAGAGCCCCATAAGCCACCCCACTTTGGATTCCCTAGGTGTCTAGTATTCAAAAATTGCACTGGTTTGCTAGGTTTCCCCAGGTGCCGGCTAAGCAAGAGGCCAAAATCCACAGGTAGACACTTTGTAAAAAAACACCTCTGTTTTCTGTGGAAAAAAAGATGTGTCCATGTTGTGTTTTGGGCCATTTCCTTTCGTGGGCGCTAGGCCTACCCACACAAGTGAGGTACCATTTTTATCGGGAGGCTTGGGGGAACGATAGGTGGAAGGAAATTTGTGGCTCCTCTCAGATTCCAGAACTTTCTGTCACCGAAATCAGAGGAAAAAGTGTTTTTTTGGCCACATTTTGAGGTTTGCAAAGGATTCTGGGTAACAGAATCTCGTCAGAGCCCCACAAGTCACCCCATCATGGATTTCCCTAGGTGTCTAGTTTTCAAAAATGCGTTGGTTTGCTAGGTTTCCCCAGGTGCCGGCTGAGCAAGAGGCCAAAATCCAAAGGTAGGCACTTTGTAAAAAAACACCTCTGTTTTCTGTGGAAAAAAAGATGTGTCCACGTTGTGTTTTGGGCCATTTCCTTTCGTGGGCGCTAGGCCTACCCACACAAGTGAGGTACCATTTTTATCAGGAGACTTGGGGGAACGATAGGTGGAAGGAAATTTGAGGCTCCTCTCATATTCCAGAACTTTCTGTCACCGAAATCAGAGGAAAAAGTGTTTTTTTGGCCACATTTTAAGGTTTGCAAAGGATTCTGGGTAACAGAACCTCGTCAGAGCCCCACTAGTCACCCCATCATGGATTTCCCTAGGTGTCTAGTTTTCAAAAATGCGTTGGTTTGCTAGGTTTCCCCAGGTGCCGGCTGAGCAAGAGGCCAAAATCCAAAGGTAGGCACTTTGTAAAAAAACACCTCTGTTTTCTGTGGAAAAAAAGATGTGTCCACGTTGTGTTTTGGGCCATTTCCTTTCGTGGGCGCTAGGCCTACCCACACAAGTGAGGTACCATTTTTATCGGCAGACTTGGGGGAACGATAGGTGGAAGGAAATTTGTGGCTCCTCTCAGATTCCAGAACTTTCTGTCACCGAAATCAGAGGAAAAAGTGTTTTTTTGGCCACATTTTGAGGTTTGCAAAGGATTCTGGGTAACAGAACCTCGTCAGAGCCCCACAAGTCACCCCATCTTGGATTCCCCTAGGTGTCTAGTTTTCAAAAATGCATTGGTTTGCTAGGTTTCCCCAGTTGCCGGCTGAGCAAGAGGCCAAAATCCACAGGTAGGCACTTTGTAAAAAACACCTCTGTTTTCTGTGGAAAAAATGTGATGTGTCCACGTTGTGTTTTGGGCCATTTCCTTTCGTGGGCGCTACGTCTACCCACACAAGTAAGGTACCATTTTTATCGGGAGGCTTGGGGAAACGCTGGGTGGAAGGGAATTTGTGGATCCTCTCAGATTCCAGAACTTTCTGTCACCGAAATGAGAGGAAAAAGCTTTTTTTTGGCCAAATTTTGAGGTTTGCAGAGGATTTTGGGTAATAGATTGTGGTCAGAGCCCCACAAGCCACCCCACTTTGGATTCCCTAGGTGTCTAGTTTTCAAAAATTGCACTGGTTTGCTAGGTTTCCCCAGGTGCCGGATAAGCAAGAGGCCAAAATCCACAGGTAGACACTTTGTAAAAAGCACCTCTGTTTTCTGTGGAATAAAAGATGAGTCCACGTTGTGTTTTGGGCCATTTTCTTTCGTGGGCGCTAGGCTTACCCACACAAGTGAGGTACCATTTTTATCGGGAGACTTGGGGGAACGATAGGTGGAAGGAAATTTGTGGCTCCTCTCAGATTCCAGAACGTTCTGTCACCGAAATCAGAGGAAAAAGTGTTTTTTTGGCCACATTTTGAGGTTTGCAAAGGATTCTGGGTAACAGAACCTCGTCAGAGCCCCACAAGTCACCCTATCATGGATTTCCCTAGGTGTCTAGTTTTAAAAAATGCGTTGGTTTGCTAGGTTTCCCCAGGTGCCGGCTGAGCAAGAGGCCAAAATCCAAAGGTAGGCACTTTGTAAAAAAACACCTCTGTTTTCTGTGGAAAAAAAGATGTGTCCACGTTGTGTTTTGGGCCATTTCCTTTCGTGGGCGCTAGGCCTACCCACACAATTGAGGTACCATTTTTATCGGGAGACTTGGGGGAACGATAGGTGGAAGGAAATTTGTGGCTCCTCTCAGATTCCAGAACTTTCTGTCACCGAAATCAGAGGAAAAAGTGTTTTTTTGGCCACATTTTGAGGTTTGCAAAGGATTCTGGGTAACAGAACCTGGTCAGAGCCCCACAAGTCACCCCATCTTGGATTCCACTAGGTGTCTAGTTTTCAAAAATGCATTGGTTTGCTAGGTTTCCCCAGGTGCCGGCTGAGCAAGAGGCCAAAATCCACAGGTAGGCACTTTGTAAAAAACACCTCTGTTTTCTGTGGAAAAAATGTGATGTGTCCACGTTGTGTTTTGGGCCATTTCCTTTCGTGGGCGCTACGTCTACCCACACAAGTAAGGTACCATTTTTATCGGGAGGCTTGGGGAAACGCTGGGTGGAAGGGAATTTGTGGATCCTCTCAGATTCCAGAACTTTCTGTCACCGAAATGAGAGGAAAAAGCTTTTTTTTGGCCAAATTTTGAGGTTTGCAGAGGATTTTGGGTAATAGAACCTGGTCAGAGCCCCACAAGCCACCCCACTTTGGATTCCCTAGGTGTCTAGTTTTCAAAAATGCGTTGGTTTGCTAGGTTTCCCCAGGTGCCGGCTGAGCAAGAGGCCAAAACCCAAAGGTAGGCACTTTGTAAAAAAACACCTCTGTTTTCTGTGGAAAAAAAGATGTGTCCACGTTGTGTTTTGGGCCATTTCCTTTCGTGGGCGCTAGGCCTACCCACACAAGTGAGGTACCATTTTTATCGGGAGACTTGGGGGAACGATAGGTGGAAGGAAATTTGTGGCTCCTCTCAGATTCCAGAAGTTTCTGTCACCGAAATCAGAGGAAAAAGTGTTTTTTTGGCCACATTTTGAGTTTTGCAAAGGATTCAGGGTAACAGAACCTCGTCAGAGCCCCACAAGTCACCCCATCATGGATTTCCCTAGGTGTCTAGTTCTAAAAAATGCGTTGGTTTGCTAGGTTTCCCCAGGTGCCGGCTGAGCAAGAGGCCAAAATCCAAAGGTAGGCACTTTGTAAAAAAACACCTCTGTTTTCTGTGGAAAAAAAGATGTGTCCACGTTGTGTTTTGGGCCATTTCCTTTCGTGGGCGCTACGTCTACCCACACAAGTGAGGTTCCATTTTTATTGGGAGACTTGGGGGAACGATAGGTGGAAGGAAATTTGTGGCTCCTCTCAGATTCCAGAACTTTCTGTCACCGAAATCAGAGGAAAAAGTGTTTTTTTGGCCACATTTTAAGGTTTGCAAAGGATTCTGGGTAACAGAACCTCGTCAGAGCCCCATAAGTCACCCCATCATGGATTTCCCTAGGTGTCTAGTTTTCAAAAATGCGTTGGTTTGCTAGGTTTCCCCAGGTGCCGGCTGAGCAAGAGACCAAAATCCACAGGTAGGCACTTTGTAAAAAACACCTCTGTTTTCTGTGGAAAAAATGTGATGTGTCCACGTTGTGTTTTGGGCCATTTTCTTTCGTGGGCTCTACGTCTACCCACACAAGTAAGGTACCATTTTTATCGGGAGGCTTGGGGAAACGCTGGGTGGAAGGGAATTTGTGGATCCTCTCAGATTCCAGAACTTTCTGTCACCGAAATGAGAGGAAAAAGCTTTTTTTTGGCCAAATTTTGAGGTTTGCAGAGGATTTGGGGTAATAGAACCTGGTCAGAGCCCCACAAGCCACCCCACTTTGGATTCCCTAGGTGTCTAGTTTTCAAAAATTGCACTGGTTTGCTAGGTTTCCCCAGGTGCCGGCTAAGCAAGAGGCCAAAATCCACAGGTAGACACTTTGTAAAAAGCACCTCTGTTTTCTGTGGAAAAAAAGATGAGTCCACGTTGTGTTTTGGGCCATTTTCTTTCGTGGGCACTAGGCCTACCCACACAAGTGAGGTACCATTTTTATCGGGAGACTTAGGGGAACGATAGGTGTAAGGAAATTTGTGGCTCCTCTCAGATTCCAGAACGTTCTGTCACCGAAATCAGAGGAAAAAGTGTTTTTTTGGCCACATTTTGAGGTTTGCAAAGGATTCTGGGTAACAGAACCTCGTCAGAGCCCCACAAGTCACCCCATCATGGATTTCCCTAGGTGTCTAGTTTTCAAAAATGCGTTGGTTTGCTAGGTTTCCCCAGGTGCCGGCTGAGCAAGAGGCCAAAATCCAAAGGTAGGCACTTTGTAAAAAAACACCTCTGTTTTCTGTGGAAAAAAAGATGTGTCCACGTTGTGTTTTGGGCCATTTCCTTTCGTGGGCGCTAGGCCTACCCACACAAGTGAGGTACCATTTTTATCGGGAGGCTTGGGGGAACGATAGGTGGAAGGAAATTTGTGGCTCCTCTCAGATTCCAGAACTTTCTGTCACCGAAATCAGAGGAAAAAGTGTTTTTTTGGCCAAATTTTGAGGTTTGCAAAGGATTCTGGGTAACAGAACCTGGTCAGAGCCACACAAGTCACCCCATCTTGGATTCCCCTAGGTGTCTAGTTTTCAAAAATGCGTTGGTTTGCTAGGTTTCCCTAGGTGCCGGCTGAGCAAGAGGCCAAAATCCAAAGGTAGGCACTTTGTAAAAAAACACCTCTGTTTTCTGTGGAAAAAATGTGATGTGTCCACGTTGTGTTTTGGGCCATTTCCTTTCGTTGGCGCTACGTCTACCCACACAAGTGAGGTACCATTTTTATCGGGAGGCTTGGGGGAACGATAGGTGTAAGGAAATTCGTGGCTCCTCTCAGATTCCAGAACGTTCTGTCACCGAAATCAGAGGAAAAAGTGTTTTTTTGGCCACATTTTGAGGTTTGCAAAGGATTCTGGGTAACAGAACCTCGTCAGAGCCCCACAAGTCACCCCATCATGGATTTCCCTAGGTGTCTAGTTTTCAAAAATGCGTTGGTTTGCTAGGTTTCCCCAGGTGCCGGCTGAGCAAGAGGCCAAAATCCAAAGGTAGGCACTTTGTAAAAAAACACCTCTGTTTTCTGTGGAAAAAAAGATGTGTCCACGTTGTGTTTTGGGCCATTTCCTTTCGTGGGCGCTAGGCCTACCCACACAAGTGAGGTACCATTTTTATCGGGAGGCTTGGGGGAACGATAGGTGGAAGGAAATTTGTGGCTCCTCTCAGATTCCAGAACTTTCTGTCACCGAAATCAGAGGAAAAAGTGTTTTTTTGGCCAAATTTTGAGGTTTGCAAAGGATTCTGGGTAACAGAACCTGGTCAGAGCCACACAAGTCACCCCATCTTGGATTCCCCTAGGTGTCTAGTTTTCAAAAATGCGTTGGTTTGCTAGGTTTCCCTAGGTGCCGGCTGAGCAAGAGGCCAAAATCCAAAGGTAGGCACTTTGTAAAAAAACACCTCTGTTTTCTGTGGAAAAAATGTGATGTGTCCACGTTGTGTTTTGGGCCATTTCCTTTCATTGGCGCTACGTCTACCCACACAAGTGAGGTACCATTTTTATCGGGAGGCTTGGGGGAACGATAGGTGGAAGGAAATTTGTGGCTCCTCTCAGATTCCAGAACTTTCTGTCACCGAAATCAGAGGAAAAAGTGTTTTTTGGCCAAATTTTGAGGTTTGCAAAGGATTCTGGGTAACAGAACCTGGTCAGAGCCACACAAGTCACCCCATCTTGGATTCCCCTAGGTGTCTAGTTTTCAAAAATGCATTGGTTTGCTAGGTTTCCCCAGGTGCCGGCTGAGCAAGAGACCAAATCCACAGGTAGGCACTTTGTAAAAAACACCTCTTTTTTCTGTGGAAAAAATGTGATGTGTCCACGTTGTGTTTTGGGCCATTTCCTTTCGTTGGCGCTACGTCTACCCACACAAGTAAGGTACCATTTTTATCGGGAGGCTTGGGGAAACGCTGGGTGGAAGGGAATTTGTTGATCCTCTCAGATTCCAGAACTTTCTGTCACCGAAATGAGAGGATAAAGCTTTTTTTTGGCCAAATTTTGAGGTTTGCAGAGGATTTTGGGTAATAGAACCTGGTCAGAGCCCCAGAAGCCACCCCACTTTGGATTCCCTAGGTGTCTAGTTTTCAAAAATTGCACTGGTTTGCTAGGTTTCCCCAGGTGCCGGCTAAGCAAGAGGCCAAAATCCACAGGTAGACACTTTGTAAAAAGCACCTCTGTTTTCTGTGGAAAAAAAGATGAGTCCACGTTGTGTTTTGGGCCATTTTCTTTCGTGGGCGCTAGGCCTACCCACACAAGTGAGGTACCATTTTTATCGGGAGACTTGGGGGAACGATAGGTGGAAGGAAATTTGTGGCTCCTCTCAGATTCCAGAACTTTCTGTCACCGAAATCAGAGGAAAAAGTGTTTTTTTGGCCACATTTTGAGGTTTGCAAAGGATTCTGGGGGGATCAGAACCTCGTCAGAGCCCCACAAGTCACCCCATCATGGATTTCCCTAGGTGTCTAGTTTTCAAAAATGCGTTGGTTTGCTAGGTTTCCCCAGGTGCCGGCTGAGCAACAGGCCAAAATCCAAAGGTAGGCACTTTGTAAAAAAACACCTCTGTTTTCTGTGGAAAAAAAGATGTGTCCACGTTGTGTTTTGGGCCATTTCCTTTCGTGGGCGCTAGGCCTACCCACACAAGTGAGGTACCATTTTTATCGGGAGGCTTGGGGGAACGATAGGTGGAAGGAAATTTGTGTCTCCTCTCAGATTCCAGAACTTTCTGTCACCGAAATCAGAGGAAAAAGTGTTTTTTTGGCCAAATTTTGAGGTTTGCAAAGGATTCTGGGTAACAGAACATGGTCAGAGCCACACACGTCACCCCATCTTGGATTCCCCTAGGTGTCTAGTTTTCAAAAATGCATTGGTTTGCTAGGTTTCCCCAGGTGCCGGCTGAGCAAGAGGCCAAAATCCACAGGTAGGCACTTTGTAAAAAACACCTCTGTTTTCTGTGGAAAAAATGTGATGTGTTCACGTTGTGTTTTGGGCCATTTCCTTTCGTGGGCGCTACGTCTACCCACACAAGTAAGGTACCATTTTTTATCGGGAGGGTTGGGGAAACGCTGGGTGGAAGGGAATTTGCAGATCCTCTCAGATTCCAGAACTTTCTGTCACCGAAATGAGAGGAAAAAGCTTTTTTTTGGCCAAATTTTGAGGTTTGCAGAGGATTTTGGGTAATAGAACCTGGTCAGAGCCCCAGAAGCCACCCCACTTTGGATTCCCTAGGTGTCTAGTTTTCAAAAATTGCACTGGTTTGCTAGGTTTCCCCAGGTGCCGGCTAAGCAAGAGGCCAAAATCCACAGGTAGACACTTTGTAAAAAGCACCTCTGTTTTCTGTGGAAAAAAAGATGAGTCCACATTGTGTTTTGGGCCATTTTCTTTCATGGGCGCTAGGCCTACCCACACAAGTGAGGTACCATTTTTATCGGGAGACTTGGGGGAACGATAGGTGGAAGGATATTTGTGGCTCCTCTCAGATTCCAGAACTTTCTGTCACCGAAATCAGAGGAAAAAGTGTTTTTTTGGCCACATTTTGAGGTTTGCAAAGGATTCTGGGTAACAGAACCTCGTCAGAGCCCCACAAGTCACCCCATCATGGATTTCCCTAGGTGTCTAGTTTTCAAAAATGCGTTGTTTGCTAGGTTTCCCCAGGTGCCGGCTGAGCAAGAGGCCAAAATCCAAAGGTAGGCACTTTGTAAAAAAACACCTCTGTTTTCTGTGGAAAAAAAGATGTGTCCACGTTATGTTATGGGCCATTTCCTTTCGTGGGCGCTAGGCCTACCCACACAAGTGAGGCACCATTTTTATCGGGAGAGTTGGGGGAACGATAGGTGGAATGAAATTAGTGGCTCCTCTCAGATTCCAGAACTTTCTGTCACTGAAATCAGAGGAAAACTTGTTTTTTTGGCCACATTTTGAGGTTTGTAAAGGATTCTGGGTAACAGAACCTCGTCAGAGCCCCACAAGTCACCCCATCATGGATTTCCCTAGGTGTCTAGTTTTCAAAAAAGCATTGGTTTGCTAGGTTTCCCCAGGTGCCGGCTGAGCAAGAGGCCAAAATCCACAGGTGGGCACTTTGTAAAAAACACCTCTGTTTTCTGTGGAAAAAATGTGATGTGTCCACGTTGTGGTTTGGGCCATTTCCTTTCGTGGGCGCTACGTCTACCCACACAAGTAAGGTACAATTTTTATCGGGAGGCTTGGGGAAACGCTGGGTGGGAGGGAATTTGTGGATCCTCTCAGATTCCAGAACTTTCTGTCACCGAAATGAGAGGAAAAAGCTTTTTTTTGGCCCAATTTTGAGGTTTGCAGAGGATTTTGGGTAATAGAACCTGGTCAGAGCCCCAGAAGCCTCCCCACTTTGGATTCCCTAGGTGTCTAGTTATAAAAAATTGCACTGGTTTTCTAGGTTTCCCCAGGTGCCGGCTAAGCAAGAGACCAAAATCCACAGGTAGACACTTTGTAAAAAGCACCTCTGTTTTCTGTGGAAAAAAAGATGAGTCCACGTTGTGTTTTGGGCTATTTTCTTTCGTGGGCGCTAGGCCTACCCACACAAGTGAGGTACCATTTTTATCGGGAGACTTGGGGGAACGATAGGTGGAAGGAAATTTGTGGCTCCTCTCAGATTCCAGAACTTTCTGTCACCGAAATCAGAGGAAAAAGTGTTTTTTTGGCCACATTTTGAGGTTTGCAAAGGATTCTGGGTAACAGAACCTCATCAGAGCCCCACAAGTCACCCCATCATGGATTTCCCTAGGCGTCTAGTTTTCAAAAATGCGTTGGTTTGCTAGGTTTCCCCAGGTGCCGGCTGAGCAAGAGGCCAAAATCCAAAGGTAGGCACTTTGTAAAAAAACACCTCTGTATTCTGTGGAAAAAAAGATGTGTCCACGTTGTGTTTTGGGCCATTTCCTTTCGTGGGCGCTAGGCCTACCCACGCAAGTGAGGTACCATTTTTATCGGGAGACTTGCGGGAACGATAGGTGGAAGGAAATTGGTGGCTCCTCTCAGATTCCAGAACTTTCTGTCACCGAAATCACAGGAAAAAGTGTTTTTTTGGCCACATTTTAAGGTTTGCAAAGGATTCTGGGTAACAGAACCTCGTCAGAGCCCCACAAGTCACCCCATCATGGATTTCCCTAGGTGTCTAGTTTTCAAAAATGCGTTGGTTTGCTAGGTTTCCCCAGGTGCCGGCTGAGCAAGAGGCCAAAATCCAAAGGTAGGCACTTTGTAAAAAAACACCTCTGTTTTCTGTGGAAAAAAAGATGTGTCCACGTTGTGTTTTGGGCCATTTCCTTTCGTGGGCGCTAGGCCTACCCACACAAGTGAGGTACAATTTTTATCGGGAGACTTGGGGGAACGATAGGTGGAAGGAAATTTGTGGCTCCTCTCAGATTCCAGAACTTTCTGTCACCGAAATCAGAGGAAAAAGTGTTTTTTTGGCCACATTTTGAGGTTTGCAAAGGATTCTGGGTAACAGAACCTGGTCAGAGCCCCACAAGTCACCCCATCTTGGATTCCCCTAGGTGTCTAGTTTTCAAAAATGCATTGGTTTGCTAGGTTTCCCCAGGTGCCGGCTGAGCAAGAGGCCAAAATCCACAGGTAGGCACTTTGTAAAAAACACCTCTGTTTTTCTTTGGAAAAAATGTGATGTGTCCACGTTGTGTTTTGGGCCATTTCCTTTCGTGGGCGCTACGTCTACCCACACAAGTAAGGTACCATTTTTATCGGGAGGCTTGTGGAAACGCTGGGTGGAAGGGAATTTGTGGATCCTCTCAGATTCCAGAACTTTCTGTCACCGAAATGAGAGGAAAAAGCTTTTTCTTGGCCAAATTTTGAGGTTTGCAGAGGATTTTGGGTAATAGAACCTGGTCAGAGCCCCATAAGCCACCCCACTTTGGATTCCCTAGGTGTCTAGTTTTCAAAAATTGCACTGGTTTGCTAGGTTTCCCCAGGTGCCGGCTGAGTAAGAGGCCAAAATCCAAAGGTAGACACTTTGTAAAAAAACACCTCTGTTTTCTGTGGAAAAAAAGATGTGTCCATGTTGTGTTTTGGGCCATTTCCTTTCGTGGGCGCTAGGCCTACCCACACAAGTGAGGTACCATTTTTATCGGGAGGCTTGGGGGAACGATAGGTGGAAGGAAATTTGTGGCTCCTCTCAGATTCCAGAACTTTCTGTCACCGAAATCAGAGGAAAAAGTGTTTTTTTGGCCACATTTTGAGGTTTGCAAAGGATTCTGGGTAACAGAATCTCGTCAGAGCCCCACAAGTCACCCCATCATGGATTTCCCTAGGTGTCTAGTTTTCAAAAATGCGTTGGTTTGCTAGGTTTCCCCAGGTGCCGGCTGAGCAAGAGGCCAAAATCCAAAGGTAGGCACTTTGTAAAAAAACACCTCTGTTTTCTGTGGAAAAAAAGATGTGTCCACGTTGTGTTTTGGGCCATTTCCTTTCGTGGGCGCTAGGCCTACCCACACAAGTGAGGTACCATTTTTATCGGGAGACTTGGGGGAACGATAGGTGGAAGGAAATTTGTGGCTCCTCTCAGATTCCAGAACTTTCTGTCACCGAAATCAGAGGAAAAAGTGTTTTTTTGGCCACATTTTAAGGTTTGCAAAGGATTCTGGGTAACAGAACCTCGTCAGAGCCCCACAAGTCACCCCATCATGGATTTCCCTAGGTGTCTAGTTTTCAAAAATGCGTTGGTTTGCTAGGTTTCCCCAGGTGCCGGCTGAGCAAGAGGCCAAAATCCAAAGGTAGGCACTTTGTAAAAAAACACCTCTGTTTTCTGTGGAAAAAAAGATGTGTCCACGTTGTGTTTTGGGCCATTTCCTTTCGTGGGCGCTAGGCCTACCCACACAAGTGAGGTACCATTTTTATCGGGAGACTTGGGGGAACGATAGGTGGAAGGAAATATGTGGCTCCTCTCAGATTCCAGAACTTTCTGTCACCGAAATCAGAGGAAAAAATGTTTTTTTGGCCACATTTTGAGGTTTGCAAAGGATTCTGGGTAACAGAACCTCGTCAGAGCCCCACAAGTCACCCCATCTTGGATTCCCCTAGGTGTCTAGTTTTCAAAAATGCATTGGTTTGCTAGGTTTCCCCAGGTGCCGGCTGAGCAAGAGGCCAAAATCCACAGGTAGGCACTTTGTAAAAAAAAACTCTGTTTTCTGTGATAAAAAAGATGTGTCCACGTTGTGTTTTGGGCCATTTTCTTTTGTGGGCGCTAGGCCTACCCACACAAGTGAGGTACCATTTTTATCGGGAGACTTGGGGGAACGATAGGTGGAAGGAAATTTGTGGCTGCTCTCAGATTCCAGAACGTTCTGTCACCGAAATCATAGGAAAAAGTATTTTTTTGGCCACATTTTGAGGTTTGCAAAGGATTCTGGGTAACAGAACCTCGTCAGAGCCCCACAAGTCACCCCATCATGGATTTCCCTAGGTGTCTAGTTTTCAAAAATGCGTTGGTTTGCTAGGTTTCCCCAGGTGCCGGCTGAGCAAGAGGCCAAAATCCAAAGGTAGGCACTTTGTAAAAAAACACCTCCGTTTTCTGTGGAAAAAAAGATGTGTCCACGTTGTGTTTTGGGCCATTTCCTTTCGTGGGCGCTAGGCCTACCCACACAAGTGAGGTACCATTTTTATCGGGAGACTTGGGGGAACGATAGGTGGAAGGAAATTTGTGGCTCCTCTCAGATTCCAGAACTTTCTGTCACCGAAATCAGAGGAAAAAGTGTTTTTTTGGCCACATTTTAAGGTTTGCAAAGGATTCTGGGTAACAGAACCTCGTCAGAGCCCCACAAGTCACCCCATCATGGATTTCCCTAGGTGTCTAGTTTTCAAAAATGCATTGGTTTGCTAGGTTTCCCCAGGTGCCGGCTGAGCAAGAGGCCAAAATCCAAAGGTAGGCACTTTGTAAAAAAACACCTCTGTTTTCTGTGGAAAAAAAGATGTGTCCACGTTGTGTTTTGGGCCATTTCCTTTCGTGGGTGCTAGGCCTACCCACACAATGAGGTACCATTTTTATCAGGAGGCTTGGGGGAACGATAGGTGGAAGGAAATTTGTGGCTCCTCTCAGATTCCAGAACTTTCTGTCACCGAAATCAGAGGAAAAAGTGTTTTTTTGGCCAAATTTTGAGGTTTGCAAAGGATTCTGGGTAACAGAACCTGGTCAGGGCCACACAAGTCACCCCATCTTGGATTCCCCTAGGTGTCTAGTTTTCAAAAATGCATTGGTTTCCTAGGTTTCCCCAGGTGCCGGCTGAGCAAGAGGCCAAAATCCACAGGTAGGCACTTTGTAAAAAACACCTCTGTTTTCTGTGGAAAAAATGTGATGTGTCCACGTTGTGTTTTGGGCCATTTCCTTTCGTGGGCGCTACGTCTACCCACACAAGTAAGGTACCATTTTTTATCGGGAGGGTTGGGGAAACGCTGGGTGGAAGGGAATTTGCAGATCCTCTCAGATTCCAGAACTTTCTGTCACCGAAATGAGAGGAAAAAGCTTTTTTTTGGCCAAATTTTGAGGTTTGCAGAGGATTTTGGGTAATAGAACCTGGTCAGAGCCCCAGAAGCCACCCCACTTTGGATTCCCTAGGTGTCTAGTTTTCAAAAATTGCACTGGTTTGCTAGGTTTCCCCAGGTGCCGGCTAAGCAAGAGGCCAAAATCCACAGGTAGACACTTTGTAAAAAGCACCTCTGTTTTCTGTGGAAAAAAAGATGAGTCCACATTGTGTTTTGGGCCATTTTCTTTCATGGGCGCTAGGCCTACCCACACAAGTGAGGTACCATTATTATCGGGAGACTTGGGGGAACGATAGGTGGAAGGATATTTGTGGCTCCTCTCAGATTCCAGAACTTTCTGTCACCGAAATCAGAGGAAAAAGTGTTTTTTTTGGCCACATTTTGAGGTTTGCAAAGGATTCTGGGTAACAGAACCTCGTCAGAGCCCCACAAGTCACCCCATCATGGATTTCCCTAGGTGTCTAGTTTTCAAAAATGCGTTGTTTGCTAGGTTTCCCCAGGTGCCGGCTGAGCAAGAGGCCAAAATCCAAAGGTAGGCACTTTGTAAAAAAACACCTCTGTTTTCTGTGGAAAAAAAGATGTGTCCACGTTATGTTATGGGCCATTTCCTTTCGTGGGCGCTAGGCCTACCCACACAAGTGAGGCACCATTTTTATCGGGAGAGTTGGGGGAACGATAGGTGGAATGAAATTAGTGGCTCCTCTCAGATTCCAGAACTTTCTGTCACTGAAATCAGAGGAAAACTTGTTTTTTTGGCCACATTTTGAGGTTTGTAAAGGATTCTGGGTAACAGAACCTCGTCAGAGCCCCACAAGTCACCCCATCATGGATTTCCCTAGGTGTCTAGTTTTCAAAAAAGCATTGGTTTGCTAGGTTTCCCCAGGTGCCGGCTGAGCAAGAGGCCAAAATCCACAGGTGGGCACTTTGTAAAAAACACCTCTGTTTTCTGTGGAAAAAATGTGATGTGTCCACGTAGTGGTTTGGGCCATTTCCTTTCGTGGGCGCTACGCCTACCCACACAAGTAAGGTACCATTTTTATCGGGAGGCTTGGGGAAACGTTGGGTGGAAGGGAATTTGTGGATCCTCTCAGATTCCAGAACTTTCTGTCACCGAAATGAGAGGAAAAAGCTTTTTTTTGGCCCAATTTTGAGGTTTGCAGAGGATTTTGGGTAATAGAACCTGGTCAGAGCCCCAGAAGCCTCCCCACTTTGGATTCCCTAGGTGTCTAGTTATAAAAAATTGCACTGGTTTTCTAGGTTTCCCCAGGTGCCGGCTAAGCAAGAGACCAAAATCCACAGGTAGACACTTTGTAAAAAGCACCTCTGTTTTCTGTGGAAAAAAAGATGAGTCCACGTTGTGTTTTGGGCTATTTTCTTTCGTGGGCGCTAGGCCTACCCACACAAGTGAGGTACCATTTTTATCGGGAGACTTGGGGGAACGATAGGTGGAAGGAAATTTGTGGCTCCTCTCAGATTCCAGAACTTTCTGTCACCGAAATCAGAGGAAAAAGTGTTTTTTTGGCCACATTTTGAGGTTTGCAAAGGATTCTGGGTAACAGAACCTCATCAGAGCCCCACAAGTCACCCCATCATGGATTTCCCTAGGCGTCTAGTTTTCAAAAATGTGTTGGTTTGCTAGGTTTCCCCAGGTGCCGGCTGAGCAAGAGGCCAAAATCCAAAGGTAGGCACTTTGTAAAAAAACACCTCTGTATTCTGTGGAAAAAAAGATGTGTCCACGTTGTGTTTTGGGCCATTTCCTTTCGTGGGCGCTAGGCCTACCCACGCAAGTGAGGTACCATTTTTATCGGGAGACTTGCGGGAACGATAGGTGGAAGGAAATTTGTGGCTCCTCTCAGATTCCAGAACTTTCTGTCACCGAAATCACAGGAAAAAGTGTTTTTTTGGCCACATTTTAAGGTTTGCAAAGGATTCTGGGTAACAGAACCTCGTCAGAGCCCCACAAGTCACCCCATCATGGATTTCCCTAGGTGTCTAGTTTTCAAAAATGCGTTGGTTTGCTAGCTTTCCCCAGGTGCCGGCTGAGCAAGAGGCCAAAATCCAAAGGTAGGCACTTTGTAAAAAAACACCTCTGTTTTCTGTGGAAAAAAAGATGTGTCCACGTTGTGTTTTGGGCCATTTCCTTTCGTGGGCGCTAGGCCTACCCACACAAGTGAGGTACCATTTTTATCGGGAGACTTGGGGGAACGATAGGTGGAAGGAAATTTGTGGCTCCTCTCAGATTCCAGAACTTTCTGTCACCGAAATCAGAGGAAAAAGTGTTTTTTTGGCCACATTTTGAGGTTTGCAAAGGATTCTGGGTAACAGAACCTGGTCAGAGCCCCACAAGTCACCCCATCTTGGATTCCCCTAGGTGTCTAGTTTTCAAAAATGCATTGGTTTGCTAGGTTTCCCCAGGTGCCGGCTGAGCAAGAGGCCAAAATCCACAGGTAGGCACTTTGTAAAAAACACCTCTGTTTTCTGTGGAAAAAATGTGATGTGTCCACGTTGTGTTTTGGGCCATTTCCTTTCGTGGGCGCTACGTCTACCCACACAAGTAAGGTACCATTTTTATCGGGAGGCTTGGGGAAACGCTGGGTGGAAGGGAATTTGTGGATCCTCTCAGATTCCAGAACTTTCTGTCACCGAAATGAGAGGAAAAAGCTTTTTCTTGGCCAAATTTTGAGGTTTGCAGAGGATTTTGGGTAATAGAACCTGGTCAGAGCCCCATAAGCCACCCCACTTTGGATTCCCTAGGTGTCTAGTATTCAAAAATTGCACTGGTTTGCTAGGTTTCCCCAGGTGCCGGCTAAGCAAGAGGCCAAAATCCACAGGTAGACACTTTGTAAAAAAACACCTCTGTTTTCTGTGGAAAAAAAGATGTGTCCATGTTGTGTTTTGGGCCATTTCCTTTCGTGGGCGCTAGGCCTACCCACACAAGTGAGGTACCATTTTTATCGGGAGGCTTGGGGGAACGATAGGTGGAAGGAAATTTGTGGCTCCTCTCAGATTCCAGAACTTTCTGTCACCGAAATCAGAGGAAAAAGTGTTTTTTTGGCCACATTTTGAGGTTTGCAAAGGATTCTGGGTAACAGAATCTCGTCAGAGCCCCACAAGTCACCCCATCATGGATTTCCCTAGGTGTCTAGTTTTCAAAAATGCGTTGGTTTGCTAGGTTTCCCCAGGTGCCGGCTGAGCAAGAGGCCAAAATCCAAAGGTAGGCACTTTGTAAAAAAACACCTCTGTTTTCTGTGGAAAAAAAGATGTGTCCACGTTGTGTTTTGGGCCATTTCCTTTCGTGGGCGCTAGGCCTACCCACACAAGTGAGGTACCATTTTTATCAGGAGACTTGGGGGAACGATAGGTGGAAGGAAATTTGTGGCTCCTCTCAGATTCCAGAACTTTCTGTCACCGAAATCAGAGGAAAAAGTGTTTTTTTGGCCACATTTTAAGGTTTGCAAAGGATTCTGGGTAACAGAACCTCGTCAGAGCCCCACTAGTCACCCCATCATGGATTTCCCTAGGTGTCTAGTTTACAAAAATGCGTTGGTTTGCTAGGTTTCCCCAGGTGCCGGCTGAGCAAGAGGCCAAAATCCACAGGTAGGCACTTTGTAAAAAACACCTCTGTTTTCTGTGGAAAAAATGTGATGTGTCCACGTTGTGTTTTGGGCCATTTCCTTTCGTGGGCGCTACGTCTACCCACACAAGTAAGGTACCATTTTTATCGGGAGGCTTGGGGAAACGCTGGGTGGAAGGGAATTTGTGGATCCTCTCAGATTCCAGAACTTTCTGTCACCGAAATGAGAGGAAAAAGCTTTTTCTTGGCCAAATTTTGAGGTTTGCAGAGGATTTTGGGTAATAGAACCTGGTCAGAGCCCCATAAGCCACCCCACTTTGATTCCCTAGGTGTCTAGTATTCAAAAATTGCACTGGTTTGCTAGGTTTCCCCAGGTGCCGGCTAAGCAAGAGGCCAAAATCCACAGGTAGACACTTTGTAAAAAAACACCTCTGTTTTCTGTGGAAAAAAAGATGTGTCCATGTTGTGTTTTGGGCCATTTCCTTTCGTGGGCGCTAGGCCTACCCACACAAGTGAGGTACCATTTTTATCGGGAGGCTTGGGGGAACGATAGGTGGAAGGAAATTTTGTGGCTCCTCTCAGATTCCAGAACTTTCTGTCACCGAAAATCAGAGGAAAAAGTGTTTTTTTGGCCACATTTTGAGGTTTGCAAAGGATTCTGGGTAACAGAATCTCGTCAGAGCCCCACAAGTCACCCCATCATGGATTTCCCTAGGTGTCTAGTTTTCAAAAATGCGTTGGTTTGCTAGGTTTCCCCAGGTGCCGGCTGAGCAAGAGGCCAAAATCCAAAGGTAGGCACTTTGTAAAAAAACACCTCTGTTTTCTGTGGAAAAAAAGATGTGTCCACGTTGTGTTTTGGGCCATTTCCTTTCGTGGGCGCTAGGCCTACCCACACAAGTGAGGTACCATTTTTATCAGGAGACTTGGGGGAACGATAGGTGGAAGGAAATTTGTGGCTCCTCTCATATTCCAGAACTTTCTGTCACCGAAATCAGAGGAAAAAGTGTTTTTTTGGCCACATTTTAAGGTTTGCAAAGGATTCTGGGTAACAGAACCTCGTCAGAGCCCCACTAGTCACCCCATCATGGATTTCCCTAGGTGTCTAGTTTTCAAAAATGCGTTGGTTTGCTAGGTTTCCCCAGGTGCCGGCTGAGCAAGAGGCCAAAATCCAAAGGTAGGCACTTTGTAAAAAAACACCTCTGTTTTTCTGTGGAAAAAAAAGATGTGTCCACGTTGTGTTTTGGGCCATTTCCTTTCGTGGGCGCTAGGCCTACCCACACAAGTGAGGTACCATTTTTATCGGGAGACTTGGGGGAACGATAGGTGGAAGGAAATTTGTGGCTCCTCTCAGATTCCAGAACTTTCTGTCACCGAAATCAGAGGAAAAAGTGTTTTTTTGGCCACATTTTGAGGTTTGCAAAGGATTCTGGGTAACAGAACCTCGTCAGAGCCCCACAAGTCACCCCATCTTGGATTCCCATAGGTGTCTAGTTTTCAAAAATGCATTGGTTTGCTAGGTTTCCCCAGTTGCCGGCTGAGCAAGAGGCCAAAATCCACAGGTAGGCACTTTGTAAAAAACACCTCTGTTTTCTGTGGAAAAAATGTGATGTGTCCACGTTGTGTTTTGGGCCATTTCCTTTCGTGGGCGCTACGTCTACCCACACAAGTAAGGTACCATTTTTATCGGGAGGCTGGGGAAACGCTGGGTGGAAGGGAATTTGTGGATCCTCTCAGATTCCAGAACTTTCTGTCACCGAAATGAGAGGAAAAAAGCTTTTTTTTGGCCAAATTTTGAGGTTTGCAGAGGATTTTGGGTAATAGATTGTGGTCAGAGCCCCACAAGCCACCCCACTTTGGATTCCCTAGGTGTCTAGTTTTCAAAAATTGCACTGGTTTGCTAGGTTTCCCCAGGTGCCGGATAAGCAAGAGGCCAAAATCCACAGGTAGACACTTTGTAAAAAGCACCTCTGTTTTCTGTGGAAAAAAAGATGAGTCCACGTTGTGTTTTGGGCCATTTTCTTTCGTGGGCGCTAGGCTTACCCACACAAGTGAGGTACCATTTTTATCGGGAGACTTGGGGGGAACGATAGGTGGAAGGAAATTTGTGGGCTCCTCTCAGATTCCAGAACGTTCTGTCACCGAAATCAGAGGAAAAAGTGTTTTTTTTGGCCACATTTTGAGGTTTGCAAAAGGATTCTGGGTAACAGAACCTCGTCAGAGCCCCACAAGTCACCCTATCATGGATTTCCCTAGGTGTCTAGTTTTAAAAAATGCGTTGGTTTGCTAGGTTTCCCCAGGTGCCGGCTGAGCAAGAGGCCAAAATCCAAAGGTAGGCACTTTGTAAAAAAACACCTCTGTTTTCTGTGGAAAAAAAGATGTGTCCACGTTGTGTTTTGGGCCATTTCCTTTCGTGGGTGCTAGGCCTACCCCACACAAGTGAGGTACCATTTTTATCAGGAGGCTTGGGGGAACGATAGGTGGAAGGAAATTTGTGGCTCCTCTCAGATTCCAGAACTTTCTGTCACCGAAATCAGAGGAAAAAGTGTTTTTTTGGCCAAATTTTGAGGTTTGCAAAGGATTCTGGGTAACAGAACCTGGTCAGAGCCACACAAGTCACCCCATCTTGGATTCCCCTAGGTGTCTAGTTTTCAAAAATGCATTGGTTTGCTAGGTTTCCCCAGGTGCCGGCTGAGCAAGAGGCCAAAATCCACAGGTAGGCACTTTGTAAAAAACACCTCTGTTTTCTGTGGAAAAAATGTGATGTGTCCACGTTGTGTTTTGGGCCATTTCCTTTCGTGGGCGCTACGTCTACCCACACAAGTAAGGTACCATTTTTATCGGAAGGCTTGGGGAAACGCTGGGTGGAAGGGAATTTGTGGATCCTCTCAGGATTCCAGAACTTTCTGTCACCGAAATGAGAGGAAAAAGCTTTTTTTTTGGCCAAATTTTGAGGTTTGCAGAGGATTTTGGGTAATAGAACCTGGTCAGAGCCCCAGAAGCCACCCCACTTTGGATTCCCTAGGTGTCTAGTTTTCAAAAATTGCACTGGTTTGCTAGGTTTCCCCAGGTGCCGGCTAAGCAAGAGGCCAAAATCCACAGGTAGACACTTTGTAAAAAGCACCTCTGTTTTCTGTGGAAAAAAGATGAGTCCACGTTGTGTTTTGGGCCATTTTCTTTCGGGGGCGCTAGGCCTACCCACACAAGTGAGGTACCATTTTTATCGGGAGACTTGGGGGAACGATAGGTGGAAGGAAATTTGTGGCTCCTCTCAGATTCCAGAACTTTCTGTCACCGAAATCAGAGGAAAAAGTGTTTTTTTGGCCACATTTTAAGGTTTGCAAAGGATTCTGGGTAACAGAACCTCGTCAGAGCCCCACAAGTCACCCCATCATGGATTTCCCTAGGTGTCTAGTTTTCAAAAATGCGTTGGTTTGCTAGGTTTCCCCAGGTGCCGGCTGAGCAAGAGGCCAAAATCCAAAGGTAGGCACTTTGTAAAAAAACACCTCCGTTTTCTGTGGAAAAAAAGATGTGTCCACGTTGTGTTTTGGGCCATTTCCTTTCGTGGGCGCTAGGCCTACCCACACAAGTGAGGTACCATTTTTATCGGGAGACTTGGGGGAACGATAGGTGGAAGGAAATTTGTGGCTCCTCTCAGATTCCAGAACTTTCTGTCACCGAAATCAGAGGAAAAAGTGTTTTTTTGGCCACATTTTAAGGTTTGCAAAGGATTCTGGGTAACAGAACCTCGTCAGAGCCCCACAAGTCACCCCATCATGGATTTCCCTAGGTGTCTAGTTTTCAAAAATGCATTGGTTTGCTAGGTTTCCCCAGGTGCCGGCTGAGCAAGAGGCCAAAATCCAAAGGTAGGCACTTTGTAAAAAAACACCTCTGTTTTCTGTGGAAAAAAAGATGTGTCCACGTTGTGTTTTGGGCCATTTCCTTTCGTGGGTGCTAGGCCTACCCACACAATGAGGTACCATTTTTATCAGGAGGCTTGGGGGAACGATAGGTGGAAGGAAATTTGTGGCTCCTCTCAGATTCCAGAACTTTCTGTCACCGAAATCAGAGGAAAAAGTGTTTTTTTGGCCAAATTTTGAGGTTTGCAAAGGATTCTGGGTAACAGAACCTGGTCAGGGCCACACAAGTCACCCCATCTTGGATTCCCCTAGGTGTCTAGTTTTCAAAAATGCATTGGTTTCCTAGGTTTCCCCAGGTGCCGGCTGAGCAAGAGGCCAAAATCCACAGGTAGGCACTTTGTAAAAAACACCTCTGTTTTCTGTGGAAAAAATGTGATGTGTCCACGTTGTGTTTTGGGCCATTTCCTTTCGTGGGCGCTACGTCTACCCACACAAGTAAGGTACCATTTTTTATCGGGAGGGTTGGGGAAACGCTGGGTGGAAGGGAATTTGCAGATCCTCTCAGATTCCAGAACTTTCTGTCACCGAAATGAGAGGAAAAAGCTTTTTTTTGGCCAAATTTTGAGGTTTGCAGAGGATTTTGGGTAATAGAACCTGGTCAGAGCCCCAGAAGCCACCCCACTTTGGATTCCCTAGGTGTCTAGTTTTCAAAAATTGCACTGGTTTGCTAGGTTTCCCCAGGTGCCGGCTAAGCAAGAGGCCAAAATCCACAGGTAGACACTTTGTAAAAAGCACCTCTGTTTTCTGTGGAAAAAAAGATGAGTCCACATTGTGTTTTGGGCCATTTTCTTTCATGGGCGCTAGGCCTACCCACACAAGTGAGGTACCATTTTTATCGGGAGACTTGGGGGAACGATAGGTGGAAGGATATTTGTGGCTCCTCTCAGATTCCAGAACTTTCTGTCACCGAAATCAGAGGAAAAAGTGTTTTTTTGGCCACATTTTGAGGTTTGCAAAGGATTCTGGGTAACAGAACCTCGTCAGAGCCCCACAAGTCACCCCATCATGGATTTCCCTAGGTGTCTAGTTTTCAAAAATGCGTTGTTTGCTAGGTTTCCCCAGGTGCCGGCTGAGCAAGAGGCCAAAATCCAAAGGTAGGCACTTTGTAAAAAAACACCTCTGTTTTCTGTGGAAAAAAAGATGTGTCCACGTTATGTTATGGGCCATTTCCTTTCGTGGGCGCTAGGCCTACCCACACAAGTGAGGCACCATTTTTATCGGGAGAGTTGGGGGAACGATAGGTGGAATGAAATTAGTGGCTCCTCTCAGATTCCAGAACTTTCTGTCACTGAAATCAGAGGAAAACTTGTTTTTTTGGCCACATTTTGAGGTTTGTAAAGGATTCTGGGTAACAGAACCTCGTCAGAGCCCCACAAGTCACCCCATCATGGATTTCCCTAGGTGTCTAGTTTTCAAAAAAGCATTGGTTTGCTAGGTTTCCCCAGGTGCCGGCTGAGCAAGAGGCCAAAATCCACAGGTGGGCACTTTGTAAAAAACACCTCTGTTTTCTGTGGAAAAAATGTGATGTGTCCACGTAGTGGTTTGGGCCATTTCCTTTCGTGGGCGCTACGCCTACCCACACAAGTAAGGTACCATTTTTATCGGGAGGCTTGGGGAAACGTTGGGTGGAAGGGAATTTGTGGATCCTCTCAGATTCCAGAACTTTCTGTCACCGAAATGAGAGGAAAAAGCTTTTTTTTGGCCCAATTTTGAGGTTTGCAGAGGATTTTGGGTAATAGAACCTGGTCAGAGCCCCAGAAGCCTCCCCACTTTGGATTCCCTAGGTGTCTAGTTATAAAAAATTGCACTGGTTTTCTAGGTTTCCCCAGGTGCCGGCTAAGCAAGAGACCAAAATCCACAGGTAGACACTTTGTAAAAAGCACCTCTGTTTTCTGTGGAAAAAAAGATGAGTCCACGTTGTGTTTTGGGCTATTTTCTTTCGTGGGCGCTAGGCCTACCCACACAAGTGAGGTACCATTTTTATCGGGAGACTTGGGGGAACGATAGGTGGAAGGAAATTTGTGGCTCCTCTCAGATTCCAGAACTTTCTGTCACCGAAATCAGAGGAAAAAGTGTTTTTTTGGCCACATTTTGAGGTTTGCAAAGGATTCTGGGTAACAGAACCTCATCAGAGCCCCACAAGTCACCCCATCATGGATTTCCCTAGGCGTCTAGTTTTCAAAAATGTGTTGGTTTGCTAGGTTTCCCCAGGTGCCGGCTGAGCAAGAGGCCAAAATCCAAAGGTAGGCACTTTGTAAAAAAACACCTCTGTATTCTGTGGAAAAAAAGATGTGTCCACGTTGTGTTTTGGGCCATTTCCTTTCGTGGGCGCTAGGCCTACCCACGCAAGTGAGGTACCATTTTTATCGGGAGACTTGCGGGAACGATAGGTGGAAGGAAATTTGTGGCTCCTCTCAGATTCCAGAACTTTCTGTCACCGAAATCACAGGAAAAAGTGTTTTTTTGGCCACATTTTAAGGTTTGCAAAGGATTCTGGGTAACAGAACCTCGTCAGAGCCCCACAAGTCACCCCATCATGGATTTCCCTAGGTGTCTAGTTTTCAAAAATGCGTTGGTTTGCTAGCTTTCCCCAGGTGCCGGCTGAGCAAGAGGCCAAAATCCAAAGGTAGGCACTTTGTAAAAAAACACCTCTGTTTTCTGTGGAAAAAAAGATGTGTCCACGTTGTGTTTTGGGCCATTTCCTTTCGTGGGCGCTAGGCCTACCCACACAAGTGAGGTACCATTTTTATCGGGAGACTTGGGGGAACGATAGGTGGAAGGAAATTTGTGGCTCCTCTCAGATTCCAGAACTTTCTGTCACCGAAATCAGAGGAAAAAGTGTTTTTTTGGCCACATTTTGAGGTTTGCAAAGGATTCTGGGTAACAGAACCTGGTCAGAGCCCCACAAGTCACCCCATCTTGGATTCCCCTAGGTGTCTAGTTTTCAAAAATGCATTGGTTTGCTAGGTTTCCCCAGGTGCCGGCTGAGCAAGAGGCCAAAATCCACAGGTAGGCACTTTGTAAAAAACACCTCTGTTTTCTGTGGAAAAAATGTGATGTGTCCACGTTGTGTTTTGGGCCATTTCCTTTCGTGGGCGCTACGTCTACCCACACAAGTAAGGTACCATTTTTATCGGGAGGCTTGGGGAAACGCTGGGTGGAAGGGAATTTGTGGATCCTCTCAGATTCCAGAACTTTCTGTCACCGAAATGAGAGGAAAAAGCTTTTTCTTGGCCAAATTTTGAGGTTTGCAGAGGATTTTGGGTAATAGAACCTGGTCAGAGCCCCATAAGCCACCCCACTTTGGATTCCCTAGGTGTCTAGTATTCAAAAATTGCACTGGTTTGCTAGGTTTCCCCAGGTGCCGGCTAAGCAAGAGGCCAAAATCCACAGGTAGACACTTTGTAAAAAAACACCTCTGTTTTCTGTGGAAAAAAAGATGTGTCCATGTTGTGTTTTGGGCCATTTCCTTTCGTGGGCGCTAGGCCTACCCACACAAGTGAGGTACCATTTTTATCGGGAGGCTTGGGGGAACGATAGGTGGAAGGAAATTTGTGGCTCCTCTCAGATTCCAGAACTTTCTGTCACCGAAATCAGAGGAAAAAGTGTTTTTTTGGCCACATTTTGAGGTTTGCAAAGGATTCTGGGTAACAGAATCTCGTCAGAGCCCCACAAGTCACCCCATCATGGATTTCCCTAGGTGTCTAGTTTTCAAAAATGCGTTGGTTTGCTAGGTTTCCCCAGGTGCCGGCTGAGCAAGAGGCCAAAATCCAAAGGTAGGCACTTTGTAAAAAAACACCTCTGTTTTCTGTGGAAAAAAAGATGTGTCCACGTTGTGTTTTGGGCCATTTCCTTTCGTGGGCGCTAGGCCTACCCACACAAGTGAGGTACCATTTTTATCAGGAGACTTGGGGGAACGATAGGTGGAAGGAAATTTGTGGCTCCTCTCAGATTCCAGAACTTTCTGTCACCGAAATCAGAGGAAAAAGTGTTTTTTTGGCCACATTTTAAGGTTTGCAAAGGATTCTGGGTAACAGAACCTCGTCAGAGCCCCACTAGTCACCCCATCATGGATTTCCCTAGGTGTCTAGTTTACAAAAATGCGTTGGTTTGCTAGGTTTCCCCAGGTGCCGGCTGAGCAAGAGGCCAAAATCCACAGGTAGGCACTTTGTAAAAAACACCTCTGTTTTCTGTGGAAAAAATGTGATGTGTCCACGTTGTGTTTTGGGCCATTTCCTTTCGTGGGCGCTACGTCTACCCACACAAGTAAGGTACCATTTTTATCGGGAGGCTTGGGGAAACGCTGGGTGGAAGGGAATTTGTGGATCCTCTCAGATTCCAGAACTTTCTGTCACCGAAATGAGAGGAAAAAGCTTTTTCTTGGCCAAATTTTGAGGTTTGCAGAGGATTTTGGGTAATAGAACCTGGTCAGAGCCCCATAAGCCACCCCACTTTGGATTCCCTAGGTGTCTAGTATTCAAAAATTGCACTGGTTTGCTAGGTTTCCCCAGGTGCCGGCTAAGCAAGAGGCCAAAATCCACAGGTAGACACTTTGTAAAAAAACACCTCTGTTTTCTGTGGAAAAAAAGATGTGTCCATGTTGTGTTTTGGGCCATTTCCTTTCGTGGGCGCTAGGCCTACCCACACAAGTGAGGTACCATTTTTATCGGGAGGCTTGGGGGAACGATAGGTGGAAGGAAATTTGTGGCTCCTCTCAGATTCCAGAACTTTCTGTCACCGAAATCAGAGGAAAAAGTGTTTTTTTGGCCACATTTTGAGGTTTGCAAAGGATTCTGGGTAACAGAATCTCGTCAGAGCCCCACAAGTCACCCCATCATGGATTTCCCTAGGTGTCTAGTTTTCAAAAATGCGTTGGTTTGCTAGGTTTCCCCAGGTGCCGGCTGAGCAAGAGGCCAAAATCCAAAGGTAGGCACTTTGTAAAAAAACACCTCTGTTTTCTGTGGAAAAAAAGATGTGTCCACGTTGTGTTTTGGGCCATTTCCTTTCGTGGGCGCTAGGCCTACCCACACAAGTGAGGTACCATTTTTATCAGGAGACTTGGGGGAACGATAGGTGGAAGGAAATTTGTGGCTCCTCTCATATTCCAGAACTTTCTGTCACCGAAATCAGAGGAAAAAGTGTTTTTTTGGCCACATTTTAAGGTTTGCAAAGGATTCTGGGTAACAGAACCTCGTCAGAGCCCCACTAGTCACCCCATCATGGATTTCCCTAGGTGTCTAGTTTTCAAAAATGCGTTGGTTTGCTAGGTTTCCCCAGGTGCCGGCTGAGCAAGAGGCCAAAATCCAAAGGTAGGCACTTTGTAAAAAAACACCTCTGTTTTCTGTGGAAAAAAAGATGTGTCCACGTTGTGTTTTGGGCCATTTCCTTTCGTGGGCGCTAGGCCTACCCACACAAGTGAGGTACCATTTTTACCGGGAGACTTGGGGGAACGATAGGTGGAAGGAAATTTGTGGCTCCTCTCAGATTCCAGAACTTTCTGTCAACGAAATCAGAGGAAAAAGTGTTTTTTTGGCCACATTTTGAGGTTTGCAAAGGATTCTGGGTAACAGAACCTCGTCAGAGCCCCACAAGTCACCCCATCTTGGATTCCCATAGGTGTCTAGTTTTCAAAAATGCATTGGTTTGCTAGGTTTCCCCAGTTGCCGGCTGAGCAAGAGGCCAAAATCCACAGGTAGGCACTTTGTAAAAAACACCTCTGTTTTCTGTGGAAAAAATGTGATGTGTCCACGTTGTGTTTTGGGCCATTTCCTTTCGTGGGCGCTACGTCTACCCACACAAGTAAGGTACCATTTTTATCGGGAGGCTTGGGGAAACGCTGGGTGGAAGGGAATTTGTGGATCCTCTCAGATTCCAGAACTTTCTGTCACCGAAATGAGAGGAAAAAGCTTTTTTTTGGCCAAATTTTGAGGTTTGCAGAGGATTTTGGGTAATAGATTGTGGTCAGAGCCCCACAAGCCACCCCACTTTGGATTCCCTAGGTGTCTAGTTTTCAAAAATTGCACTGGTTTGCTAGGTTTCCCCAGGTGCCGGATAAGCAAGAGGCCAAAATCCACAGGTAGACACTTTGTAAAAAGCACCTCTGTTTTCTGTGGAAAAAAAGATGAGTCCACGTTGTGTTTTGGGCCATTTTCTTTCGTGGGCGCTAGGCTTACCCACACAAGTGAGGTACCATTTTTATCGGGAGACTTGGGGGAACGATAGGTGGAAGGAAATTTGTGGCTCCTCTCAGATTCCAGAACGTTCTGTCACCGAAATCAGAGGAAAAAGTGTTTTTTTGGCCACATTTTGAGGTTTGCAAAGGATTCTGGGTAACAGAACCTCGTCAGAGCCCCACAAGTCACCCTATCATGGATTTCCCTAGGTGTCTAGTTTTAAAAAATGCGTTGGTTTGCTAGGTTTCCCCAGGTGCCGGCTGAGCAAGAGGCCAAAATCCAAAGGTAGGCACTTTGTAAAAAAACACCTCTGTTTTCTGTGGAAAAAAAGATGTGTCCACGTTGTGTTTTGGGCCATTTCCTTTGGTGGGTGCTAGGCCTACCCACACAAGTGAGGTACCATTTTTATCAGGAGGCTTGGGGGAACGATAGGTGGAAGGAAATTTGTGGCTCCTCTCAGATTCCAGAACTTTCTGTCACCGAAATCAGAGGAAAAAGTGTTTTTTTGGCCAAATTTTGAGGTTTGCAAAGGATTCTGGGTAACAGAACCTGGTCAGAGCCACACAAGTCACCCCATCTTGGATTCCCCTAGGTGTCTAGTTTTCAAAAATGCATTGGTTTGCTAGGTTTCCCCAGGTGCCGGCTGAGCAAGAGGCCAAAATCCACAGGTAGGCACTTTGTAAAAAACACCTCTGTTTTCTGTGGAAAAAATGTGATGTGTCCACGTTGTGTTTTGGGCCATTTCCTTTCGTGGGCGCTACGTCTACCCACACAAGTAAGGTACCATTTTTATCGGAAGGCTTGGGGAAACGCTGGGTGGAAGGGAATTTGTGGATCCTCTCAGATTCCAGAACTTTCTGTCACCGAAATGAGAGGAAAAAGCTTTTTTTTGGCCAAATTTTGAGGTTTGCAGAGGATTTTGGGTAATAGAACCTGGTCAGAGCCCCAGAAGCCACCCCACTTTGGATTCCCTAGGTGTCTAGTTTTCAAAAATTGCACTGGTTTGCTAGGTTTCCCCAGGTGCCGGCTAAGCAAGAGGCCAAAATCCACAGGTAGACACTTTGTAAAAAGCACCTCTGTTTTCTGTGGAAAAAAGATGAGTCCACGTTGTGTTTTGGGCCATTTTCTTTCGGGGGCGCTAGGCCTACCCACACAAGTGAGGTACCATTTTTATCGGGAGACTTGGGGGAACGATAGGTGGAAGGAAATTTGTGGCTCCTCTCAGATTCCAGAACTTTCTGTCACCGAAATCAGAGGAAAAAGTGTTTTTTTGGCCACATTTTAAGGTTTGCAAAGGATTCTGGGTAACAGAACCTCGTCAGAGCCCCACAAGTCACCCCATCATGGATTTCCCTAGGTGTCTAGTTTTCAAAAATGCGTTGGTTTGCTAGGTTTCCCCAGGTGCCGGCTGAGCAAGAGGCCAAAATCCAAAGGTAGGCACTTTGTAAAAAAACACCTCTGTTTTCTGTGGAAAAAAAGATGTGTCCACGTTGTGTTTTGGGCCATTTCCTTTCGTGGGCGCTAGGCCTACCCACACAATTGAGGTACCATTTTTATCGGGAGACTTGGGGGAACGATAGGTGGAAGGAAATTTGTGGCTCCTCTCAGATTCCAGAACTTTCTGTCACCGAAATCAGAGGAAAAAGTGTTTTTTTGTCCACATTTTGAGGTTTGCAAAGGATTCTGGGTAACAGAACCTGGTCAGAGCCCCACAAGTCACCCCATCTTGGATTCCACTAGGTGTCTAGTTTTCAAAAATGCATTGGTTTGCTAGGTTTCCCCAGGTGCCGGCTGAGCAAGAGGCCAAAATCCACAGGTAGGCACTTTGTAAAAAACACCTCTGTTTTCTGTGGAAAAAATGTGATGTGTCCACGTTGTGTTTTGGGCCATTTCCTTTCGTGGGCGCTACGTCTACCCACACAAGTAAGGTACCATTTTTATCGGGAGGCTTGGGGAAACGCTGGGTGGAAGGGAATTTGTGGATCCTCTCAGATTCCAGAACTTTCTGTCACCGAAATGAGAGGAAAAAGCTTTTTTTTGGCCAAATTTTGAGGTTTGCAGAGGATTTTGGGTAATAGAACCTGGTCAGAGCCCCAGAAGCCACCCCACTTTGGATTCCCTAGGTGTCTAGTTTTCAAAAATGCGTTGGTTTCCTAGGTTTCCCCAGGTGCCGGCTGAGCAAGAGGCCAAAATCCACAGGTAGGCACTTTGTAAAAAACACCTCTGTTTTCTGTGGAAAAAATGTGATGTGTCCACGTTGTGTTTTGGGCCATTTCCTTTCGTGGGCGCTACGTCTACCCACACAAGTAAGGTACCATTTTTTATCGGGAGGGTTGGGGAAACGCTGGGTGGAAGGGAATTTGCAGATCCTCTCAGATTCCAGAACTTTCTGTCACCGAAATGAGAGGAAAAAGCTTTTTTTTTGGCCAAATTTTGAGGTTTGCAGAGGATTTTGGGTAATAGAACCTGGTCAGAGCCCCACAAGCCACCCCACTTTGGATTCCCTAGGTGTCTAGTTTTCAAAAATTGCACTGGTTTGCTAGGTTTCCCCAGGTGCCGGCTAAGCAAGAGGCCAAAATCCACAGGTAGACACTTTGTAAAAAGCACCTCTGTTTTCTGTGGAAAAAAAGATGAGTCCACATTGTGTTTTGGGCCATTTTCTTTCATGGGCGCTAGGCCTACCCACACAAGTGAGGTACCATTTTTATCGGGAGACTTGGGGGAACGATAGGTGGAAGGATATTTGTGGCTCCTCTCAGATTCCAGAACTTTCTGTCACCGAAATCAGAGGAAAAAGTGTTTTTTTGGCCACATTTTGAGGTTTGCAAAGGATTCTGGGTAACAGAACCTCGTCAGAGCCCCACAAGTCACCCCATCATGGATTTCCCTAGGTGTCTAGTTTTCAAAAATGCGTTGTTTGCTAGGTTTCCCCAGGTGCCGGCTGAGCAAGAGGCCAAAATCCAAAGGTAGGCACTTTGTAAAAAAACACCTCTGTTTTCTGTGGAAAAAAAGATGTGTCCACGTTATGTTATGGGCCATTTCCTTTCGTGGGCGCTAGGCCTACCCACACAAGTGAGGCACCATTTTTATCGGGAGAGTTGGGGGAACGATAGGTGGAATGAAATTAGTGGCTCCTCTCAGATTCCAGAACTTTCTGTCACTGAAATCAGAGGAAAACTTGTTTTTTTGGCCACATTTTGAGGTTTGTAAAGGATTCTGGGTAACAGAACCTCGTCAGAGCCCCACAAGTCACCCCATCATGGATTTCCCTAGGTGTCTAGTTTTCAAAAAAGCATTGGTTTGCTAGGTTTCCCCAGGTGCCGGCTGAGCAAGAGGCCAAAATCCACAGGTGGGCACTTTGTAAAAAACACCTCTGTTTTCTGTGGAAAAAATGTGATGTGTCCACGTAGTGGTTTGGGCCATTTCCTTTCGTGGGCGCTACGCCTACCCACACAAGTAAGGTACCATTTTTATCGGGAGGCTTGGGGAAACGTTGGGTGGAAGGGAATTTGTGGATCCTCTCAGATTCCAGAACTTTCTGTCACCGAAATGAGAGGAAAAAGCTTTTTTTTTGGCCCAATTTTGAGGTTTGCAGAGGATTTTGGGTAATAGAACCTGGTCAGAGCCCCAGAAGCCTCCCCACTTTGGATTCCCTAGGTGTCTAGTTATAAAAAATTGCACTGGTTTTCTAGGTTTCCCCAGGTGCCGGCTAAGCAAGAGACCAAAATCCACAGGTAGACACTTTGTAAAAAGCACCTCTGTTTTCTGTGGAAAAAAAGATGAGTCCACGTTGTGTTTTGGGCTATTTTCTTTCGTGGGCGCTAGGCCTACCCACACAAGTGAGGTACCATTTTTATCGGGAGACTTGGGGGAACGATAGGTGGAAGGAAATTTGTGGCTCCTCTCAGATTCCAGAACTTTCTGTCACCGAAATCAGAGGAAAAAGTGTTTTTTTGGCCACATTTTGAGGTTTGCAAAGGATTCTGGGTAACAGAACCTCATCAGAGCCCCACAAGTCACCCCATCATGGATTTCCCTAGGCGTCTAGTTTTCAAAAATGTGTTGGTTTGCTAGGTTTCCCCAGGTGCCGGCTGAGCAAGAGGCCAAAATCCAAAGGTAGGCACTTTGTAAAAAAACACCTCTGTATTCTGTGGAAAAAAAGATGTGTCCACGTTGTGTTTTGGGCCATTTCCTTTCGTGGGCGCTAGGCCTACCCACGCAAGTGAGGTACCATTTTTATCGGGAGACTTGCGGGAACGATAGGTGGAAGGAAATTTGTGGCTCCTCTCAGATTCCAGAACTTTCTGTCACCGAAATCACAGGAAAAAGTGTTTTTTTGGCCACATTTTAAGGTTTGCAAAGGATTCTGGGTAACAGAACCTCGTCAGAGCCCCACAAGTCACCCCATCATGGATTTCCCTAGGTGTCTAGTTTTCAAAAATGCGTTGGTTTGCTAGCTTTCCCCAGGTGCCGGCTGAGCAAGAGGCCAAAATCCAAAGGTAGGCACTTTGTAAAAAAACACCTCTGTTTTCTGTGGAAAAAAAGATGTGTCCACGTTGTGTTTTGGGCCATTTCCTTTCGTGGGCGCTAGGCCTACCCACACAAGTGAGGTACCATTTTTATCGGGAGACTTGGGGGAACGATAGGTGGAAGGAAATTTGTGGCTCCTCTCAGATTCCAGAACTTTCTGTCACCGAAATCAGAGGAAAAAGTGTTTTTTGGGCCACATTTTGAGGTTTGCAAAGGATTCTGGGTAACAGAACCTGGTCAGAGCCCCACAAGTCACCCCATCTTGGATTCCCCTAGGTGTCTAGTTTTCAAAAATGCATTGGTTTGCTAGGTTTCCCCAGGTGCCGGCTGAGCAAGAGGCCAAAATCCACAGGTAGGCACTTTGTAAAAAACACCTCTGTTTTCTGTGGAAAAAATGTGATGTGTCCACGTTGTGTTTTGGGCCATTTCCTTTCGTGGGCGCTACGTCTACCCACACAAGTAAGGTACCATTTTTATCGGGAGGCTTGGGGAAACGCTGGGTGGAAGGGAATTTGTGGATCCTCTCAGATTCCAGAACTTTCTGTCACCGAAATGAGAGGAAAAAGCTTTTTCTTGGCCAAATTTTGAGGTTTGCAGAGGATTTTGGGTAATAGAACCTGGTCAGAGCCCCATAAGCCACCCCACTTTGGATTCCCTAGGTGTCTAGTATTCAAAAATTGCACTGGTTTGCTAGGTTTCCCCAGGTGCCGGCTAAGCAAGAGGCCAAAATCCACAGGTAGACACTTTGTAAAAAAACACCTCTGTTTTCTGTGGAAAAAAAGATGTGTCCATGTTGTGTTTTGGGCCATTTCCTTTCGTGGGCGCTAGGCCTACCCACACAAGTGAGGTACCATTTTTATCGGGAGGCTTGGGGGAACGATAGGTGGAAGGAAATTTGTGGCTCCTCTCAGATTCCAGAACTTTCTGTCACCGAAATCAGAGGAAAAAGTGTTTTTTTGGCCACATTTTGAGGTTTGCAAAGGATTCTGGGTAACAGAATCTCGTCAGAGCCCCACAAGTCACCCCATCATGGATTTCCCTAGGTGTCTAGTTTTCAAAAATGCGTTGGTTTGCTAGGTTTCCCCAGGTGCCGGCTGAGCAAGAGGCCAAAATCCAAAGGTAGGCACTTTGTAAAAAAACACCTCTGTTTTCTGTGGAAAAAAAGATGTGTCCACGTTGTGTTTTGGGCCATTTCCTTTGGTGGGTGCTAGGCCTACCCACACAAGTGAGGTACCATTTTTATCAGGAGGCTTGGATGAACGATAGGTGGAAGGAAATTTGTGGCTCCTCTCAGATTCCAGAACTTTCTGTCACCGAAATCAGAGGAAAAAGTGTTTTTTTGGCCAAATTTTGAGGTTTGCAAAGGATTCTGGGTAACAGAACCTGGTCAGAGCCACACAAGTCACCCCATCTTGGATTCCCCTAGGTGTCTAGTTTTCAAAAATGCATTGGTTTGCTAGGTTTCCCCAGGTGCCGGCTGAGCAAGAGGCCAAAATCCACAGGTAGGCACTTTGTAAAAAACACCTCTGTTTTCTGTGGAAAAAATGTGATGTGTCCACGTTGTGTTTTGGGCCATTTCCTTTCGTGGGCGCTACGTCTACCCACACAAGTAAGGTACCATTTTTATCGGAAGGCTTGGGGAAACGCTGGGTGGAAGGGAATTTGTGGATCCTCTCAGATTCCAGAACTTTCTGTCACCGAAATGAGAGGAAAAAGCTTTTTTTTGGCCAAATTTTGAGGTTTGCAGAGGATTTTGGGTAATAGAACCTGGTCAGAGCCCCAGAAGCCACCCCACTTTGGATTCCCTAGGTGTCTAGTTTTCAAAAATTGCACTGGTTTGCTAGGTTTCCCCAGGTGCCGGCTAAGCAAGAGGCCAAAATCCACAGGTAGACACTTTGTAAAAAGCACCTCTGTTTTCTGTGGAAAAAAGATGAGTCCACGTTGTGTTTTGGGCCATTTTTTTTCGGGGGCGCTAGGCCTACCCACACAAGTGAGGTACCATTTTTATCGGGAGACTTGGGGGAACGATAGGTGGAAGGAAATTTGTGGCTCCTCTCAGATTCCAGAACTTTCTGTCACCGAAATCAGAGGAAAAAGTGTTTTTTTGGCCACATTTTAAGGTTTGCAAAGGATTCTGGGTAACAGAACCTCGTCAGAGCCCCACAAGTCACCCCATCATGGATTTCCCTAGGTGTCTAGTTTTCAAAAATGCGTTGGTTTGCTAGGTTTCCCCAGGTGCCGGCTGAGCAAGAGGCCAAAATCCAAAGGTAGGCACTTTGTAAAAAAACACCTCTGTTTTCTGTGGAAAAAAAGATGTGTCCACGTTGTGTTTTGGGCCATTTCCTTTCGTGGGCGCTAGGCCTACCCACACAATTGAGGTACCATTTTTATCGGGAGACTTGGGGGAACGATAGGTGGAAGGAAATTTGTGGCTCCTCTCAGATTCCAGAACTTTCTGTCACCGAAATCAGAGGAAAAAGTGTTTTTTTGGCCACATTTTGAGGTTTGCAAAGGATTCTGGGTAACAGAACCTGGTCAGAGCCCCACAAGTCACCCCATCTTGGATTCCACTAGGTGTCTAGTTTTCAAAAATGCATTGGTTTGCTAGGTTTCCCCAGGTGCCGGCTGAGCAAGAGGCCAAAATCCACAGGTAGGCACTTTGTAAAAAACACCTCTGTTTTCTATGGAAAAAATGTGATGTGTCCACGTTGTGTTTTGGGCCATTTCCTTTCGTGGGCGCTACGTCTACCCACACAAGTAAGGTACCATTTTTATCGGGAGGCTTGGGGAAACGCTGGGTGGAAGGGAATTTGTGGATCCTCTCAGATTCCAGAACTTTCTGTCACCGAAATGAGAGGAAAAAGCTTTTTTTTGGCCAAATTTTGAGGTTTGCAGAGGATTTTGGGTAATAGAACCTGGTCAGAGCCCCAGAAGCCACCCCACTTTGGATTCCCTAGGTGTCTAGTTTTCAAAAATGCGTTGGTTTCCTAGGTTTCCCCAGGTGCCGGCTGAGCAAGAGGCCAAAATCCACAGGTAGGCACTTTGTAAAAAACACCTCTGTTTTCTGTGGAAAAAATGTGATGTGTCCACGTTGTGTTTTGGGCCATTTCCTTTCGTGGGCGCTACGTCTACCCACACAAGTAAGGTACCATTTTTTATCGGGAGGGTTGGGGAAACGCTGGGTGGAAGGGAATTTGCAGATCCTCTCAGATTCCAGAACTTTCTGTCACCGAAATGAGAGGAAAAAGCTTTTTTTTGGCCAAATTTTGAGGTTTGCAGAGGATTTTGGGTAATAGAACCTGGTCAGAGCCCCAGAAGCCACCCCACTTTGGATTCCCTAGGTGTCTAGTTTTCAAAAATTGCACTGGTTTGCTAGGTTTCCCCAGGTGCCGGCTAAGCAAGAGGCCAAAATCCACAGGTAGACACTTTGTAAAAAGCACCTCTGTTTTCTGTGGAAAAAAAGATGAGTCCACATTGTGTTTTGGGCCATTTTCTTTCATGGGCGCTAGGCCTACCCACACAAGTGAGGTACCATTTTTATCGGGAGACTTGGGGGAACGATAGGTGGAAGGATATTTGTGGCTCCTCTCAGATTCCAGAACTTTCTGTCACCGAAATCAGAGGAAAAAGTGTTTTTTTGGCCACATTTTGAGGTTTGCAAAGGATTCTGGGTAACAGAACCTCGTCAGAGCCCCACAAGTCACCCCATCATGGATTTCCCTAGGTGTCTAGTTTTCAAAAATGCGTTGTTTGCTAGGTTTCCCCAGGTGCCGGCTGAGCAAGAGGCCAAAATCCAAAGGTAGGCACTTTGTAAAAAAACACCTCTGTTTTCTGTGGAAAAAAAGATGTGTCCACGTTATGTTATGGGCCATTTCCTTTCGTGGGCGCTAGGCCTACCCACACAAGTGAGGCACCATTTTTATCGGGAGAGTTGGGGGAACGATAGGTGGAATGAAATTAGTGGCTCCTCTCAGATTCCAGAACTTTCTGTCACTGAAATCAGAGGAAAACTTGTTTTTTTGGCCACATTTTGAGGTTTGTAAAGGATTCTGGGTAACAGAACCTCGTCAGAGCCCCACAAGTCACCCCATCATGGATTTCCCTAGGTGTCTAGTTTTCAAAAAAGCATTGGTTTGCTAGGTTTCCCCAGGTGCCGGCTGAGCAAGAGGCCAAAATCCACAGGTGGGCACTTTGTAAAAAACACCTCTGTTTTCTGTGGAAAAAATGTGATGTGTCCACGTAGTGGTTTGGGCCATTTCCTTTCGTGGGCGCTACGCCTACCCACACAAGTAAGGTACCATTTTTATCGGGAGGCTTGGGGAAACGTTGGGTGGAAGGGAATTTGTGGATCCTCTCAGATTCCAGAACTTTCTGTCACCGAAATGAGAGGAAAAAGCTTTTTTTTGGCCCAATTTTGAGGTTTGCAGAGGATTTTGGGTAATAGAACCTGGTCAGAGCCCCAGAAGCCTCCCCACTTTGGATTCCCTAGGTGTCTAGTTATAAAAAATTGCACTGGTTTTCTAGGTTTCCCCAGGTGCCGGCTAAGCAAGAGACCAAAATCCACAGGTAGACACTTTGTAAAAAGCACCTCTGTTTTCTGTGGAAAAAAAGATGAGTCCACGTTGTGTTTTGGGCTATTTTCTTTCGTGGGCGCTAGGCCTACCCACACAAGTGAGGTACCATTTTTATCGGGAGACTTGGGGGAACGATAGGTGGAAGGAAATTTGTGGCTCCTCTCAGATTCCAGAACTTTCTGTCACCGAAATCAGAGGAAAAAGTGTTTTTTTGGCCACATTTTGAGGTTTGCAAAGGATTCTGGGTAACAGAACCTCATCAGAGCCCCACAAGTCACCCCATCATGGATTTCCCTAGGCGTCTAGTTTTCAAAAATGTGTTGGTTTGCTAGGTTTCCCCAGGTGCCGGCTGAGCAAGAGGCCAAAATCCAAAGGTAGGCACTTTGTAAAAAAACACCTCTGTATTCTGTGGAAAAAAAGATGTGTCCACGTTGTGTTTTGGGCCATTTCCTTTCGTGGGCGCTAGGCCTACCCACGCAAGTGAGGTACCATTTTTATCGGGAGACTTGCGGGAACGATAGGTGGAAGGAAATTTGTGGCTCCTCTCAGATTCCAGAACTTTCTGTCACCGAAATCACAGGAAAAAGTGTTTTTTTGGCCACATTTTAAGGTTTGCAAAGGATTCTGGGTAACAGAACCTCGTCAGAGCCCCACAAGTCACCCCATCATGGATTTCCCTAGGTGTCTAGTTTTCAAAAATGCGTTGGTTTGCTAGCTTTCCCCAGGTGCCGGCTGAGCAAGAGGCCAAAATCCAAAGGTAGGCACTTTGTAAAAAAACACCTCTGTTTTCTGTGGAAAAAAAGATGTGTCCACGTTGTGTTTTGGGCCATTTCCTTTCGTGGGCGCTAGGCCTACCCACACAAGTGAGGTACCATTTTTATCGGGAGACTTGGGGGAACGATAGGTGGAAGGGAATTTGTGGATCCTCTCAGATTCCAGAACTTTCTGTCACCGAAATGAGAGGAAAAAGCTTTTTCTTGGCCAAATTTTGAGGTTTGCAGAGGATTTTGGGTAATAGAACCTGGTCAGAGCCCCATAAGCCAGCCCACTTTGGATTCCCTAGGTGTCTAGTATTCAAAAATTGCACTGGTTTGCTAGGTTTCCCCAGGTGCCGGCTAAGCAAGAGGCCAAAATCCACAGGTAGACACTTTGTAAAAAAACACCTCTGTTTTCTGTGGAAAAAAAGATGTGTCCATGTTGTGTTTTGGGCCATTTCCTTTCGTGGGCGCTAGGCCTACCCACACAAGTGAGGTACCATTTTTATCGGGAGGCTTGGGGGAACGATAGGTGGAAGGACATTTGTGGCTCCTCTCAGATTCCAGAACTTTCTGTCACCGAAATCAGAGGAAAAAGTGTTTTTTTGGCCACATTTTGAGGTTTGCAAAGGATTCTGGGTAACAGAATCTCGTCAGAGCCCCACAAGTCACCCCATCATGGATTTCCCTAGGTGTCTAGTTTTCAAAAATGCGTTGGTTTGCTAGGTTTCCCCAGGTGCCGGCTGAGCAAGAGGCCAAAATCCAAAGGTAGGCACTTTGTAAAAAAACACCTCTGTTTTCTGTGGAAAAAAAGATGTGTCCACGTTGTGTTTTGGGCCATTTCCTTTCGTGGGCGCTAGGCCTACCCACACAAGTGAGGTACCATTTTTATCAGGAGACTTGGGGGAACGATAGGTGGAAGGAAATTTGTGGCTCCTCTCAGATTCCAGAACTTTCTGTCACCGAAATCAGAGGAAAAAGTGTTTTTTTTGGCCACATTTTAAGGTTTGCAAAGGATTCTGGGTAACAGAACCTCGTCAGAGCCCCACTAGTCACCCCATCATGGATTTCCCTAGGTGTCTAGTTTACAAAAATGCGTTGGTTTGCTAGGTTTCCCCAGGTGCCGGCTGAGCAAGAGGCCAAAATCCACAGGTAGGCACTTTGTAAAAGACACCTCTGTTTTCTGTGGAAAAAATGTGATGTGTCCACGTTGTGTTTTGGGCCATTTCCTTTCGTGGGCGCTACGTCTACCCACACAAGTAAGGTACCATTTTTATCGGGAGGCTTGGGGAAACGCTGGGTGGAAGGGAATTTGTGGATCCTCTCAGATTCCAGAACTTTCTGTCACCGAAATGAGAGGAAAAAGCTTTTTCTTGGCCAAATTTTGAGGTTTGCAGAGGATTTTGGGTAATAGAACCTGGTCAGAGCCCCATAAGCCACCCCACTTTGGATTCCCTAGGTGTCTAGTATTCAAAAATTGCACTGGTTTGCTAGGTTTCCCCAGGTGCCGGCTAAGCAAGAGGCCAAAATCCACAGGTAGACACTTTGTAAAAAAACACCTCTGTTTTCTGTGGAAAAAAAGATGTGTCCATGTTGTGTTTTGGGCCATTTCCTTTCGTGGGCGCTAGGCCTACCCACACAAGTGAGGTACCATTTTTATCGGGAGGCTTGGGGGAACGATAGGTGGAAGGAAATTTGTGGCTCCTCTCAGATTCCAGAACTTTCTGTCACCGAAATCAGAGGAAAAAGTGTTTTTTTGGCCACATTTTGAGGTTTGCAAAGGATTCTGGGTAACAGAATCTCGTCAGAGCCCCACAAGTCACCCCATCATGGATTTCCCTAGGTGTCTAGTTTTCAAAAATGCGTTGGTTTGCTAGGTTTCCCCAGGTGCCGGCTGAGCAAGAGGCCAAAATCCAAAGGTAGGCACTTTGTAAAAAAACACCTCTGTTTTCTGTGGAAAAAAAGATGTGTCCACGTTGTGTTTTGGGCCATTTCCTTTCGTGGGCGCTAGGCCTACCCACACAAGTGAGGTACCATTTTTATCAGGAGACTTGGGGGAACGATAGGTGGAAGGAAATTTGTGGCTCCTCTCATATTCCAGAACTTTCTGTCACCGAAATCAGAGGAAAAAGTGTTTTTTTGGCCACATTTTAAGGTTTGCAAAGGATTCTGGGTAACAGAACCTCGTCAGAGCCCCACTAGTCACCCCATCATGGATTTCCCTAGGTGTTTAGTTTTCAAAAATGCGTTGGTTTGCTAGGTTTCCCCAGGTGCCGGCTGAGCAAGAGGCCAAAATCCAAAGGTAGGCACTTTGTAAAAAAACACCTCTGTTTTCTGTGGAAAAAAAGATGTGTCCACGTTGTGTTTTGGGCCATTTCCTTTCGTGGGCGCTAGGCCTACCCACACAAGTGAGGTACCATTTTTATCGGGAGACTTGGGGGAACGATAGGTGGAAGGAAATTTGTGGCTCCTCTCAGATTCCAGAACTTTCTGTCACCGAAATCAGAGGAAAAAGTGTTTTTTTGGCCACATTTTGAGGTTTGCAAAGGATTCTGGGTAACAGAACCTCGTCAGAGCCCCACAAGTCACCCCATCTTGGATTCCCATAGGTGTCTAGTTTTCAAAAATGCATTGGTTTGCTAGGTTTCCCCAGTTGCCGGCTGAGCAAGAGGCCAAAATCCACAGGTAGGCACTTTGTAAAAAACACCTCTGTTTTCTGTGGAAAAAATGTGATGTGTCCACGTTGTGTTTTGGGCCATTTCCTTTCGTGGGCGCTACGTCTACCCACACAAGTAAGGTACCATTTTTATCGGGAGGCTTGGGGAAACGCTGGGTGGAAGGGAATTTGTGGATCCTCTCAGATTCCAGAACTTTCTGTCACCGAAATGAGAGGAAAAAGCTTTTTTTTGGCCAAATTTTGAGGTTTGCAGAGGATTTTGGGTAATAGATTGTGGTCAGAGCCCCACAAGCCACCCCACTTTGGATTCCCTAGGTGTCTAGTTTTCAAAAATTGCACTGGTTTGCTAGGTTTCCCCAGGTGCCGGATAAGCAAGAGGCCAAAATCCACAGGTAGACACTTTGTAAAAAGCACCTCTGTTTTCTGTGGAAAAAAAGATGAGTCCACGTTGTGTTTTGGGCCATTTTCTTTCGTGGGCGCTAGGCTTACCCACACAAGTGAGGTACCATTTTTATCGGGAGACTTGGGGGAACGATAGGTGGAAGGAAATTTGTGGCTCCTCTCAGATTCCAGAACGTTCTGTCACCGAAATCAGAGGAAAAAGTGTTTTTTTGGCCACATTTTGAGGTTTGCAAAGGATTCTGGGTAACAGAACCTCGTCAGAGCCCCACAAGTCACCCTATCATGGATTTCCCTAGGTGTCTAGTTTTAAAAAATGCGTTGGTTTGCTAGGTTTCCCCAGGTGCCGGCTGAGCAAGAGGCCAAAATCCAAAGGTAGGCACTTTGTAAAAAAACACCTCTGTTTTCTGTGGAAAAAAAGATGTGTCCACGTTGTGTTTTGGGCCATTTCCTTTCGTGGGTGCTAGGCCTACCCACACAAGTGAGGTACCATTTTTATCAGGAGGCTTGGGGGAACGATAGGTGGAAGGAAATTTGTGGCTCCTCTCAGATTCCAGAACTTTCTGTCACCGAAATCAGAGGAAAAAGTGTTTTTTTGGCCAAATTTTGAGGTTTGCAAAGGATTCTGGGTAACAGAACCTGGTCAGAGCCACACAAGTCACCCCATCTTGGATTCCCCTAGGTGTCTAGTTTTCAAAAATGCATTGGTTTGCTAGGTTTCCCCAGGTGCCGGCTGAGCAAGAGGCCAAAATCCACAGGTAGGCACTTTGTAAAAAACACCTCTGTTTTCTGTGGAAAAAATGTGATGTGTCCACGTTGTGTTTTGGGCCATTTCCTTTCGTGGGCGCTACGTCTACCCACACAAGTAAGGTACCATTTTTATCGGAAGGCTTGGGGAAACGCTGGGTGGAAGGGAATTTGTGGATCCTCTCAGATTCCAGAACTTTCTGTCACCGAAATGAGAGGAAAAAGTTTTTTTTGGCCAAATTTTGAGGTTTGCAGAGGATTTTGGGTAATAGAACCTGGTCAGAGCCCCAGAAGCCACCCCACTTTGGATTCCCTAGGTGTCTAGTTTTCAAAAATTGCACTGGTTTGCTAGGTTTCCCCAGGTGCCGGCTAAGCAAGAGGCCAAAATCCACAGGTAGACACTTTGTAAAAAGCACCTCTGTTTTCTGTGGAAAAAAGATGAGTCCACGTTGTGTTTTGGGCCATTTTCTTTCGGGGGCGCTAGGCCTACCCACACAAGTGAGGTACCATTTTTATCGGGAGACTTGGGGGAACGATAGGTGGAAGGAAATTTGTGGCTCCTCTCAGATTCCAGAACTTTCTGTCACCGAAATCAGAGGAAAAAGTGTTTTTTTGGCCACATTTTAAGGTTTGCAAAGGATTCTGGGTAACAGAACCTCGTCAGAGCCCCACAAGTCACCCCATCATGGATTTCCCTAGGTGTCTAGTTTTCAAAAATGCGTTGGTTTGCTAGGTTTCCCCAGGTGCCGGCTGAGCAAGAGGCCAAAATCCAAAGGTAGGCACTTTGTAAAAAAACACCTCTGTTTTCTGTGGAAAAAAAGATGTGTCCACGTTGTGTTTTGGGCCATTTCCTTTCGTGGGCGCTAGGCCTACCCACACAATTGAGGTACCATTTTTATCGGGAGACTTGGGGGAACGATAGGTGGAAGGAAATTTGTGGCTCCTCTCAGATTCCAGAACTTTCTGTCACCGAAATCAGAGGAAAAAGTGTTTTTTTGGCCACATTTTGAGGTTTGCAAAGGATTCTGGGTAACAGAACCTGGTCAGAGCCCCACAAGTCACCCCATCTTGGATTCCACTAGTTGTCTAGTTTTCAAAAATGCATTGGTTTGCTAGGTTTCCCCAGGTGCCGGCTGAGCAAGAGGCCAAAATCCACAGGTAGGCACTTTGTAAAAAACACCTCTGTTTTCTGTGGAAAAAATGTGATGTGTCCACGTTGTGTTTTGGGCCATTTCCTTTCGTGGGCGCTACGTCTACCCACACAAGTAAGGTACCATTTTTATCGGGAGGCTTGGGGAAACGCTGGGTGGAAGGGAATTTGTGGATCCTCTCAGATTCCAGAACTTTCTGTCACCGAAATGAGAGGAAAAAGCTTTTTTTTGGCCAAATTTTGAGGTTTGCAGAGGATTTTGGGTAATAAAACCTGGTCAGAGCCCCACAAGCCACCCCACTTTGGATTCCCTAGGTGTCTAGTTTTCAAAAATGCGTTGGTTTGCTAGGTTTCCCCAGGTGCCGGCTGAGCAAGAGGCCAAAACCCAAAGGTAGGCACTTTGTAAAAAAACACCTCTGTTTTCTGTGGAAAAAAAGATGTGTCCACGTTGTGTTTTGGGCCATTTCCTTTCGTGGGCGCTAGGCCTACCCACACAAGTGAGGTACCATTTTTATCGGGAGACTTGGGGGAACGATAGGTGGAAGGAAATTTGTGGCTCCTCTCAGATTCCAGAAGTTTCTGTCACCGAAATCAGAGGAAAAAGTGTTTTTTTGGCCACATTTTGAGTTTTGCAAAGGATTCAGGGTAACAGAACCTCGTCAGAGCCCCACAAGTCACCCCATCATGGATTTCCCTAGGTGTCTAGTTCTAAAAAATGCGTTGGTTTGCTAGGTTTCCCCAGGTGCCGGCTGAGCAAGAGGCCAAAATCCAAAGGTAGGCACTTTGTAAAAAAACACCTCTGTTTTCTGTGGAAAAAAAGATGTGTCCACGTTGTGTTTTGGGCCATTTCCTTTCGTGGGCGCTACGTCTACCCACACAAGTGAGGTTCCATTTTTATTGGGAGACTTGGGGGAACGATAGGTGGAAGGAAATTTGTGGCTCCTCTCAGATTCCAGAACTTTCTGTCACCGAAATCAGAGGAAAAAGTGTTTTTTTGGCCACATTTTAAGGTTTGCAAAGGATTCTGGGTAACAGAACCTCGTCAGAGCCCCATAAGTCACCCCATCATGGATTTCCCTAGGTGTCTAGTTTTCAAAAATGCGTTGGTTTGCTAGGTTTCCCCAGGTGCCGGCTGAGCGAGAGGCCAAAATCCACAGGTAGGCACTTTGTAAAAAACACCTCTGTTTTCTGTGGAAAAAATGTGATGTGTCCACGTTGTGTTTTGGGCCATTTTCTTTCGTGGGCTCTACGTCTACCCACACAAGTAAGGTACCATTTTTATCGGGAGGCTTGGGGAAACGCTGGGTGGAAGGGAATTTGTGGATCCTCTCAGATTCCAGAACTTTCTGTCACCGAAATGAGAGGAAAAAGCTTTTTTTTGGCCAAATTTTGAGGTTTGCAGAGGATTTGGGGTAATAGAACCTGGTCAGAGCCCCACAAGCCACCCCACTTTGGATTCCCTAGGTGTCTAGTTTTCAAAAATTGCACTGGTTTGCTAGGTTTCCCCAGGTGCCGGCTAAGCAAGAGGCCAAAATCCACAGGTAGACACTTTGTAAAAATCACCTCTGTTTTCTGTGGAAAAAAAGATGAGTCCACGTTGTGTTTTGGGCCATTTTCTTTCGTGGGCGCTAGGCCTACCCACACAAGTGAGGTACCATTTTTATCGGGAGACTTAGGGGAACGATAGGTGGAAGGAAATTTGTGGCTCCTCTCAGATTCCAGAACGTTCTGTCACCGAAATCAGAGGAAAAAGTGTTTTTTTGGCCACATTTTGAGGTTTGCAAAGGATTCTGGGTAACAGAACCTCGTCAGAGCCCCACAAGTCACCCCATCATGGATTTCCCTAGGTGTCTAGTTTTCAAAAATGCGTTGGTTTGCTAGGTTTCCCCAGGTGCCGGCTGAGCAAGAGGCCAAAATCCAAAGGTAGGCACTTTGTAAAAAAACACCTCTGTTTTCTGTGGAAAAAAAGATGTGTCCACGTTGTGTTTTGGGCCATTTCCTTTCGTGGGCGCTAGGCCTACCCACACAAGTGAGGTACCATTTTTATCGGGAGGCTTGGGGGAACGATAGGTGGAAGGAAATTTGTGGCTCCTCTCAGATTCCAGAACTTTCTGTCACCGAAATCAGAGGAAAAAGTGTTTTTTTGGCCAAATTTTGAGGTTTGCAAAGGATTCTGGGTAACAGAACCTGGTCAGAGCCACACAAGTCACCCCATCTTGGATTCCCCTAGGTGTCTAGTTTTCAAAAATGCGTTGGTTTGCTAGGTTTCCCTAGGTGCCGGCTGAGCAAGAGGCCAAAATCCAAAGGTAGGCACTTTGTAAAAAAACACCTCTGTTTTCTGTGGAAAAAATGTGATGTGTCCACGTTGTGTTTTGGGCCATTTCCTTTCGTTGGCGCTACGTCTACCCACACAAGTGAGGTACCATTTTTATCGGGAGGCTTGGGGGAACGATAGGTGGAAGGAAATTTGTGGCTCCTCTCAGATTCCAGAACTTTCTGTCACCGAAATCAGAGGAAAAAGTGTTTTTTGGCCAAATTTTGAGGTTTGCAAAGGATTCTGGGTAACAGAACCTGGTCAGAGCCACACAAGTCACCCCATCTTGGATTCCCCTAGGTGTCTAGTTTTCAAAAATGCATTGGTTTGCTAGGTTTCCCCAGGTGCCGGCTGAGCAAGAGACCAAAATCCACAGGTAGGCACTTTGTAAAAAACACCTCTTTTTTCTGTGGAAAAAATGTGATGTGTCCACGTTGTGTTTTGGGCCATTTCCTTTCGTTGGCGCTACGTCTACCCACACAAGTAAGGTACCATTTTTATCGGGAGGCTTGGGGAAACGCTGGGTGGAAGGGAATTTGTTGATCCTCTCAGATTCCAGAACTTTCTGTCACCGAAATGAGAGGATAAAGCTTTTTTTTGGCCAAATTTTGAGGTTTGCAGAGGATTTTGGGTAATAGAACCTGGTCAGAGCCCCAGAAGCCACCCCACTTTGGATTCCCTAGGTGTCTAGTTTTCAAAAATTGCACTGGTTTGCTAGGTTTCCCCAGGTGCCGGCTAAGCAAGAGGCCAAAATCCACAGGTAGACACTTTGTAAAAAGCACCTCTGTTTTCTGTGGAAAAAAAGATGAGTCCACGTTGTGTTTTGGGCCATTTTCTTTCGTGGGCGCTAGGCCTACCCACACAAGTGAGGTACCATTTTTATCGGGAGACTTGGGGGAACGATAGGTGGAAGGAAATTTGTGGCTCCTCTCAGATTCCAGAACTTTCTGTCACCGAAATCAGAGGAAAAAGTGTTTTTTTGGCCACATTTTGAGGTTTGCAAAGGATTCTGGGTAACAGAACCTCGTCAGAGCCCCACAAGTCACCCCATCATGGATTTCCCTAGGTGTCTAGTTTTCAAAAATGCGTTGGTTTGCTAGGTTTCCCCAGGTGCCGGCTGAGCAACAGGCCAAAATCCAAAGGTAGGCACTTTGTAAAAAAACACCTCTGTTTTCTGTGGAAAAAAAGATGTGTCCACGTTGTGTTTTGGGCCATTTCCTTTCGTGGGCGCTAGGCCTACCCACACAAGTGAGGTACCATTTTTATCGGGAGGCTTGGGGGAACGATAGGTGGAAGGAAATTTGTGTCTCCTCTCAGATTCCAGAACTTTCTGTCACCGAAATCAGAGGAAAAAGTGTTTTTTTGGCCAAATTTTGAGGTTTGCAAAGGATTCTGGGTAACAGAACATGGTCAGAGCCACACACGTCACCCCATCTTGGATTCCCCTAGGTGTCTAGTTTTCAAAAATGCATTGGTTTGCTAGGTTTCCCCAGGTGCCGGCTGAGCAAGAGGCCAAAATCCACAGGTAGGCACTTTGTAAAAAACACCTCTGTTTTCTGTGGAAAAAATGTGATGTGTTCACGTTGTGTTTTGGGCCATTTCCTTTCGTGGGCGCTACGTCTACCCACACAAGTAAGGTACCATTTTTTATCGGGAGGGTTGGGGAAACGCTGGGTGGAAGGGAATTTGCAGATCCTCTCAGATTCCAGAACTTTCTGTCACCGAAATGAGAGGAAAAAGCTTTTTTTTGGCCAAATTTTGAGGTTTGCAGAGGATTTTGGGTAATAGAACCTGGTCAGAGCCCCAGAAGCCACCCCACTTTGGATTCCCTAGGTGTCTAGTTTTCAAAAATTGCACTGGTTTGCTAGGTTTCCCCAGGTGCCGGCTAAGCAAGAGGCCAAAATCCACAGGTAGACACTTTGTAAAAAGCACCTCTGTTTTCTGTGGAAAAAAAGATGAGTCCACATTGTGTTTTGGGCCATTTTCTTTCATGGGCGCTAGGCCTACCCACACAAGTGAGGTACCATTTTTATCGGGAGACTTGGGGGAACGATAGGTGGAAGGATATTTGTGGCTCCTCTCAGATTCCAGAACTTTCTGTCACCGAAATCAGAGGAAAAAGTGTTTTTTTGGCCACATTTTGAGGTTTGCAAAGGATTCTGGGTAACAGAACCTCGTCAGAGCCCCACAAGTCACCCCATCATGGATTTCCCTAGGTGTCTAGTTTTCAAAAATGCGTTGTTTGCTAGGTTTCCCCAGGTGCCGGCTGAGCAAGAGGCCAAAATCCAAAGGTAGGCACTTTGTAAAAAAACACCTCTGTTTTCTGTGGAAAAAAAGATGTGTCCACGTTATGTTATGGGCCATTTCCTTTCGTGGGCGCTAGGCCTACCCACACAAGTGAGGCACCATTTTTATCGGGAGAGTTGGGGGAACGATAGGTGGAATGAAATTAGTGGCTCCTCTCAGATTCCAGAACTTTCTGTCACTGAAATCAGAGGAAAACTTGTTTTTTTGGCCACATTTTGAGGTTTGTAAAGGATTCTGGGTAACAGAACCTCGTCAGAGCCCCACAAGTCACCCCATCATGGATTTCCCTAGGTGTCTAGTTTTCAACCTAGCATTGGTTTGCTAGGTTTCCCCAGGTGCCGGCTGAGCAAGAGGCCAAAATCCACAGGTGGGCACTTTGTAAAAAACACCTCTGTTTTCTGTGGAAAAAATGTGATGTGTCCACGTTGTGGTTTGGGCCATTTCCTTTCGTGGGCGCTACGTCTACCCACACAAGTAAGGTACCATTTTTATCGGGAGGCTTGGGGAAACGCTGGGTGGAAGGGAATTTGTGGATCCTCTCAGATTCCAGAACTTTCTGTCACCGAAATGAGAGGAAAAAGCTTTTTTTTGGCCCAATTTTGAGGTTTGCAGAGGATTTTGGGTAATAGAACCTGGTCAGAGCCCCAGAAGCCTCCCCACTTTGGATTCCCTAGGTGTCTAGTTATAAAAAATTGCACTGGTTTTCTAGGTTTCCCCAGGTGCCGGCTAAGCAAGAGACCAAAATCCACAGGTAGACACTTTGTAAAAAGCACCTCTGTTTTCTGTGGAAAAAAAGATGAGTCCACGTTGTGTTTTGGGCTATTTTCTTTCGTGGGCGCTAGGCCTACCCACACAAGTGAGGTACCATTTTTATCGGGAGACTTGGGGGAACGATAGGTGGAAGGAAATTTGTGGCTCCTCTCAGATTCCAGAACTTTCTGTCACCGAAATCAGAGGAAAAAGTGTTTTTTTGGCCACATTTTGAGGTTTGCAAAGGATTCTGGGTAACAGAACCTCATCAGAGCCCCACAAGTCACCCCATCATGGATTTCCCTAGGCGTCTAGTTTTCAAAAATGCGTTGGTTTGCTAGGTTTCCCCAGGTGCCGGCTGAGCAAGAGGCCAAAATCCAAAGGTAGGCACTTTGTAAAAAAACACCTCTGTATTCTGTGGAAAAAAAGATGTGTCCACGTTGTGTTTTGGGCCATTTCCTTTCGTGGGCGCTAGGCCTACCCACGCAAGTGAGGTACCATTTTTATCGGGAGACTTGCGGGAACGATAGGTGGAAGGAAATTGGTGGCTCCTCTCAGATTCCAGAACTTTCTGTCACCGAAATCACAGGAAAAAGTGTTTTTTTGGCCACATTTTAAGGTTTGCAAAGGATTCTGGGTAACAGAACCTCGTCAGAGCCCCACAAGTCACCCCATCATGGATTTCCCTAGGTGTCTAGTTTTCAAAAATGCGTTGGTTTGCTAGGTTTCCCCAGGTGCCGGCTGAGCAAGAGGCCAAAATCCAAAGGTAGGCACTTTGTAAAAAAACACCTCTGTTTTCTGTGGAAAAAAAGATGTGTCCACGTTGTGTTTTGGGCCATTTCCTTTCGTGGGCGCTAGGCCTACCCACACAAGTGAGGTACAATTTTTATCGGGAGACTTGGGGGAACGATAGGTGGAAGGAAATTTGTGGCTCCTCTCAGATTCCAGAACTTTCTGTCACCGAAATCAGAGGAAAAAGTGTTTTTTTGGCCACATTTTGAGGTTTGCAAAGGATTCTGGGTAACAGAACCTGGTCAGAGCCCCACAAGTCACCCCATCTTGGATTCCCCTAGGTGTCTAGTTTTCAAAAATGCATTGGTTTGCTAGGTTTCCCCAGGTGCCGGCTGAGCAAGAGGCCAAAATCCACAGGTAGGCACTTTGTAAAAAACACCTCTGTTTTTCTTTGGAAAAAATGTGATGTGTCCACGTTGTGTTTTGGGCCATTTCCTTTCGTGGGCGCTACGTCTACCCACACAAGTAAGGTACCATTTTTATCGGGAGGCTTGTGGAAACGCTGGGTGGAAGGGAATTTGTGGATCCTCTCAGATTCCAGAACTTTCTGTCACCGAAATGAGAGGAAAAAGCTTTTTCTTGGCCAAATTTTGAGGTTTGCAGAGGATTTTGGGTAATAGAACCTGGTCAGAGCCCCATAAGCCACCCCACTTTGGATTCCCTAGGTGTCTAGTTTTCAAAAATTGCACTGGTTTGCTAGGTTTCCCCAGGTGCCGGCTGAGCAAGAGGCCAAAATCCAAAGGTAGACACTTTGTAAAAAAACACCTCTGTTTTCTGTGGAAAAAAAGATGTGTCCATGTTGTGTTTTGGGCCATTTCCTTTCGTGGGCGCTAGGCCTACCCACACAAGTGAGGTACCATTTTTATCGGGAGGCTTGGGGGAACGATAGGTGGAAGGAAATTTGTGGCTCCTCTCAGATTCCAGAACTTTCTGTCACCGAAATCAGAGGAAAAAGTGTTTTTTTGGCCACATTTTGAGGTTTGCAAAGGATTCTGGGTAACAGAATCTCGTCAGAGCCCCACAAGTCACCCCATCATGGATTTCCCTAGGTGTCTAGTTTTCAAAAATGCGTTGGTTTGCTAGGTTTCCCCAGGTGCCGGCTGAGCAAGAGGCCAAAATCCAAAGGTAGGCACTTTGTAAAAAAACACCTCTGTATTCTGTGGAAAAAAAGATGTGTCCACGTTGTGTTTTGGGCCATTTCCTTTCGTGGGCGCTAGGCCTACCCACGCAAGTGAGGTACCATTTTTATCGGGAGACTTGCGGGAACGATAGGTGGAAGGAAATTGGTGGCTCCTCTCAGATTCCAGAACTTTCTGTCACCGAAATCAGAGGAAAAAGTGTTTTTTTGGCCACATTTTGAGGTTTGCAAAGGATTCTGGGTAACATAACCTCATCAGAGCCCCACAAGTCACCCCATCATGGATTTCCCTAGGCGTCTAGTTTTCAAAAATGCGTTGGTTTGCTAGGTTTCCCCAGGTGCCGGCTGAGCAAGAGGCCAAAATCCAAAGGTAGGCACTTTGTAAAAAAACACCTCTGTATTCTGTGGAAAAAAAGATGTGTCCACGTTGTGTTTTGGGCCATTTCCTTTCGTGGGCGCTAGGCCTACCCACACAAGTGAGGTACCATTTTTATCGGGAGACTTGGGGGAACGATAGGTGGAAGGAAATTTGTGGCTCCTCTCAGATTCCAGAACTTTCTGTCACCGAAATCAGAGGAAAAAGTGTTTTTTTGGCCACATTTTGAGGTTTGCAAAGGATTCTGGGTAACAGAACCTCATCAGAGCCCCACAAGTCACCCCATCATGGATTTCCCTAGGCGTCTAGTTTTCAAAAATGCGTTGGTTTGCTAGGTTTCCCCAGGTGCCGGCTGAGCAAGAGGCCAAAATCCAAAGGTAGGCACTTTGTAAAAAAACACCTCTGTATTCTGTGGAAAAAAATATGTGTCCACGTTGTGTTTTGGGCCATTTCCTTTCGTGGGCGCTAGGCCTACCCACGCAAGTGAGGTACCATTTTTATCGGGAGACTTGCGGGAACGATAGGTGGAAGGAAATTGGTGGCTCCTCTCAGATTCCAGAACTTTCTGTCACCGAAATCACAGGAAAAAGTGTTTTTTTGGCCACATTTTAAGGTTTGCAAAGGATTCTGGGTAACAGAACCTCGTCAGAGCCCCACAAGTCACCCCATCATGGATTTCCCTAGGTGTCTAGTTTTCAAAAATGCGTTGGTTTGCTAGGTTTCCCCAGGTGCCGGCTGAGCAAGAGGCCAAAATCCAAAGGTAGGCACTTTGTAAAAAAACACCTCTGTTTTCTGTGGAAAAAAAGATGTGTCCACGTTGTGTTTTGGGCCATTTCCTTTCGTGGGCGCTAGGCCTACCCACACAAGTGAGGTACAATTTTTATCGGGAGACTTGGGGGAACGATAGGTGGAAGGAAATTTGTGGCTCCTCTCAGATTCCAGAACTTTCTGTCACCGAAATCAGAGGAAAAAGTGTTTTTTTGGCCACATTTTGAGGTTTGCAAAGGATTCTGGGTAACAGAACCTGGTCAGAGCCCCACAAGTCACCCCATCTTGGATTCCCCTAGGTGTCTAGTTTTCAAAAATGCATTGGTTTGCTAGGTTTCCCCAGGTGCCGGCTGAGCAAGAGGCCAAAATCCACAGGTAGGCACTTTGTAAAAAACACCTCTGTTTTTCTTTGGAAAAAATGTGATGTGTCCACGTTGTGTTTTGGGCCATTTCCTTTCGTGGGCGCTACGTCTACCCACACAAGTAAGGTACCATTTTTATTGGGAGGCTTGTGGAAACGCTGGGTGGAAGGGAATTTGTGGATCCTCTCAGATTCCAGAACTTTCTGTCACCGAAATGAGAGGAAAAAGCTTTTTCTTGGCCAAATTTTGAGGTTTGCAGAGGATTTTGGGTAATAGAACCTGGTCAGAGCCCCATAAGCCACCCCACTTTGGATTCCCTAGGTGTCTAGTTTTCAAAAATTGCACTGGTTTGCTAGGTTTCCCCAGGTGCCGGCTGAGCAAGAGGCCAAAATCCAAAGGTAGACACTTTGTAAAAAAACACCTCTGTTTTCTGTGGAAAAAAAGATGTGTCCATGTTGTGTTTTGGGCCATTTCCTTTCGTGGGCGCTAGGCCTACCCACACAAGTGAGGTACCATTTTTATCGGGAGGCTTGGGGGAACGATAGGTGGAAGGAAATTTGTGGCTCCTCTCAGATTCCAGAACTTTCTGTCACCGAAATCAGAGGAAAAAGTGTTTTTTTGGCCACATTTTGAGGTTTGCAAAGGATTCTGGGTAACAGATTCTCGTCAGAGCCCCACAAGTCACCCCATCATGGATTTCCCTAGGTGTCTAGTTTTCAAAAATGCGTTGGTTTGCTAGGTTTCCCCAGGTGCCGGCTGAGCAAGAGGCCAAAATCCAAAGGTAGGCACTTTGTAAAAAAACACCTCTGTTTTCTGTGGAAAAAAAGATGTGTCCACGTTGTGTTTTGGGCCATTTCCTTTCGTGGGCGCTAGGCCTACCCACACAAGTGAGGTACCATTTTTATCGGGAGACTTGGGGGAACGATAGGTGGAAGGAAATTTGTGGCTCCTCTCAGATTCCAGAACTTTCTGTCACCGAAATCAGAGGAAAAAGTGTTTTTTTGGCCACATTTTAAGGTTTGCAAAGGATTCTGGGTAACAGAACCTGGTCAGAGCCACACAAGTCACCCCATCTTGGATTCCCCTAGGTGTCTAGTTTTCAAAAATGCGTTGGTTTGCTAGGTTTCCCTAGGTGCCGGCTGAGCAAGAGGCCAAAATCCAAAGGTAGGCACTTTGTAAAAAAACACCTCTGTTTTCTGTGGAAAAAATGTGATGTGTCCACGTTGTGTTTTGGGCCATTTCCTTTCGTTGGCGCTACGTCTACCCACACAAGTGAGGTACCATTTTTATCGGGAGGCTTGGGGGAACGATAGGTGGAAGGAAATTTGTGGCTCCTCTCAGATTCCAGAACTTTCTGTCACCGAAATCAGAGGAAAAAGTGTTTTTTGGCCAAATTTTGAGGTTTGCAAAGGATTCTGGGTAACAGAACCTGGTCAGAGCCACACAAGTCACCCCATCTTGGATTCCCCTAGGTGTCTAGTTTTCAAAAATGCATTGGTTTGCTAGGTTTCCCCAGGTGCCGGCTGAGCAAGAGACCAAAATCCACAGGTAGGCACTTTGTAAAAAACACCTCTTTTTTCTGTGGAAAAAATGTGATGTGTCCACGTTGTGTTTTGGGCCATTTCCTTTCGTTGGCGCTACGTCTACCCACACAAGTAAGGTACCATTTTTATCGGGAGGCTTGGGGAAACGCTGGGTGGAAGGGAATTTGTTGAACCTCTCAGATTCCAGAACTTTCTGTCACCGAAATGAGAGGATAAAGCTTTTTTTTGGCCAAATTTTGAGGTTTGCAGAGGATTTTGGGCAATAGAACCTGGTCAGAGCCCCAGAAGCCACCCCACTTTGGATTCCCTAGGTGTCTAGTTTTCAAAAATTGCACTGGTTTGCTAGGTTTCCCCAGGTGCCGGCTAAGCAAGAGGCCAAAATCCACAGGTAGACACTTTGTAAAAAGCACCTCTGTTTTCTGTGGAAAAAAAGATGAGTCCACGTTGTGTTTTGGGCCATTTTCTTTCGTGGGCGCTAGGCCTACCCACACAAGTGAGGTACCATTTTTATCGGGAGACTTGGGGGAACGATAGGTGGAAGGAAATTTGTGGCTCCTCTCAGATTCCAGAACTTTCTGTCACCGAAATCAGAGGAAAAAGTGTTTTTTTGGCCACATTTTGAGGTTTGCAAAGGATTCTGGGTAACAGAACCTCGTCAGAGCCCCACAAGTCACCCCATCATGGATTTCCCTAGGTGTCTAGTTTTCAAAAATGCGTTGGTTTGCTAGGTTTCCCCAGGTGCCGGCTGAGCAACAGGCCAAAATCCAAAGGTAGGCACTTTGTAAAAAAACACCTCTGTTTTCTGTGGAAAAAAAGATGTGTCCACGTTGTGTTTTGGGCCATTTCCTTTCGTGGGCGCTAGGCCTACCCACACAAGTGAGGTACCATTTTTATCGGGAGGCTTGGGGGAACGATAGGTGGAAGGAAATTTGTGTCTCCTCTCAGATTCCAGAACTTTCTGTCACCGAAATCAGAGGAAAAAGTGTTTTTTTGGCCAAATTTTGAGGTTTGCAAAGGATTCTGGGTAACAGAACATGGTCAGAGCCACACACGTCACCCCATCTTGGATTCCCCTAGGTGTCTAGTTTTCAAAAATGCATTGGTTTGCTAGGTTTCCCCAGGTGCCGGCTGAGCAAGAGGCCAAAATCCACAGGTAGGCACTTTGTAAAAAACACCTCTGTTTTCTGTGGAAAAAATGTGATGTGTTCACGTTGTGTTTTGGGCCATTTCCTTTCGTGGGCGCTACGTCTACCCACACAAGTAAGGTACCATTTTTTATCGGGAGGGTTGGGGAAACGCTGGGTGGAAGGGAATTTGCAGATCCTCTCAGATTCCAGAACTTTCTGTCACCGAAATGAGAGGAAAAAGCTTTTTTTTGGCCACATTTTGAGGTTTGCAGAGGATTTTGGGTAATAGAACCTGGTCAGAGCCCCAGAAGCCACCCCACTTTGGATTCCCTAGGTGTCTAGTTTTCAAAAATTGCACTGGTTTGCTAGGTTTCCCCAGGTGCCGGCTAAGCAAGAGGCCAAAATCCACAGGTAGACACTTTGTAAAAAGCACCTCTGTTTTCTGTGGAAAAAAAGATGAGTCCACATTGTGTTTTGGGCCATTTTCTTTCATGGGCGCTAGGCCTACCCACACAAGTGAGGTACCATTTTTATCGGGAGACTTGGGGGAACGATAGGTGGAAGGATATTTGTGGCTCCTCTCAGATTCCAGAACTTTCTGTCACCGAAATCAGAGGAAAAAGTGTTTTTTTGGCCACATTTTGAGGTTTGCAAAGGATTCTGGGTAACAGAACCTCGTCAGAGCCCCACAAGTCACCCCATCATGGATTTCCCTAGGTGTCTAGTTTTCAAAAATGCGTTGTTTGCTAGGTTTCCCCAGGTGCCGGCTGAGCAAGAGGCCAAAATCCAAAGGTAGGCACTTTGTAAAAAAACACCTCTGTTTTCTGTGGAAAAAAAGATGTGTCCACGTTATGTTATGGGCCATTTCCTTTCGTGGGCGCTAGGCCTACCCACACAAGTGAGGCACCATTTTTATCGGGAGAGTTGGGGGAACGATAGGTGGAATGAAATTAGTCGCTCCTCTCAGATTCCAGAAGTTTCTGTCACTGAAATCAGAGGAAAACTTGTTTTTTTGGCCACATTTTGAGGTTTGTAAAGGATTCTGGGTAACAGAACCTCGTCAGAGCCCCACAAGTCACCCCATCATGGATTTCCCTAGGTGTCTAGTTTTCAAAAAAGCATTGGTTTGCTAGGTTTCCCCAGGTGCCGGCTGAGCAAGAGGCCAAAATCCACAGGTGGGCACTTTGTAAAAAACACCTCTGTTTTCTGTGGAAAAAATGTGATGTGTCCACGTTGTGGTTTGGGCCATTTCCTTTCGTGGGCGCTACGTCTACCCACACAAGTAAGGTACCATTTTTATCGTGAGGCTTGGGGAAACGCTGGGTGGAAGGGAATTTGTGGATCCTCTCAGATTCCAGAACTTTCTGTCACCGAAATGAGAGGAAAAAGCTTTTTTTTGGCCCAATTTTGAGGTTTGCAGAGGATTTTGGGTAATAGAACCTGGTCAGAGCCCCAGAAGCCTCCCCACTTTGGATTCCCTAGGTGTCTAGTTATAAAAAATTGCACTGGTTTTCTAGGTTTCCCCAGGTGCCGGCTAAGCAAGAGACCAAAATCCACAGGTAGACACTTTGTAAAAAGCACCTCTGTTTTCTGTGGAAAAAAAGATGAGTCCACGTTGTGTTTTGGGCTATTTTCTTTCGTGGGCGCTAGGCCTACCCACACAAGTGAGGTACCATTTTTATCGGGAGACTTGGGGGAACGATAGGTGGAAGGAAATTTGTGGCTCCTCTCAGATTCCAGAACTTTCTGTCACCGAAATCAGAGGAAAAAGTGTTTTTTTGGCCACATTTTGAGGTTTGCAAAGGATTCTGGGTAACAGAACCTCATCAGAGCCCCACAAGTCACCCCATCATGGATTTCCCTAGGCGTCTAGTTTTCAAAAATGCGTTGGTTTGCTAGGTTTCCCCAGGTGCCGGCTGAGCAAGAGGCCAAAATCCAAAGGTAGGCACTTTGTAAAAAAACACCTCTGTATTCTGTGGAAAAAAATATGTGTCCACGTTGTGTTTTGGGCCATTTCCTTTCGTGGGCGCTAGGCCTACCCACGCAAGTGAGGTACCATTTTTATCGGGAGACTTGCGGGAACGATAGGTGGAAGGAAATTGGTGGCTCCTCTCAGATTCCAGAACTTTCTGTCACCGAAATCACAGGAAAAAGTGTTTTTTTGGCCACATTTTAAGGTTTGCAAAGGATTCTGGGTAACAGAACCTCGTCAGAGCCCCACAAGTCACCCCATCATGGATTTCCCTAGGTGTCTAGTTTTCAAAAATGCGTTGGTTTGCTAGGTTTCCCCAGGTGCCGGCTGAGCAAGAGGCCAAAATCCAAAGGTAGGCACTTTGTAAAAAAACACCTCTGTTTTCTGTGGAAAAAAAGATGTGTCCACGTTGTGTTTTGGGCCATTTCCTTTCGTGGGCGCTAGGCCTACCCACACAAGTGAGGTACAATTTTTATCGGGAGACTTGGGGGAACGATAGGTGGAAGGAAATTTGTGGCTCCTCTCAGATTCCAGAACTTTCTGTCACCGAAATCAGAGGAAAAAGTGTTTTTTTGGCCACATTTTGAGGTTTGCAAAGGATTCTGGGTAACAGAACCTGGTCAGAGCCCCACAAGTCACCCCATCTTGGATTCCCCTAGGTGTCTAGTTTTCAAAAATGCATTGGTTTGCTAGGTTTCCCCAGGTGCCGGCTGAGCAAGAGGCCAAAATCCACAGGTAGGCACTTTGTAAAAAACACCTCTGTTTTTCTTTGGAAAAAATGTGATGTGTCCACGTTGTGTTTTGGGCCATTTCCTTTCGTGGGCGCTACGTCTACCCACACAAGTAAGGTACCATTTTTATCGGGAGGCTTGTGGAAACGCTGGGTGGAAGGGAATTTGTGGATCCTCTCAGATTCCAGAACTTTCTGTCACCGAAATGAGAGGAAAAAGCTTTTTCTTGGCCAAATTTTGAGGTTTGCAGAGGATTTTGGGTAATAGAACCTGGTCAGAGCCCCATAAGCCACCCCACTTTGGATTCCCTAGGTGTCTAGTTTTCAAAAATTGCACTGGTTTGCTAGGTTTCCCCAGGTGCCGGCTGAGCAAGAGGCCAAAATCCAAAGGTAGACACTTTGTAAAAAAACACCTCTGTTTTCTGTGGAAAAAAAGATGTGTCCATGTTGTGTTTTGGGCCATTTCCTTTCGTGGGCGCTAGGCCTACCCACACAAGTGAGGTACCATTTTTATCGGGAGGCTTGGGGGAACGATAGGTGGAAGGAAATTTGTGGCTCCTCTCAGATTCCAGAACTTTCTGTCACCGAAATCAGAGGAAAAAGTGTTTTTTTGGCCACATTTTGAGGTTTGCAAAGGATTCTGGGTAACAGAATCTCGTCAGAGCCCCACAAGTCACCCCATCATGGATTTCCCTAGGTGTCTAGTTTTCAAAAATGCGTTGGTTTGCTAGGTTTCCCCAGGTGCCGGCTGAGCAAGAGGCCAAAATCCAAAGGTAGGCACTTTGTAAAAAAACACCTCTGTTTTCTGTGGAAAAAAAGATGTGTCCACGTTGTGTTTTGGGCCATTTCCTTTCGTGGGCGCTAGGCCTACCCACACAAGTGAGGTACCATTTTTATCGGGAGACTTGGGGGAACGATAGGTGGAAGGAAATTTGTGGCTCCTCTCAGATTCCAGAACTTTCTGTCACCGAAATCAGAGGAAAAAGTGTTTTTTTGGCCACATTTTAAGGTTTGCAAAGGATTCTGGGTAACAGAACCTGGTCAGAGCCACACAAGTCACCCCATCTTGGATTCCCCTAGGTGTCTAGTTTTCAAAAATGCGTTGGTTTGCTAGGTTTCCCTAGGTGCCGGCTGAGCAAGAGGCCAAAATCCAAAGGTAGGCACTTTGTAAAAAAACACCTCTGTTTTCTGTGGAAAAAATGTGATGTGTCCACGTTGTGTTTTGGGCCATTTCCTTTCGTTGGCGCTACGTCTACCCACACAAGTGAGGTACCATTTTTATCGGGAGGCTTGGGGGAACGATAGGTGGAAGGAAATTTGTGGCTCCTCTCAGATTCCAGAACTTTCTGTCACCGAAATCAGAGGAAAAAGTGTTTTTTGGCCAAATTTTGAGGTTTGCAAAGGATTCTGGGTAACAGAACCTGGTCAGAGCCACACAAGTCACCCCATCTTGGATTCCCCTACGTGTCTAGTTTTCAAAAATGCATTGGTTTGCTAGGTTTCCCCAGGTGCCGGCTGAGCAAGAGACCAAAATCCACAGGTAGGCACTTTGTAAAAAACACCTCTTTTTTCTGTGGAAAAAATGTGATGTGTCCACGTTGTGTTTTGGGCCATTTCCTTTCGTTGGCGCTACGTCTACCCACACAAGTAAGGTACCATTTTTATCGGGAGGCTTGGGGAAACGCTGGGTGGAAGGGAATTTGTTGATCCTCTCAGATTCCAGAACTTTCTGTCACCGAAATGAGAGGATAAAGCTTTTTTTTGGCCAAATTTTGAGGTTTGCAGAGGATTTTGGGCAATAGAACCTGGTCAGAGCCCCAGAAGCCACCCCACTTTGGATTCCCTAGGTGTCTAGTTTTCAAAAATTGCACTGGTTTGCTAGGTTTCCCCAGGTGCCGGCTAAGCAAGAGGCCAAAATCCACAGGTAGACACTTTGTAAAAAGCACCTCTGTTTTCTGTGGAAAAAAAGATGAGTCCACGTTGTGTTTTGGGCCATTTTCTTTCGTGGGCGCTAGGCCTACCCACACAAGTGAGGTACCATTTTTATCGGGAGACTTGGGGGAACGATAGGTGGAAGGAAATTTGTGGCTCCTCTCAGATTCCAGAACTTTCTGTCACCGAAATCAGAGGAAAAAGTGTTTTTTTGGCCACATTTTGAGGTTTGCAAAGGATTCTGGGTAACAGAACCTCGTCAGAGCCCCACAAGTCACCCCATCATGGATTTCCCTAGGTGTCTAGTTTTCAAAAATGCGTTGGTTTGCTAGGTTTCCCCAGGTGCCGGCTGAGCAACAGGCCAAAATCCAAAGGTAGGCACTTTGTAAAAAAACACCTCTGTTTTCTGTGGAAAAAAAGATGTGTCCACGTTGTGTTTTGGGCCATTTCCTTTCGTGGGCGCTAGGCCTACCCACACAAGTGAGGTACCATTTTTATCGGGAGGCTTGGGGGAACGATAGGTGGAAGGAAATTTGTGTCTCCTCTCAGATTCCAGAACTTTCTGTCACCGAAATCAGAGGAAAAAGTGTTTTTTTGGCCAAATTTTGAGGTTTGCAAAGGATTCTGGGTAACAGAACATGGTCAGAGCCACACACGTCACCCCATCTTGGATTCCCCTAGGTGTCTAGTTTTCAAAAATGCATTGGTTTGCTAGGTTTCCCCAGGTGCCGGCTGAGCAAGAGGCCAAAATCCACAGGTAGGCACTTTGTAAAAAACACCTCTGTTTTCTGTGGAAAAAATGTGATGTGTTCACGTTGTGTTTTGGGCCATTTCCTTTCGTGGGCGCTACGTCTACCCACACAAGTAAGGTACCATTTTTTATCGGGAGGGTTGGGGAAACGCTGGGTGGAAGGGAATTTGCAGATCCTCTCAGATTCCAGAACTTTCTGTCACCGAAATGAGAGGAAAAAGCTTTTTTTTGGCCAAATTTTGAGGTTTGCAGAGGATTTTGGGTAATAGAACCTGGTCAGAGCCCCAGAAGCCACCCCACTTTGGATTCCCTAGGTGTCTAGTTTTCAAAAATTGCACTGGTTTGCTAGGTTTCCCCAGGTGCCGGCTAAGCAAGAGGCCAAAATCCACAGGTAGACACTTTGTAAAAAGCACCTCTGTTTTCTGTGGAAAAAAAGATGAGTCCACATTGTGTTTTGGGCCATTTTCTTTCATGGGCGCTAGGCCTACCCACACAAGTGAGGTACCATTTTTATCGGGAGACTTGGGGGAACGATAGGTGGAAGGATATTTGTGGCTCCTCTCAGATTCCAGAACTTTCTGTCACCGAAATCAGAGGAAAAAGTGTTTTTTTGGCCACATTTTGAGGTTTGCAAAGGATTCTGGGTAACAGAACCTCGTCAGAGCCCCACAAGTCACCCCATCATGGATTTCCCTAGGTGTCTAGTTTTCAAAAATGCGTTGTTTGCTAGGTTTCCCCAGGTGCCGGCTGAGCAAGAGGCCAAAATCCAAAGGTAGGCACTTTGTAAAAAAACACCTCTGTTTTCTGTGGAAAAAAAGATGTGTCCACGTTATGTTATGGGCCATTTCCTTTCGTGGGCGCTAGGCCTACCCACACAAGTGAGGCACCATTTTTATCGGGAGAGTTGGGGGAACGATAGGTGGAATGAAATTAGTCGCTCCTCTCAGATTCCAGAACTTTCTGTCACTGAAATCAGAGGAAAACTTGTTTTTTTGGCCACATTTTGAGGTTTGTAAAGGATTCTGGGTAACAGAACCTCGTCAGAGCCCCACAAGTCACCCCATCATGGATTTCCCTAGGTGTCTAGTTTTCAAAAAAGCATTGGTTTGCTAGGTTTCCCCAGGTGCCGGCTGAGCAAGAGGCCAAAATCCACAGGTGGGCACTTTGTAAAAAACACCTCTGTTTTCTGTGGAAAAAATGTGATGTGTCCACGTTGTGGTTTGGGCCATTTCCTTTCGTGGGCGCTACGTCTACCCACACAAGTAAGGTACCATTTTTATCGGGAGGCTTGGGGAAACGCTGGGTGGAAGGGAATTTGTGGATCCTCTCAGATTCCAGAACTTTCTGTCACCGAAATGAGAGGAAAAAGCTTTTTTTTGGCCCAATTTTGAGGTTTGCAGAGGATTTTGGGTAATAGAACCTGGTCAGAGCCCCAGAAGCCTCCCCACTTTGGATTCCCTAGGTGTCTAGTTATAAAAAATTGCACTGGTTTTCTAGGTTTCCCCAGGTGCCGGCTAAGCAAGAGACCAAAATCCACAGGTAGACACTTTGTAAAAAGCACCTCTGTTTTCTGTGGAAAAAAAGATGAGTCCACGTTGTGTTTTGGGCTATTTTCTTTCGTGGGCGCTAGGCCTACCCACACAAGTGAGGTACCATTTTTATCGGGAGACTTGGGGGAACGATAGGTGGAAGGAAATTTGTGGCTCCTCTCAGATTCCAGAACTTTCTGTCACCGAAATCAGAGGAAAAAGTGTTTTTTTGGCCACATTTTGAGGTTTGCAAAGGATTCTGGGTAACAGAACCTCATCAGAGCCCCACAAGTCACCCCATCATGGATTTCCCTAGGCGTCTAGTTTTCAAAAATGCGTTGGTTTGCTAGGTTTCCCCAGGTGCCGGCTGAGCAAGAGGCCAAAATCCAAAGGTAGGCACTTTGTAAAAAAACACCTCTGTATTCTGTGGAAAAAAAGATGTGTCCACGTTGTGTTTTGGGCCATTTCCTTTCGTGGGCGCTAGGCCTACCCACGCAAGTGAGGTACCATTTTTATCGGGAGACTTGCGGGAACGATAGGTGGAAGGAAATTGGTGGCTCCTCTCAGATTCCAGAACTTTCTGTCACCGAAATCACAGGAAAAAGTGTTTTTTTGGCCACATTTTAAGGTTTGCAAAGGATTCTGGGTAACAGAACCTCGTCAGAGCCCCACAAGTCACCCCATCATGGATTTCCCTAGGTGTCTAGTTTTCAAAAATGCGTTGGTTTGCTAGGTTTCCCCAGGTGCCGGCTGAGCAAGAGGCCAAAATCCAAAGGTAGGCACTTTGTAAAAAAACACCTCTGTTTTCTGTGGAAAAAAAGATGTGTCCACGTTGTGTTTTGGGCCATTTCCTTTCGTGGGCGCTAGGCCTACCCACACAAGTGAGGTACAATTTTTATCGGGAGACTTGGGGGAACGATAGGTGGAAGGAAATTTGTGGCTCCTCTCAGATTCCAGAACTTTCTGTCACCGAAATCAGAGGAAAAAGTGTTTTTTTGGCCACATTTTGAGGTTTGCAAAGGATTCTGGGTAACAGAACCTGGTCAGAGCCCCACAAGTCACCCCATCTTGGATTCCCCTAGGTGTCTAGTTTTCAAAAATGCATTGGTTTGCTAGGTTTTCCCAGGTGCCGGCTGAGCAAGAGGCCAAAATCCACAGGTAGGCACTTTGTAAAAAACACCTCTGTTTTTCTTTGGAAAAAATGTGATGTGTCCACGTTGTGTTTTGGGCCATTTCCTTTCGTGGGCGCTACGTCTACCCACACAAGTAAGGTACCATTTTTATCGGGAGGCTTGTGGAAACGCTGGGTGGAAGGGAATTTGTGGATCCTCTCAGATTCCAGAACTTTCTGTCACCGAAATGAGAGGAAAAAGCTTTTTCTTGGCCAAATTTTGAGGTTTGCAGAGGATTTTGGGTAATAGAACCTGGTCAGAGCCCCATAAGCCACCCCACTTTGGATTCCCTAGGTGTCTAGTTTTCAAAAATGCATTGGTTTGCTAGGTTTCCCCAGGTGCCGGCTGAGCAAGAGGCCAAAATCCACAGGTAGGCACTTTGTAAAAAAAAACTCTGTTTTCTGTGATAAAAAAGATGTGTCCACGTTGTGTTTTGGGCCATTTTCTTTTGTGGGCGCTAGGCCTACCCACACAAGTGAGGTACCATTTTTATCGGGAGACTTGGGGGAACGATAGGTGGAAGGAAATTTGTGGCTGCTCTCAGATTCCAGAACGTTCTGTCACCGAAATCATAGGAAAAAGTATTTTTTTGGCCACATTTTGAGGTTTGCAAAGGATTCTGGGTAACAGAACCTCGTCAGAGCCCCACAAGTCACCCCATCATGGATTTCCCTAGGTGTCTAGTTTTCAAAAATGCGTTGGTTTGCTAGGTTTCCCCAGGTGCCGGCTGAGCAAGAGGCCAAAATCCAAAGGTAGGCACTTTGTAAAAAAACACCTCCGTTTTCTGTGGAAAAAAAGATGTGTCCACGTTGTGTTTTGGGCCATTTCCTTTCGTGGGCGCTAGGCCTACCCACACAAGTGAGGTACCATTTTTATCGGGAGACTTGGGGGAACGATAGGTGGAAGGAAATTTGTGGCTCCTCTCAGATTCCAGAACTTTCTGTCACCGAAATCAGAGGAAAAAGTGTTTTTTTGGCCACATTTTAAGGTTTGCAAAGGATTCTGGGTAACAGAACCTCGTCAGAGCCCCACAAGTCACCCCATCATGGATTTCCCTAGGTGTCTAGTTTTCAAAAATGCATTGGTTTGCTAGGTTTCCCCAGGTGCCGGCTGAGCAAGAGGCCAAAATCCAAAGGTAGGCACTTTGTAAAAAAACACCTCTGTTTTCTGTGGAAAAAAAGATGTGTCCACGTTGTGTTTTGGGCCATTTCCTTTCGTGGGTGCTAGGCCTACCCACACAATGAGGTACCATTTTTATCAGGAGGCTTGGGGGAACGATAGGTGGAAGGAAATTTGTGGCTCCTCTCAGATTCCAGAACTTTCTGTCACCGAAATCAGAGGAAAAAGTGTTTTTTTGGCCAAATTTTGAGGTTTGCAAAGGATTCTGGGTAACAGAACCTGGTCAGAGCCACACAAGTCACCCCATCTTGGATTCCCCTAGGTGTCTAGTTTTCAAAAATGCATTGGTTTCCTAGGTTTCCCCAGGTGCCGGCTGAGCAAGAGGCCAAAATCCACAGGTAGGCACTTTGTAAAAAACACCTCTGTTTTCTGTGGAAAAAATGTGATGTGTCCACGTTGTGTTTTGGGCCATTTCCTTTCGTGGGCGCTACGTCTACCCACACAAGTAAGGTACCATTTTTTATCGGGAGGGTTGGGGAAACGCTGGGTGGAAGGGAATTTGCAGATCCTCTCAGATTCCAGAACTTTCTGTCACCGAAATGAGAGGAAAAAGCTTTTTTTTGGCCAAATTTTGAGGTTTGCAGAGGATTTTGGGTAATAGAACCTGGTCAGAGCCCCAGAAGCCACCCCACTTTGGATTCCCTAGGTGTCTAGTTTTCAAAAATTGCACTGGTTTGCTAGGTTTCCCCAGGTGCCGGCTAAGCAAGAGGCCAAAATCCACAGGTAGACACTTTGTAAAAAGCACCTCTGTTTTCTGTGGAAAAAAAGATGAGTCCACATTGTGTTTTGGGCCATTTTCTTTCATGGGCGCTAGGCCTACCCACACAAGTGAGGTACCATTTTTATCGGGAGACTTGGGGGAACGATAGGTGGAAGGATATTTGTGGCTCCTCTCAGATTCCAGAACTTTCTGTCACCGAAATCAGAGGAAAAAGTGTTTTTTTGGCCACATTTTGAGGTTTGGAAAGGATTCTGGGTAACAGAACCTCGTCAGAGCCCCACAAGTCACCCCATCATGGATTTCCCTAGGTGTCTAGTTTTCAAAAATGCGTTGTTTGCTAGGTTTCCCCAGGTGCCGGCTGAGCAAGAGGCCAAAATCCAAAGGTAGGCACTTTGTAAAAAAACACCTCTGTTTTCTGTGGAAAAAAAGATGTGTCCACGTTATGTTATGGGCCATTTCCTTTCGTGGGCGCTAGGCCTACCCACACAAGTGAGGCACCATTTTTATCGGGAGAGTTGGGGGAACGATAGGTGGAATGAAATTAGTGGCTCCTCTCAGATTCCAGAACTTTCTGTCACTGAAATCAGAGGAAAACTTGTTTTTTTGGCCACATTTTGAGGTTTGTAAAGGATTCTGGGTAACAGAACCTCGTCAGAGCCCCACAAGTCACCCCATCATGGATTTCCCTAGGTGTCTAGTTTTCAAAAAAGCATTGGTTTGCTAGGTTTCCCCAGGTGCCGGCTGAGCAAGAGGCCAAAATCCACAGGTGGGCACTTTGTAAAAAACACCTCTGTTTTCTGTGGAAAAAATGTGATGTGTCCACGTTGTGGTTTGGGTCATTTCCTTTCGTGGGCGCTACGTCTACCCACACAAGTAAGGTACCATTTTTATCGGGAGGCTTGGGGAAACGCTGGGTGGAAGGGAATTTGTGGATCCTCTCAGATTCCAGAACTTTCTGTCACCGAAATGAGAGGAAAAAGCTTTTTTTTGGCCCAATTTTGAGGTTTGCAGAGGATTTTGGGTAATAGAACCTGGTCAGAGCCCCAGAAGCCTCCCCACTTTGGATTCCCTAGGTGTCTAGTTATAAAAAATTGCACTGGTTTTCTAGGTTTCCCCAGGTGCCGGCTAAGCAAGAGACCAAAATCCACAGGTAGACACTTTGTAAAAAGCACCTCTGTTTTCTGTGGAAAAAAAGATGAGTCCACGTTGTGTTTTGGGCTATATTCTTTCGTGGGCGCTAGGCCTACCCACACAAGTGAGGTACCATTTTTATCGGGAGACTTGGGGGAACGATAGGTGGAAGGAAATTTGTGGCTCCTCTCAGATTCCAGAACTTTCTGTCACCGAAATCAGAGGAAAAAGTGTTTTTTTGGCCACATTTTGAGGTTTTCAAAGGATTCTGGGTAACAGAACCTCATCAGAGCCCCACAAGTCACCCCATCATGGATTTCCCTAGGCGTCTAGTTTTCAAAAATGCGTTGGTTTGCTAGGTTTCCCCAGGTGCCGGCTGAGCAAGAGGCCAAAATCCAAAGGTAGGCACTTTGTAAAAAAACACCTCTGTATTCTGTGGAAAAAAAGATGTGTCCACGTTGTGTTTTGGGCCATTTCCTTTCGTGGGCGCTAGGCCTACCCACGCAAGTGAGGTACCATTTTTATCGGGAGACTTGCGGGAACGATAGGTGGAAGGAAATTGGTGGCTCCTCTCAGATTCCAGAACTTTCTGTCACCGAAATCACAGGAAAAAGTGTTTTTTTGGCCACATTTTAAGGTTTGCAAAGGATTCTGGGTAACAGAACCTCGTCAGAGCCCCACAAGTCACCCCATCATGGATTTCCCTAGGTGTCTAGTTTTCAAAAATGCGTTGTTTGCTAGGTTTCCCCAGGTGCCGGCTGAGCAAGAGGCCAAAATCCAAAGGTAGGCACTTTGTAAAAAAACACCTCTGTTTTCTGTGGAAAAAAAGATGTGTCCACGTTATGTTATGGGCCATTTCCTTTCGTGGGCGCTAGGCCTACCCACACAAGTGAGGCACCATTTTTATCGGGAGAGTTGGGGGAACGATAGGTGGAATGAAATTAGTGGCTCCTCTCAGATTCCAGAACTTTCTGTCACTGAAATCAGAGGAAAACTTGTTTTTTTGGCCACATTTTGAGGTTTGTAAAGGATTCTGGGTAACAGAACCTCGTCAGAGCCCCACAAGTCACCCCATCATGGATTTCCCTAGGTGTCTAGTTTTCAAAAAAGCATTGGTTTGCTAGGTTTCCCCAGGTGCCGGCTGAGCAAGAGGCCAAAATCCACAGGTGGGCACTTTGTAAAAAACACCTCTGTTTTCTGTGGAAAAAATGTGATGTGTCCACGTTGTGGTTTGGGCCATTTCCTTTCGTGGGCGCTACGTCTACCCACACAAGTAAGGTACCATTTTTATCGGGAGGCTTGGGGAAACGTTGGGTGGAAGGGAATTTGTGGATCCTCTCAGATTCCAGAACTTTCTGTCACCGAAATGAGAGGAAAAAGCTTTTTTTTGGCCCAATTTTGAGGTTTGCAGAGGATTTTGGGTAATAGAACCTGGTCAGAGCCCCAGAAGCCTCCCCACTTTGGATTCCCTAGGTGTCTAGTTATAAAAAATTGCACTGGTTTTCTAGGTTTCCCCAGGTGCCGGCTAAGCAAGAGACCAAAATCCACAGGTAGACACTTTGTAAAAAGCACCTCTGTTTTCTGTGGAAAAAAAGATGAGTCCACGTTGTGTTTTGGGCTATTTTCTTTCGTGGGCGCTAGGCCTACCCACACAAGTGAGGTACCATTTTTATCGGGAGACTTGGGGGAACGATAGGTGGAAGGAAATTTGTGGCTCCTCTCAGATTCCAGAACTTTCTGTCACCGAAATCAGAGGAAAAAGTGTTTTTTTGGCCACATTTTGAGGTTTGCAAAGGATTCTGGGTAACAGAACCTCATCAGAGCCCCACAAGTCACCCCATCATGGATTTCCCTAGGCGTCTAGTTTTCAAAAATGCGTTGGTTTGCTAGGTTTCCCCAGGTGCCGGCTGAGCAAGAGGCCAAAATCCAAAGGTAGGCACTTTGTAAAAAAACACCTCTGTATTCTGTGGAAAAAAAGATGTGTCCACGTTGTGTTTTGGGCCATTTCCTTTCGTGGGCGCTAGGCCTACCCACGCAAGTGAGGTACCATTTTTATCGGGAGACTTGCGGGAACGATAGGTGGAAGGAAATTGGTGGCTCCTCTCAGATTCCAGAACTTTCTGTCACCGAAATCACAGGAAAAAGTGTTTTTTTGGCCACATTTTAAGGTTTGCAAAGGATTCTGGGTAACAGAACCTCGTCAGAGCCCCACAAGTCACCCCATCATGGATTTCCCTAGGTGTCTAGTTTTCAAAAATGCGTTGGTTTGCTAGGTTTCCCCAGGTGCCGGCTGAGCAAGAGGCCAAAATCCAAAGGTAGGCACTTTGTAAAAAAAACCTGTGTTTTCTGTGGAAAAAAAGATGTGTCCACGTTGTGTTTTGGGCCATTTCCTTTCGTGGGCGCTAGGCCTACCCACACAAGTGAGGTACAATTTTTATCGGGAGACTTGGGGGAACGATAGGTGGAAGGAAATTTGTGGCTCCTCTCAGATTCCAGAACTTTCTGTCACCGAAATCAGAGGAAAAAGTGTTTTTTTGGCCACATTTTGAGGTTTGCAAAGGATTCTGGGTAACAGAACCTGGTCAGAGCCCCACAAGTCACCCCATCTTGGATTCCCCTAGGTGTCTAGTTTTCAAAAATGCATTGGTTTGCTAGGTTTCCCCAGGTGCCGGCTGAGCAAGAGGCCAAAATCCATAGGTAGGCACTTTGTAAAAAACACCTCTGTTTTCTGTGGAAAAAATGTGATGTGTCCACGTTGTGTTTTGGGCCATTTCCTTTCGTGGGCGCTACGTCTACCCACACAAGTAAGGTACCATTTTTATCGGGAGGCTTGGGGAAACGCTGGGTGGAAGGGAATTTGTGGATCCTCTCAGATTCCAGAACTTTCTGTCACCGAAATGAGAGGAAAAAGCTTTTTCTTGGCCAAATTTTGAGGTTTGCAGAGGATTTTGGGTAATAGAACCTGGTCAGAGCCCCATAAGCCACCCCACTTTGGATTCCCTAGGTGTCTAGTTTTCAAAAATTGCACTGGTTTGCTAGGTTTCCCCAGGTGCCGGCTAAGCAAGAGGCCAAAATCCACAGGTAGACACTTTGTAAAAAGCACCTCTGTTTTCTGAGGAAAAAAAGATGAGTCCACGTTGTGTTTTGGGCCATTTTCTTTCGTGGGCGCTAGGCCTACCCACACAAGTGAGGTACCATTTTTATCGGGAGACTTGGGGGAACGATAGGTGGAAGGAAATTTGTGGCTCCTCTCAGATTCCAGAACTTTCTGTCACCGAAATCAGAGGAAAAAGTGTTTTTTTGGCCACATTTTTAGGTTTGCAAAGGATTCTGGGTAACGGAACCTCGTCAGAGCCCCACAAGTCACCCCATCATGGATTTCCCTAGGTGTCTAGTTTTAAAAAATGCGTTGGTTTGCTAGGTTGCCCCAGGTGCCGGCTGAGCAAGAGGCCAAAATCCAAAGGTAGACACTTTGTAAAAAAACACCTCTGTTTTCTGTGGAAAAAAAGATGTGTCCATGTTGTGTTTTGGGCCATTTCCTTTCGTGGGCCCCAGGCCTACCCACACAAGTGAGGTACCATTTTTATCGGGAGGCTTGGGGGAACGATAGGTGGAAGGAAATTTGTGGCTCCTCTCAGATTCCAGAACTTTCTGTCACCGAAATCAGAGGAAAAAGTGTTTTTTTGTCCACATTTTGAGGTTTGCAAAGGATTCTGGGTAACAGAATCTCGTCAGAGCCCCACAAGTCACCCCATCATGGATTTCCCTAGGTGTCTAGTTTTCAAAAATGCGTTGGTTTGCTAGGTTTCCCCAGGTGCCGGCTGAGCAAGAGGCCAAAATCCAAAGGTAGGCACTTTGTAAAAAAACACCTCTGTTTTCTGTGGAAAAAAAGATGTGTCCACGTTGTGTTTTGGGCCATTTCCTTTCGTGGGCGCTAGGCCTACCCACACAAGTGAGGTACCATTTTTATCGGGAGACTTGGGGGAACGATAGGTGGAAGGAAATTTGTGGCTCCTCTCAGATTCCAGAACTTTCTGTCACCGAAATCAGAGGAAAAAGTGTTTTTTTGGCCACATTTTAAGGTTTGCAAAGGATTCTGGGTAACAGAACCTCGTCAGAGCCCCACAAGTCACCCCATCATGGATTTCCCTAGGTGTCTAGTTTTCAAAAATGCGTTGGTTTGCTAGGTTTCCCCAGGTGCCGGCTGAGCAAGAGGCCAAAATCCAAAGGTAGGCACTTTGTAAAAAAACACCTCTGTTTTCTGTGGAAAAAAAGATGTGTCCACGTTGTGTTTTGGGCCATTTCCTTTCGTGGGCGCTAGGCCTACCCACACAAGTGAGGTACCATTTTTATCGGGAGACTTGGGGGAACGATAGGTGGAAGGAAATTTGTGGCTCCTCTCAGATTCCAGAACTTTCTGTCACCGAAATCAGAGGAAAAAATGTTTTTTTGGCCACATTTTGAGGTTTGCAAAGGATTCTGGGTAACAGAACCTCGTCAGAGCCCCACAAGTCACCCCATCTTGGATTCCCCTAGGTGTCTAGTTTTCAAAAATGCATTGGTTTGCTAGGTTTCCCCAGGTGCCGGCTGAGCAAGAGGCCAAAATCCACAGGTAGGCACTTTGTAAAAAAAAACTCTGTTTTCTGTGATAAAAAAGATGTGTCCACGTTGTGTTTTGGGCCATTTTCTTTTGTGGGCGCTAGGCCTACCCACACAAGTGAGGTACCATTTTTATCGGGAGACTTGGGGGAACGATAGGTGGAAGGAAATTTGTGGCTGCTCTCAGATTCCAGAACGTTCTGTCACCGAAATCATAGGAAAAAGTGTTTTTTTGGCCACATTTTGAGGTTTGCAAAGGATTCTGGGTAACAGAACCTCGTCAGAGCCCCACAAGTCACCCCATCATGGATTTCCCTAGGTGTCTAGTTTTCAAAAATGCGTTGGTTTGCTAGGTTTCCCCAGGTGCCGGCTGAGCAAGAGGCCAAAATCCAAAGGTAGGCACTTTGTAAAAAAACACCTCCGTTTTCTGTGGAAAAAAAGATGTGTCCACGTTGTGTTTTGGGCCATTTCCTTTCGTGGGCGCTAAGCCTACCCACACAAGTGAGGTACCATTTTTATCGGGAGACTTGGGGGAACGATAGGTGGAAGGATATTTGTGGCTCCTCTCAGATTCCAGAACTTTCTGTCACCGAAATCAGAGGAAAAAGTGTTTTTTTGGCCACATTTTGAGGTTTGCAAAGGATTCTGGGTAACAGAACCTCGTCAGAGCCCCACAAGTCACCCCATCATGGATTTCCCTAGGTGTCTAGTTTTCAAAAATGCGTTGTTTGCTAGGTTTCCCCAGGTGCCGGCTGAGCAAGAGGCCAAAATCCAAAGGTAGGCACTTTGTAAAAAAACACCTCTGTTTTCTGTGGAAAAAAAGATGTGTCCACGTTATGTTATGGCCCATTTCCTTTCGTGGGCGCTAGGCCTACCCACACAAGTGAGGCACCATTTTTATCGGGAGAGTTGGGGGAACGATAGGTGGAATGAAATTAGTGGCTCCTCTCAGATTCCAGAACTTTCTGTCACTGAAATCAGAGGAAAACTTGTTTTTTTGGCCACATTTTGAGGTTTGTAAAGGATTCTGGGTAACAGAACCTCGTCAGAGCCCCACAAGTCACCCCATCATGGATTTCCCTAGGTGTCTAGTTTTCAAAAAAGCATTGGTTTGCTAGGTTTCCCCAGGTGCCGGCTGAGTAAGAGGCCAAAATCCACAGGTGGGCACTTTGTAAAAAACACCTCTGTTTTCTGTGGAAAAAATGTGATGTGTCCACGTTGTGGTTTGGGCCATTTCCTTTCGTGGGCGCTACGTCTACCCACACAAGTAAGGTACCATTTTTATCGGGAGGCTTGGGGAAACGCTGGGTGGAAGGGAATTTGTGGATCCTCTCAGATTCCAGAACTTTCTGTCACCGAAATGAGAGGAAAAAGCTTTTTTTTGGCCCAATTTTGAGGTTTGCAGAGGATTTTGGGTAATAGAACCTGGTCAGAGCCCCAGAAGCCTCCCCACTTTGGATTCCCTAGGTGTCTAGTTATAAAAAATTGCACTGGTTTTCTAGGTTTCCCCAGGTGCCGGCTAAGCAAGAGACCAAAATCCACAGGTAGACACTTTGTAAAAAGCACCTCTGTTTTCTGTGGAAAAAAAGATGAGTCCACGTTGTGTTTTGGGCTATTTTCTTTCGTGGGCGCTAGGCCTACCCACACAAGTGAGGTACCATTTTTATCGGGAGACTTTGGGGAACGTTAGGTGGAAGGAAATTTGTGGCTCCTCTCAGATTCCAGAACTTTCTGTCACCGAAATCAGAGGAAAAAGTGTTTTTTTGGCCACATTTTGAGGTTTGCAAAGGATTCTGGGTAACAGAACCTCATCAGAGCCCCACAAGTCACCCCATCATGGATTTCCCTAGGCGTCTAGTTTTCAAAAATGCGTTGGTTTGCTAGGTTTCCCCAGGTGCCGGCTGAGCAAGAGGCCAAAATCCAAAGGTAGGCACTTTGTAAAAAAACACCTCTGTATTCTGTGGAAAAAAAGATGTGTCCACGTTGTGTTTTGGGCCATTTCCTTTCGTGGGCGCTAGGCCTACCCACGCAAGTGAGGTACCATTTTTATCGGGAGACTTGCGGGAACGATAGGTGGAAGGAAATTGGTGGCTCCTCTCAGATTCCAGAACTTTCTGTCACCGAAATCACAGGAAAAAGTGTTTTTTTGGCCACATTTTAAGGTTTGCAAAGGATTCTGGGTAACAGAACCTTGTCAGAGCCCCACAAGTCACCCCATCATGGATTTCCCTAGGTGTCTAGTTTTCAAAAATGCGTTGGTTTGCTAGGTTTCCCCAGGTGCCGGCTGAGCAAGAGGCCAAAATCCAAAGGTAGGCACTTTGTAAAAAAACACCTCTGTTTTCTGTGGAAAAAAAGATGTGTCCACGTTGTGTTTTGGGCCATTTCCTTTCATGGGCGCTAGGCCTACCCACACAAGTGAGGTACAATTTTTATCGGGAGACTTGGGGGAACGATAGGTGGAAGGAAATTTGTGGCTCCTCTCAGATTCCAGAACTTTCTGCCACCGAAATCAGAGGAAAAAGTGTTTTTTTGGCCACATTTTGAGGTTTGCAAAGGATTCTGGGTAACAGAACCTGGTCAGAGCCCCACAAGTCACCCCATCTTGGATTCCCCTAGGTGTCTAGTTTTCAAAAATGCATTGGTTTGCTAGGTTTCCCCAGGTGCCGGCTGAGCAAGAGGCCAAAATCCACAGGTAGGCACTTTGTAAAAAACACCTCTGTTTTCTGTGGAAAAAATGTGATGTGTCCACGTTGTGTTTTGGGCCATTTCCTTTCGTGGGCGCTACGTCTACCCACACAAGTAAGGTACCATTTTTATCGGGAGGCTTGGGGAAACGCTGGGTGGAAGGGAATTTGTGGATCCTCTCAGATTCCAGAACTTTCTGTCACCGAAATGAGAGGAAAAAGCTTTTTCTTGGCCAAATTTTGAGGTTTGCAGAGGATTTTGGGTAATAGAACCTGGTCAGAGCCCCATAAGCCACCCCACTTTGGATTCCCTAGGTGTCTAGTTTTCAAAAATTGCACTGGTTTGCTAGGTTTCCCCAGGTGCCGGCTAAGCAAGAGGCCAAAATCCACAGGTAGACACTTTGTAAAAAGCACCTCTGTTTTCTGAGGAAAAAAAGATGAGTCCACGTTGTGTTTTGGGCCATTTTCTTTCGTGGGCGCTAGGCCTACCCACGCAAGTGAGGTACCATTTTTATCGGGAGACTTGCGGGAACGATAGGTGGAAGGAAATTGGTGGCTCCTCTCAGATTCCAGAACTTTCTGTCACCGAAATCACAGGAAAAAGTGTTTTTTTGGCCACATTTTAAGGTTTGCAAAGGATTCTGGGTAACAGAACCTCGTCAGAGCCCCACAAGTCACCCCATCATGGATTTCCCTAGGTGTCTAGTTTTCAAAAATGCGTTGGTTTGCTAGGTTTCCCCAGGTGCCGGCTGATCAAGAGGCCAAAATCCAAAGGTAGGCACTTTGTAAAAAAACACCTCTGTTTTCTGTGGAAAAAAAGATGTGTCCACGTTGTGTTTTGGGCCATTTCCTTTCGTGGGCGCTAGGCCTACCCACACAAGTGAGGTACAATTTTTATCGGGAGACTTGGGGGAACGATAGGTGGAAGGAAATTTGTGGCTCCTCTCAGATTCCAGAACTTTCTGTCACCGAAATCAGAGGAAAAAGTGTTTTTTTGGCCACATTTTGAGGTTTGCAAAGGATTCTGGGTAACAGAACCTGGTCAGAGCCCCACAAGTCACCCCATCTTGGATTCCCCTAGGTGTCTAGTTTTCAAAAATGCATTGGTTTGCTAGGTTTCCCCAGGTGCCGGCTGAGCAAGAGGCCAAAATCCATAGGTAGGCACTTTGTAAAAAACACCTCTGTTTTCTGTGGAAAAAATGTGATGTGTCCACGTTGTGTTTTGGGCCATTTCCTTTCGTGGGCGCTACGTCTACCCACACAAGTAAGGTACCATTTTTATCGGGAGGCTTGGGGAAACGCTGGGTGGAAGGGAATTTGTGGATCCTCTCAGATTCCAGAACTTTCTGTCACCGAAATGAGAGGAAAAAGCTTTTTCTTGGCCAAATTTTGAGGTTTGCAGAGGATTTTGGGTAATAGAACCTGGTCAGAGCCCCATAAGCCACCCCACTTTGGATTCCCTAGGTGTCTAGTTTTCAAAAATTGCACTGGTTTGCTAGGTTTCCCCAGGTGCCGGCTAAGCAAGAGGCCAAAATCCACAGGTAGACACTTTGTAAAAAGCACCTCTGTTTTCTGAGGAAAAAAAGATGAGTCCACGTTGTGTTTTGGGCCATTTTCTTTCGTGGGCGCTAGGCCTACCCACACAAGTGAGGTACCATTTTTATCGGGAGACTTGGGGGAACGATAGGTGGAAGGAAATTTGTGGCTCCTCTCAGATTCCAGAACTTTCTGTCACCGAAATCAGAGGAAAAAGTGTTTTTTTGGCCACATTTTTAGGTTTGCAAAGGATTCTGGGTAACGGAACCTCGTCAGAGCCCCACAAGTCACCCCATCATGGATTTCCCTAGGTGTCTAGTTTTAAAAAATGCGTTGGTTTGCTAGGTTGCCCCAGGTGCCGGCTGAGCAAGAGGCCAAAATCCAAAGGTAGACACTTTGTAAAAAAACACCTCTGTTTTCTGTGGAAAAAAAGATGTGTCCATGTTGTGTTTTGGGCCATTTCCTTTCGTGGGCGCTAGGCCTACCCACACAAGTGAGGTACCATTTTTATCGGGAGGCTTGGGGGAACGATAGGTGGAAGGAAATTTGTGGCTCCTCTCAGATTCCAGAACTTTCTGTCACCGAAATCAGAGGAAAAAGTGTTTTTTTGGCCACATTTTGAGGTTTGCAAAGGATTCTGGGTAACAGAATCTCGTCAGAGCCCCACAAGTCACCCCATCATGGATTTCCCTAGGTGTCTAGTTTTCAAAAATGCGTTGGTTTGCTAGGTTTCCCCAGGTGCCGGCTGAGCAAGAGGCCAAAATCCAAAGGTAGGCACTTTGTAAAAAAACACCTCTGTTTTCTGTGGAAAAAAAGATGTGTCCACGTTGTGTTTTGGGCCATTTCCTTTCGTGGGCGCTAGGCCTACCCACACAAGTGAGGTACCATTTTTATCGGGAGACTTGGGGGAACGATAGGTGGAAGGAAATTTGTGGCTCCTCTCAGATTCCAGAACTTTCTGTCACCGAAATCAGAGGAAAAAGTGTTTTTTTGGCCACATTTTAAGGTTTGCAAAGGATTCTGGGTAACAGAACCTCGTCAGAGCCCCACAAGTCACCCCATCATGGATTTCCCTAGGTGTCTAGTTTTCAAAAATGCGTTGGTTTGCTAGGTTTCCCCAGGTGCCGGCTGAGCAAGAGGCCAAAATCCAAAGGTAGGCACTTTGTAAAAAAACACCTCTGTTTTCTGTGGAAAAAAAGATGTGTCCACGTTGTGTTTTGGGCCATTTCCTTTCGTGGGCGCTAGGCCTACCCACACAAGTGAGGTACCATTTTTATCGGGAGACTTGGGGGAACGATAGGTGGAAGGAAATTTGTGGCTCCTCTCAGATTCCAGAACTTTCTGTCACCGAAATCAGAGGAAAAAATGTTTTTTTGGCCACATTTTGAGGTTTGCAAAGGATTCTGGGTAACAGAACCTCGTCAGAGCCCCACAAGTCACCCCATCTTGGATTCCCCTAGGTGTCTAGTTTTCAAAAATGCATTGGTTTGCTAGGTTTCCCCAGGTGCCGGCTGAGCAAGAGGCCAAAATCCACAGGTAGGCACTTTGTAAAAAAAAACTCTGTTTTCTGTGATAAAAAAGATGTGTCCACGTTGTGTTTTGGGCCATTTTCTTTTGTGGGCGCTAGGCCTACCCACACAAGTGAGGTACCATTTTTATCGGGAGACTTGGGGGAACGATAGGTGGAAGGAAATTTGTGGCTGCTCTCAGATTCCAGAACGTTCTGTCACCGAAATCATAGGAAAAAGTGTTTTTTTGGCCACATTTTGAGGTTTGCAAAGGATTCTGGGTAACAGAACCTCGTCAGAGCCCCACAAGTCACCCCATCATGGATTTCCCTAGGTGTCTAGTTTTCAAAAATGCGTTGGTTTGCTAGGTTTCCCCAGGTGCCGGCTGAGCAAGAGGCCAAAATCCAAAGGTAGGCACTTTGTAAAAAAACACCTCCGTTTTCTGTGGAAAAAAAGATGTGTCCACGTTGTGTTTTGGGCCATTTCCTTTCGTGGGCGCTAAGCCTACCCACACAAGTGAGGTACCATTTTTATCGGGAGACTTGGGGGAACGATAGGTGGAAGGATATTTGTGGCTCCTCTCAGATTCCAGAACTTTCTGTCACCGAAATCAGAGGAAAAAGTGTTTTTTTGGCCACATTTTGAGGTTTGCAAAGGATTCTGGGTAACAGAACCTCGTCAGAGCCCCACAAGTCACCCCATCATGGATTTCCCTAGGTGTCTAGTTTTCAAAAATGCGTTGTTTGCTAGGTTTCCCCAGGTGCCGGCTGAGCAAGAGGCCAAAATCCAAAGGTAGGCACTTTGTAAAAAAACACCTCTGTTTTCTGTGGAAAAAAAGATGTGTCCACGTTATGTTATGGCCCATTTCCTTTCGTGGGCGCTAGGCCTACCCACACAAGTGAGGCACCATTTTTATCGGGAGAGTTGGGGGAACGATAGGTGGAATGAAATTAGTGGCTCCTCTCAGATTCCAGAACTTTCTGTCACTGAAATCAGAGGAAAACTTGTTTTTTTGGCCACATTTTGAGGTTTGTAAAGGATTCTGGGTAACAGAACCTCGTCAGAGCCCCACAAGTCACCCCATCATGGATTTCCCTAGGTGTCTAGTTTTCAAAAAAGCATTGGTTTGCTAGGTTTCCCCAGGTGCCGGCTGAGTAAGAGGCCAAAATCCACAGGTGGGCACTTTGTAAAAAACACCTCTGTTTTCTGTGGAAAAAATGTGATGTGTCCACGTTGTGGTTTGGGCCATTTCCTTTCGTGGGCGCTACGTCTACCCACACAAGTAAGGTACCATTTTTATCGGGAGGCTTGGGGAAACGCTGGGTGGAAGGGAATTTGTGGATCCTCTCAGATTCCAGAACTTTCTGTCACCGAAATGAGAGGAAAAAGCTTTTTTTTGGCCCAATTTTGAGGTTTGCAGAGGATTTTGGGTAATAGAACCTGGTCAGAGCCCCAGAAGCCTCCCCACTTTGGATTCCCTAGGTGTCTAGTTATAAAAAATTGCACTGGTTTTCTAGGTTTCCCCAGGTGCCGGCTAAGCAAGAGACCAAAATCCACAGGTAGACACTTTGTAAAAAGCACCTCTGTTTTCTGTGGAAAAAAAGATGAGTCCACGTTGTGTTTTGGGCTATTTTCTTTCGTGGGCGCTAGGCCTACCCACACAAGTGAGGTACCATTTTTATCGGGAGACTTTGGGGAACGTTAGGTGGAAGGAAATTTGTGGCTCCTCTCAGATTCCAGAACTTTCTGTCACCGAAATCAGAGGAAAAAGTGTTTTTTTGGCCACATTTTGAGGTTTGCAAAGGATTCTGGGTAACAGAACCTCATCAGAGCCCCACAAGTCACCCCATCATGGATTTCCCTAGGCGTCTAGTTTTCAAAAATGCGTTGGTTTGCTAGGTTTCCCCAGGTGCCGGCTGAGCAAGAGGCCAAAATCCAAAGGTAGGCACTTTGTAAAAAAACACCTCTGTATTCTGTGGAAAAAAAGATGTGTCCACGTTGTGTTTTGGGCCATTTCCTTTCGTGGGCGCTAGGCCTACCCACGCAAGTGAGGTACCATTTTTATCGGGAGACTTGCGGGAACGATAGGTGGAAGGAAATTGGTGGCTCCTCTCAGATTCCAGAACTTTCTGTCACCGAAATCACAGGAAAAAGTGTTTTTTTGGCCACATTTTAAGGTTTGCAAAGGATTCTGGGTAACAGAACCTTGTCAGAGCCCCACAAGTCACCCCATCATGGATTTCCCTAGGTGTCTAGTTTTCAAAAATGCGTTGGTTTGCTAGGTTTCCCCAGGTGCCGGCTGAGCAAGAGGCCAAAATCCAAAGGTAGGCACTTTGTAAAAAAACACCTCTGTTTTCTGTGGAAAAAAAGATGTGTCCACGTTGTGTTTTGGGCCATTTCCTTTCGTGGGCGCTAGGCCTACCCACACAAGTGAGGTACAATTTTTATCGGGAGACTTGGGGGAACGATAGGTGGAAGGAAATTTGTGGCTCCTCTCAGATTCCAGAACTTTCTGCCACCGAAATCAGAGGAAAAAGTGTTTTTTTGGCCACATTTTGACGTTTGCAAAGGATTCTGGGTAACAGAACCTGGTCAGAGCCCCACAAGTCACCCCATCTTGGATTCCCCTAGGTGTCTAGTTTTCAAAAATGCATTGGTTTGCTAGGTTTCCCCAGGTGCCGGCTGAGCAAGAGGCCAAAATCCACAGGTAGGCACTTTGTAAAAAACACCTCTGTTTTCTGTGGAAAAAATGTGATGTGTCCACGTTGTGTTTTGGGCCATTTCCTTTCGTGGGCGCTACGTCTACCCACACAAGTAAGGTACCATTTTTATCGGGAGGCTTGGGGAAACGCTGGGTGGAAGGGAATTTGTGGATCCTCTCAGATTCCAGAACTTTCTGTCACCGAAATGAGAGGAAAAAGCTTTTTCTTGGCCAAATTTTGAGGTTTGCAGAGGATTTTGGGTAATAGAACCTGGTCAGAGCCCCATAAGCCACCCCACTTTGGATTCCCTAGGTGTCTAGTTTTCAAAAATTGCACTGGTTTGCTAGGTTTCCCCAGGTGCCGGCTAAGCAAGAGGCCAAAATCCACAGGTAGACACTTTGTAAAAAGCACCTCTGTTTTCTGAGGAAAAAAAGATGAGTCCACGTTGTGTTTTGGGCCATTTTCTTTCGTGGGCGCTAGGCCTACCCACACAAGTGAGGTACCATTTTTATCGGGAGACTTGGGGGAACGATAGGTGGAAGGAAATTTGTGGCTCCTCTCAGATTCCAGAACTTTCTGTCACCGAAATCAGAGGAAAAAGTGTTTTTTTGGCCACATTTTTAGGTTTGCAAAGGATTCTGGGTAACGGAACCTCGTCAGAGCCCCACAAGTCACCCCATCATGGATTTCCCTAGGTGTCTAGTTTTAAAAAATGCGTTGGTTTGCTAGGTTGCCCCAGGTGCCGGCTGAGCAAGAGGCCAAAATCCAAAGGTAGACACTTTGTAAAAAAACACCTCTGTTTTCTGTGGAAAAAAAGATGTGTCCATGTTGTGTTTTGGGCCATTTCCTTTCGTGGGCGCTAGGCCTACCCACACAAGTGAGGTACCATTTTTATCGGGAGGCTTGGGGGAACGATAGGTGGAAGGAAATTTGTGGCTCCTCTCAGATTCCAGAACTTTCTGTCACCGAAATCAGAGGAAAAAGTGTTTTTTTGGCCACATTTTGAGGTTTGCAAAGGATTCTGGGTAACAGAATCTCGTCAGAGCCCCACAAGTCACCCCATCATGGATTTCCCTAGGTGTCTAGTTTTCAAAAATGCGTTGGTTTGCTAGGTTTCCCCAGGTGCCGGCTGAGCAAGAGGCCAAAATCCAAAGGTAGGCACTTTGTAAAAAAACACCTCTGTTTTCTGTGGAAAAAAAGATGTGTCCACGTTGTGTTTTGGGCCATTTCCTTTCGTGGGCGCTAGGCCTACCCACACAAGTGAGGTACCATTTTTATCGGGAGACTTGGGGGAACGATAGGTGGAAGGAAATTTGTGGCTCCTCTCAGATTCCAGAACTTTCTGTCACCGAAATCAGAGGAAAAAGTGTTTTTTTGGCCACATTTTAAGGTTTGCAAAGGATTCTGGGTAACAGAACCTCGTCAGAGCCCCACAAGTCACCCCATCATGGATTTCCCTAGGTGTCTAGTTTTCAAAAATGCGTTGGTTTGCTAGGTTTCCCCAGGTGCCGGCTGAGCAAGAGGCCAAAATCCAAAGGTAGGCACTTTGTAAAAAAACACCTCTGTTTTCTGTGGAAAAAAAGATGTGTCCACGTTGTGTTTTGGGCCATTTCCTTTCGTGGGCGCTAGGCCTACCCACACAAGTGAGGTACCATTTTTATCGGGAGACTTGGGGGAACGATAGGTGGAAGGAAATTTGTGGCTCCTCTCAGATTCCAGAACTTTCTGTCACCGAAATCAGAGGAAAAAATGTTTTTTTGGCCACATTTTGAGGTTTGCAAAGGATTCTGGGTAACAGAACCTCGTCAGAGCCCCACAAGTCACCCCATCTTGGATTCCCCTAGGTGTCTAGTTTTCAAAAATGCATTGGTTTGCTAGGTTTCCCCAGGTGCCGGCTGAGCAAGAGGCCAAAATCCACAGGTAGGCACTTTTTAAAAAAAAACTCTGTTTTCTGTGATAAAAAAGATGTGTCCACGTTGTGTTTTGGGCCATTTTCTTTTGTGGGCGCTAGGCCTACCCACACAAGTGAGGTACCATTTTTATTGGGAGACTTGGGGGAACGATAGGTGGAAGGAAATTTGTGGCTGCTCTCAGATTCCAGAACGTTCTGTCACCGAAATCATAGGAAAAAGTGTTTTTTTGGCCACATTTTGAGGTTTGCAAAGGATTCTGGGTAACAGAACCTCGTCAGAGCCCCACAAGTCACCCCATCATGGATTTCCCTAGGTGTCTAGTTTTCAAAAATGCGTTGGTTTGCTAGGTTTCCCCAGGTGCCGGCTGAGCAAGAGGCCAAAATCCAAAGGTAGGCACTTTGTAAAAAAACACCTCCGTTTTCTGTGGAAAAAAAGATGTGTCCACGTTGTGTTTTGGGCCATTTCCTTTCGTGGGCGCTAGGCCTACCCACACAAGTGAGGTACCATTTTTATCGGGAGACTTGGGGGAACGATAGGTGGAAGGAAATTTGTGGCTCCTCTCAGATTCCAGAACTTTCTGTCACCGAAATCAGAGGAAAAAGTGTTTTTTTGGCCACATTTTAAGGTTTGCAAAGGATTCTGGGTAACAGAACCTCGTCAGAGCCCCACAAGTCACCCCATCATGGATTTCCCTAGGTGTCTAGTTTTCAAAAATGCATTGGTTTGCTAGGTTTCCCCAGGTGCCGGCTGAGCAAGAGGCCAAAATCCAAAGGTAGGCACTTTGTAAAAAAACACCTCTGTTTTCTGTTGAAAAAAAGATGTGTCCACGTTGTGTTTTGGGCCATTTCCTTTCGTGGGTGCTAGGCCTACCCACACAAGTGAGGTACCATTTTTATCGGGAGGCTTGGGGGAACGATAGGTGGAAGGAAATTTGTGGCTCCTCTCAGATTCCAGAACTTTCTGTCACCGAAATCAGAGGAAAAAGTGTTTTTTTGGCCAAATTTTGAGGTTTGCAAAGGATTCTGGGTAACAGAACCTGGTCAGAGCCACACAAGTCACCCCATCTTGGATTCCCCTAGGTGTCTAGTTTTCAAAAATGCATTGGTTTCCTAGGTTTCCCCAGGTGCCGGCTGAGCAAGAGGCCAAAATCCACAGGTAGGCACTTTGTAAAAAACACCTCTGTTTTCTGTGGAAAAAATGTGATGTGTCCACGTTGTGTTTTGGGCCATTTCCTTTCGTGGGCGCTACGTCTACCCACACAAGTAAGGTACCATTTTTATCGGAAGGCTTGGGGAAACGCTGAGTGGAAGGGAATTTGTGGATCCTCTCAGATTCCAGAACTTTCTGTCACCGAAATGAGAGGAAAAAGCTTTTTTTTGGCCAAATTTTGAGGTTTGCAGAGGATTTTGGGTAATAGAACCTGGTCAGAGCCCCAGAAGCCACCCCACTTTGGATTCCCTAGGTGTCTAGTTTTCAAAAATTGCACTGGTTTGCTAGGTTTCCCCAGGTGCCGGCTAAGCAAGAGGCCAAAATCCACAGGTAGACACTTTGTAAAAAGCACCTCTGTTTTCTGTGGAAAAAAGATGAGTCCACGTTGTGTTTTGGCCCATTTTCTTTCGGGGGCGCTAGGCCTACCCACACAAGTGAGGTACCATTTTTATCGGGAGACTTGGGGGAACGATAGGTGGAAGGAAATTTGTGGCTCCTCTCAGATTCCAGAACTTTCTGTCACCGAAATCAGAGGAAAAAGTGTTTTTTTGGCCACATTTTGAGGTTTGCAAAGGATTCTGGGTAACAGAACCTCATCAGAGCCCCACAAGTCACCCCATCATGGATTTCCCTAGGTGTCTAGTTTTAAAAAATGCGTTGGTTTGCTAGGTTTCCCCAGGTGCCGGCTGAGCAAGAGGCCAAAATCCAAAGGTAGGCACTTTGTAAAAAAACACCTCTGTTTTCTGTGGATAAAAAGATGTGTCCACGTTGTGTTTTGGGCCATTTCCTTTCGTGGGCGCTAGGCCTACCCACACAAGTGAGGTACCATTTTTATCGGGAGGCTTGGGGGAACGATAGGTGGAAGGAAACTTGTGGCTCCTCTCAGATTCCAGAACTTTCTGTCACCGAAATCAGAGGAAAAAGTGTTTTTTTGGCCACATTTTGAGGTTTGCAAAGGATTCTGGGTAACAGAATCTCGTCAGAGCCCCACAAGTCACCCCATCATGGATTTCCCTAGGTGTCTAGTTTTCAAAAATGCGTTGGTTTGCTAGGTTTCCCCAGGTGCCGGCTGAGCAAGAGGCCAAAATCCAAAGGTAGGCACTTTGTAAAAAAACACCTCTGTTTTCTGTGGAAAAAAAGATGTGTCCACGTTGTGTTTTGGGCCATTTCCTTTCGTGGGCGCTAGGCCTACCCACACAAGTGAGGTACCATTTTTATCGGGAGACTTGGGGGAATGATAGGTGGAAGGAAATTTGTGGCTCCTCTCAGATTCCAGAACTTTCTGTCACCGAAATCAGAGGAAAAAGTGTTTTTTTGGCCACATTTTAAGGTTTGCAAAGGATTCTGGGTAACAGAACCTCGTCAGAGCCCCACAAGTCACCCCATCATGGATTTCCCTAGGTGTCTAGTTTTCAAAAATGCGTTGGTTTGCTAGGTTTCCCCAGGTGCCGGCTGAGCAAGAGGCCAAAATCCAAAGGTAGGCACTTTGTAAAAAAACACCTCTGTTTTCTGTGGAAAAAAAGATGTGTCCACGTTGTGTTTTGGGCCATTTCCTTTCGTGGGCGCTAGGCCTACCCACACAATTGAGGTACCATTTTTATCGGGAGACTTGGGGGAACGATAGGTGGAAGGAAATTTGTGGCTCCTCTCAGATTCCAGAACTTTCTGTCACCGAAATCAGAGGAAAAAGTGTTTTTTTGGCGACATTTTGAGGTTTGCAAAGGATTCTGGGTAACAGAACCTGGTCAGAGCCCCACAAGTCACCCCATCTTGGATTCCACTAGGTGTCTAGTTTTCAAAAATGCATTGGTTTGCTAGGTTTCCCCAGGTGCCGGCTGAGCAAGAGGCCAAAATCCACAGGTAGGCACTTTGTAAAAAACACCTCTGTTTTCTGTGGAAAAAATGTGATGTGTCCACGTTGTGTTTTGGGCCATTTCCTTTCGTGGGCGCTATGTCTACCCACACAAGTAAGGTACCATTGATATCGGGAGGCTTGGGGAAACGCTGGGTGGAAGGGAATTTGTGGATCCTCTCAGATTCCAGAACTTTCTGTCACCGAAATGAGAGGAAAAAGCTTTTTTTTGGCCAAATTTTGAGGTTTGCAGAGGATTTTGGGTAATAGAACCTGGTCAGAGCCCCACAAGCCACCCCACTTTGGATTCCCTAGGTGTCTAGTTTTCAAAAATGCGTTGGTTTGCTAGGTTTCCCCAGGTGCCGGCTGAGCAAGAGGCCAAAATCCAAAGGTAGGCACTTTGTAAAAAAACACCTCTGTTTTCTGTGGAAAAAAAGATGTGTCCACGTTGTGTTTTGGGCCATTTCCTTTTGTGGGCGCTAGGCCTACCCACACAAGTGAGGTACCATTTTTATCGGGAGACTTGGGGGAACGATAGGTGAAGGAAATTTGTGGCTCCTCTCAGATTCCAGAACTTTCTGTCACCGAAATCAGAGGAAAAAGTGTTTTTTTTGGCCACATTTTGAGGTTTGCAAAGGATTCTGGGTAACAGAACCTCGTCAGAGCCCCACAAGTCACCCCATCATGGATTTCCCTAGGTGTCTAGTTCTAAAAAATGGGTTGGTTTGCTAGGTTTCCCCAGGTGCCGGCTGAGCAAGAGGCCAAAATCCAAAGGTAGGCACTTTGTAAAAAAACACCTCTGTTTTCTGTGGAAAAAAAGATGTGTCCACGTTGTGTTTTGGGCCATTTCCTTTCGTGGGCGCTACGTCTACCCACACAAGTGAGGTTCCATTTTTATCGGGAGACTTGGGGGAACGATAGGTGGAAGGAAATTTGTGGCTCCTCTCAGATTCCAGAACTTTCTGTCACCGAAATCAGAGGAAAAAGTGTTTTTTTGGCCACATTTTAAGGTTTGCAAAGGATTCTGGGTAACAGAACCTCGTCAGAGCCCCATAAGTCACCCCATCATGGATTTCCCTAGGTGTCTAGTTTTCAAAAATGCGTTGGTTTGCTAGGTTTCCCCAGGTGCCGGCTGAGCAAGAGGCCAAAATCCACAGGTAGGCACTTTGTAAAAAACACCTCTGTTTTCTGTGGAAAAAATGTGATGTGTCCACGTTGTGTTTTGGGCCATTTTCTTTCGTGGGCGCTACGTCTACCCACACAAGTAAGGTACCATTTTTATCGGGAGGCTTGGGGAAACGCTGGGTGGAAGGGAGTTTGCAGATCCTCTCAGATTCCAGAACTTTCAGTCACCGAAATGAGAGGAAAAAGCATTTTTTTGGCCAAATTTTGAGGTTTGCAGAGGATTTTGGGTAATAGAACCTGGTCAGAGCCCCAGAAGCCACCCCACTTTGGATTCCCTAGGTGTCTAGTTTTCAAAAATTGCACTGGTTTGCTAGGTTTCCCCAGGTGCCGGCTAAGCAAGAGGCCAAAATCCACAGGTAGACACTTTGTAAAAAGCACCTCTGTTTTCTGTGGAAAAAAAGATGAGTCCACGTTGTGTTTTGGGCCATTTTCTTTCGTGGGCGCCAGGCCTACCCACACAAGTGAGGTACCATTTTTATCGGGAGACTTGGGGGAACGATAGGTGGAAGGAAATTTGTGGCTCCTCTCAGATTCCAGAACTTTCTGTCACCGAAATCAGAGGAAAAAGTGTTTTTTTGGCCACATTTTGAGGTTTGCAAAGGATTCTGGGTAACAGAACCTCGTCAGAGCCCCACAAGTCACCCCATCATGGATTTCCCTAGGTGTCTAGTTTTCAAAAATGCGTTGTTTGCTAGGTTTCCCCAGGTGCCGGCTGAGCAAGAGGCCAAAATCCAAAGGTAGGCACTTTGTAAAAAAACACCTCTGTTTTCTGTGGAAAAAAAGATGTGTCCACGTTGTGTTTTGGGCCATTTCCTTTCGTGGGCGCTAGGCCTACCCACACAAGTGAGGTACCATTTTTATCGGGAGACTTGGGGGAACGATAGGTGGAAGGAAATTTGTGGCTCCTCTCAGATTCCAGAACTTTCTGTCACCGAAATCAGAGGAAAAAATGTTTTTTTGGCCACATTTTGAGGTTTGCAAAGGATTCTGGGTAACAGAACCTCGTCAGAGCCCCACAAGTCACCCCATCTTGGATTCCCCTAGGTGTCTAGTTTTCAAAAATGCATTGGTTTGCTAGGTTTCCCCAGGTGCCGGCTGAGCAAGAGGCCAAAATCCACAGGTAGGCACTTTGTAAAAAAAAACTCTGTTTTCTGTGATAAAAAAGATGTGTCCACGTTGTGTTTTGGGCCATTTTCTTTTGTGGGCGCTAGGCCTACCCACACAAGTGAGGTACCATTTTTATTGGGAGACTTGGGGGAACGATAGGTGGAAGGAAATTTGTGGCTGCTCTCAGATTCCAGAACGTTCTGTCACCGAAATCATAGGAAAAAGTGTTTTTTTGGCCACATTTTGAGGTTTGCAAAGGATTCTGGGTAACAGAACCTCGTCAGAGCCCCACAAGTCACCCCATCATGGATTTCCCTAGGTGTCTAGTTTTCAAAAATGCGTTGGTTTGCTAGGTTTCCCCAGGTGCCGGCTGAGCAAGAGGCCAAAATCCAAAGGTAGGCACTTTGTAAAAAAACACCTCCGTTTTCTGTGGAAAAAAAGATGTGTCCACGTTGTGTTTTGGGCCATTTCCTTTCGTGGGCGCTAGGCCTACCCACACAAGTGAGGTACCATTTTTATCGGGAGACTTGGGGGAACGATAGGTGGAAGGAAATTTGTGGCTCCTCTCAGATTCCAGAACTTTCTGTCACCGAAATCAGAGGAAAAAGTGTTTTTTTGGCCACATTTTAAGGTTTGCAAAGGATTCTGGGTAACAGAACCTCGTCAGAGCCCCACAAGTCACCCCATCATGGATTTCCCTAGGTGTCTAGTTTTCAAAAATGCATTGGTTTGCTAGGTTTCCCCAGGTGCCGGCTGAGCAAGAGGCCAAAATCCAAAGGTAGGCACTTTGTAAAAAAACACCTCTGTTTTCTGTTGAAAAAAAGATGTGTCCACGTTGTGATTTGGGCCATTTCCTTTCGTGGGTGCTAGGCCTACCCACACAAGTGAGGTACCATTTTTATCGGGAGGCTTGGGGGAACAATAGGTGGAAGGAAATTTGTGGCTCCTCTCAGATTCCAGAACTTTCTGTCACCGAAATCAGAGGAAAAAGTGTTTTTTTGGCCAAATTTTGAGGTTTGCAAAGGATTCTGGGTAACAGAACCTGGTCAGAGCCACACAAGTCACCCCATCTTGGATTCCCCTAGGTGTCTAGTTTTCAAAAATGCATTGGTTTCCTAGGTTTCCCCAGGTGCCGGCTGAGCAAGAGGCCAAAATCCACAGGTAGGCACTTTGTAAAAAACACCTCTGTTTTCTGTGGAAAAAATGTGATGTGTCCACGTTGTGTTTTGGGCCATTTCCTTTCGTGGGCGCTACGTCTACCCACACAAGTAAGGTACCATTTTTATCGGAAGGCTTGGGGAAACGCTGGGTGGAAGGGAATTTGTGGATCCTCTCAGATTCCAGAACTTTCTGTCACCGAAATGAGAGGAAAAAGCTTTTTTTTGGCCAAAATTTGAGGTTTGCAGAGGATTTTGGGTAATAGAACCTGGTCAGAGCCCCAGAAGCCACCCCACTTTGGATTCCCTAGGTGTCTAGTTTTCAAAAATTGCACTGGTTTGCTAGGTTTCCCCAGGTGCCGGCTAAGCAAGAGGCCAAAATCCACAGGTAGACACTTTGTAAAAAGCACCTCTGTTTTCTGTGGAAAAAAGATGAGTCCACGTTGTGTTTTGGCCCATTTTCTTTCGGGGGCGCTAGGCCTACCCACACAAGTGAGGTACCATTTTTATCGGGAGACTTGGGGGAACGATAGGTGGAAGGAAATTTGTGGCTCCTCTCAGATTCCAGAACTTTCTGTCACCGAAATCAGAGGAAAAAGTGTTTTTTGGGCCACATTTTGAGGTTTGCAAAGGATTCTGGGTAACAGAACCTCATCAGAGCCCCACAAGTCACCCCATCATGGATTTCCCTAGGTGTCTAGTTTTAAAAAATGCGTTGGTTTGCTAGGTTTCCCCAGGTGCCGGCTGAGCAAGAGGCCAAAATCCAAAGGTAGGCACTTTGTAAAAAAACACCTCTGTTTTCTGTGGAAAAAAAGATGTGTCCACGTTGTGTTTTGGGCCATTTCCTTTTGTGGGCGCTAAGCCTACCCACACAAGTGAGGTACCATTTTTATCGGGAGGCTTGGGGGAACGATAGGTGGAAGGAAATTTGTGGCTCCTCTCAGATTCCAGAACTTTCTGTCACCGAAATCAGAGGAAAAAGTGTTTTTTTGGCCACATTTTGAGGTTTGCAAAGGATTCTGGGTAACAGAATCTCGTCAGAGCCCCACAAGTCACCCCATCATGGATTTCCCTAGGTGTCTAGTTTTCAAAAATGCGTTGGTTTGCTAGGTTTCCCCAGGTGCCGGCTGAGCAAGAGGCCAAAATCCAAAGGTAGGCACTTTGTAAAAAAACACCTCTGTTTTCTGTGGAAAAAAAGATGTGTCCACGTTGTGTTTTGGGCCATTTCCTTTCGTGGGCGCTAGGCCTACCCACACAAGTGAGGTACCATTTTTATCGGGAGACTTGGGGGAACGATAGGTGGAAGGAAATTTGTGGCTCCTCTCAGATTCCAGAACTTTCTGTCACCGAAATCAGAGGAAAAAGTGTTTTTTTGGCCACATTTTAAGGTTTGCAAAGGATTCTGGGTAACAGAACCTCGTCAGAGCCCCACAAGTCACCCCATCATGGATTTCCCTAGGTGTCTAGTTTTCAAAAATGCGTTGGTTTGCTAGGTTTCCCCAGGTGCCGGCTGAGCAAGAGGCCAAAATCCAAAGGTAGGCACTTTGTAAAAAAACACCTCTGTTTTCTGTGGAAAAAAAGATGTGTCCACGTTGTGTTTTGGGCCATTTCCTTTCGTGGGCGCTAGGCCTACCCACACAATTGAGGTACCATTTTTATCGGGAGACTTGGGGGAACGATAGGTGGAAGGAAATTTGTGGCTCCTCTCAGATTCCAGAACTTTCTGTCACCGAAATCAGAGGAAAAAGTGTTTTTTTGGCCACATTTTGAGGTTTGCAAAGGATTCTGGGTAACAGAACCTGGTCAGAGCCCCACAAGTCACCCCATCTTGGATTCCACTAGGTGTCTAGTTTTCAAAAATGCATTGGTTTGCTAGGTTTCCCCAGGTGCCGGCTGAGCAAGAGGCCAAAATCCACAGGTAGGCACTTTGTAAAAAACACCTCTGTTTTCTGTGGAAAAAATGTGATGTGTCCACGTTGTGTTTTGGGCCATTTCCTTTCGTGGGCGCTATGTCTACCCACACAAGTAAGGTACCATTGTTATCGGGAGGCTTGGGGAAACGCTGGGTGGAAGGGAATTTGTGGATCCTCTCAGATTCCAGAACTTTCTGTCACCGAAATGAGAGGAAAAAGCTTTTTTTTGGCCAAATTTTGAGGTTTGCAGAGGATTTTGGGTAATAGAACCTGGTCAGAGCCCCACAAGCCACCCCACTTTGGATTCCCTAGGTGTCTAGTTTTCAAAAATGCGTTGGTTTGCTAGGTTTCCCCAGGTGCCGGCTGAGCAAGAGGCCAAAATCCAAAGGTAGGCACTTTGTAAAAAAACACCTGTTTTCTGTGGAAAAAAAGATGTGTCCACGTTGTGTTTTGGGCCATTTCCTTTTGTGGGCGCTAGGCCTACCCACCCAAGTGAGGTACCATTTTTATCGGGAGACTTGGGGGAACGATAGGTGAAGGAAATTTGTGGCTCCTCTCAGATTCCAGAACTTTCTGTCACCGAAATCAGAGGAAAAAGTGTTTTTTTTGGCCACATTTTGAGGTTTGCAAAGGATTCTGGGTAACAGAACCTCGTCAGAGCCCCACAAGTCACCCCATCATGGATTTCCCTAGGTGTCTAGTTCTAAAAAATGGGTTGGTTTGCTAGGTTTCCCCAGGTGCCGGCTGAGCAAGAGGCCAAAATCCAAAGGTAGGCACTTTGTAAAAAAACACCTCTGTTTTCTGTGGAAAAAAAGATGTGTCCACGTTGTGTTTTGGGCCATTTCCTTTCGTGGGCGCTACGTCTACCCACACAAGTGAGGTTCCATTTTTATCGGGAGACTTGGGGGAACGATAGGTGGAAGGAAATTTGTGGCTCCTCTCAGATTCCAGAACTTTCTGTCACCGAAATCAGAGGAAAAAGTGTTTTTTTGGCCACATTTTAAGGTTTGCAAAGGATTCTGGGTAACAGAACCTCGTCAGAGCCCCATAAGTCACCCCATCATGGATTTCCCTAGGTGTCTAGTTTTCAAAAATGCGTTGGTTTGCTAGGTTTCCCCAGGTGCCGGCTGAGCAAGAGGCCAAAATCCACAGGTAGGCACTTTGTAAAAAACACCTCTGTTTTCTGTGGAAAAAATGTGATGTGTCCACGTTGTGTTTTGGGCCATTTTCTTTCGTGGGCGCTACGTCTACCCACACAAGTAAGGTACCATTTTTATCGGGAGGCTTGGGGAAACGCTGGGTGGAAGGGAGTTTGCAGATCCTCTCAGATTCCAGAACTTTCAGTCACCGAAATGAGAGGAAAAAGCATTTTTTTGGCCAAATTTTGAGGTTTGCAGAGGATTTTGGGTAATAGAACCTGGTCAGAGCCCCAGAAGCCACCCCACTTTGGATTCCCTAGGTGTCTAGTTTTCAAAAATTGCACTGGTTTGCTAGGTTTCCCCAGGTGCCGGCTAAGCAAGAGGCCAAAATCCACAGGTAGACACTTTGTAAAAAGCACCTCTGTTTTCTGTGGAAAAAAAGATGAGTCCACGTTGTGTTTTGGGCCATTTTCTTTCGTGGGCGCTAGGCCTACCCACACAAGTGAGGTACCATTTTTATCGGGAGACTTGGGGGAACGATAGGTGGAAGGAAATTTGTGGCTCCTCTCAGATTCCAGAACTTTCTGTCACCGAAATCAGAGGAAAAAGTGTTTTTTTGGCCACATTTTGAGGTTTGCAAAGGATTCTGGGTAACAGAACCTCGTCAGAGCCCCACAAGTCACCCCATCATGGATTTCCCTAGGTGTCTAGTTTTCAAAAATGCGTTGTTTGCTAGGTTTCCCCAGGTGCCGGCTGAGCAAGAGGCCAAAATCCAAAGGTAGGCACTTTGTAAAAAAACACCTCTGTTTTCTGTGGAAAAAAAGATGTGTCCATGTTATGTTATGGGCCATTTCCTTTCGTGGGCGCTAGGCCTACCCACACAAGTGAGGTATCATTTTTATCGGGAGAGTTGGGGGAACGATAGGTGGAAGGAAATTTGTGGCTCCTCTCAGATTCCAGAACTTTCTGTCACTGAAATCAGAGGAAAACTTGTTTTTTTGGCCACATTTTGAGGTTTGCAAAGGATTCTGGGTAACAGAACCTCGTCAGAGCCCCACAAGTCACCCCATCATGGATTTCCCTAGGTGTCTAGTTCTAAAAAATGCGTTGGTTTGCTAGGTTTCCCCAGGTGCCGGCTGAGCAAGAGGCCAAAATCCAAAGGTAGGCACTTTGTAAAAAAACACCTCTGTTTTCTGTGGAAAAAAAGATGTGTCCACGTTGTGTTTTGGGCCATTTCCTTTCGTGGGCGCTACGTCTACCCACACAAGTGAGGTTCCATTTTTATCGGGAGACTTGGGGGAACGATAGGTGGAAGGAAATTTGTGGCTCCTCTCAGATTCCAGAACTTTCTGTCACCGAAATCAGAGGAAAAAGTGTTTTTTTGGCCACATTTTAAGGTTTGCAAAGGATTCTGGGTAACAGAACCTCGTCAGAGCCCCATAAGTCACCCCATCATGGATTTCCCTAGGTGTCTAGTTTTCAAAAATGCGTTGGTTTGCTAGGTTTCCCCAGGTGCCGGCTGAGCAAGAGGCCAAAATCCACAGGTAGGCACTTTGTAAAAAACACCTCTGTTTTCTGTGGAAAAAATGTGATGTGTCCACGTTGTGTTTTGGGCCATTTTCTTTCGTGGGCGCTACGTCTACCCACACAAGTAAGGTACCATTTTTATCGGGAGACTTGGGGGAACGATAGGTGGAAGGAAATTTGTGGCTCCTCTCAGATTCCAGAACTTTCTGTCACCGAAATCAGAGGAAAAAGTGTTTTTTTGGCCACATTTTGAGGTTTGCAAAGGATTCTGGGTAACAGAACCTCGTCAGAGCCCCACAAGTCACCCCATCATGGATTTCCCTAGGTGTCTAGTTTTCAAAAATGCGTTGGTTTGCTAGGTTTCCCCAGGTGCCGGCTGAGCAAGAGGCCAAAATCCAAAGGTAGGCACTTTGTAAAAAAACACCTCTGTTTTCTGTGGAAAAAAAGATGTGTCCACGTTTTGTTTTGGGCCATTTCCTTTCGTGGGCGCTAGGCCTACCCACACAAGTGAGGTACCATTTTTATCGGGAGACTTGGGGGAACGATAGGTGGAAGGAAATTTGTGGCTCCTCTCAGATTCCAGAACTTTCTGTCACCGAAATCAGAGGAAAAAGTGTTTTTTTGGCCACATTTTGAGGTTTGCAAAGGATTCTGGGTAACAGAACCTGGTCAGAGCCCCACAAGTCACCCAATCTTGGATTCCCCTAGGTGTCTAGTTTTCAAAAATGCATTGGTTTGCTAGGTTTCCCCAGGTGCCGGCTGAGCAAGAGGCCAAAATCCACAGGTAGGCACTTTGTAAAAAACACCTCTGTTTTCTGTGGAAAAAATGTGATGTGTCCACGTTGTGTTTTGGGCAATTTCCTTTCGTGGGCGCTACGTCTACCCACACAAGTAAGGTACCATTTTTATCGGGAGGCTTGGGGAAACGCTGGGTGGAAGGGAATTTGTGGATCCTCTCAGATTCCAGAACTTTCTGTCACCGAAATGAGAGGAAAAAGCTTTTTCTTGGCCAAATTTTGAGGTTTGCAGAGGATTTTGGGTAATAGAACCTGGTCAGAGCCCCACAAGCCACCCCTCTTTGGATTCCCTAGGTGTCTAGTTTTCAAAAATTGCACTGGTTTGCTAGGTTTCCCCAGGTGCCGGCTAAGCAAGAGGCCAAAATCCACAGGTAGACACTTTGTAAAAAGCACCTCTGTTTTCTGTGGAAAAAAAGATGAGTCCACGTTGTGTTTTGGGCCATTTTCTTTCGTGGGCGCTAGGCCTACCCACACAAGTGAGGTACCATTTTTATCGGGAGACTTGGGGGAACGATAGGTGGAAGGAAATTTGTGGCTCCTCTCAGATTCCAGAACTTTCTGTCACCGAAATCAGAGGAAAAAGTGTTTTTTTGGCCACATTTTAAGGTTTGCAAAGGATTCTGGGTAACAGAACCTCGTCAGAGCCCCACAAGTCACCCCATCATGGATTTCCCTAGGTGTCTAGTTTTCAAAAATGCGTTGTTTGCTAGGTTTCCCCAGGTGCCGGCTGAGCAAGAGGCCAAAATCCAAAGGTAGGCACTTTGTAAAAAAACACCTCTGTTTTCTGTGGAAAAAAAGATGTGTCCATGTTATGTTATGGGCCATTTCCTTTCGTGGGCGCTAGGCCTACCCACACAAGTGAGGTATCATTTTTATCGGGAGAGTTGGGGGAACGATAGGTGGAAGGAAATTTGTGGCTCCTCTCAGATTCCAGAACTTTCTGTCACTGAAATCAGAGGAAAACTTGTTTTTTTGGCCACATTTTGAGGTTTGCAAAGGATTCTGGGTAACAGAACCTCGTCAGAGCCCCACAAGTCACCCCATCATGGATTTCCCTAGGTGTCTAGTTCTAAAAAATGCGTTGGTTTGCTAGGTTTCCCCAGGTGCCGGCTGAGCAAGAGGCCAAAATCCAAAGGTAGGCACTTTGTAAAAAAACACCTCTGTTTTCTGTGGAAAAAAAGATGTGTCCACGTTGTGTTTTGGGCCATTTCCTTTCGTGGGCGCTACGTCTACCCACACAAGTGAGGTTCCATTTTTATCGGGAGACTTGGGGGAACGATAGGTGGAAGGAAATTTGTGGCTCCTCTCAGATTCCAGAACTTTCTGTCACCGAAATCAGAGGAAAAAGTGTTTTTTTGGCCACATTTTAAGGTTTGCAAAGGATTCTGGGTAACAGAACCTCGTCAGAGCCCCATAAGTCACCCCATCATGGATTTCCCTAGGTGTCTAGTTTTCAAAAATGCGTTGGTTTGCTAGGTTTCCCCAGGTGCCGGCTGAGCAAGAGGCCAAAATCCACAGGTAGGCACTTTGTAAAAAACACCTCTGTTTTCTGTGGAAAAAATGTGATGTGTCCACGTTGTGTTTTGGGCCATTTTCTTTCGTGGGCGCTACGTCTACCCACACAAGTAAGGTACCATTTTTATCGGGAGACTTGGGGGAACGATAGGTGGAAGGAAATTTGTGGCTCCTCTCAGATTCCAGAACTTTCTGTCACCGAAATCAGAGGAAAAAGTGTTTTTTTGGCCACATTTTGAGGTTTGCAAAGGATTCTGGGTAACAGAACCTCGTCAGAGCCCCACAAGTCACCCCATCATGGATTTCCCTAGGTGTCTAGTTTTCAAAAATGCGTTGGTTTGCTAGGTTTCCCCAGGTGCCGGCTGAGCAAGAGGCCAAAATCCAAAGGTAGGCACTTTGTAAAAAAACACCTCTGTTTTCTGTGGAAAAAAAGATGTGTCCACGTTTTGTTTTGGGCCATTTCCTTTCGTGGGCGCTAGGCCTACCCACACAAGTGAGGTACCATTTTTATCGGGAGACTTGGGGGAACGATAGGTGGAAGGAAATTTGTGGCTCCTCTCAGATTCCAGAACTTTCTGTCACCGAAATCAGAGGAAAAAGTGTTTTTTTGGCCACATTTTGAGGTTTGCAAAGGATTCTGGGTAACAGAACCTGGTCAGAGCCCCACAAGTCACCCAATCTTGGATTCCCCTAGGTGTCTAGTTTTCAAAAATGCATTGGTTTGCTAGGTTTCCCCAGGTGCCGGCTGAGCAAGAGGCCAAAATCCACAGGTAGGCACTTTGTAAAAAACACCTCTGTTTTCTGTGGAAAAAATGTGATGTGTCCACGTTGTGTTTTGGGCAATTTCCTTTCGTGGGCGCTACGTCTACCCACACAAGTAAGGTACCATTTTTATCGGGAGGCTTGGGGAAACGCTGGGTGGAAGGGAATTTGTGGATCCTCTCAGATTCCAGAACTTTCTGTCACCGAAATGAGAGGAAAAAGCTTTTTCTTGGCCAAATTTTGAGGTTTGCAGAGGATTTTGGGTAATAGAACCTGGTCAGAGCCCCACAAGCCACCCCTCTTTGGATTCCCTAGGTGTCTAGTTTTCAAAAATTGCACTGGTTTGCTAGGTTTCCCCAGGTGCCGGCTAAGCAAGAGGCCAAAATCCACAGGTAGACACTTTGTAAAAAGCACCTCTGTTTTCTGTGGAAAAAAAGATGAGTCCACGTTGTGTTTTGGGCCATTTTCTTTCGTGGGCGCTAGGCCTACCCACACAAGTGAGGTACCATTTTTATCGGGAGACTTGGGGGAACGATAGGTGGAAGGAAATTTGTGGCTCCTCTCAGATTCCAGAACTTTCTGTCACCGAAATCAGAGGAAAAAGTGTTTTTTTGGCCACATTTTGAGGTTTGCAAAGGATTCTGGGTAACAGAACCTCGTCAGAGCCCCACAAGTCACCCCATCATGGATTTCCCTAGGTGTCTAGTTTTAAAAAATGCATTGGTTTGCTAGGTTTCCCCAGGTGCCGGCTGAGCAAGAGGCCAAAATCCAAAGGTAGGCACTTTGTAAAAAAACACCTCTGTTTTCTGTGGAAAAAAAGATGTGTCCACGTTGTGTTTTGGGCCATTTCCTTTCGTGGGCGCTAGGCCTACCCACACAAGTGAGGTACCATTTTTATCGGGAGGCTTGGGGGAACGATAGGTGGAAGGAAATTTGTGGCTCCTCTCAGATTCCAGAACTTTCTGTCACCGAAATCAGAGGAAAAAGTGTTTTTTTGGCCACATTTTGAGGTTTGCAAAGGATTCTGGGTAACAGAATCTCGTAAGAGCCCCACAAGTCACCCCATCATGGATTTCCCTAGGTGTCTAGTTTTCAAAAATGCGTTGGTTTGCTAGGTTTCCCCAGGTGCCGGCTGAGCAAGAGGCCAAAATCCAAAGGTAGGCACTTTGTAAAAAAACACCTCTGTTTTCTGTGGAAAAAAAGATGTGTCCACGTTGTGTTTTGGGCCATTTGCTTCCGTGGGCGCTAGGCCTACCCACACAAGTGAGGTACCATTTTTATCGGGAGACTTGGGGGAACGATAGGTGGAAGGAAATTTGTGGCTCCTCTCAGATTCCAGAACTTTCTGTCAACGAAATCAGAGGAAAAAGTGTTTTTTTGGCCACATTTTAAGGTTTGGAAAGGATTCTGGGTAACAGAACCTCGTCAGAGCCCCACAAGTCACCCCATCATGGATTTCCCTAGGTGTCTAGTTTTCAAAAATGCGTTGGTTTGCTAGGTTTCCCCAGGTGCCGGCTGAGCAAGAGGCCAAAATCCAAAGGTAGGCACTTTGTAAAAAAAACCTCTGTTTTCTGTGATAAAAAAGATGTGTCCACGTTGTGTTTTGGGCCATTTTCTTTCGTGGGCGCTAGGCCTACCCACACAAGTGAGGTACCATTTTTATCGGGAGACTTGGGGGAACGATAGGTGGAAGGAAATTTGTGGCTGCTCTCAGATTCCAGAACGTTCTGTCACCGAAATCATAGGAAAAAGTGTTTTTTTGGACACATTTTGAGGTTTGCAAAGGATTCTGGGTAACAGAACCTCGTCAGAGCCCCACAAGTCACCCCATCATGGATTTCCCTAGGTGTCTAGTTTTCAAAAATGCGTTGGTTTGCTAGGTTTCCCCAGGTGCCGGCTGAGCAAGAGGCCAAAATCCAAAGGTAGGCACTTTGTAAAAAAACACCTCCGTTTTCTGTGGAAAAAAAGATGTGTCCACGTTGTGTTTTGGGCCATTTCCTTTCGTGGGCGCTAGGCCTACCCACACAAGTGAGGTACCATTTTTATCGGGAGACTTGGGGGAACGATAGGTGGAAGGAAATTTGTGGCTCCTCTCAGATTCCAGAACTTTCTGTCACCGAAATCAGAGGAAAAAGTGTTTTTTTGGCCACATTTTAAGGTTTGCAAAGGATTCTGGGTAACAGAACCTCGTCAGAGCCCCACAAGTCACCCCATCATGGATTTCCCTAGGTGTCTAGTTTTCAAAAATGCATTGGTTTGCTAGGTTTCCCCAGGTGCTGGCTGAGCAAGAGGCCAAAATCCAAAGTTAGGCACTTTGTAAAAAAACACCTCTGTTTTCTGTGGAAAAAAAGATGTGTCCACGTTGTGTTTTGGGCCATTTCCTTTCGTGGGCGCTAGGCCTACCCACACAAGTGAGGTACCATTTTTATCGGGAGACTTGGGGGAACGATAGGTGGAAGGAAATTTGTGGCTCCTCTCAGATTCCAGAACTTTCTGTCACCGAAATCAGAGGAAAAAGTGTTTTTTTGGCCACATTTTGAGGTTTGCAAAGGATTCTGGGTAACAGAACCTCGTCAGAGCCCCACAAGTCACCCCATCTTGGATTCCCCTAGGTGTCTAGTTTTCAAAAATGCATTGGTTTGCTAGGTTTCGCCAGGTGCCGGCTGAGCAAGAGGCCAAAATCCACAGGTAGGCACTTTGTAAAAAACACCTCTGTTTTCCGTGGAAAAAATGTGATGTGTCCACGTTGTGTTTTGGGCCATTTCCTTTCGTGGGCGCTACGTCTACCCACACAAGTAAGGTACCATTTTTATCGGGAGGCTTGGGGAAACGCTGGGTGGAAGGGAATTTGTGGATCCTCTCAGATTCCAGAACTTTCTGTCACCGAAATGAGAGGAAAAAGCTTTTTTTTGGCCAAATTTTGAGGTTTGCAGAGGATTTTGGGTAATAGAACCTGGTCAGAGCCCCAGAAGCCACCCCACTTTGGATTCCCTAGGTGTCTAGTTTTCAAAAATTGCACTGGTTTGCTAGGTTTCCCCAGGTGCCGGCTAAGCAAGAGGCCAAAATCCACAGGTAGACACTTTGTAAAAAGCACCTCTGTTTTCTGTGGAAAAAAAGATGAGTCCACGTTGTGTTTTGGGCCATTTTCTTTCGTGGGCGCTAGGCCTACCCACACAAGTGAGGTACCATTTTTATCGGGAGACTTGGGGGAACGATAGGTGGAAGGAAATTTGTGGCTCCTCTCAGATTCCAGAACGTTCTGTCACCGAAATCAGAGGAAAAAGTGTTTTTTTGGCCACATTTTGAGGTTTGCAAAGGATTTTGGGTAACAGAACCTCGTCAGAGCCCCACAAGTCACCCCATCATGGATTTCCCTAGGTGTCTAGTTTTAAAAAATGCGTTGGTTTGCTAGGTTTCCCCAGGTGCCGGCTGAGCAAGAGGCCAAAATCCAAAGGTAGGCACTTTGTAAAAAAACACCTCTGTTTTCTGTGGAAAAAAAGATGTGTCCACGTTGTGTTTTGGGCCATTTCCTTTCGTGGGTGCTAGGCCTACCCACACAAGTGAGGTACCATTTTTATCGGGAGGCTTGGGGGAACGATAGGTGGAAGGAAATTTGTGGCTCCTCTCAGATTCCAGAACTTTCTGTCACCGAAATCAGAGGAAAAAGTGTTTTTTTGACCAAATTTTGAGGTTTGCAAAGGATTCTGGGTAACAGAACCTGGTCTGAGCCACACAAGTCACCCCATCTTGGATTCCCCTAGGTGTCTAGTTTTCAAAAATGCATTGGTTTGCTAGGTTTCCCCAGGTGCCGGCTGAGCAAGAGGCCAAAATCCACAGGTAGGCACTTTGTAAAAAACACCTCTGTTTTCTGTGGAAAAAATGTGATGTGTCCACGTTGTGTTTTGGGCCATTTCCTTTCGTGGGCGCTACGTCTACCCACACAAGTAAGGTACCATTTTTATCGGAAGGCTTGGGGAAACGCTGGGTGGAAGGGAATTTGTGGATCCTCTCAGATTCCAGAACTTTCTGTCACCGAAATGAGAGGAAAAAGCTTTTTTTTGGCCAAATTTTGAGGTTTGCAGAGGATTTTGGGTAATAGAACCTGGTCAGAGCCCCAGAACCCACCCCACTTTGGATTCCCTAGGTGTCTAGTTTTCAAAAATTGCACTGGTTTGCTAGGTTTCCCCAGGTGCCGGCTAAGCAAGAGGCCAAAATCCACAGGTAGACACTTTGTAAAAAGCACCTCTGTTTTCTGTGGAAAAAAAGATGAGTCCACGTTGTGTTTTGGGCCATTTTCTTTCGTGGGCGCTAGGCCTACCCACACAAGTGAGGTACCATTTTTATCGGGAGACTTAGGGGAACGATAGGTGGAAGGAAATTTGTGGCTCCTCTCAGATTCCAGAACGTTCTGTCACCGAAATCAGAGGAAAAAGTGTTTTTTTGGCCACATTTTGAGGTTTGCAAAGGATTCTGGGTAACAGAACCTCGTCAGAGCCCCACAAGTCACCCCATCATGGATTTCCCTAGGTGTCTAGTTTTAAAAAATGCGTTGGTTTGCTAGGTTTCCCCAGGTGCCGGCTGAGCAAGAGGCCAAAATCCAAAGGTAGGCACTTTGTAAAAAAACACCTCTGTTTTCTGTGGAAAAAAAGATGTGTCCACGTTGTGTTTTGGGCCATTTCCTTTCGTGGGCGCTAGGCCTACCCACACAAGTGAGGTACCATTTTTATCGGGAGACTTGGGGGAACGATAGGTGGAAGGAAATTTGTGGCTCCTCTCAGATTCCAGAACTTTCTGTCACCGAAATCAGAGGAAAAAGTGTTTTTTTGGCCACATTTTAAGGTTTGCAAAGGATTCTGGGTAACAGAACCTCGTCAGAGCCCCACAAGTCACCCCATCATGGATTTCCCTAGGTGTCTAGTTTTCAAAAATGCGTTGGTTTGCTAGGTTTCCCCAGGTGCCGGCTGAGCAAGAGGCCAAAATCCAAAGGTAGGCACTTTGTAAAAAAACACCTCTGTTTTCTGTGGAAAAAAAGATGTGTCCACGTTGTGTTTTGGGCCATTTCCTTTCGTGGGCGCTAGGCCTACCCACACAAGTGAGGTACCATTTTTATCGGGAGACTTGGGGGAACGATAGGTGGAAGGAAATTTGTGGCTCCTCTCAGATTCCAGAACTTTCTGTCACCGAAATCAGAGGAAAAAGTGTTTTTTTGGCCACATTTTAAGGTTTGCAAAGGATTCTGGGTAACAGAACCTCGTCAGAGCCCCACAAGTCACCCCATCATGGATTTCCCTAGGTGTCTAGTTTTCAAAAATGCGTTGGTTTGCTAGGTTTCCCCAGGTGCCGGCTGAGCAAGAGGCCAAAATCCAAAGGTAGGCACTTTGTAAAAAAACACCTCTGTTTTCTGTGGAAAAAAAGATGTGTCCACGTTGTGTTTTGGGCCATTTCCTTTCGTGGGCGCTAGGCCTACCCACACAATTGAGGTACCATTTTTATCGGGAGACTTGGGGGAACGATAGGTGGAAGGAAATTTGTGGCTCCTCTCAGATTCCAGAACTTTCTGTCACCGAAATCAGAGGAAAAAGTGTTTTTTTGGCCACATTTTGAGGTTTGCAAAGGATTCTGGGTAACAGAACCTGGTCAGAGCCCCACAAGTCACCCCATCTTGGATTCCACTAGGTGTCTAGTTTTCAAAAATGCATTGGTTTGCTAGGTTTCCCCAGGTGCCGGCTGAGCAAGAGGCCAAAATCCACAGGTAGGCACTTTGTAAAAAACACCTCTGTTTTCTGTGGAAAAAATGTGATGTGTCCACGTTGTGTTTTGGGCCATTTCCTTTCGTGGGCGCTATGTCTACCCACACAAGTGAGGTACCATTTTTATCGGGAGATTTGGGGAAACGATAGGTGGAAGGAAATTTGTGGCTCCTCTCAGATTCCAGAAGTTTCTGTCACCGAAATCAGAGGAAAAAGTGTTTTTTTGGCCACATTTTGAGGTTTGCAAAGGATTCTGGGTAACAGAACCTCGTCAGAGCCCCACAAGTCACCCCATCATGGATTTCCCTAGGTGTCTAGTTTTAAAAAATGCGTTGGTTTGCTAGGTTTCCCGAGGTGCCGGCTGAGCAAGAAGCCAAAATCCAAAGGTAGGCACTTTGTAAAAAAACACCTCTGTTTTCTGTGGAAAAAAAGATGTGTCCACGTTGTGTTTTGGGCCATTTCCTTTCGTGGGCGCTAGGCCTACCCACACAAGTGAGGTACCATTTTTATCGGGAGGCTTGGGGGAACGATAGGTGGAAGGAAATTTGTGGCTCCTCTCAGATTCCAGAACTTTCTGTCACCGAAATCAGAGGAAAAAGTGTTTTTTTGGCCACATTTTGAGGTTTGCAAAGGATTCTGGGTAACAGAACATGGTCAGAGCCACACAAGTCACCCCATCTTGGATTCCCCTAGGTGTCTAGTTTTCAAAAATGCATTGGTTTGCTAGGTTTCCCCAGGTGCCGGCTGAGCAAGAGGCCAAAATCCACAGGTAGGCACTTTGTAAAAAACACCTCTGTTTTCTGTGGAAAAAATGTGATGTGTCCACGTTGTGTTTTGGGCCATTTCCTTTCGTGGGCGCTAGGCCTACCCACACAAGTGAGGTACCATTTTTATCGGGAGACTTGGGGGAACGATAGGTGGAAGGAAATTTGTGGCTCCTCTCAGATTCCAGAAGGTTCTGTCACCGAAATCAGAGGAAAAAGTGTTTTTTTGGCCACATTTTGAGGTTTGCAAAGGATTCTGGGTAACAGAACCTCGTCAGAGCCCCACAAGTCACCCCATCATGGATTTCCCTAGGTGTCTAGTTTTCAAAAATGCGTTGGTTTGCTAGGTTTCCCCAGGTGCCGGCTGAGCAAGAGGCCAAAATCCAAAGGTAGGCACTTTGTAAAAAAACACCTCTGTTTTCTGTGGAAAAAAAGATGTGTCCACGTTGTGTTTTGGGCCATTTCCTTTCGTGGGTGCTAGGCCTACCCACACAAGTGAGGTACCATTTTTATCGGGAGACTTGGGGGAACGATAGGTGGAAGGAAATTTGTGGCTCCTCTCAGATTCCAGAACTTTCTGTCACCGAAATCAGAGGAAAAAGTGTTTTTTTGGCCACATTTTAAGGTTTGCAAAGGATTCTGGGTAACAGAACCTCGTCAGAGCCCCACAAGTCACCCCATCATGGATTTCCCTAGGTGTCTAGTTTTCAAAAATGCGTTGGTTTGCTAGGTTTCCCCAGGTGCCGGCTGAGCAAGAGGCCAAAATCCAAAGGTAGGCACTTTGTAAAAAAACACCTCTGTTTTCTGTGGAAAAAAAGATGTGTCCACGTTGTGTTTTGGGCCATTTCCTTTCGTGGGCGCTAGGCCTACCCACACAATTGAGGTACCATTTTTATCGGGAGACTTGGGGGAACGATAGGTGGAAGGAAATTTGTGGCTCCTCTCAGATTCCAGAACTTTCTGTCACCGAAATCAGAGGAAAAAGTGTTTTTTTGGCCACATTTTGAGGTTTGCAAAGGATTCTGGGTAACAGAACCTGGTCAGAGCCCCACAAGTCACCCCATCTTGGATTCCACTAGGTGTCTAGTTTTCAAAAATGCATTGGTTTGCTAGGTTTCCCCAGGTGCCGGCTGAGCAAGAGGCCAAAATCCACAGGTAGGCACTTTGTAAAAAACACCTCTGTTTTCTGTGGAAAAAATGTGATGTGTCCACGTTGTGTTTTGGGCCATTTCCTTTCGTGGGCGCTATGTCTACCCACACAAGTGAGGTACCATTTTTATCGGGAGACTTGGGGAAACGATAGGTGGAAGGAAATTTGTGGCTCCTCTCAGATTCCAGAAGTTTCTGTCACCGAAATCAGAGGAAAAAGTGTTTTTTTGGCCACATTTTGAGGTTTGCAAAGGATTCTGGGTAACAGAACCTCGTCAGAGCCCCACAAGTCACCCCATCATGGATTTCCCTAGGTGTCTAGTTTTAAAAAATGCGTTGGTTTGCTAGGTTTCCCGAGGTGCCGGCTGAGCAAGAAGCCAAAATCCAAAGGTAGGCACTTTGTAAAAAAACACCTCTGTTTTCTGTGGAAAAAAAGATGTGTCCACGTTGTGTTTTGGGCCATTTCCTTTCGTGGGCGCTAGGCCTACCCACACAAGTGAGGTACCATTTTTATCGGGAGGCTTGGGGGAACGATAGGTGGAAGGAAATTTGTGGCTCCTCTCAGATTCCAGAACTTTCTGTCACCGAAATCAGAGGAAAATGTGTTTTTTTGGCCACATTTTGAGGTTTGCAAAGGATTCTGGGTAACAGAACATGGTCAGAGCCACACAAGTCACCCCATCTTGGATTCCCCTAGGTGTCTAGTTTTCAAAAATGCATTGGTTTGCTAGGTTTCCCCAGGTGCCGGCTGAGCAAGAGGCCAAAATCCACAGGTAGGCACTTTGTAAAAAACACCTCTGTTTTCTGTGGAAAAAATGTGATGTGTCCACGTTGTGTTTTGGGCCATTTCCTTTCGTGGGCGCTACGTCTACCCACACAAGTAAGGTACCATTTTTATCGGAAGGCTTGGGGAAACGCTGGGTGGAAGGGAATTTGTGGATCCTCTCAGATTCCAGAACTTTCTGTCACCGAAATGAGAGGAAAAAGCTTTTTTTTGGCCAAATTTTGAGGTTTGCAGAGGATTTTGGGTAATAGAACCTGGTCAGAGCCCCAGAACCCACCCCACTTTGGATTCCCTAGGTGTCTAGTTTTCAAAAATTGCACTGGTTTGCTAGGTTTCCCCAGGTGCCGGCTAAGCAAGAGGCCAAAATCCACAGGTAGACACTTTGTAAAAAGCACCTCTGTTTTCTGTGGAAAAAAAGATGAGTCCACGTTGTGTTTTGGGCCATTTTCTTTCATGGGCGCTAGGCCTACCCACACAAGTGAGGTACCATTTTTATCGGGAGACTTAGGGGAACGATAGGTGGAAGGAAATTTGTGGCTCCTCTCAGATTCCAGAACGTTCTGTCACCGAAATCAGAGGAAAAAGTGTTTTTTTGGCCACATTTTGAGGTTTGCAAAGGATTCTGGGTAACAGAACCTCGTCAGAGCCCCACAAGTCACCCCATCATGGATTTCCCTAGGTGTCTAGTTTTAAAAAATGCGTTGGTTTGCTAGGTTTCCCCAGGTGCCGGCTGAGCAAGAGGCCAAAATCCAAAGGTAGGCACTTTGTAAAAAAACACCTCTGTTTTCTGTGGAAAAAAAGATGTGTCCACGTTGTGTTTTGGGCCATTTCCTTTCGTGGGCGCTAGGCCTACCCACACAAGTGAGGTACAATTTTTATCGGGAGACTTGGGGGAACGATAGGTGGAAGGAAATTTGTGGCTCCTCTCAGATTCCAGAACTTTCTGTCACCGAAATCAGAGGAAAAAGTGTTTTTTTGGCCACATTTTGAGGTTTGCAAAGGATTCTGGGTAACAGAACCTGGTCAGAGCCCCACAAGTCACCCCATCTTGGATTCCCCTAGGTGTCTAGTTTTCAAAAATGCATTGGTTTGCTAGGTTTCCCCAGGTGCCGGCTGAGCAAGAGGCCAAAATCCACAGGTAGGCACTTTGTAAAAAACACCTCTGTTTTTCTTTGGAAAAAATGTGATGTGTCCACGTTGTGTTTTGGGCCATTTCCTTTCGTGGGCGCTACGTCTACCCACACAAGTAAGGTACCATTTTTATCGGGAGGCTTGGGGAAACGCTGGGTGGAAGGGAATTTGTGGCTCCTCTCAGATTGCAGAACTTTCTGTCACCGAAATGAGAGGAAAAAGCTTTTTTTTGGCCAAATTTTGAGGTTTGCAGAGGATTTTGGGTAATAGAACCTGGTCAGAGCCCCACAAGCCTCCCCACTTTGGATTCCCTAGGTGTCTAGTTTTCAAAAATTGCACTGGTTTGCTAGGTTTCCCCAGGTGCCGGCTAAGCAAGAGGCCAAAATCCACAGGTAGACACTTTGTAAAAAGCACCTCTATTTTCTGTGGAAAAAAAGATGAGTCCACGTTGTGTTTTGGGCCATTTTCTTTCGTGGGCGCTAGGCCTACCCACACAAGTGAGGTACCATTTTTATCGGGAGATTGGGGGGAACGATAGGTGGAAGGAAATTTGTGGCTCCTCTCAGATTCCAGAAGTTTCTGTCACCGAAATCAGAGGAAAAAGTGTTTTTTTGGCCACATTTTGAGGTTTGCAAAGGATTCTGGGTAACAGAACCTCGTCAGAGCCCCACAAGTCACCCCATCATGGATTTCCCTAGGTGTCTAGTTTTAAAAAATGCGTTGGTTTGCTAGGTTTCCCCAGGTGCCGGCTGAGCAAGAGGCCAAAATCCAAAGGTAGGCACTTTGTAAAAAACACCTCTGTTTTCTGTGGAAAAAAAGATGTGTCCACGTTGTGTTTTGGGCCATTTCCTTTCGTGGGCGCTAGGCCTACCCACACAAGTGAGGTACCATTTTTATCGGGAGACTTGGGGGAACGATAGGTGGAAGGAAATTTGTGGCTCCTCTCAGATTCCAGAACTTTCTGTCACCGAAATCAGAGGAAAAAGTGTTTTTTTGGCCAAATTTTGAGGTTTGCAAAGGATTCTGGGTAACAGAACCTGGTCAGAGCCACACAAGTCACCCCATCTTGGATTCCCCTAGGTGTCTAGTTTTCAAAAATGCATTGGTTTGCTAGATTTCCCCAGGTGCCGGCTGAGCAAGAGGCCAAAATCCACAGGTAGGCACTTTGTAAAAAACACCTCTGTTTTCTGTGGAAAAAATGTGATGTGTCCACGTTGTGTTTTGGGCCATTTCCGTTCGTGGGCGCTACGTCTACCCACACAAGTAAGGTACAATTTTTATCGGAAGGCTTGGGGAAACGCTGGGTGGAAGGGAATTTGTGGATCCTCTCAGATTCCAGAACTTTCTGTCACCGAAATGAGAGGAAAAAGCTTTTTTTTGGCCAAATTTTGAGGTTTGCAGAGGATTTTGGGTAATAGAACCTGGTCAGAGCCCCAGAAGCCACCCCACTTTGGATTCCCTAGGTGTCTAGTTTTCAAAAATTGCACTGGTTTGCTAGGTTTCCCCAGGTGCCGGCTAAGCAAGAGGCCAAAATCCACAGGTAGACACTTTGTAAAAAGCACCTCTGTTTTCTGTGGAAAAAAAGATGAGTCCACGTTGTGTTTTGGGCCATTTTCTTTCGGGGGCGCTAGGCCTACCCTCACAAGTGAGGTACCATTTTTATCGGGAGACTTGGGGGAACGATAGGTGGAAAGAAATTTGTGGCTCCTCTCAGATTCCAGAAGTTTCTGTCACCGAAATCAGAGGAAAAAGTGTTTTTTTGGCCACATTTTGAGGTTTGCAAAGGATTCTGGGTAACAGAACCTCGTCAGAGCCCCACAAGTCACCCCATCATGGATTTCCCTAGGTGTCTAGTTTTAAAAAATGCGTTGGTTTGCTAGGTTTCCCCAGGTGCCGGCTGAGCAAGAGGCCAAAATCCAAAGGTAGGCACTTTGTAAAAAAACACCTCTGTTTTCTGTGGAAAAAAAGATGTGTCCACGTTGTGTTTTGGGACATTTCCTTTCGTGGGCGCTAGGCCTACCCACACAAGTGAGGTACCATTTTTATCGGTAGACTTGGGGGAACGATAGGTGGAAGGAAATTTGTGGCTCCTCTCAGATTCCAGAACTTTCTGTCACCGAAATCAGAGGAAAAAGTGTTTTTTTGGCCACATTTTAAGGTTTGCAAAGGATTCTGGGTAACAGAACCTCGTCAGAGCCCCACAAGTTACCCCATCATGGATTTCCCTAGGTGTCTAGTTTTCAAAAATGCGTTGGTTTGCTAGGTTTCCCCAGGTGCCGGCTGAGCAAGAGGCCAAAATCCAAAGGTAGGCACTTTGTAAAAAAACACCTCTGTTTTCTGTGGAAAAAAAGATGTGTCCACGTTGTGTTTTGGGCCATTTCCTTTCGTGGGCGCTAGGCCTACCCACACAATTGAGGTACCATTTTTATCGGGAGACTTGGGGGAACGATAGGTGGAAGGAAATTTGTGGCTCCTCTCAGATTCCAGAACTTTCTGTCACCGAAATCAGAGGAAAATGTGTTTTTTTGGCCACATTTTGAGGTTTGCAAAGGATTCTGGGTAACAGAACCTGGTCAGAGCCCCACAAGTCACCCCATCTTGGATTCCCCTAGGTGTCTAGTTTTCAAAAATGCATTGGTTTGCTAGGTTTCCCCAGGTGCCGGCTGAGCAAGAGGCCAAAATCCACAGGTAGGCACTTTGTAAAAAACACCTCTGTTTTCTGTGGAAAAAATGTGATGTGTCCACGTTGTGTTTTGGGCCATTTCCTTTCGTGGGCGCTATGTCTACCCACACAAGTAAGGTACCATTGTTATCGGGAGGCTTGGGGAAACACTGGGTGGAAGGGAATTTGTGGATCCTCTCAGATTCCAGAACTTTCTGTCACCGAAATGAGAGGAAAAAGCTTTTTTTTGGCCAAATTTTGAGGTTTGCAGAGGATTTTGGGTAATAGAACCTGGTCAGAGCCCCACAAGCCACCCCACTTTGGATTCCCTAGGTGTCTAGTTTTCAAAAATTGCACTGGTTTGTTAGGTTTCCCCAGGTGCCGGCTAAGCAAGAGGCCAAAATCCACAGGTAGACACTTTGTAAAAAGCACCTCTGTTTTCTGTGGAAAAAAAGATGAGTCCACGTTGTGTTTTGGGCCATTTTCTTTCGTGGGCGCTAGGCCTACCCACACGAGTGAGGTACCATTTTTATCGGGAGACTTGGGGGAACGATAGGTGGAAGGAAATTTGTGGCTCCTCTCAGATTCCAGAAGTTTCTGTCACCGAAATCAGAGGAAAAAGTGTTTTTTTGGCCACATTTTGAGGTTTGCAAAGGATTCTGGGTAACAGAACCTCGTCAGAGCCCCACAAGTCACCCCATCATGGATTTCCCTAGGTGTCTAGTTTTAAAAAATGCGTTGGTTTGCTAGGTTTCCCCAGGTGCCGGCTGAGCAAGAGGCCAAAATCCAAAGGTAGGCACTTTGTAAAAAAACACCTCTGTTTTCTGTGGAAAAAAAGATGTGTCCACGTTGTGTTTTGGGCCATTTCCTTTCGTGGGCGCTAGGCCTACCCACACAAGTGAGGTACCATTTTTATCGGGAGGCTTGGGGGAACGATAGGTGGAAGGAAATTTGTGGCTCCTCTCAGATTCCAGATCTTTCTGTCACCGAAATCAGAGGAAAAAGTGTTTTTTTGGCCACATTTTGAGGTTTGCAAAGGATTCTGGGTAACAGAACATGGTCAGAGCCACACAAGTCACCCCATCTTGGATTCCCCTAGGTGTCTAGTTTTCAAAAATGCATTGGTTTGCTAGGTTTCCCCAGGTGCCGGCTGAGCAAGAGGCCAAAATCCACAGGTAGGCACTTTGTAAAAAACACCTCTGTTTTCTGTGGAAAAAATGTGATGTGTCCACGTTGTGTTTTGGGCCATTTCCTATCGTGGGCGCTACGTCTACCCACACAAGTAAGGTACCATTTTTATCGGGAGGCTTGGGGAAACGCTGGGTGGAAGGGAATTTGTGGATCCTCTCAGATTCCAGAACTTTCTGTCACCGAAATGAGAGGAAAAAGCTTTTTTTTGGCCAAATTATGAGGTTTGCAGAGGATTTTGGGTAATAGAACCTGGTCAGAGCCCCACAAGCCACCCCACTTTGGATTCCCTAGGTGTCTAGTTTTCAAAAATTGCACTGGTTTGCTAGGTTTCCCCAGGTGCCGGATAAGCAAGAGGCCAAAATCCACAGGTAGACACTTTGTAAAAAGCACCTCTGTTTTCTGTGGAAAAAAAGATGAGTCCACGTTGTGTTTTGGGCCATTTTCTTTCCTGGGCGCTAGGCCTACCCACACAAGTGAGGTACCATTTTTATCGGGAGACTTGGGGGAACGATAGGTGGAAGGAAATTTGTGGCTCCTCTCAGATTCCAGAACTTTCTATCACCGAAATCAGAGGAAAAAGTGTTTTTTTGGCCACATTTTGAGGTTTGCAAAGGATTCTGGGTAACAGAACCTCGTCAGAGCCCCACAAGTCACCCCATCTTGGATTTCCCTAGGTGTCTAGTTTTCAAAAATACGTTGTTTGCTAGGTTTCCCCAGGTTTCCGGCTGAGCAAGAGGCCAAAATCCAAAGGTAGGCACTTTGTAAAAAAACACCTCTGTTTTCTGTGGAAAAAAAGATGTGTCCACGTTATGTTATGGGCCATTTCCTTTCGTGGGTGCTACGTCTACCCACACAAGTAAGGTACCATTTTTATCGGGAGGCTTGGGGAAACGCTGGGTGGAAGGGAATTTGTGGCTCCTCTCAGATTGCAGAACTTTCTGTCACCGAAATGAGAGGAAAAAGCCTTTTTTGGGCCAAATTTTGAGGTTTGCAGAGGATTTTGGGTAATAGAACCTGGTCAGAGCCCCACAAGTCACCCCATCATGGATTTCCCTAGGTGTCTAGTTTTCAAAAATGCGTTGGTTTGCTAGGTTTCCCCAGGTGCCGGCTGAGCAAGAGGCCAAAATCCAAAGGTAGGCACTTTGTAAAAAAACACCTCTGTTTTCTGTGGAAAAAAAGATGTGTCCACGTTGTGTTTTGGGCCATTTCCTTTCGTGGGCGCTAGGCCTACCCACACAAGTGAGGTACCATTTTTATCGGGAGACTTGGGGGAACGATAGGTGGAAGGATATTTGTGGCTCCTCTCAGATTCCAGAACTTTCTGTCACCGAAATCAGAGGAAAAAGTTTTTTTTTGGCCAAATTTTGAGGTTTGCAAAGGATTCTGGGTAACAGAACCTGGTCAGAGCCCCACAAGTCACCCCATCTTGGATTCCCCTTGGTGTCTAGTTTTCAAAAATGCATTGGTTTGCTAGGTTTCCCCAGGTGCCGGCTGAGCAAAAGGCCAAATTCACATGTAGGCACTTTGTAAAAAACACCTCTGTTTTCTGTGGAAAAAATGTGATGTGTCCACGTTGTGTTTTGGGCCATTTCCTTTCGTGGGCGCTACGTCTACCCACACAAGTAAGGTACCATTTTTATCGGGAGGCTTGGGGAAACGCTGGGTGGAAGGGAATTTGTGGCTCCTCTCAGATTCCAGAACTTTCTGTCACCGAAATGAGAGGAAAAAGCTTTTTTTTGGCCAAATTTTGAGGTTTGCAGAGGATTTTGGGTAATAGAACCTGGTCAGAGCCCCACAAGCCACCCCACTTTGGATTCCCTAGGTGTCTAGTTTTCAAAAATTGCACTGGTTTGCTAGGTTTCCCCAGGTGCCGGCTAAGCAAGAGGCCAAAATCCACAGGTAGACACTTTGTAAAAAGCACCTCTGTTTTCTGTGGAAAAAAAGATGAGTCCACGTTGTGTTTTGGGCCATTTTCTTTCGTGGGCGCTAGGCCTACCCACACAAGTGAGGTACCATTTTTATCGGGAGACTTGGGGGAACGATAGGTGGAAGGAAATTTGTGGCTCCTCTCAGATTCCAGAACATTCTATCACCGAAATCAGAGGAAAAAGTGTTTTTTTGGCCACATTTTGAGGTTTGCAAAGGATTCTGGGTAACAGAACCTCGTCAGAGCCCCACAAGTCACCCCATCATGGATTTCCCTAGGTGTCTAGTTTTCAAAAATGCATTGGTTTGCCAGGTTTCCCCAGGTGCCGGCTGAGCAAGAGGCCAAAATCCAAATGTAGGCACTTTGTAAAAAAACACCTCTGTTTTCTGTGGAAAAAAAGATGTGTCCACGTTGTGTTTTGGGCCATTTCCTTTCGTGGGGGCTAGGCCTACCCACACAAGTGAGGTACCATTTTTATCGGGAGACTTGGGGGAACGATAGGTGGAAGGAGCAAAAGGCCAAAATCCACAGGTAGGCACTTTGTAAAAAACACCTCTGTTTTCTGTGGAAAAAATGTGATGTGTCCACGTTGTGTTTTGGGCCATTTCCTTTCGTGGGCGCTACGTCTACCCACACAAGTAAGGTACCATTTTTATCGGGAGGCTTGGGGAAACGCTGGGTGGAAGGGAATTTGTGGCTCCTCTCAGATTGCAGAACTTTCTGTCACCGAAATGAGAGGAAAAAGCTTTTTTTTGGCCAAATTTTGAGGTTTGCAGAGGATTTTGGGTAATAGAACCTGGTCAGAGCCCCACAAGCCTCCCCACTTTGGATTCCCTAGGTGTCTAGTTTTCAAAAATTGCACTGGTTTGCTAGGTTTCCCCAGGTGCCGGCTAAGCAAGAGGCCAAAATCCACAGGTAGACACTTTGTAAAAAGCACCTCTATTTTCTGTGGAAAAAAAGATGAGTCCACGTTGTGTTTTGGGCCATTTTCTTTCGTGGGCGCTAGGCCTACCCACACAAGTGAGGTACCATTTTTATCGGGAGATTGGGGGGAACGATAGGTGGAAGGAAATTTGTGGCTCCTCTCAGATTCCAGAAGTTTCTGTCACCGAAATCAGAGGAAAAAGTGTTTTTTTGGCCACATTTTGAGGTTTGCAAAGGATTCTGGGTAACAGAACCTCGTCAGAGCCCCACAAGTCACCCCATCATGGATTTCCCTAGGTGTCTAGTTTTAAAAAATGCGTTGGTTTGCTAGGTTTCCCCAGGTGCCGGCTGAGCAAGAGGCCAAAATCCAAAGGTAGGCACTTTGTAAAAAACACCTCTGTTTTCTGTGGAAAAAAAGATGTGTCCACGTTGTGTTTTGGGCCATTTCCTTTCGTGGGCGCTAGGCCTACCCACACAAGTGAGGTACCATTTTTATCGGGAGACTTGGGGGAACGATAGGTGGAAGGAAATTTGTGGCTCCTCTCAGATTCCAGAACTTTCTGTCACCGAAATCAGAGGAAAAAGTGTTTTTTTGGCCAAATTTTGAGGTTTGCAAAGGATTCTGGGTAACAGAACCTGGTCAGAGCCACACAAGTCACCCCATCTTGGATTCCCCTAGGTGTCTAGTTTTCAAAAATGCATTGGTTTGCTAGATTTCCCCAGGTGCCGGCTGAGCAAGAGGCCAAAATCCACAGGTAGGCACTTTGTAAAAAACACCTCTGTTTTCTGTGGAAAAAATGTGATGTGTCCACGTTGTGTTTTGGGCCATTTCCGTTCGTGGGCGCTACGTCTACCCACACAAGTAAGGTACAATTTTTATCGGAAGGCTTGGGGAAACGCTGGGTGGAAGGGAATTTGTGGATCCTCTCAGATTCCAGAACTTTCTGTCACCGAAATGAGAGGAAAAAGCTTTTTTTTGGCCAAATTTTGAGGTTTGCAGAGGATTTTGGGTAATAGAACCTGGTCAGAGCCCCAGAAGCCACCCCACTTTGGATTCCCTAGGTGTCTAGTTTTCAAAAATTGCACTGGTTTGCTAGGTTTCCCCAGGTGCCGGCTAAGCAAGAGGCCAAAATCCACAGGTAGACACTTTGTAAAAAGCACCTCTGTTTTCTGTGGAAAAAAAGATGAGTCCACGTTGTGTTTTGGGCCATTTTCTTTCGGGGGCGCTAGGCCTACCCTCACAAGTGAGGTACCATTTTTATCGGGAGACTTGGGGGAATGATAGGTGGAAAGAAATTTGTGGCTCCTCTCAGATTCCAGAAGATTCTGTCACCGAAATCAGAGGAAAAAGTGTTTTTTTGGCCACATTTTGAGGTTTGCAAAGGATTCTGGGTAACAGAACCTCGTCAGAGCCCCACAAGTCACCCCATCATGGATTTCCCTAGGTGTCTAGTTTTAAAAAATGCGTTGGTTTGCTAGGTTTCCCCAGGTGCCGGCTGAGCAAGAGGCCAAAATCCAAAGGTAGGCACTTTGTAAAAAAACACCTCTGTTTTCTGTGGAAAAAAAGATGTGTTCTCGTTGTGTTTTGGGACATTTCCTTTCGTGGGCGCTAGGCCTACCCACACAAGTGAGGTACCATTTTTATCAGTAGACTTGGGGGAACGATAGGTGGAAGGAAATTTGTGGCTCCTCTCAGATTCCAGAACTTTCTGTCACCGAAATCAGAGGAAAAAGTGTTTTTTTGGCCACATTTTAAGGTTTGCAAAGGATTCTGGGTAACAGAACCTCGTCAGAGCCCCACAAGTTACCCCATCATGGATTTCCCTAGGTGTCTAGTTTTCAAAAATGCGTTGGTTTGCTAGGTTTCCCCAGGTGCCGGCTGAGCAAGAGGCCAAAATCCAAAGGTAGGCACTTTGTAAAAAAACACCTCTGTTTTCTGTGGAAAAAAAGATGTGTCCACGTTGTGTTTTGGGCCATTTCCTTTCGTGGGCGCTAGGCCTACCCACACAATTGAGGTACCATTTTTATCGGGAGACTTGGGGGAACGATAGGTGGAAGGAAATTTGTGGCTCCTCTCAGATTCCAGAACTTTCTGTCACCGAAATCAGAGGAAAATGTGTTTTTTTGGCCACATTTTGAGGTTTGCAAAGGATTCTGGGTAACAGAACCTGGTCAGAGCCCCACAAGTCACCCCATCTTGGATTCCCCTAGGTGTCTAGTTTTCAAAAATGCATTGGTTTGCTAGGTTTCCCCAGGTGCCGGCTGAGCAAGAGGCCAAAATCCACAGGTAGGCACTTTGTAAAAAACACCTCTGTTTTCTGTGGAAAAAATGTGATGTGTCCACGTTGTGTTTTGGGCCATTTCCTTTCGTGGGCGCTATGTCTACCCACACAAGTAAGGTACCATTGTTATCGGGAGGCTTGGGGAAACACTGGGTGGAAGGGAATTTGTGGATCCTCTCAGATTCCAGAACTTTCTGTCACCGAAATGAGAGGAAAAAGCTTTTTTTTGGCCAAATTTTGAGGTTTGCAGAGGATTTTGGGTAATAGAACCTGGTCAGAGCCCCACAAGCCACCCCACTTTGGATTCCCTAGGTGTCTAGTTTTCAAAAATTGCACTGGTTTGTTAGGTTTCCCCAGGTGCCGGCTAAGCAAGAGGCCAAAATCCACAGGTAGACACTTTGTAAAAAGCACCTCTGTTTTCTGTGGAAAAAAAGATGAGTCCACGTTGTGTTTTGGGCCATTTTCTTTCGTGGGCGCTAGGCCTACCCACACGAGTGAGGTACCATTTTTATCGGGAGACTTGGGGGAACGATAGGTGGAAGGAAATTTGTGGCTCCTCTCAGATTCCAGAAGTTTCTGTCACCGAAATCAGAGGAAAAAGTGTTTTTTTGGCCACATTTTGAGGTTTGCAAAGGATTCTGGGTAACAGAACCTCGTCAGAGCCCCACAAGTCACCCCATCATGGATTTCCCTAGGTGTCTAGTTTTAAAAAATGCGTTGGTTTGCTAGGTTTCCCCAGGTGCCGGCTGAGCAAGAGGCCAAAATCCAAAGGTAGGCACTTTGTAAAAAAACACCTCTGTTTTCTGTGGAAAAAAAGATGTGTCCACGTTGTGTTTTGGGCCATTTCCTTTCGTGGGCGCTAGGCCTACCCACACAAGTGAGGTACCATTTTTATCGGGAGGCTTGGGGGAACGATAGGTGGAAGGAAATTTGTGGCTCCTCTCAGATTCCAGATCTTTCTGTCACCGAAATCAGAGGAAAAAGTGTTTTTTTGGCCACATTTTGAGGTTTGCAAAGGATTCTGGGTAACAGAACATGGTCAGAGCCACACAAGTCACCCCATCTTGGATTCCCCTAGGTGTCTAGTTTTCAAAAATGCATTGGTTTGCTAGGTTTCCCCAGGTGCCGGCTGAGCAAGAGGCCAAAATCCACAGGTAGGCACTTTGTAAAAAACACCTCTGTTTTCTGTGGAAAAAATGTGATGTGTCCACGTTGTGTTTTGGGCCATTTCCTTTCGTGGGCGCTACGTCTACCCACACAAGTAAGGTACCATTTTTATCGGGAGGCTTGGGGAAACGCTGGGTGGAAGGGAATTTGTGGATCCTCTCAGATTCCAGAACTTTCTGTCACCGAAATGAGAGGAAAAAGCTTTTTTTTGGCCAAATTATGAGGTTTGCAGAGGATTTTGGGTAATAGAACCTGGTCAGAGCCCCACAAGCCACCCCACTTTGGATTCCCTAGGTGTCTAGTTTTCAAAAATTGCACTGGTTTGCTAGGTTTCCCCAGGTGCCGGATAAGCAAGAGGCCAAAATCCACAGGTAGACACTTTGTAAAAAGCACCTCTGTTTTCTGTGGAAAAAAAGATGAGTCCACGTTGTGTTTTGGGCCATTTTCTTTCGTGGGCGCTAGGCCTACCCACACAAGTGAGGTACCATTTTTATCGGGAGACTTGGGGGAACGATAGGTGGAAGGAAATTTGTGGCTCCTCTCAGATTCCAGAACTTTCTGTCACCGAAATCAGAGGAAAAAGTGTTTTTTTGGCCACATTTTGAGGTTTGCAAAGGATTCTGGGTAACAGAACCTCGTCAGAGCCCCACAAGTCACCCCATCATGGATTTCCCTAGGTGTCTAGTTTTCAAAAAAGCGTTGGTTTGCTAGGTTTCCCCAGGTGCCGGCTGAGCAAGAGGCCAAAATCCACAGGTAGGCACTTTGTAAAAAACACCTCTGTTTTCTGTGGAAAAAATGTGATGTGTCCACGTTGTGTTTTGGGCCATTTCCTTTCGTGGGCGCTACGTCTACCCACACAAGTAAGGTACCATTTTTATCGGGAGGCTTGGGGAAACGCTGGGTGGAAGGGAATTTGTGGCTCCTCTCAGATTGCAGAACTTTCTGTCACCGAAATGAGAGGAAAAAGTTTTTTTTTGGCCAAATTTTGAGGTTTGCAGAGGATTTTGGGTAATAGAACCTGGTCAGAGCCCCACAAGTCACCCCATCATGGATTTCCCTAGGTGTCTAGTTTTCAAAAATGCGTTGGTTTGCTAGGTTTCCCCAGGTGCCGGCTGAGCAAGAGGCCAAAATCCAAAGGTAGGCACTTTGTAAAAAAACACCTGTTTTCTGTGGAAAAAAGATGTGTCCACGTTGTGTTTTGGGCCATTTCCTTTCGTGGGCGCTAGGCCTACCCACACAAGTGAGGTACCATTTTTATCGGGAGACTTGGGGGAACGATAGGTGGAAGGATATTTGTGGCTCCTCTCAGATTCCAGAACTTTCTGTCACCGAAATGAGAGGAAAAAGCTTTTTTTTGGCCAAATTTTGAGGTTTGCAGAGGATTTTGGGTAATAGAACCTAGTCAGAGCCCCACAAGTCACCCCATCTTGGATTCCCCTTGGTGTCTAGTTTTCAAAAATGCATTGGTTTGCTAGGTTTCCCCAGGTGCCGGCTGAGCAAGAGGCCAAATCCACATGTAGGCACTTTGTAAAAAACACCTCTGTTTTCTGTGGAAAAAATGTGATGTGTCCACGTTGTGTTTTGGGCCATTTTCTTTCGTGGGCGCTAGGCCTACCCACACAAGTGAGGTACCATTTTTATTTGCAGACTTGGGGGAACGATAGGTGGAAGGAAATTTGTGGCTCCTCTCAGATTCCAGAACTTTCTGTCACCGAAATCAGAGGAAAAAGTGTTTTTTTGGCCACATTTTGAGGTTTGCAAAGGATTCTGGGTAACAGAACCTCGTCAGAGCCCCACAAGTCACCCCATCATGGATTTCCCTAAGTGTCTAGTTTTCAAAAATGCATTGGTTTGCCAGGTTTCCCCAGGTGCCGGCTGAGCAAGAGGCCAAAATCCAAAGGTAGGCACTTTGTAAAAAAACACCTCTGTTTTCTGTGGAAAAAAAGATGTGTCCACGTTGTGTTTTGGGCCATTTCCTTTTGTGGGGGCTAGGCCTACCCACACAAGTGAGGTACCATTTTTATCGGGAGACTTGGGGGAACGATAGGCGGAAGGAGCAAGAGGCCAAAATCCACAGGTAGGCACTTTGTAAAAAACACCTCTGTTTTCTGTGGAAAAAATGTGATGTGTCCACGTTGTGTTTTGGGCCATTTCCTTTCGTGGGCGCTACGTCTACCCACACAAGTAAGGTACCATTTTTATCGGGAGGCTTGGGGAAACGCTGGGTGGAAGGGAATTTGTGGCTCCTCTCAGATTGCAGAACTTTCTGTCACCGAAATGAGAGGAAAAAGTTTTTTTTTGGCCAAATTTTGAGGTTTGCAGAGGATTTTGGGTAATAGAACCTGGTCAGAGCCCCACAAGCCACCCCACTTTGGATTCCCTAGGTGTCTAGTTTTCAAAAATGCATTGGTTTGCTAGGTTTCCCCAGGTGCCGGCTGAGCAAGAGGCCAAAATCCAAAGGTAGGCACTTTGTAAAAAACACCTCTGTTTTCTGCGGAAAAAAAGATGTGTCCACGTTATGTTCTGGGCCATTTCCTTTCGTGGGCGCTAGGCCTACCCACACAAGTGAGGTACCATTTTTATCGGGAGACTTGGGGGAACGATAGGTGGAAGGAAATTTGGGGCTCCTCTCAGATTCCAGAACTTTCTGTCACCGAAATCACAGTAAAAAGTGTTTTTTTGGCCACATTTTGAGGTTTGCAAAGGATTCTGGGTAACAGAACCTCGTCAGAGCCCCACAAGTCACCCCATCATGGATTTCCCTAGGTGTCTAGTTTTAAAAAATGCGTTGGTTTGCTAGGTTTCCCCAGGTGCCGGCTGAGCAAGAGGCCAGAATCCAAAGGTAGGCACTTTGTAAGAAAACACCTCTGTTTTCTGTGGAAAAAAAGATGTGTCCACGTTGTGTTTTGGGCCATTTCCTTTCGTGGGCGCTAGGCCTACCCACACAAGTGAGGTACCATTTTTATCGGGAGACTTGGGGGAACGATAGGTGGAAGGAAATTTGTGGCTCCTCTCAGATTCCAGAACTTTCTGTCACCGAAATCAGAGGAAAAAGTGTTTTTTTGGCCAAATTTTGAGGTTTGCAAAGGATTCTGGGTAACAGAACCTCGTCAGAGCCCCACAAGTCACCCCATCTTGGATTCCCCTTGGTCTCTAGTTTTCAAAAATGCATTGGTTTGCTAGGTTTCCCCAGGTGCCGGCTGAGCAAGAGGCCAAATCCACAGGTAGGCACTTTGTAAAAACCACCTCTGTTTTCTGTGGAAAAAATGTGATGTGTCCACGTTGTGTTTTGGGCCATTTCCTTTCGTGGGCGCTACGTCTACCGACACAAGTAAGGTACCATTTTTATCGGGAGGCTTGGGGAAACGCTGGGTGGGAGGGAATTTGTGGCTCCTCTCAGATTCCAGAACTTTCTGTCACCGAAATGAGAGGAAAAAGCTTTTTTTTGGCCACATTTTAAGGTTTGCAAAGGATTCTGGGTAACAGAACCTCGTCAGAGCCCCACAAGTCACCCCATCATGGATTTCCCTAGGTGTCTAGTTTTCAAAAATGCATTGGTTTGCCAGGTTTCCCCAGGTGCCGGCTGAGCAAGAGGCCAAAATCCAAAGGTAGGCACTTTGTAAAAAAACACCTCTGTTTTCTGTGGAAAAAAAGATGTGTCCACGTTGTGTTTTGGGCCATTTCCTTTCGTGGGGGCTAGGCCTACCCACACAAGTGAGGTACCATTTTTATCGGGAGACTTGGGGGAACGAAAGGTAGAAGGAGCAAGAGGCCAAAATCCACAGGTAGGCACTTTGTAAAAAACACCTCTGTTTTCTGTGGAAAAAATGTGATGTGTCCACGTTGTGTTTTGGGCCATTTCCTTTCGTGGGCGCTACGTCTACCCACACAAGTAAGGTACCATTTTTATCGGGAGGCTTGGGGAAACGCTGGGTGGAAGGGAATTTGTGGCTCCTCTCAGATTGCAGAACTTTCTGTCACCGAAATGAGAGGAAAAAGCTTTTTTTTGGCCAAATTTTGAGGTTTGCAGAGGATTTTGGGTAATAGAACCTGGTCAGAGCCCCACAAGCCACCCCACTTTGGATTCCCTAGGTGTCTAGTTTTCAAAAATGCGTTGGTTTGCTAGGTTTCCCCAGGTGCCGGCTGAGCAAGAGGCCAAAATCCACAGGTAGACACTTTGTAAAAAAACACCTCTGTTTTCTGTGGAAAAAAAGATGTGTCCACGTTATGTTTTGGGCCATTTCCTTTCGTGGGCGCTAGGCCTACCCACACAAGTGAGGTACCATTTTTATCGGGAGACTTGGGGGAACGATAGGTGGAAAGAAATTTGGGGCTCCTCTCAGATTCCAGAATTTTCTGTCACCGATATCAGAGTAAAAAGTGTTTTTTTGGCCACATTTTGAGGTTTGCAAAGGATTCTGGGTAACAGAACCTCGTCAGAGCCCCACAAGTCACCCCATCATGGATTTCCCTAGGTGTCTAGTTTTAAAAAATGCGTTGGTTTGCTAGGTTTCCCCAGGTGCCGGCTGAGCAAGAGGCCAAAATCCAAAGGTAGGCACTTTGTAAAAAAACACCTCTGTTTTCTGTGGAAAAAAAGATGTGTCCACGTTGTGTTTTGGGCCATTTCCTTTCGTGGGCGCTAGGCCTACCCACACAAGTGAGGTACCATTTTTATCGGGAGACTTGGGGGAACGATAGGTGGAAGGAAATTTGTCGCTCCTCTCAGATTCCAGAACTTTCTGTCACCGAAATCAGAGGAAAAAGTGTTTTTTTGGCCAAATTTTGAGGTTTGCAAAGGATTCTGGGTAACAGAACCTCGCCAGAGCCCCACAAGTCACCCCATCTTGGATTCCCCTTGGTGTCTAGTTTTCAAAAATGCATTGGTTTGCTAGGTTTCCCAAGGTGCCGGCTGAGCAAGAGGCCAAATCCACAGGTAGGCACTTTGTAAAAAACACCTCTGTTTTCTGTGGAAAAAATGTGATGTGTCCACGTTGTGTTTTGGGCCGTTTCCTTTCGTGGGCGCTACGTCTACCCACACAAGTAAGGTACCATTTTTATCGGGAGGCTTGGGGAAACACTGGGTGGAAGGGAATTTGTGGCTCCTCTCAGATTCCAGAACTTTCTGTCACCGAAATGAGAGGAAAAAGCTTTTTTTTGGCCAAATTTTGAGGTTTGCAGAGGATTTTGGGTAATAGAACCTGGTCAGAGCCCCACAAGCCACCCCACTTTGGATTCCCTAGGTGTCTAGTTTTCAAAAATTGCACTGGTTTGCTAGGTTTCCCCAGGTGCCGGCTAAGCAAGAGGCCAAAATCCACAGGTAGACACTTTGTAAAAACCAGCTCTATTTTCTGTGGAAAAAATGATGAGTCCACGTTGTGTTTTGGGCCATTTTCTTTCGTGGGCTCTAGGCCTACCCACACAAGTGAGGTACCATTTTTATTGGGAGACTTGGGGGAACGATAGGTGGAAGGAAATTTGTGGCTCCTCTCAGATTCCAGAACTTTCTGTCACCGAAATCAGAGGAAAAAGTGTTTTTTTGGCCACATTTTGAGGTTTGCAAAGGATTTTGGGTAACAGAACCTCGTCAGAGCCCCACATTTCAACCCATCATGGATTTCCCTAGGTGTCTAGTTTTCAAAAATGCGTTGGTTTGCTATGTTTCCCCAGGTGCCGGCTGAGCAAGAGGCCAAAATCCAAAGGTAGGCACTTTGTAAAAAAACACCTCTGTTTTCTGTGGAAAAAAAGATGTGTCCACGTTGTGTTTTGGGCCATTTCCTTTCGTGGGCGCTAGGCCTACCCACACAAGTGAGGTACCATTTTTATCGGGAGACTTGGGGGAACGATAGGTGGAAGGAAATTTGTGGCTCCTCTCAGATTCCAGAACTTTCTGTCACCGAAATCAGAGGAAAAAATGTTTTTTTGGCCAAATGTTGAGGTTTGCAAAGGATTCTGGGTAACAGAACCTGTTCAGAGCCCCACAAGTCACCCCATCTTAGATTCCCCTAGGTGTCTAGTTTTCAAAAATGCATTGGTTTGCTAGGTTTCCCCAGGTGCCGGCTGAGCAAGAGGCCAAAATCCACAGGTAGGCACTTTGTAAAAAGCACCTCTGTTTTCTGTGGAAAAAATGATGAGTTGTATTGCTACATACACTACGTGCATGCGGCAGCACTACGTGCAAGGTAAACAGTGGTGCAGAGTGTGGACCATTGGCCTCTGCTTTCATTGGCCTTCGCTTCCATTTTGGTTCACGACTCCATTTTGTCGAGTCTGGTTCGGTGCGTAAGGCACTGTTCTGTGTTTTTCCACAAGCTTCGGCAAGCTGAAGGGTGGGGTGTTTTTCTGCTCAACTTCGCTCCATCTGCCTGGTACGAAGGGCGCTATTTACATTCCACGAGCTATCAGTTAGAACAACAGGGGGATGCGCCTGTACACAAGGAGGAATGCAAGCTGTCTGTACACAAGGAGGAATGCAAGCTTCACCTTGGAGTCCTCTCCTGGGAACTTGGCCCGTTCTGAGGAGACGTCTCGAAGGGTGAACAAGGTACCGCCGATTGCACAATTTGTAAAGGAGGGGGTCTTTTTCTAGAAAAGACTCCTGGGCGTTAGTAAATACTATAAAAGTTGGGGGCCTGGATGGGCTGGTTTAGGAACTCTCTTCTGGGTTGGACGCAACGCCAGGAGGACTGATTGTCCCGAACAGAGGCTCCCTGTGCTAGCTGATTTGGTTTCCCCAGCTTTGTGTACGGCGGAGGGATGCAGACGCTCTTTTCGGTGAAGCTTTTCAATTTATTAAGTGTATTGTGTGTGCGCGCGTAATGTGTACTCAGTCATTTTCATGCTATTGAGCATTGAAGTATATTGTGTGTGCGCGCGTAATATGCACTTATTCTTGCAGTCATTTTCATGCTATTGAGCATTGAGGTATATTGTGTGTGCTTGTATTATATGCACTTACTCTTGCAATTATTCACAGAGTGCTTATATCTTTATCATTATTCTCATGTTATTCTCCTGATGTATATATATATATATATATATTAGTGTGGTTTAGTTTTGCTAGCTGAGAACTTGCCCCTTAAATAAACTTGATTATTCTACTTACGAAGGTGTTTGAGAGTGATTGCTTTACATTGTGCCTTAAAATATCCTGAAGTGCATAGTTTTGATATTCTGAAGAGTAAAGCAGCACAAATTGGCGTAGTCGTTTGCAGGATTCGAAAAAAAAAAAAGGGAAAATGCTTAATAAGATCAAAGCGAGCTCAAAAGCAGGTTCTCATGTAGCAAATCCAGACATAGAAATACCGGGGTGGGAAACTGCCCCGTATAAACTTTTAGCTCAGGAATGGTCACGTTGTGCTGGTTTGTGTGAAAATTGGAATGCGTGTATGTTGAATGTAGAACCTGAAGATCTTCTTATATGTTTACAGAAAGTTTCAATTGACAAGGGAAGGGAGATTTGTGCGTTGGGGAGGCGAGGCTGGATCTTGCTTTCTGCATACCGAAAGTTGTATGAAAAATGTTTACAGTTACACAAAGACCACGAGCAGCTGGGGAAGGAGTTAGTAGAAGCCCGAAATTCCTCTACCATGCTAGCTTGTCAAAATAAATTATTAAGTGATAAGTTGGAAATGTACCAACTGGTTGCAGAGAGAACGGCTGTTAGCGTAGCTAAATATAAACACAAGAAACGAAGAGGGAAAGTTAATAAAAAGAAGGTGCATTTAGCTATCTCTCAGGCAGGATTAGCCTTTGACCCTGAATTTTGGGATGGAAACATCTGGGATACATCTGATTTTTCAGATGGGTCTGGGGGCGATGACTGCCAAGATGTTAGACAGGAGAAGACAGAGCGCAGGAATGTTGTCCGTGGCCAGCCCATATATCGGCGAAAGTTACAGCATAGCCCAGCTAATCCTGGAGGGGTGATGTTGGATGCCCTGGAGGATTATACACAGCAAGAACTAAGTGATGTGATAGACAGATTTCGACAGAGGTCTGGGGAAACATTGCTTACGTGGTTGGTGCGGGTGCACGATATGGGGGGCCAGGGGGTCCAATTGGATCACGGCGACGCCCCGAGGCTTTGTATGTTAAGTACAGACCCGGTTATACAAAATGAGTTTAGAACCTATCCAGGGAATGGTCCCATGACCAATTTGTTAGAGCTAGCTGCGCAAGGGTGTGCTCAGAAGTATCCGACAGAGTCAGACTGGCCGCCTAATGATAAACCTTGGTATACTTTGAGAGATGCAGTACAGAGATTGAAGGAAGAAGGGATGAAAACAGCTATCTTTATGGGTAATGCCCATGATTTGATGAATGGAATTTTAAGTGTGTCTGTGCGAAACCGGCTGATTAGGGCCGCTCCTCCTGCATATAAGCATGTCATCATGACTTTGTTAATTAATCAGACGGGTAACCCATTGTCTCAGGTGGTAGAAGCGGTGCGTGAGTTAAGTGATTTAGGAGAATGGGCTAAGCCAGAGAGGAATTCACGGTCTGAGAATCGTACTGATAACAACAGGGTGACAAGGCGAGACATGTTTCAGGCCTTGCTGCGAGATGGGGTGACCAGGAATTAAATTGATGGGATAAGCACCAAGGACATGTGGGAAATGTACTGCAAACGCAGTTTGGATAAAAAGGAGGGGAGCAGGAAAGGGAACAAGAAGGATAACAAAGTGGTGAATCAGAGAAAGGCAGGAGGGGAGGAGCGTGAGGGTGAAAAGGGAGAGAGAGGGAGAGAACCCCACAGTAGAGAGAGATCCCCAGAGGACGGAAATTGGGAGGAAGAGCACCGAAGCGCAGAGGGAACCCGGAGCAGGGAGAGAGACCGGGAACTGACAGGTTCTGGGAAAACTCGAGGAAGAGAGTGGGAGAGGGAGCTGGTAAGCTCAGAGAGGTTGCGAAGCAGAGACAGGGAGGAGGAGTTCCCTGAGAATTACCGCAAACTGTATCCAGATTTGACTTGGGCAGACTCTGATGTGCGCAGAGTGAAAATAGATTAGGAAACAGGCCAAACTCCGGTGCAGGGATGGGCTCGCAAAGATAACAGACCTCATGTCAAAGTAGAAATTTATTGGAAACGTGGAAATGTTCAAAAAGTTCGAGCCCTCGTTGACACCGGAGCGGAGGCCACTTTGATTCATGGCAATCCAAGAAAATTCAGGGGACAGTACTTCACCATTACGGGATTGGGCGGAAAAGAAACCCCGGCAGTGCAGATAGTGGTTCCCATGAAAATAGGGGCACTTCCAAAGAGAGAATACACTGTCCTGATTGTGCCCATTCCCGAATACATTATTGGAATTGACATTTTGAAAGGGATGACCCTACATTTGGAAGATGGATGTTATCAATTTGGTTCCAAAAGATTTATATCAATAGCCGCCGCAAGGGTGGGGCTGTTGAAGATTCCTCCGGTAACACTTCCCCAAGCTACTAAGGTGATTCAAATGAAACAGTACAGAATACCGGGAGGACATGAGGAGATTAGCCAGACTATACATGATTTACTAGAGGCCGGGGTAATAGTTCCCATCACCACTGTGTGGAATAATGCCCTCTGGCCTGTTCGTAAAAGTGATAACAGTTGGAGGATTTGCATTGATTATCGCCAATTGAATAAACATACACCTCCTCTGACTGCAGCGGTCCCAAACACCATTACCTTGATTGAGAACATACAGAAACACAGTGGGACTTGGTATGCAACCATTGACATTGCCAATGCCTTCTTTACGATACCAATAGCTACTGAGAGCCAGCCTCAGCTGGCATTCCAGTGGGCGGGGCGTCAGTACACCTTCTGTAGATTACCCATGGGGTATTTACATAGCCCCACTATCTGCCACCGGCTGGTGGCAGAGCATTTGGATGAAGTACCAGTGGTTCCTGGAGTGCAAATTTCTCACTATATAGATGACGTGATGATGCAGGGAGAGACGCAAGAACAGGTGCAAATTCAGCTAGACAGGGTGGTGGAACATTTGCAGAATAAAGGGTGGGAGATTAACCCCGAGAAAGTGCAGGGACCGTCTCAGAGCGTGAAATTTTTGGGCATTCAGTGGAATCAGGGACACAGAGAAGTATTGCCAAAAGTGAAACAAAAGATTAAGGAATTTGCAGTACCGCGAAATCGGAAGGAAGCCCAGAGTTTTATTGGACTATTCGGGTATTGGAGACAACATATACCCCATTTGTCTCAGATTTTGGCCCCATTGTACAAAGTTACACGAAAGAAAAATGCGTTTGAATGGGGAGAGCAGGAGCAGCGCGCGTTTGAATTGGCGAAAGACGCCATTCAGCATGCTTTGGATTTGTGGCCGATTCGAGAGGGAGACATTGAGTTGAATGTGACAGTCCAGGGGCAGTATGCCAATTGGAGTTTATGGCAAAAACAAGGAAGAAAGAGGGTGCCCCTGGGATTTTGGACAAAGAAGTTACCTGAGGCAGGAGAGCGGTATTCTCCCTTTGAGAAGCAGCTGCTGGCCTGCTATTGGGCCCTGGTTGATACTGAGCAAATTACACTGGGACACAATGTGATTTTAAGGCCTGAAATTCCCATCATGCAGTGGGTGATGAGTTCCCCAAAAACTCATAGAATTGGACATGCGCAAGAAGCCAGCATTATAAAATGGAAATGGTATGTCCAGGACAGGGCACGAGCGGGTCCAAAAGGGACAGCCGTTTTGCATGAGCAGGTAGCGCAGGCTCCAGTGGAGAATTCCAAAATGTTGCATGATGTACCTTCAGTGTGTGAATCCCCAGTAGGGTGGGGCCAGCCGTTCGCAGACTTGTCTGCAGATGACAAAAAACATGTGTGGTTCACAGATGGTTCAGCAAAATATGTTGGAGCGAAAAGGCACTGGAAGGCAGTGTCCTATAATCCTGTTACCAAGAAGCTTTTGACAACTACAGGACAGGGAAAAAGTAGCCAGTATGCAGAGCTTTATGCCGTGTATCAGGCTTTAAAACAGGAGCTACCCGGAAAATGTCACATTTATACAGATTCCTGGTCTACCGCCAATGGGTTAGCTACTTGGCTTCCCACGTGGCATGCACATCAGTACAAAATCCATAAAAAAGAGGTATGGGGGAAGGAGTTATGGCAGGAGATCTGGGAAATGTTACCTCAAAGCACCGTGACTGTCTATCATGTGGACGCTCACTGTCCAACTGATTCATTAGACCGATGGTTCAATTGTCTTGCAGACGATCGAGCCAAGATTCAAGAGGCTGAAGTGGAGGCGCAGAGTTCTGATTTGGTGGGAATGGCTAAATGGGCACACCAGAAATGCGGACATCTTGGAGAAAAGGCTACTCACAGGTGGGCTGAGATTAGAGGGATGCATCTTCCCCTAGATTTGATTAAAACAGCGATCATTGAATGTCCCATTTGTCAGCATGCACAGCACAGACCGGTCCCACAGGTGGTGAGAGGCCAGCTAGGTAGAGGTAAATTGCCAGGACAGATTTGGCAGATTGATTACATTGGACCAATGCCAGTGAGCAGAGTGTGTCAGTATGCCTGCACTGTGGTAGACACTTACTCTGGTTATCTCATAGCCTTTCCCTGCAAGCGCGCAACTCAGCAGAGCACCCTGAAAACACTAGATCTGTTGATTCTGTACTATGGAGTGCCACTCCAGATTCAAAGTGATAACGCCAGCCACTTCAAGGGCAGACTAGTGCAGGACTATTGTGCACAACGCAATATTGGGTGGATTTTTCACATACCTTACTACCCACAAGCAGCGGGACTGATTGAGAGAATGAATGGGTTGCTGAAAGAACAATTGCGTAAACTGAATGATGGGACACTGAAGGGGTGGAGGGATAATTTATATGATGCTTTGCAAATTTTGAACAACCGACCCCTAACAAATGCCGAGACACCTCTCATGAGAATGCTGACACCTGCTTTACAGATTAATCCGTTTACAACGAGCAATACCATTGTGTATTGGGAAACAGCTCCAGGAGCTTTGGCCCCATATCGAGCTACACCAGAATCTGCAGGACTTGACTTACATGCTTTACACATGCATCGATTCAAACCTAGAGACATCACTCTGATTGAAACTGGGGTGGGAATTCAGATTCCCCCTCAGCATTACGGTCTGATCGCCCCTCGATCTGGGCTTGCCTTGAGGGGCATCCAAGTTTTAGGAGGCGTGATACATGCAGACTACCAAGGCGAGTTGAAAGTCATTCTTTTGAACAGTGGTGACACAGACCTAGTGGTGCAACCTGGTGATTGCGTTGCCCAAATTGTCATCATGCCGGTTTATGGAGGTGTTGTTAAGAAGGGGAGCGCCCCAGCTCTTCTCACTGTGAGAGGCAAAGGAGGGTTTGGATCTACTGACAAGAACCCAGGGGCCAAAGTGTGGATTGAATCCCCAAATAACCCTCCTCAACCCGCTGATGTCATCGCCACTGGACCAGACAATGTCCTGGTAGTTATGCGACCTGGTCAAGACAAATGGGAACATGTTCCCGCTGACAAATGCTATCTGCGAGAATGATAATACGTGTTTTGTCCTTTGTTCTTTTCAGATCATCCTGTGGAGTGCCTGTGCCATGAGTGTGGTGTATGGAGCCCGTTCGGGAGACTCCACCGGGGAGCGGGAGGGGCTCATAGCCCAAAAATTCAACCGTCAGCCGCAGATGCCAACGCTGCTGCATCAACCGAACAATGTTTGGATTCATCTAGCGCAGGAAGTGCTGAATATATCTCACTTCTGTATGAGTAACATGCAAAGCGTTCAAGATTTGATTACCACTTGTCTAGTGGCAGTGCCCACTCCTGCTGCTGTATTATTACACATCTTTAACAATACAAACCAGGATGGAATGGTGGATGTGAGTGACGTTCGCTCCCATCTGTTACTCTATGAGTACTGCCGTCATTGCCCGGAGGTGGGCAGGCGGTTGTGGAGGAACATGACATCTATACTCACGTTTAACATCTCAAATGGGGATGTGTGCTATTCATTGACCTGTGATCCTATGAAAATAGGTAAATGTGCTCAGCTCAAATTGGAGAAAAGAGACAAAAACTTAACTGCTGCACAACGGACGTTGTGCCACTCACGGAATGACCTAACCTGTTTGAATGTAAATAATTCGATGTTTTGCCAACATGTGGTGCCTGCTGCCAGCCACATTCAAAATGTTAAGTTGCCTAAAGGTTGGCTCTTTTCTTGTGGTAATCTTTCTTTTACTTATATTCCAGCCAATCTAACCGGAGGGCCTTGTGCCTGGTCACGCTTAGGCTTTCTCATGTTTCCTATGGATACTGCTCTACACTCTCGCTATACCAGAGACACTATTCAATTACCTACGGACTGTGATTCTGAAATTTCATTGCTGTCCAAAACAGAATATGTTAGTTTAGCTGGTTCTATCGTAGGGGTGCCAGGACTTGCAGTATATAATACCAGAGTTATTAATAAACTTGCATGTTTAGTAGTCAAGAATATTAACTATACATCAGCTGCCTTAGCTGAGCTGTTATTAGATGTACAAGGAATTAGAAGAGCTGCTTTGCAGAATCGCGCTGCTATTGATTATTTACTGCTTAAACACAACCATGGCTGCAGTGATTTTGAAGGATTATGTTGCTTCAATTTATCCGACCACTCCATATCAATCAACTCCCACATAGAGGCCCTGCATAAGTTGGTGAAGGGGGTGCAGCAGGATGTTGACAAGGGGTGGTGGGATTGGGCTTTTGGATGGCTGCCTAATTTAGGCCAACTGCGTTATATCTTTGGTGTAATCATTATCATAACAGTTATTTTAATTTCATTATGTTGTTGTATTCAGTGTGTGCCTAACCTTCTATCTCAGTGTCGCCCAAGAGCATTGCCATTTCAGCTTATAGGATATACTTAGTTGTAAGTTGGCCAAATGGTCCAAGGGTGGAAATGTATTGCTACATACACTACGTGCATGCGGCAGCACTACGTGCAAGGTAAACAGTGGTGCAGAGTGTGGACCATTGGCCTCTGCTTTCATTGGCCTTCGCTTCCATTTTGGTTCACGACTCCATTTTGTCGAGTCTGGTTCGGTGCGTAAGGCACTGTTCTGTGTTTTTCCACAAGCTTCGGCAAGCTGAAGGGTGGGGTGTTTTTCTGCTCAACTTCGCTCCATCTGCCTGGTACGAAGGGCGCTATTTACATTCCACGAGCTATCAGTTAGAACAACAGGGGGATGCGCCTGTACACAAGGAGGAATGCAAGCTGCCTGTACACAAGGAGGAATGCAAGCTTCACCTTGGAGTCCTCTCCTGGGAACTTGGCCCGTTCTGAGGAGACGTCTCGAAGGGTGAACAAGGTACCGCCGATTGCACAATTTGTAAAGGAGGGGGTCTTTTTCTAGAAAAGACTCCTGGGCGTTAGTAAATACTATAAAAGTTGGGGGCCTGGATGGGCTGGTTTAGGAACTCTCTTCTGGGTTGGACGCAACGCCAGGAGGACTGATTGTCCCGAACAGAGGCTCCCTGTGCTAGCTGATTTGGTTTCCCCAGCTTTGTGTACGGCGGAGGGATGCAGACGCTCTTTTCGGTGAAGCTTTTCAATTTATTAAGTGTATTGTGTGTGCGCGCGTAATGTGTACTCAGTCATTTTCATGCTATTGAGCATTGAAGTATATTGTGTGTGCGCGCGTAATATGCACTTATTCTTGCAGTCATTTTCATGCTATTGAGCATTGAGGTATATTGTGTGTGCTTGTATTATATGCACTTACTCTTGCAATTATTCACAGAGTGCTTATATCTTTATCATTATTCTCATGTTATTCTCCTGATGTATATATATATATATATATATTAGTGTGGTTTAGTTTTGCTAGCTGAGAACTTGCCCCTTAAATAAACTTGATTATTCTACTTACGAAGGTGTTTGAGAGTGATTGCTTTACATTGTGCCTTAAAATATCCTGAAGTGCATAGTTTTGATATTCTGAAGAGTAAAGCAGCACATGAGTCGACGTTGTGTTTTGGGCCATTTTCTTTCGTGGGCTCTAGGCCTACCCACACAAGTGATGTACCATTTTTATCGGGAGAAATGGGGGAATGCTGGGTGGAAGGAAATTTGTGGCTCCTCTCAGATTCCAGAACTTTCTGTCACCGGAATGAGATGAAAAAGTCACCCCATCTTGGATTTCCCTAGGTGTGTAGTTTTCAAAACTGCGCAGGTTTGCTATGTTTCCCTAGGTGCCGGCTGAGCTAGAGGCCAAAATCCACAGCTAGGCACTTTGCAAAAAACATCTCGGTTTTCTTTGGGCAAATGTGATGTGTCCACGTTGTGTTTTGGGGCATTTCCTGTCGAGGGTGCTAGGCCTATCCGCGCAAGTCAGGTACCATGGGGAACACAGAATAGGAAAACAAGTGTTATTGCCCCTTTTCTTTCTCTACATTTTCTCCTTCCAAATGTAAGACAGTGTGTAAAAAAAGACGTCTATTTGAGAAATGCCCTGTAATTCACATGCTAGTATGTGCACCCTGGAATTCAGAGATGTGCAAATAACCACTGCTTCTCAACACCTTATCTTGTTGCCATTTTGGAAATACAAAGGTTTTCTTGATACCTATTTTTCACTTTTTATATTTCAGCAAATGAATTGCTGTATACCCGGTATAGAATAAAAATCCATTGCAAGATTCAGCTCATTTATTGTCTCTTGGTACCTAGGGTTCTTGATGAAGCTACAAGCCCTATATATCCCCGAAACCAGAAGTATCCAGCAGACGTAACGGTATATTGCTTTAAAAAATCTGACATCGCAGGAAAAGGTTACGGAGTAAAACGTGGAGAAAAATGGCTGTTTTTTTCACCTTATTTTTTTTTTTTTTTATTTCAGCTGTTATTGTCTGTAGGAAACACTTGTAGAATCTACACAAATGACCCCTTGCTGAATTCAAATTTTTGTCTACTTTTCAGAAATGTTTAGCTTTCTGGGATCCAGCATTGGTTTCTTACCCATTTCGGTCACTAACTGGAAGGAGGCTGAAAGCACAAAAACAGTAAAAATGGTGTATGTCCCAGTAAAATGTCAAAATTGTATTAAAAAATGGGGTTTTCTAATTCAATTCTGCCTGTTCCTGAAAGCTGGGATGATGGTGATCTTGCCACCGCAAACCCTTTGTTGATGCCTGTAGGAGGCTGGACTGGCTTGTAGTGTGTACCAAGGGGTACTTACACTCTGTACCAGGTCCAGTTATCCCTGATTAGTGTAGAAGAGGTGTTTCTAGCAGCTAAGGCTGATAGAAGGTAGTGATAGCAGAGCAGCTTAGGTTGAACTAGGAGACATGCAAAGCTCCTACTATACCACTGGTGTCATATGCACAATATCATAAGAAAACACAATACACAGATATACTAAAAATAAAGGTACTTTATTTTTATGACAATATGCCAAAAGTATCTCAGTGAGTACCCTCAGTATGAGGATGCCAAATATACACAAGATATATGTACACAATACCAAAAATATGCAGTAATAGCAAAAGGAAGTAATGCAAGCAATGTAAAGTTACAGTAGGTTGCAATAGGAGCACATAGGTATAGGGGCAACACAAACCATATACTCCAAAAGTGGAATGTGAACCACAAATGGACCCCAAACCTATGTGAGCTTGTAGAGGGTCGCTGGGACTGTAAGGAAATAGTGAGGGTTAGATAAATAGCCCACCCCAAGACCCTGAAAAGTAGGTGTAAAGTGCACCTATATTCCCCAGAGAGCACAAAAGTCGTGATAGGGGAATTCTGCAAGGAAGACCAACACCAGCAATGCAATCAAAGTGGATTTCTGGACCAGAGTACCTGTGGAATAAGGGGACCAAGTCCAAGAGTCGCGACAAAGTCGAGAGTGGGCTGATGCCCAGGAAATGCCAGCTGAGGGTGCAAAGAAGCTGCTACTGGATGGAAGAAGCTTTGGTTTCTGCAAGAACGAAGAGGACTAGGAACTTCCCATTTGGAGGATGGATGTCCCACGTCGTGAAGAAGCTTGCAGAGGTGTTCCCAAGCAGAAAGACCGCAAACAAGCCTTGCTAGCTGCAAGGATCACGGTTAGGGTTTTTGGATGCTGCTGTGGCCCAGGAGGGACCAGGATGTCGCCACTTGGATGAGGAGACAGAGGAGGCGCCCAGCAAGTCAGAGAGCCCTCACAGAAGCAGACAGCACCCGCAGAAGTACCGGAACAGGAACTTAGAAGAGGAGTGAACCGGAGCTCACCAGAAGACACAAAAGGGAGTCTCACGACGCCGGAGGACAACTCAGGAGGTTGTGCACTGCAGGTTAGAGTGTCGGGGACCCAGGCTTGGCTGTGCACGAAGAAAATCCTGGAAGAGTGCACCAGAGCCTGGAGCAGCTGCAAATCACGTGGTACCCAGCAATGCAGTCTAGCGCGGGGAGGCAAGGACTTACCTCCACCAAACTTGGACTGAAGAGTCACTGGACTGTGGGAGTCACTTAGCCAGAGTTTCTGAGTTCCAGGGACCACGCTCGTGCTGAGAGGGGACCCAGAGGACCGGTGATGCAGTCTTTTGTTGCCTGCAGTTGCAGGGGGAAGATTCCGTCGACCCACAGGAGATTTCTTCAGAGATCCTGGTGCAAGAATGAGGCAGGCTACCCCCAGAGCATGCACCACCAGTAAAACAGTCGAGAAGGCGGCAGGATCAGCTATACAAGGTTGCAGTAGTCGTCTTTGCTACTTTGTTGTGGTTTTGCAGGCGTCCTGAGCAGTCAGCGGTCGATCCTTTGGCAGAAGGTGAAGAGAGAGATGCAGAGGAACTCTGATGAGCACTTGCATTCGTTATCTGAAGAATTCCCCAAAGCAGAGACCCTAAATAGCCAGAAAAGGAGGTTTGGCTACTTAGGAAGGAGGATAGGCTAGCAACACAGGTAAGAGCCTATCAGGAGGAGTCTCTGACGTCACCTGCTGGCACTGACCACTCAGAGCAGTCCAGTGTGCCAGCAGCACCTCTGTTTCCAAGATGGCAGAGGCCTGGAGCACACTGAAGGAGCTCTGGGCACCTCTCCTGGGAGGTGCAGGTCAGGGGAGTGGTCACTCCCCTTTCCTTTGTCCAGTTTTGCGCCAGAGCAGGGCTGGGGGATCCCTGAACCGGTGTAGACTGGCTTATGCAGAGATGGGCACCATCTGTGCCCATCAAAGCATTTCCAGAGGCTGGGGGAGGCTACTCCTCCCCAGCCCTGACACCTTTTTCCAAAGGGAGAGGGTGTAACACCCTCTCTCTGAGGAAGTCCTTTGTTCTGCCTTCCTGGGCCAGGTGTGGCTGGACCCCAGGAGGGCAGAAACCTGTCTGAGGGGTTGGCAGCAGCAGGAGCTGCAGTGAAACCCCGGGAAAGGCAGTTTGGCAGTACCCTGGTCTGTGCTAGAGACTTGGGGGATCATGGAATTGTCTCCCTAATGCCATGATCTTAGACATGTTACATGGCCATTTTCGGAGTTACCATTGTGATGCTATACATAGGTAGTGACCTATGTGTAGTGCACACATGTAATGGTGTCCCCGCACTCACAAAGCCCAGGGAATTTGCCCTGAACGATGTGGGGGCACCTTGGCTAGTGCCAGGGTGCCCACACACTAAGTAACTTAGCACCCAACCTTCACCAGGTGAAGGTTAGACATATAGGTGACTTATAAGTTACTTAAGTGCAGTGGTAAATGGCTGTGAAATAACGTGGACGTTATTTCACTCAGGCTGCAGTGGCAGGCCTGTGTAAGAATTGTCAGAGCTCCCTATGGGTGGCAAAAGAAATGCTGCAGCCCATTGAGATCTCCTGGAACCCCAATACCTTGGGTACCTCAGTACCATATACTAGGGAATTATAGGGGTGTTCCAGTATGCCAATGTGAATTGGTGAAATTGGTCAGTAGCCTGTTAGTGACAATTTAGAAAGCAGAGAGAGCATAACCACTGAGCCTCAGTGAGACAGTTAGTCATCACACATGGAACACATACAGGACACACTTATGAGCACTGGGGCCCTGGCTGGCAGGGTCCAGTGACACATACACTAAAACAACATATATACAGTGAAATATGGGGGTAACATGCCAGGCAAGATGGTACTTTCCTACACAACCCCCCCCCTACCAAACGAAGGACAATAAGACTAGCCATGACCTGATGAGTGTTCATTGTCTAAGTGGAAATATCTGGAGAGTCCATCTGCATTGGAGTGGGTACTCCCAGTTCTATGTTGCACTGTATAGTCCATTCCCTGTAGAGATATGGACCCCCTCAAAAATTTAGGGTTTTCACCTTTCATTTGTTTTAGCCAAAGTAGAGGTTTGTGGTCTGTCTGAACAATGAAGTGAGTGCCAAACAGGTACGGCCTCAACTTCTTCAGTGCCCAGACCACAGCAAAGGCCTTCCTCTCTATGGCAGACCAACGCTTTTCTCTAGGGGTCAACCTCCTGCTGATAAGAGCAAAAGGTTGATCCTGGCCCTCAGAATTGAGTTGTGATAAGAGTGCCCCTACCCCTAATTCAGATGCATCAGTCTGAACAATGAATTTCTTGGAGTAACATGGGCTTTTTAGGACAGGTGCAGTGCACATGGCCTGTTTCAGCTCCTCAAAAGCTTTCTGACAGCTAGCTGTCCACAATACCTTTTAAGGCATTTTCTTGGAGGTGAGGTCATTAAGTGGGGCTGCAATGGTGCCATCGTTTTTAATGAACCTTCTGTAATACCCAGTGAGGCCTAAGAAGGCTCTCACCTGGGTCTGAGTTGTAGGGGGAACCCAATCCATGATAGTTTGGATTTTCCCCTGAAGTGGTGCAATCTGTTCTCCACCTACAAGGTGTCCCAGATAAACCACTTTCCCCTGTCCTATCTGGCACTTTGAAGCCTTGATAGTGAGGCCTGCCTTTTGCAGGGCCTCCAAAACTTTCCACAGGTGGACCAGGTGATCATCCCAGGTGGAGCTAAAGACAGCTATATCGTCCAGATATGCTGCACTAAAAGCCTCCAACCCCTGCAGGACTGTATTCACCAACCTCTGAAAAGTGGCATGTGCATTTTTCAAACCAAAGGGCATTACTGTGAATTGGTAGTGCCCTCCAAGAGTCGAAAATTCAGTTTTTGCTTTTGCATCCTCTGATAACTTGATCTGCCAATACCCTGCAGTCAAATCAAAGGTGCTTAGATACTTGGCAGATGCCAGTGTATCTATTAGGTCATCTGCCCTGGGTATAGGGTGAGCATCAGTTTTAGTTACCTCGTTGAGACCTCTGTAATCTACACAAAACCTCATCTCTCTTTTCCCATCTTTTGAGTGAGGCTTTGGTACAACCACCACAGGAGAGGCCCATGGGCTTTCAGAGTGTTCAACCACTCCCAGTTCAAGCATTTTCTAAACTTCTTGTTTTATGCAGTCCCTGACATGGTCAGGCTGCCTATAGATCTTACTTTTAACAGGTGTGCTGTCTCCAGTATCTATAGTGTGCTCACACCAAGAAGTGGTGCCTGGCACAGTAGAAAAGAGTTCAGAAAACTGACCCAGGAGATTTATGCAGTTGTCTTTCTGCTCAGCACTAAGACAGTCTGCCAAAACTACACCTTCCACTAGAGCATCTTGTTCTGTGGAAGAGAAGAGATCAGGGAGAGGGTCACTCTCTTCTTCCTGTCCTTCATCTGTTGCCATGAGCAGGGTGAGATCAGCCCTGTCATAGTAGGGCTTTAGGCCATTGACATGGAGCACCCTAAGGGGACTCCTGGCAGTGCCAAAGTCAACCAAGTAGGTGACTTCTCCCTTCTTTTCAACAATGATGTGGGGTCCACTCCATTTGTCTTGGAGTGCTCTTGGGGCCACAGGCTCCAAGACCCACACCTTCTGTCCTGGTTGGTACTGAATCAGAACAGCATTCTGGTCATGCCATTGCTTTTGGAGCTGGCCTTTTTAATGTACTCAGCCATTCTGGATCTTAGGCCGAGTACATAGTCCACTATGTCTTGCTTAGGAGCTTTTAAAGGTTGTTCCCAACCCTCCTTTACAAGTATTAGAGGACCTCTTACAGGGTGTCCAAATAGGAGTTCAAAGGGGCTGAAGCCCACTCCTTTCTGGGGTACCTCCCTGTAAGCAAAAAGGAGGCAAGGTAACAGGACATCCCAGTTATCCCTTATTAGTGTAGAAGAGGTGTTTCTAGCAGCTTAGGCTGAAAGAAGGTAGCTATAGCAGAGCAGCTTATGCTGAACTAGGAGACATGCAAAGCTCCTACTATACCACTGGTCTCATATGCACAATATCATTAGAAAACACAATACACAGATATACTAAAACTACAAATTCATTGACAGGATTATGCACTTTCTCTTAGTTGGTCAATTTTTTTAGCGAAAGTATAGAAATGCCTATACTGATAATCAAGTCTATCTGGTGAACTTACAGGCCTTTCTTTCCATTGTTTAGTTCTCATACTCATGAAGGCTCTTTTCCATTTTAATTAATAGGTCCTTCACTGCTACATCATCTTTGCGGTTCTCCAGCTCCTTCATGATTGCATCCACTATTGCTGTCTGTTCTTCCATTCTTCTCTTAGCATACCTTATCAACATGTGCATTAACTTGATTGATCACTCCTCTGTGTTGTCACACCATTTTTTAATGAGATCCTCGCCCTTAATCTCATTTGTTTGATAGGCAGGTATTAATGACGTTATCAAAGATAACCTGAGTTCTGTAATTTGTGGGGTAATTAGCAGTGCATGGTGAGGGTGCGAGTTATAGTTATTTGAGACAACTATAACAGGTGAAGTTCTATGGTTTTGCATGTTTAAAATAAGGGCCTAACTATAATGTTCCTATAACCTTTATTTTTTTCAGTGAATGTCTATTTTGTTTATGTTTAGTAATTTTCATTATTATACAATAATCTAACCACCTCCACTCATGGCCCTATGCCCTGAGGCCAACCCCCTGTGAGCACCCAACCTTGTGCCATGCAAGGTCTTTGCCCCTGCATGGCAGGGGTTGCCTGCAAGGCCTGGCCTGCAGCCAGACCCTGTGGCCAATCCCTCTAACCACCCAAACCCATGCTACACATGGCCATTTTGCTATGTACAGTGGGAGTTGGCTGCAGGCTGTCTCTTCTGTTGTGAGAATAAAAGTGAGAGTCTCTGGGCGTGAGAGTGCATACATCAGTGTCTTACTGGGTGTGTCAGTGTCTGCGCAGGTCTGTGAGTGGGTGTGTCATTGTCTGAGTGGCTCTGAGAGTGGGTGCATGAGGGTCTGAATAAGGCTATGAGTGGATTTATAAGGGCTGAGTGGGTCTGTGAGTGGGTATGTGTATGTCTGAGTGGTCTGTGAGTAGGTGCATAAGGGTCTGAGTGGGTGTGTGAGTGGGTGAAAGATTGAAAGAGAGAAAGAAGAAGAGCAAGAGGAAGAGATATTATTTTTTAGGCTTTGATGGATGATATAATTAGAATTAGATATTTCTGGACAAACTGAATACAAAAACTGTATTTGTCAATTAAAAAGTGTGAGATCAGCTTTCAGTGTGAGCCTTTAACATTTGAAGTTTAAAATAAATTAAAGAAGGAAAAAGACCACACTTGGAGTACGACCCTCAATTTTCAATGTGATGGTCTACGACTGTAACCTATAGGCTGTGGATGACTCCTTACTGTGATGCTTCCAGACATACATTATAGTCAAACCCATGCTTTAGATTGGCAAGAAATGTGAATGTTTAATTACTAGGAAGGATTAACAGTCAGAACACTAGTAAATAAATACACTGCCAACAAGGGCTTGAACCTTTATCCTATTGAGTAATAGCACAAGACTTTGAGCATTAGCCCAGAAATGACTTGGTTCTACTCCGCATCCAAGCTTAACTATAAAATTCATCCAAAACATCTTGCCAGTCTTACCCTTCAAAGTCATTGCATGGAGGGACTATTGAGATGGCAATCTCTCTCTCTCTCTCTTTCTCTGTCTATTCCATCCCATTAAAGAAATGTACAGAGACAATATGAGAGAGTGAAAGGGGGAGAGAGAGATAGAGAGGGTGAGAGGTTATTTAAACTTTGATGAATGATATGCATAGGATGAGATATTTTAGGAAAAATTGAAAAGAAAAGTGAATTTGTCAATGAGAACAAGTGGAATAACCTTTCAGTATTGGCCTTAAACATTTGAAGTTGAAACAAATTAAAGTAGAGAAATGACCACAGACACACCTGGACTAGAATCCTCAAGTTTCAATCAATCAATCAATTATTTGTTAAGCGCGCTACTCATCCGGTAGGGTCTCAAGGTGCTGGGGGTAGGGGGGTGTCTGACATGGTGAGGTCTGACACTGTAACCTTTATGCCACAGACTCTCCTCACTGTAGTATGTCCAGACTTCAACCTTCAGCCTACTGAGTGAAAGTCCCAGACATTGACCATTAGGCTCGAAGTGACTATGCTCTGCACTGTATACAAAAGCAACTCTAACATTCAAACCAAAAATCTTGCTAGTCTTAATCTTCATAGTCATTTCATGGAGAGACCATTTCAATAACAATCACTCTCTTCCATCCCATTATGGTTTGGAAGAGAGAGAGTGACAGGACGGCAGTGGAGCCTGATGGCCCCTGCAGTACTAGCCACCTTTCCGCGTCCTCAGGGAGCTGGCAGCGCTCCCACAATCAGGGAGCTGCTTTTAATAGCAGTTCCCCATTTGAGGGAGAAATGTTTTCATCTGTATTCCCCTCATACATATATGTGTGCAAGGAAGACAGATGAAAACTCAGCTTTTGGCAATTGAGAGCTGACTGACAGCTCTCACTTACAGAAAGTGGACTTTGTTTGCTATTGCTTGGTGCGAGCTTTCAGCTCCTACCAAGCAAAAGCAAACAGCTGTGTCCAGGGGGTAGGCATCCTGGAACATAGCAGAAGCCGGCCCTGAGAGATGGTGGTCTCCAGGGCCATCATTGACTCCTCGAGGGTTCTGCGTAGCCTCTTTCCAATGTGTATTGCCCCAGAGAGGTGGTGGTGCTCAGGGCTGCCGGGGTCCAAAACAGACCCACTTTCTTTCTTTACCACGTTTGCCCTGAGCAGATGGTGGTCTCTGGAGCTCCAGGGAGCCGCACACTCCCCCACATTATATTTAACTGAAGCCCCTTGGAGGTGGTGGTTCCCAGGGCTAAAGGGGGCCACACAGCCCCCTGCCATAGATTTAACTAGACCCCTGGGGAGGTGGTTGTCACCAGGGCTGTGGTGGGTGGGGTGCTTTGTGGCCTCCTATAGGAGATGGGCCTGGTTTGTAGTGGGTACCTGGGGTACTCACACCTTACACCAGGTCCAGGTATCCCTTGTTAGTGAATGTAGTAGTGTTCTAGAAACTTAGGCTGATAGAGGTAGCTATAGCAGAGCAGCTTAGGCTGAACTAGGAGACACACAAAGCTCATGCTTAACCACTTATAGTTACACAGTACTTATACACATGTAAAGACAATACTCAGTGTTACCCAAAATAAAGGCATTTATTTGGGTGACACAGTACCAAAAATATCTTAGAGACAATACTCCTTCTGGAGGTAAGTATTATACACAATATATACACTAGACACCAAAATTAGACAAGTAAATAGTCATAGAACAATGCAAACAGTGGGAAATCCTATAGAATGCAATGGGAGAAAATAGGTCTAGTGGCAACACAAACCATATGCTAAAGAAGTGGAATGTGAATCACGAATTCCCCCATAGACAAATGTAGTGTGTGCAGAATCACTGGGAGAGCAAGAATACAGTAAAGGTAAGTAAATTACCCCACCCCAGAGCCCAGAAAAGCAGTAGTAAAGTACTGCAAGTTTCCTTAGGACACACTACACCTCGTTTTGGGGATTTTGCAGCAGCCAACCAAGTCTGTAAAGAACAACTGCTGGATTATTGGACCTGAAGACCTTCAAAGGAAGGGGACCAAGTCCCGAAGTCGAAAGACGTTCCAGGAAGGACAGGAGCCCCTGCCAACCCAGAAGAGGGTGCAAAAGAAGAGTCCACTGTTAGTAGAAGCCTGCAGAAATGCACCCTAGAAAGATGCCTGTTGTTTCGTGCATAATGCAAAAGATGTCCCACCATGTGAAGATCGTTGCAGATGAGATTTTGTGTTGGAAGACACCAACAAGCCTTGGCTACAGCAAAAGTGCATTTTTCATCAAAATGGCACTGGATGGACCCAGGATAGAACTGGGGGCCTCAACTCTATGTGAGAATGTAGAGGGGGGCCTCAGAACTTTAGAGAGCCCTCAGGATGCCAGACAGCACCCCCAGAAGCTACAGGATCTGGGTTCAAAGGAGGTGCAAAACGCAGTTGATGCAGCACAACAAAAGAAGGTCCCACGCCACCAGAGAACAACTCAGCAAGTTGAGCATCACAGGGTGGAGTACTGGGGACCTGGGCCAGGTTCTGCACAAATGAATTTTGCAAAGAGTACACAGAGGCCTCAGGAGGCAAAGAAGACACAAAACATCGTTCTCAGAAAAGGCAAGGTCTTAACTCCTCCAAATTGTATCAGCAGGACCTCAGGACAGTCTATGTCAATGTTGTCCACCCTCTGTGTCTTTAGGTGCATGTTCATTGCCATGAGAGGAGTCCCAGGGTACTGGTCTTCACCTTGGAAGGTGCCTTCTTGGAGCAGGGGAATGACTCTGTCACTCCACAGGAGATTTCTTCAGTTCTTCTGGTGCACGATGAAAAAAGGGAGTCCCCAAAGTGTGCACACCATGGAAACTGTTGCAGTTGCTGACTTGGAGCTAAGGTTGCTGAAGAAAAGTGTCTCTTGTAGACACTTTGTTGCAGTTAAAGCGTTTCTGTGAGCAGGCTGCGGTTGATCCAAGGTCAGATGATGCTGAAGTTGTTGCAGAGGATTCCTGAAGGAAACTTGCAAGCAGAATCTGAAGAGAACCCACAGGAGAGACCCTAAATAGCCCTGAGAGGGGGATTGACTACCTTATCAGGTATGGACCTATCAGGAGGGGTCTCTGATGTCACCTGCTGGCAATGGCCACTCAGAGCCCTCCACAGTGCCCCAACATCTTGCAAAGCAAGATGATTGAAGTCTGGGACACACTGGAGGAGCTCTGGGCAACACCCTTTGGGTGGTGATGGACAGGGGAGTGGTCACTCCCATTTCCTTTGTCCAGTTTCCCGCCAGAGCAGGGGAGAAAGGGTCCTGAACCGGTGTAGACTGGTTTATGCAAGGAGGGCACCATCTGTGCCCTTAAAGCATTTCCAGAGGCTGGGGGAGGGTACCCCTTTCCAGCCTGTAACACCTATTTCAAAAGGGAGAGGGTGTAACACCCTGCTCTCAGAGGAAATGCTTTGTTCTGCCTTCCTGGGACTGGGCTGACCAGACCCCAGGAGGGCAGAACCGTGTCTGTGAGGTGGCCGCAGTTGTAGCTGAAGTGCAAGCCTCAGAGAGCTGGTTTGGCAGAACTGGGGGACCATGGTGGAGCCCCCAGGATGCACGGAATTGGCTACCCAATACCAGATTTGGAATGGGGGGACTATTCCATGATCTTAGACATGTTACATGGCCATTTTCGGAGATAAAATTGTGAAGCTACATATAGGTATTGACCTATTTGTAGTGCACGCGTGTGATAGCGCCCCGCACTCACAAAGTCCGGGGAAATAGCCCTGAACTATGTGGGAACACCTTTGCTAGTGCAAGGGTGCCCTCACACTTAGTAACTTTGCACCTAACCTTCAGCAAATGAAGGTTAGACATATAGGTGACTTATAAGTTACTAAAGTGCAGTGAAATGTGGCTGTGAAATAGTGTGTGCACCATTTCACATAGGCTGCAGTGGCAGTCCTGTGTAAAACTTTGTCGAGCTCCCTATGGGTGGCAAAAGAAATTATGCAGCCCATATGGATCTCCTGAAACCCCAATGCCCTGGGTACCTAGGTACCATATACTAGGGACTTGTAAGGGGGTCTAGTGTACCAATTGAAATTGGTAAATGAAGTCACTGGCCTACAGTGACAAATTTAAAAGCAGAGAGAGCATAAGCACTGAGGTTTTGTTTAGTAGAGCCTCAGTGACACAGTTAGGCACTATACAGGCATATACATTAAGGCAAAAACATACTTTCATACATGTGAAAAATGGGGGTAACATGCCAAGGAAGATGGTACTTTCCTACAACTCCCTGCATGCAATTACAGAAATGCCCCGGGAGGTGGTGGTTTCTGGGCCTGAAAGGGGAACCACATGTCCCCTCTCACAAAATTACAGAAATGCTCCAGGGAGGTGACGGTCCCTGGTGCTGTACAGTGCCCAGGAGGGGGGCTTCCTTCAACCCCCCTTCTTAATTGGAAAATAAATGCTTTTTTGCCCTCGCCCAGTCCCTCCAGGACTCCAACACTCTGCTGCAGCCAAATCCCAAGATGGCTGCCAACACTTCCTGCTTGACGTGTTGGCAGCCAATCACAGATGCTGAACAGATTTACACCAAATAAGCGAAAGCACAATCTGCATACTGACAGCTATCTTTCTGCCAAACTTAGTGTAATTCCATCCAGTGGTTCGGACTGTAGTTGTGTCTAAATGTCCTATGGGAATTAACATGGGAAACACAACTTCTATGAGCCCCCTTTTTCTCTGCCCCTGCTTTGACAGATCATCCCCAAACTTTCAGTGTGCAATAAGAATCACTGAAGCACTTTTTGGGAAAATATTGTGAAGAATCATCAGATGGTGTGAAAGATATAGATAAGTCAAAAAACACCATGGAGACATTACCCTAACTATAACTACATAGTGGCGACATATACTGTAGGAAACTAGCCTCTTTATAGCTTGGTTACCCCCACTTTTGGCCTGTTTGTCAGTGTGTACCTAGGTACCCAGGGCATTGGGGTTCCAGGGGATCCCTATGAGCTGCAGCTTATCTGTTGCCACCAATGGGGAGCCCATGCAAAGGCTTCTGCAGGACTGCTATTGCAGCCTGCGTGAAAAGATGCATGCACCCTATCACTGGCATTTACACTGCTCAGGTCACTTATAACACACCCCATTAGCATGCCCTCCAGCCCTGAGGACAGGGTGCAGAGTACCTGTGTGTGAGGGCACCCCTGCACTGGCAGAGGTGCCCCCACGACCTTCCGGACCATGTTCCCAGACTCCATGAGTGCGGGGACACCATTTTATCCATGTACTGGACATAGGTCACTACCTATGTCTAGCTACAGAATGGTAACTCCGAAAACATAGGCATTTTTGTTATCAAACATGTTGGAATCATACCTCAAGGCTTTTGCACGCATGGGTTGTTTGATTGCATGCACTCCTGGAGCTCCTTAAAGGACCCCCAGTATTGCCACTCCAGCCTTCTTAGGGTTTCCAGGCAGCCCCAGCTTCTGCCACCTCTCAGACAGGTTTCTGCCCTCATGTTGCTTGAAAAGCAAAGGTCCAGGAAGGCAGAACAAAGGATTTGCTTTGGCAGAGGGGTGTTACACCCTCACTCTTTGGAAATAGGTGCCTCAGGCTTGGGAAGGATAGCCTCCCCAAGCCACTGGAAATGCTCTGAAGGGCATATTTGGTGCCTTCCTTGCATAATCCAGTCTACACCGGTTCAGGGTCCGCCAGTCCCTGCTCTAGTCACGAAACTGGACAAAGGAAAGAGGAGTGCCCACTCCACTATCCATCTCCACCACAGGGGTGGTGCTCAGAGCTCCTCCAGAGGGTCCCTACATTTTGCCATCTTGGATTCCAAGTTGGAAGGGAAATCTGGGACCATCTGAGTGGCCAGTGCCAAAAGATGACATCAGAGCCCTCCCCTGATAGGTGCTTAAATGTTTAGCTGACCAATCCCCTTTTCAGGGCTATTTAGGGTCTCTCTCTTGGGTGGTACTTCAGATTCAGATTGCAAGACTGCAGCAGGAATCCTCTACATCCTCCACTTCAACTTCCCACCAAAGAAACTGCATCTGGACCATCCAGGAACTCTACAAACTGCAACAAAGAAGCAAAGACAACTTTTGCAATATTGTATCTTCAGCACCTGACAGCAACTGCAACTGTTTCAAGGTCATGCATCCTCTGAGGGCAGTCTGTCTTCAGCCTGTAACAGAAGAGCGAAGGAATCTCCCTTGGGGTGAAGTAGTCACTCCCCTGCTTCAGCAGGCACCTACTGCAGCAACGACCGGCTGCGTGGATCCCCTCTCCTGCTGAGCTACATGGATCCTGCATCACAGGTGGTGGATTGAAGTGGTCCCAACGGTCCTGATGTCCTACTGTTCAACTATGATGGAGGTAAGAGCTTGCCTCCCCGTGCAAGACAGTACGCCTCTGTCTCACGTGCAGTTGCAAAGGCTTGTTGGCATCCTTCCACAAAGTTCTTCATGTACCGTGCAACTCCATGCCCCAGCACTCTATCCTGCAACTCACATCTTCCTGAGTGGTTCTCCAGCGGCGTGGGAGCCTTTGTTCTAGTGCTGCGTGGGCCTCCTTCTGCACCTCCTTTATACCCATGCTGTGGGACTCATGTGCATGCTGCCTGGTCTTCTGTGGGCTCTCTGACTTGCTGAGAGCCCCTTTGGACTCCCCTTCCTAGGTAGTGGCCACCAGATTCCTCCTTGTCCCGGGCAGTGCCATTTTCCACTTTGTGTGTTCTAAGGCTTGTTGGCAGACTCCAGCGATGCAAACCAGACTGCAATTCTCCATCCTGCGTGGGACATCATCTGCACCAGACAGGAACCCGACTCCACCTTCTTGGGTGCAGTACTGACTGTTCTTCTTCACAGGTGGTTCTTCTTTTCACCTTCATCCGAGTTAGCAGGGCCTCCTGTTCTCCCTTGACTCTTCTGTACTTTTTGGACTTGGTCCCCTTCTTCCACATGTCTTCAGATCCAGGAATTGATTGTTGGTGTTTGCAGTCTCTTATGGTTCTTACATAATCTTCTTTCTCATGTTTCTCTGTGATCTGGGAAAGTTACTGTGTTTTACTCCTGCTTTCCTGGGCTTTGGGGCCGGGTTCTAGTACTTACATTTGGTGTTTTCTAGTACTCCCAGCACCCCTCTACACACTACACTTGCCTAGGTGGGAAACCAACATTCACAGTCCACTTTCTTAGTATATGGTTTGTGTTCTCCCTAGGCCCATTTCTAACTATTGTGATTTTCACTAATTGCACTGTTTTTTAACTGTTTTTATGTCTGTTTCTGCATACTAGTGTATATCATTTGTGTATTACTTACCTCTTAAGGGAGTATAGTCTCTATGATATTTTTGGCATTTGTTTCTCCAAAATAAATTATCTTCATTTTTGTAACACTGAGTTTTTGTATAACTGAGTATTTTCTTTCATGTGTGTGAGCACTGTGTGACTACAGTGGTATTGCATGAGGAGCTTTCCATGTCTCCTAGATACAGCTACGTCTACAGAGCTTGGCTTTTAGACACTGCCTACATTTCACTAATAAGGGATAACTGGACCTGGTATAAGGTGTAAGTACCATAGGTACCCACTACAAACCAGGCCAGCCTCTTATATCTACTTGCCCATGATATAAAAGTTTTTCTGTGCAAGTGTTATTTCATAACAGTTTGGCATTTTAAAAAACAAATATTGTGCTCAAATATTTGGACTAAAAACATCCAACTGTTGAGTTTAGAAAATGTAAATGTTTAAACTACTATTAGTAGGAAAACATTTAACTTATTGAAATGAAGATCACAAGTGTTTTTTTAGGGAAAGACATTTTCGATCCTGACAGTCTGGATCTGGCCTACCACTAGGCTTTTTTATTCTACTTTTGCACTGTATAATTGTTGGTGAAACACTAGGGATTATTTAGAGTTCGGCGAGTATGGCATATCTACATGAAATTGGAGGATGTCCTACCCGGACCACTTAAGTGCAGAAATGAACCAAGAGAAAATAAAGAAAATATGAAACTTCAAAAAATGAATAAAAGGACAACACACATATGTGTCTCCAAGTCACTTGTTTATGAATTAAACTGATACATGTATGACTGCATACAACATAGGGTGGTATTTGGAATTTGTTGAGTGCCTTGGTGACACTCTATCTAGGACAGGTGGGACATCAACCATTTTTTGTAAGATGCCCCAGATCTGGCAAATTCTAAAAATATCCCTATGTCTTACGCAATTATATATCTGCTTATCTCATGCCCTTGTGGGAGGGATATGCTGCATTTTTTGTTTGTTGTTTGTCACTTCATATTTCCCTCTTTCCCTCACAAACCCATGTTTTGTACAATATCTTTCTCTCTTCACCTTCGTCTTCACTGCTTATTAACTCAGGGATAATGACTCTCTGCAAACTTGATAGAATAAATATTAACTACCAATAGCTTCAAATGTAGCACACATAGGGGGTCATTACAACATTGGCGGTAAAACCTGCTTACGTGCAGAAGACCGTCAACACACCGCTGCGGCAGCGGTCATTATGACCCACTGCTCGGAATCCGCCAAAATTCAGACACCCACACAAGTCTGCCACACCAAAGGTCAGTGATAAACTGGCGATAACAAAACCTCCACCGTCACACCCACACTAGCACGTCACACAAATCCATACAGTGGTCTTTCAACCGCGGTATTCCATTGGCGGTACACCCACCTACATGCTCAAAATACACACACATTTACAAAACACAACCACATTGGACAATTCCAACTACACACACCTGATACACATAGACACACCACTCCCACACACCCATTACAATATAAAACACACACCCACATCACCCACAAACCCCTATGACAAAATTACCGAGAGAAGGGCAGAGAGAGACACTACAAACAACTACCAAGCATCCACAGGCACACAATACCATCACCCACATAACTTCCACGCACCCCACATAACACACCACTAAATATCACCCCACTTATCAATACACACACCACACCACACATCACCCACACCACCCCATGGCACGGCAAAGACACCCCAGGTTCTCTGAGGAGGAGCTCAGGGTCATGGTGGAGGAAATCATCCGGGTAGAGACACAGCACGCCTCCATAGCTAGGAAGATGGAGCTATGGCGCAGAATAGTGGACAGGGTTAACGCAGTGGGACAGCACCCAAGAAATAGGGATGACATCAGGAAGAGGTGGAACGACCTATGGGGGAAGGTACGTTCCGTGGTTTGAAGACACCACCTCGCGGTTCAGCAGACTGGCGGCGGACCCCCACCTCCTCCCCCACAACTAACAACATGGGATGAGCAAGTCTTGGCGATTCTGCATTCTGAGAGCCTTGCAGGAGTAGATGGAGGAATGGACTCTGGTAAGTCATATCTTTACTATTACATCCCCCACCCTACTTGCATGCCATCACATACCCCTACCCTCACCCTCACCCCATCACTCCAACTCCTCACAAATGTCCCAACATCACAAACCACACATCCTAACACCAAGCCCTGCATGCAACAACAAAGCATGGACACCCATCACCAAAGCATGGCCACTGCACATACCCATACACCCCTATAAACCACCATCACACAAGGACCCACACAGGAATGCAAGCACTGGGGTACACGGTCACCCACCCATAGCACACCATGGCACACACAGATGTAATAAACATCCTTTTATACCCCTGCATGGACCCCTACCCAATGTCACCGGACAGGAGGGTCCACACATGTCCACACCACCAACAGAAGAGGCCCACAGTGATGACAGCAGCTCTGTCCAACTGGATCTAGATGACCAGCCAGGCCCATCGGGGATCTCTGGACAGTCGGTTCCCCTGACACAGTCACAGGCCACCACAGAGCTTCCCCACTCTGGAAATACCAGCACAGCACCCACCCAGCGAGCCCATACCTCTGTCCTCAGGACACGTCAATCAGCAGTGTGTCCACCACTACAAGGAACCGAGGCTAACCCACCACTCCAACAACAACAGGGACCTGGGGGCAGTGGCAGTGGGCATATGGTCCAGGGGACGGAGGCCCAGGAACACAGGGGGACTGGGAGGGCTGCTGTGCGACAGGGGGAGGACAGACCAAGGGAACCCACTCTCCACGAGGCCCTCTCCAACATCAAGGGAGCCTACCACCATTCCCAGGAGACGATGGCAACGGTACTGGCCAAGTTTCAGGAGACCCAGCGCCTGCAGGAGGAACAGTATTTGGGCTTCAGGGAGGAACTCAGATCCATCAATTCCACCCTGGGCACCATCGTAGGGGTGCTGAAGGAAGTCCTTAACACCAGGAGGGACACTGTGGCACAACAAGGGGCCCCTGACACTAGCCTGGACGATGAACTGCCCACCACCTCTACCGGTGCTAGTGAACAGGAGGCACCGCCACAGGACCAACACACCAGCAACCCACCTGATGCAGATGGAGAACCACCCCGCAAACAGTCCCTGAGATCCAGGACAAAGACAAAGAACGATGCCAAGACCCCCGCCAAGAAATGAGACGACCCTGAATGTCATCCTTCTGTCCCACTTTGTCACCCTGTCCATCCTCAAACTGCCCGAGCTCCTCTTCCTGTGCCCATTTGGGCAATGCACCTGTGAGACTAATAGACTTGACTCTGCCATGGACATTCCTCGACCATCACCCCTCACCATTTTACAACCCCCTCCAATCTTGAGCACATAAATAAACACCCTTAAAGCACATAACAATCTGGAGTCTGTCTGTGATTTAACATTTGTGTATTAGCAATTACAGTGTCAAAATGCTCTTTCAATTGTAATGTCAACATACCTATGTCACACAGCTCTAGTCCATGAGGAAGCAAACCAGATGTCACACTGTGGGACCCACATCTGTGAAATCGTAAGGGAAAATGAAAACTCAGTGACCATACACTGGGTGAAAACGACAGACAGTAGAGAGGTAGTAGTGTTAAAGTACATGTATTAGGCAGGTTTGTATTCTTACCTGTGTCTCACTGGAAATATTGCAGGATAACCGAGTTCCTGTTGTCGATGTCCTCTTCTTCTGCTTCCTCGTCTTCACTGTCCACAGGCTTCACAGCTGCCAAAACACCGACATCTGGACCATCCTCCTGCAGAAAAGGCACCTGTCGTCGCAAAGCTAAGTTGTGAAGCATACAGCAGGCCACGATGATCTGGCACACCTTCTTTGGTGAGTAGAATAGGGATCCACCTGTCATATGGAGGCACCTGAACCTGGCCTTCAGGATGCCGAAGTTCCGCTCTATAATCCGCCGAGTTCGCCCATGGGCCTCATTGTAGCGTTCTTCTGCCCTTGTCCTGGGATTCCTCACTGGTGTCAGTAGCCATGACAGGTTGGGGTAACCAGAGTCACCTGCAAATGGCGAGATCAACTGTTAGACACACACTAGCCTCTAGGGATATCCCCAGACCCAGACAACCATTCCTACTGACTTGCCTCCAGGTGCTCACCTAATAGCCACACACAGTGCCTCTGGAGTTGCCCCATCACATAAGAGATGCTGCTATTCCGCAGTATGTAAGCGTCATGCACTGAGCCAGGGAATTTGGCATTCACATAAGAGATGTACTGGTCTGCCAAACACACCATCTGAACATTCATGGAATGATAACTCTTCTGGTTTCTGTACACCTGTTCACTCCTGCGGGGGGGTACCAAATCCACATGACGATGTACGCCGGCAGTGATGGTACGCACCGCCGCAGACGTGACCGCCATTTTCTATCTGTTCAATCACTCGATACCTGATCTTCGACAGAAAGTGCTGCTGTGACCTCGGTCTGGAAGAGACAATGGCTCGTGCGTCTGGGGAAAGGGCCCCTGCCTTCACATTGGAGGAGTTGGAGAAACTCGTGGATGGGGTCCTCCACCAGTACACGCTACTCTACGGTCCTCCAGACAAACAGGTAAGTACACTGGGAGCATGCTGTACGGGCTATGCCTGTGTGGAATGGGGTGGATGAAAGATGGGGGGGGGATTGAGGCGTGCATGAAACGACGGTGAGTGCATGTTCCACATGGCAAGGGTAGGGAAGGGCGCAAAATGACTGTGACCGTGCGGACGGTTATATCTTCTCCTTTTCCCCTGTACCATTCCTATAGGTCAGCGCCCACCAGAAGAAGGATATTTGGCGTGCCATTGCCAAGGAAGTCCGGACCCTGGGGGTCTACCACAGACGGAGCACCCACTGCTGGAAAAGATGGGAGGACATTCACCGCTGGAGCAAGAAGACAGCGGAAGCCCAGCTGGGGATGGCCTCCCAACGTGGGAGGGGTGCCCGTCGCACCATGACCCCCCTGGTGTTCAGGATAATGGCGGTGGCGTACCCGGAGTTGGATGGGCGCTTGAGGGCTTCACAGCAGCCACAAGGGGTTGAGTACACTCTCATTCTGCTGATTTTGCGCGCAGTGGAGGTGTCTGGGTGGGGGAGGTGGGCTGTAGGTTTCCCTAGGCCAGGGCGAGTGTGCTAGTTAGGTCCCCTTGTTCTGGCAGACCCTGTGGCACCCCACCCCACCTGTGTACAGTGCCAACTACACCTAGTCAGGTTCCTGTGACATCCATGTGTGCAAATGTCAGCCATAGCCTTGTAGGCCATGTCCCAGGGATTGAACAGTGGACCCCAAGTGTGCGGCGTAGTGCAGGGGGCTTCTGTGTCTGTCGTGTCCTCCAACTGTAGCGGTAATGCATGCACTCAACATGTCTTCCTTCTGTCATTCCCCCCCTTTTTGTGGTCTCCCTGTTCTTGTGTGAATTAGCATCATCAGGCGGAGGTGCAGTGGCACCGGAGCAGGAGGGAGCTGCATTCCAAAGGCCCTGGAGGGCGAGACTACGGACTCGGAATTCACCAGTGGGACGGAGGGCGAGGGGAGCTCCATGGCGGGGACAGGAGCTGCAGGTACAGCCACCACACCCCCCTGCCAGCACCACCCTCCCAGCAGCCCCTCAGCCTTTGCCCCGTGCCCGCTCACCCAGGAGGGTGGGCATCACCTCCGCCCCAGGAACCTCAGGCCCTGCCCCAGTCACTCCTGCTGCCCTCAGTGAGGAGGCCATTGACCTCCTCAGGTCCCTCACTGTTGGGCAGTCTACCATTTTGAATGACATCCAGGGTGTAGAAAGGCAATTGCAACAAACAAATGCATTCCTGGAGGGCATTCATTCTGGTCAGGTGGCCCTTCAGCAAGCTTTTCAGACTCTGGCCTCAGCATTGATGGCAGCTATTGTCCCTGTCTCTAGCCTCCCCCCTCCAACTTCCTCCACCCAGACCCAATCACCTCTACCTCAGCCAATCCCAAGCACACCTTCAGACCAGCATGCACACACGTCAACACACAAGGGAAGCTCTGGCAAACATAAGCACCACACATCCCACAGGCACTCACGTAAGCATCACACACATGCAGACACACCAATATCCACTGCCTCCACTGTGTCACCCTCCTCCTCGTCTCCCTCCTCCCTCCCAGTCTCATCTACACTCACACCTGCATGCACTACATCTACAGCCACTACTTCCATCACCAGCACACCCACCACCCCCACTACCATTCACACGTCCCCTGTGTCCTCTCCCAGTGTGTCTCTGACGCCACCTCCCAAGATACACAAACGCAGCCACACACACACCCAACAGCCCTCCACCTTAACCCAAAGTCACCAAACAAACATCTCCTACAACCACAACCTCTTCCTCCACTCCCAAACCCCCTCCAGCTACCCGTCCCAGTGTTCCCAAGAAACTTTTACTGTCCACCCTTGACCTCTTTCCCTCACCTCCCCCACCCCGTCAGTCTCCTAGGGCCCGACACTCCAGGTCCCAACCTAGCACCTCAGCCACAACATCTCCGGGACCAGTGGTGCCTGTAGACACTGGAATCTGGAGTGCACCGGGCAGCAGGGCAGCCAGTGTGGCACGGAGCCACAGCACGGACAGTCCCCCACCTGTCAAGCATCAAAAGTTGGCCAGTGCCCGGCAGGAGAGGGGGAACACTCCAGCCACCAAAGCCGCTCCCGGGGGTACAGGTGGGAGTGTGGAGTCAGCTGCGACACCTTCCAAGGTGGGGAAGGGGCACAAGAAACTCAGCAAGTCTGGGAAGAGCAGCACAGTGGAGAAGACCGCCATCATCCCCGCCTCCCAGGAGGCCACTGCCATCATGCCCGCTGCCCATGAGGCCACCACCAGCACCAGCCCTGCTGCCCAGGAGGCCACCGCCATCATCCCAGCTCCCCAGGAGGCCACCGCCATCATCCCCGCTGCCCAGAAGGCCACCGCTATCATCCCCGCTGCCCAGGAGGCCACCGTCAGCACCAGTCCTGCTGCCCAGGAGGCCACAGCCAGCACCAGCCCTGCTGGCCAGGACAGGACCGCCAGCACCAGCACTGCTGCCCAGGAGGCCACCGCCAGCACCAGCACTGCTCCTTAGGACAGGGCCGCCAGCACCAGCCCAGCTGCCCAGGGCAGGACCGCCAGCACCAGCCCAGCTGCCCAGGACAGGACTGCCAGCACCAGCCCAACTGCGCAGGACAGGACCGCCAGCACCAGCCCCGCTGGGCCATAAAGGACCACCAGCACCAGCCCCGCTGGGCCAGACAGGACCGCCAGCAGCTGAGTCACTGCCAACGATGCCGCCGCCACAAGCACCGCTGAACAGGACACTGCCACCACAAGCACCGCTGGCCCATGAGCGCCAAGGGCACTGACGCTACTGAGTCCATCACGAGCAAGATGAAGCACTCTGGGCACAAGGCCCCCTCCAGAACCAGTGGAGAGATACATCCACTACCTCGGTCCTTGGCAGGATGAAGCACTCTGGGCACCAGGCCCCCTCCAGAACCAGTGGAGACTGTTATCCACTTGAGAGACTGTGGCTTTGCACTCCCCAGGATGGAACAGTGGGCAACCCACCCACTATGGAGACTTGTGAGACTGTGGCTTTGCACTCCCCAGGATGGAACAGTGGGCAACCCACCCACTGTAGAGACTTGAGAGACTGTGACTTTGCACTCCCCATGATGGAACAGTGGGCAACCCACCCACTGTAGAGACTTGAGAGACTGTGGCTTTGCACTCCCCAGGATTGAACAGTGGGCAACCCACCCACTGTAGAGACTTGTGAGACTGTGGCCTTGCACTCCCCAGGATTGAACAGTGGGTATGTGGCCCCCTCATTGATTTGGCGTCGTGCACTCAACTGGCTGAGGTGCCCCCCCTTTACCTTCCCCCTGAGGTGCCTGTTTTATTGCTATCTGATGCCCCTGCAGTGTTCTCTCCGTCATGTTCGGGGATTGAGTGTGGGCCTCGCCCATGCCGTGTGGGCCCAGTGTTCCACGGACTTCAATGGAGCACTACCTGGACTACTATTCTTGGTGTATATATTTGTTTATGGTGTATACATATTTTTTGAGTACTGGATTTTAATATATTACAATGGTTACACTCATTTCCTTTTGTCTTTGCATTCTTCCGGGGCGTTCGTGCTCCTGGTAGAGGAGCAAGAAGATAAGGGCTGGCAGGATCTGGAGCTCCGGTTCCATGGCGTCCTGATTCCTCGTGGGGTGTGTAGAGGTGAGCGTTTTCCCTTCGAAGTCCTGTTTCCTCCGTGTTTTTGTTCGCGGCGAATCCGCCCCGGAAAAGGTGGGTGATTGGTAGATTGTGATACTTTGGGCAGTACATTGTCCTCCGCCTGTCTGTTGGCGGTGACCGCCATGCTGTTTGTTTGTACCGCCTTAGCGGTCGGAGTGTTAAAGTGGCTGTCTATGTTGGCGGTTTCCGCCACGGTCGTGATTCCATTTTCTTTCTGCCAGCCTGTTGGCCGTCTTACCGCCACTTTAACACCGACCGCCAGGGTTGTAATGACCCCCATGATGTTTCTCTTATGTTGAGGCACCTAAATCATATTAGTTATCTAGGTCCAGATGTGCAAAAATGCAATTTTGCATTTCTTAAATAGCAACTTCATAGAAATCTCTACTTAAGAATTGCAAAACGCTAGGTACAGAGATGCCAATTTCCTTATAGTGATATTTACAAAGTAGGAATCACTTTTAGGAAATGGGTATTAAGAAATCCCATTGCATTTTAGTCAATGGGCCAGTTTTGATTTTCCTAAATAGTGATTTCACTACTTTGGAAATGCAAAACCAGGGATGGCAAAGGGCAAGAGGCCCCTTTGGTGCACCCAAAAAAAGGGGAGCACCGGTGGAGCACACATAAGCCTACACTTTAGGGTGCTTTCATAAATTGCACCTGGTTACCACTGAGGTAATGGCATCTCAATTCCCAAGTCGCATTTAGGAAATGCATCAGAATAAAAATCGCAATTAAGGAATCTCTATTTGCATTTTCCTGTTCTGGGAATTGCAAATTGCTATTTCTACAAAGTAGAAATCAAAATGTGCGATTCCTTAAGGGCCTTTGTACATAAAAAAGGCCACTTTGCATTTCTTAACAGCCGAAATACTGATTAGGACTATTAAGAAATGCAAAAGGGCTTTGTACGTCTGTCACTTAGACCCCAGTTGCATAAGGGAAAATACCTGAAAAATGATGCACCTTATAATGAGTATGTTTTGAATAGCATTGTTGTAAATCAAATGGGTAATGAACTGTGCAAAGGTTATCCATATCTGTTTTACATGGTTTGCTATCACATATGTTTGCGTTTATAATAACTGCTAAATGAGATAAGAGTTAGTGGTTACAGGGTGTTGAAAACATCATGAGGCAAATTACCTCTCAGCTTTTAATCAAATCTAATTCCTAAAAAGAAGTAGACACCTTTTGTGTGGGTTTTTGCACTAGCGCGAGGGCCTGAGTAATTCCATGAGTGTTCTGAATAGCGTTCATCACACATACATTTTAGAGCAAATTTTTTACGTACTACTACATTTTTTCTACATGCCTTTCAAGCTCTTTACATACAGATATATTCATCTAATTCGTTTGTCAAGTAGCACCTTGAAGCTTAAAAAGTTTAATACACGGAAAAAAATATATAATTGGATTGGAAGGTTGGAAAACAACCTACAGAATGATGCATTTTAGGGGGTGGGTTTGGCATGTTACTTAAAACTTATACAGCTGCAAAACTCATTCTGAACTGTATTTTTATATTTAGTCTTAATACCCATGCATGCATATTGTGTGTATATTTGGAAAATCCACAGTATTTTAAAATCACACTTTCTTATTATGTGCAGATAACGTTCTGTGAGTGGCAGGGACACGCCCTTGCACAGAAGGAGCAAGCTTGTTTACAGTGCTACATGTAGGCCCTGTTTTAATTTTATTTTTTGTAATAGAGGAAGATCCTTTTAATTTATATTTAAAATCAATAAAAAAAAACAGTAAACTTAGTCTTCACTAGTTTCGTTAAGACTACTACTTTAGCATTTCTACTAAAGCCGGCATGCACACGGATAAACACCATCAAAGAGCAGAAGGCACAGTTAAGATGGAATCATTATGCAAATAGATTATGGCATGCTTTATATGAGAACAGCTTCCCTAAAGAGACCTAATGGGATGACTGACCTATAAAGCATTTAATCTGTTGTTAGCATTTAATGTAATTGTCTTCCAGCTCCTCAAGGAATACAACTTTTAATTGTTAAAACTTCTAAATTGCACAATGGATAATTTCCCTTTATGTAACTTACATGTTCTTCCACAGAGGTTGGCAAAAATCTGAGTTATGATTTTCCAGAGTTTCTTCTTTCTATCCAGACATTACCAATGTCCTGCTTAATAAAAATATAAACTAAGGGCTTAATTTACAAAGCTCTTGCTTTTGATGCAGCGGAGGTGCAAGAACTACTCCATAGCTACAAAGTGACGCTAGAGGCCTCTAGTGTCACTTTTTAACCCACTGCATCATCTTCACAAGCATTCGACCTGGCTGCATAAGATACTGACAATGATATGCAAGGAAGGTGTTCCCCCCTTAATCATGCAGGACTGTTACAGCCGTATTTTCAAGCTTTTTGGAAAATGACACACCCTTTTTAGAAGTCTTACAAAGTGTAAAATGCATAAAAAAATAACACCTGGTCAGACCAGGCTTAAAAATTAAGCATTGCCACAGGCACATAATGAGAACATACCACAATCAGCTTGACCAACTCTAGGATATACTCCTACCTAAGCCTAGAGCACCAAAAAGAACATAAATACCACCACCATCACCACCACCTCCCCCATCATTATCCCCACCACTCGCACCACAGAGGCAGCACAGGAGAAGGGAGTGCATATATATCAGCAGTATAACTCACTGACTGGACCAGGGAGGAAGAAGTAATCATCCATTACCATCTGCGGAGGGAGTACATTGTACAGCTTCTACACCTCACTGCACCCAGACTGCAGGCAGAGGTTGACAGGGTCATCAATATCCCAACACACACCAAGCTCGGGTTGTGATTCACATGCTGGCCTCAGGGTCCTTCTAGACCCGAGTTGCAGGAGTTTCACAGCCATATTTCGCAGCATTCCTCCCCTCTGTCTTGGATGCCATTATGCAGCTTACACCCGCCAACTCATCCTCGTCCCCATCACCCAGCAACTGCAGCAAGAAATTAAACAAGGTTACTACACACTCACTGGCTTTCCACATGTGCTGGGTGCCACGGACTGCACATATGTGCAGCTCATTCCTCCTGCTGCAACTGCCCACCTATACCACAACAGAAGGCTTACCCAATACATCAACATACAGTCCATTTTTGACCATCGAGGGTTGATTCTAAATGTGGTGGCCAAATACCCTGGCAGTGTGCATGATGCCTTCATATTCTGGCATTCATTCATCAACCAACAATTCCAGAATGGACAACATAGAAATGGCCTACTTGTAGGTAAACAAACAGCAAATACCTAACAGACACAATAACAAATTGATAGAGGGACACAACACAGATCACTGTCACCTACACAGATAGGGACTGCAGGATAAGGGCAGTTACACATACATGAGCCATGCTTCACTTTACATATGGAATGTAAATCACACTGACATACATGTGAATACATCTCAAGCCAGTTTTACTGATGTTGCATGATGTAAAGGCGCACATCCATGCATGGCAGGCAGGAAATATGCCTAACATCTGCATGAAAGGGAGGTGTACCATGTCCACTGGGAGTTGTTCACATGCAACACACTTGGGCCATCAGCCCTGTAATGGCTCACATACCAGGGACTAGGTGAATCCTTACAAATCATGGCCCATGGGCAGGAGACATGTAACTGTACAAAAGTAAAATAATATACAAAAACACTTCCATCTTACATGTGTGATGTGTACTGCTACACACATTAATCACTCACCATGCCACTGGGGCAGCAACCTTGGCTGGAAGGTGCTCCAGAAAACACACATACCATCGTAAAAGCAAAGAAGAACCCCTACAACCCCGATGCAAGTGTGAATGTGTACTCTCTAGTCAACTTGTGTGTAAGTCTAGTTTGAAGGAACCAGAAGGGACAAGAGGCCTAATGTATTGTGTACTAGTTTCCCTTCTCAAGCACTGCATGGTGCAGGAAGTTGTGTAGCTGGACTGAAGAGGATCAACCACAAATCTTCATGATCCATGTGCTGTGTGCATAAATTGGGCACAATGCTGTCACACATGTACACAAGATTCCCCCACTGTGACATGCAACCATGGACTGGGAAATTGCAGTTGTGATATCATGTCACCCAGTTGGAATGTGGGAGTGCATACTGTGTAGAAGGCATCATGTCAACAGACCTAGAAAATGGATAATCAAAGGCATGGGCAAATATAAAGAAGGTCACCCCAACATCTGGTTATGAAGATGGACCAATGCATGCATCTGTGTGACCCATGTCTGGTATGTCAGCACCTACCTAGGGTGGATCTACAAAAAAGATTCACATCCACATATAACATTGGGTGGACTAGAGAAATAGGAATCAGCACCACAATCTGTGGCAGAAATCTGACAATCCGAATGTTGAATTGTATGATGTAACTGCTTACTCACTGCATTTGACATCACACAAAGTGAGTGAACAGGGTCCTGTAATAGTCAGTACACTCCCATGATTGACACATCAAGTGCATAACAATATCAATACGCATAACACACATGGGCAGGGCTTTTGCAAATATGGTAATCCTAAACAATGACACCGTCTGTTTTTTTTACATTTCAGCAGACCAAGGATATGGGATCCATTTGTGGGTGATGACACCATTTGCCATCCACAGACAGAGCCAGTAAAGACATACAACCAGGCACACATTCATACACAGAACATATTTGATTGAATCTTTGGGCTGCTCAAGGCCCAGTTTCCTTGCCTGAATGTTTCTGGGGATAGACTTGTATTCCCACCCCCAGTCTACATAATTATTTTGGCATGTGCTATACTGCACAATATATGTGTGCGAACAAATGTCCCTGGGATGAACAACTGGAAGTCCCAAGGAAAGAGGAGGAGGATGAGGCAGCACATGATTGGGAAATACAAAGCACTGCTTCAGGTGCACGTAAACCTGCCCACATTGTTCGGAATTTATTTTCATGAGTACATATAACTGAAGGTATAATGTTGGCAAACATGTAAATAAATGACTTAATTTAACATATGTCTTGAGTTTATGTCACAGTCCCAGTAGAAACCAACTCACCCACACCCAGGAAACCATAAGTAGGCCACAACAGTCATCAATTGGATGTGAACACTGTTATCCTCAAAGAACCAGACTCAATGCACTGATCTCTGAAAAGTGTGGTGTGTAATGTTTCCATTGTCTGTCAAACAAACATGTTGAAATGAAATCACTCATATCAGCCAAATAACTGTTGGTACAAAAGAAAAAAAACACTATGTGATGCATTAGGCCCACACTATGTGCTAATGTCTGAAAATAGTAGTCCTAAATGGCAACAATAGATCAGTGTAAGATATGTGACAACTCAATGGCTGAAATATTTATTTCACTGGTGGCAACTAGCCACGTCCACGTTATTTGAACTCACGTGTATGAAAAATAGTGTAAAACAGCGGAACAGTACACCTGTATGTGTACCTCACAGTCAGTCAATCAAATAAGTGATCATCTTGCATGCATGCCAAACAATGTCATAGCAAGTCTCATAATGTTGGCAAAGTGTATAAGTCAATCAAGCATAGAATAATTTGCATCAGCAGAGCCACATTTATGTCCTAAACAAGACCTGTTACATTGAGGAGAGGACATCCAGAGTACACAAGAACTACTTAAGGAGTCAGGATATGTTTGGGGCCAATTACTCTACTCGCCAAACAATGGTAAACTAATATGAGTGTGCTGCATATTGCAAAAATATATGTGCAGGACATAATCTCCCTTGGCCAATAACAATGAGCAGAAGGAAGAACTGGACGATGGGTGTAGGGAAGATGAGGAGCAAGCACAAAATATACCATAAATAGCAGCAATATTGCTTCTGTACTATATACTAGTAACATGTGTGGTACATGCATGAATGACTCTCACAATATCAGAAGAGTGTGAAAATAAGAATTATTGTACCTATGCAAAACAACACATATATGCACAACCAGTGTCTAGGCCATTTACCTGTCCAGTCACAGTGCAAGAAAGTCATCCTTTTAGCATGTTCACCCAACCTTTTATGACTGATACTGGTGGTGACTGGCTGTACCTTGGGACTGCTAACCAGGCCCAGGGCTACTCCTCTGAATGAAAGGTACATGGTAAAATGGTACAATTACAGTTGCCATTGACAGACTCCTGAGAGTCCTTAGTAGATAATATAGCAAGAAGGGATCAAACTACCTATAAGTCCTTTGTATATAATAGGACAGGGAAGTTTAGAGGCCAGGTATATTTCCTGCACTGGGGTATGCACTACTGTGTTGCCTCCTGTCATTTTTAAGTCAGCCCTACCTTGCAGACTGTCTTTAAAAACAAAATGTGTGCAAAATTGACTTTGGAAGAAAACATAGTTCAGAAGTCTAAATCCACCTTAATCTTACATAATATACACACCTAAGGTCTCCCCTAGGTGCCCCTGGGATGGTATGCCATGTAACTATAAGCAGGGAGATTTCAAACGATGTGTGATATGCCCTGGTGAGGGGAACAATGTACATCAAGGTTTATTCATATAGTAGAAACTTAGCTTTATAGGCTAACATGAAAATTTAGGACTTAAGCCCAAATATTGATAGAAAGAAACTAAATGTGTCATGACAGGACTTCAAAGATTGGCAATGAGAAATCCTAACACCTGCCACTGTTGCCTTCACCATAACTAATACCAGAAATAAGTAATAATGCTTCCTTTCCCGTAAGTCAAAACCAAGCTAGTGGGTTCTCCTAGGATGGCAAGTCATACAGATATGAGCTCATGCAAAATCCAGCTGTGTGGCACATCATGGACTCATAGCCATAGGATAACAGAATGCACCCCCAGAAGCTCACAAGTGTCACTAAATGGTATGGGTGTATTGGAGGGACATTGTTGGGGCATCAGTGCTGGACAACCCACATTGGTAACCTGGATGACCAATGTAAACATGTTAACATGTAGATGTCAACATGGGGATGTGTAAGGGAGTCACATAGTGTTAGACTTGGCATCCATGGCGTCGTCTCCCCTAACTTTTTTGCCTCTGCTTCCCATGTTGTTTCTGTGTGCTAGAAACAGTTTTTGCTATTTTGTTTGCTCTGGGCACTTTATCACTGCTGACCAGTGCTAAAGTGTGAATGTTCCCTGTATAAATTCTATGTGTAAGTTGGTGTATCCCTGATTGGCATATTTGATTTACTAGTAAGTCCCTTGCAAAGTGCACTGGAGGTGCCTAAGCTCTGCAAATCAAGTGCTACTAGTGGGCCTGCAGCGCTGGTTGTCCCACCCACATCAGTAGCCCTGTAAACATGTCTCAGACCTGACACTGCACTGTCTATGAGTTCAGTTTAAACTGCAAATTCGACTTGGCAAGTGTACCCACTAAACCTTCCCTTTTTATACATGTAAGGCACCCCTAAGGTAGGAGCTTGGTAGCTCCATGGGCAGGGTGTAGTGTATGTTAAATATGACACATGTTCTGATGTGTTTTACATGTCCTAGCAGTGAAATACTGCCAAATTTGTTTTTCACTGTTGCAAGCCCTATCTCTCTCATGGGTTAACATGGGGACCACCATTAAATATCATTAAAGCACAGATTCCCTTTGGGAACAGATAGAAATTTTGAGTTTAGGGTCTCTGAACTCACAATTAAAAAATACATCTTTTGATAAAGGTTGTTTTTGGATTGTGTGTTTGAACATGCCTCTTTTAGAAAGTAGCATTTTCTTGCTTAAACCAGTCTGTGACTCTGTCTGATGTGGTTTCCCTGTCTGGGTCAGTTTGACAGTTGGGCTTTTTGTTTGCACCTCTCATCTAGACAGTGACACAAAGGGAGCTAGGGTGCAGGCTGCATATCCTGATTGGCCATCTGGGCTGGAGGGGAGGGGAGGAGTGGTCACTTACACCTGAAAGGGCTATGCTTGCCCTCACACAATGCAGCCTCCAACCCAACCCCCCTGGTGTGTGTCCGGGGCCTGGTCTGGGCAAGGCATCATCTTGTAAACAACAGAGACTTCTATAGGAGTAGGCCTACTTCAAAGGCAGAAAGGGGTATAAGAAATAAACCCAAAACCATTGAAAATCAGAAAACCTTGCTTGTCCCATTAAGGGCTCCACCAGGAAGGAGGAGCTGCAGAAGGCACTGAGGGCCTAGGTGACAGCCAAGGGGGGCACACAGATGAGGAGGAGGAAGATGAGGGTGAGGAGGTGCAATACATACACAATGATATAGTGTGTGGGCCTATTATGTCCAGGTAGAGAGTCTCCAGGGGAGGTAGCTGTGTGTCATCCAAGGGTCTGAGTCCTGAAGAGTTACCGAACAGGCAGGCAGAGAGGGCTCACCAGTTGGAGAGATGGAAGAAAGGAGGATGGACATGGAGGTGAAGAAGATATTGTTGGCTCATGAGCTCAGTTTGAGGGAGCTGGATCAGAGGAGCCAGTCTAGTAGGGATGGTGCAGCAATATCACAGTGTAGCCTAAGAGGAGGGTGCACATTCCTAAAGACCTTGTAAAGGATTACAAAAGGGAGCATGATATATTCCTGTGGTTCAAGGGATATGAGTCTGCTATCCATATGAATCTGGTCCCTGAAGCTCATTGGGGTGGCGGGTCTGTGGAAGCACTTTGGTTTGGGGGGAGGGATACGCTGACATACTTAGGGGATTCTCAGGGGCTTACTTACTCTGTCATGAAGGACACCCTACTCACAAGGTATGGTCTCAAGGACAAGTTTAGGTCTCATAAGAAGAAGGAAACCCAAACACGGTTGGAGTGTGTTGAATCGTTGTGCAGGTCACTGAATGATTGGGACAGTAAGGTAAAAACTTTTGAGAGGTTGTACAATTTGATTGCTTGGGAGCATTTGTGTAGTCTTTGTTTTCCAGAGTTGTGCCAGCACCTGTTGACAGCAAGCTGACTGATCCCAGGACACTTGTGCAGGAAGCAAACCATTGAGAGAGCACCAGCGTCCAAAAGAGGTATGGGGGAAACTTTGCCAATGGTGGGCAGGGTCCCCATCAGAAGAAGGGGAGTAAGGGTAGACAGGGGGAGTTCTCTAAAGGACCCCAACCTAGATCCCATGGTAAGGAATCCCAGCCCCCAGTAGAAAAGAAACAATGAGTCTCTACAGGAAAACCTGCAGAGAAGGGTCCCCGCAAGTGCTTTGCATGTGATCAGGTGTGTCACATGAGGGGGGACCCCAAATGTCCCAAGTGGACACCGGCACCACTGGTGCTCAGTCACAGGGTTTGCACAGTGTAGTGCTTGGGGAGGGGGTGGTTCCAGGTGTGTGGGAGCCAGCAGAAATGACATTTCTCTCACTAGGGGACAGTGAGATGGTCTAGAGGACCCTCATGCCTGATAACAATAACACGTGCAAATGGTAGGTGACCATCAATCGACAGATGTTGGAGGTTCTGTGAGCTTCAGAAGCCAATGTGACTACAGTGAACAGTCACATGGTGTTTGAAGAGCACCAAGTAGTTTCAGTGGACAACTCAGAGTGCCTGTGCAGAGTGGTACAGGTTCCTTTTGAATGGGGGAAGGGGTCTCAGGTTCCTTGAAGGTAGCTGTGAGTCCAACCATGCCTGCAGATTGTTTGCTTGGCAATGGCCTGGAGGATTACCCTTGGAAGAAGGTAAAACGTAGGTCATACTTGGAGATGTTGGGTCTGTCTGGGTGGGTGTGTGTGTCTACCCGGTTTATGACAGCCCATCAGGGTGATCAGGAGACCCAGGAGCCTGAAAAAGTAGCCCAGGTGTCTGCCAGAAGGAGGAAGGGAAAATGGCCGGGTAAACCAGATCCAAAAGTTCCCACGATCCAGCAGGAGGCTAAACCTGAGGGTGGGGCCCTGGAGCCTGGGGAACAGGTGGCTGAACTGGGAGAGGTCCCTGAGCTGTCACAGTGGCAGCAGGAAGGGGGTTCAACCAGGGAGGCTTTCTGTGAGGCACAGAAAGTATGCTCTACTCTGTAGGATTAGCCGCAGCAGGCTGCAGACCAGGCGTCTTGCAAGGAGCCTGGATCACATTTAATTTACTGGGAGGATGATCCCCTATATAGTGAGCCTAATGTATGTGAACTTGGGTCAGCATGTGTGCTGGTGGTACTCCAGTGCTTCAGAGCCTTCCTACTGGGTCGGCTCATGATGTGCCTTTAGCTGGTCATTTAGGGCAGGACAAGACCTTTAAGAAGCTTGTCACCCACTTCTACTGGCCCCAAATGCGCAGGCACTCAGATGCTCATTGTAGGTTTTGCCCAACTTGTCAGGCAAATGGCAAGGATGGGGTGGAAATGCAAGGCTCTCCTCCAACCATTTCTTGTGGTTAGTACCCCATTTTAAAGTGTTGGCAATGACACTGTAGGGCTTCTAGATCCCAAGACACCCAAGGGCAACAGGTTTATCCTGGTCTTGGTGGACCATGCCACCCGGTACTCAGAAGCCATTTCTTTTAGATCGATCACTGCCCCTCTGGTGGGACGTGTGTTGATGGGAGTTTTTACCTGCATGGGGTTCCCCAAGGAAGTGGAATCTGATAGGGGTACCAACTTCATATCAACTTATGTGAAGTCTCAGTGGTGGGAGTGTGGAGTAACGTACAAGTTCACCACTCCTTACCACTTCCAATGCAGTGGTCTGGTTGAGAGGTTCAACCGTACCTTGATGGGCATGATTATGGGCCTGTCAGAGTCCTTGAGGCATATGTTGGACGTCCTATTACCATAACTTCTGTTCGCCTACAGGGAGGTACCTGAAAAAAGGGCTTGGATTTCATCATCTTGAGCTTTTGTATGGCCACTCCATCAGCGGTCCTTTGAGTCTGGTAAAGAAGGCCTTGGAGAAAGCCTCCAGTAAAACCCCCAGGATGTATTCAGTTACATGCTGGCTCTGAGAAACCAGACTACCTGGTTTGGGGTCTTTCACAAGAGAATCTGGAAGCAAGCCAGGAAGACATGAAACACTGGTATGACCAGAATGCGCCACTGTGGCCAAGTTTCATCTTGGCCAGAAAGGGTGGGTGATGGCGCCAGTAGAGTCTAGGGTGCTCCAGGACAAGTGGACTGGGTCATTTGAGGTCTTGGAGAGTAAGAGTGAAGTCACCTACCTGGTGAACATGCAGACTCTCAGGAGCCCCTTGAGGGGCCTGCATGTGAACTGGTTCAAGCCACACACTGATTGGACTGAATTGTCCATGCACATAGCAACAGATGATGGAGTGGAGGAAAAGAGTGAGCATCTTCCCGACCTCCTGTCTGCTGGAGAGAAAGTTGGATCTGTGGAAGGAGTGAACCTCTCCCTCTTGCTGACCCCAGAACAGCAGAGGGACTGTCTCCAGATGCTGGGTCAGTTTGCCTCTCTGTTCTCCTTGATCCTGGGATCACAAACTTGTGTACACACGATGTGGACACTGGGAACAGTCCTCCTGTTAAACATAAAGTTTATGGAGTGACTGACAAGTTTAGGGCAAACATTAAGGGTGAAGTTTCTAAGATGTTAGCGTTGGGAGTTGGTGAGTTTTCTAGTAGCTCTTGGGCCAGCCCTGTGGTCTTGGTCCCAAAAGCTGATGCTCCTGGTACCGCTCCAGAACTCAGGTTCTGTGTGGATTACTGGGGACTCAATGCAGTCAACAAGACTGACGCGCACCCCATCCCCCGAGCTAATGGGCTAATCAACCGGTTGGGGGCTGCCAAACACCTAAGTACACATGATCTTACCTCTGTGTATAGGCAGATTGCCCTAACTGAGCGGGGCTAAGGAGATGTCTGCATTCTCTATGCCAGATGTGCACTACCAGTTTAGGGTGATGCTCTTTGGTATGAAGAATGCCCCTGCCACCTTTCAGAGGTTGGTCAGCTAGGTGTTGGCTGGACTGGATGATTTCAGTGCCACCTACCTGGATGACATTGCTGTACTCAGTTCCACGATGGAGGAACACTTGCAACACCTATGCAAAGTTTTGGAGTCCCTGCAGAAGGCAGGCCTCAATATTAAGGCAAGGAAGTGGCAAATAGGAAAGGGTTCTGTGGTGTACTTGGGACACCAGGTGGGGAGTGGCCAGGTGGCACCCTTACAGTCTAAGATTGAAACGATTCTGGCTTGGGAAGCCCCCCAAGGCCTAGACTGAAGTGAGAGCCTTTTTTAGGTCTCACTGGATATTATCTTAGGTTTGTCAAGCTGTATTGCACAATTGTTGCTCCCTTGACTGAGTTAACTTCCAAAAAGCAGCCCAGAAATGTGATGTGGACTGAGTCTTACCAGACAGCTTTTGATGCCCTGAAGTCTGCCATATACACATCACCAGTGCTGAAGGCACCTGACTACTCCAAGGAATCTGTTGTGCAAACAGACACCTCAGAGCATGGTATTAGAGCAGTCCTCTCACAGCCTAGTAAAGAAGGCCTAGATCAACCTGTAGTCTTCATTAGCAGGAGGTTACTTCCCAGGGAACGTAGGTGGAGTGTGAAGCTTTTGCTGTGGTCTGGGCACTGAAGAAGCTTAGACCCTACTTGTTTAGGATTCACTTCCATGTTCAGACAGACCACAGGCCCCTCAGATGGTTAATGCAGATGAGGTATGAGAATCCCAAATTGTTGAAGAGGTCCATCTCCCTACAAGGAATGGAATTTACGGTGGAACACTGCTATGGCACAGACCATGTCAATGCTGATAGTCTATCCAGATTCCTCTGCCTTAACAATGAGAACTCCCAAGAGGTTGGGTAGTTACTCCCCACTTTCAGCTGGGGGGACGTGTGTTACACTTGGCATCCTTGCCGTGGTCTCCCTTAACTTTTTGCCTCTGCTCCCCAAGTTGTTTCTGTGCATTGGAATCTATTTTTTGCTGTTTTGTTTGGTCTGGACACTTTACCACTGCTGACCAGTGCTAAAGTGTGAATGTTCCCTGTATAAATTCTATGTGTAAGTTGGCTTATCCATGATTGGCATATTTGATTTACTAGTATGCCCCTAGTAAAGTGGACTAGAGGTGCCCAGGGCCTGTAAGTTAAATGCTACTAGTGGGTCTGCAGCACTGGTTGTGCGCCCACATTAGTAGCCGTGTAAAATTGACTCAGACCTGCCACTGCAGTGTCTGTGTGTGGCGTTTAAACTGTCAATTCGAATTGGGAAGTGTACCCACTTGCCAGACCTAAACCTTCCCTTTTTATACATGTATGTCACCCCTAATGTAGGCCCAGGTAGCCCTAGGGCAGAGTGCAGTGTATGTTAATGATGAGACATTGACTGATGCATTTTCTTGTTTAACCGATTCTGTGACTCTGCCTGTTTGTGGATACCCTGTATGGGTCAGTTTGACAGTTAGGCTGTTTGCACCTCTCCTCTAGACAGTGACACAAAGGGAGCTGGGGTGTAGCCTGTATTTCCTGATGGGCCATCTGGGCTGGAGGGGAGGAGTGGTGACTTACACCTGAAAGGGCTGTGCCTGGCCTCACACAATGCAGTCTCCAACCACCTGGTGTGTGTGTGGGGCCTGGCCTGGGCAAGGCAGAATCTTGAAAACAACAGAGACTTCTCTTTGAAGTAGGACTACTTCAAAGGCAGAAAGGGGTATAAGTAGTGGACCCCAAAACCTTGATAATCAGATTACTTCTGGGAACAAGAGGAACCTCTGCCCGGGAGAAGAGCTGGAGAAGCTGGAGGAGGAGTATTGCCACTTTGCCTGTGACTGTGCTTTGCTTGGTTGGCTTGCAGTTGCTGCTTCTGCCTGAGAGAGAACAAAGACTGACTTTTGTGTGACTTCCCACTGGTAAAGAATCACCAAGGGCTTGAACTGAGCTTGCCTCCTGTTGTTAAATTCTCAGGGACATCAAAGACTTCTCTCTGCCAGCACTTGGATTTTCTGCTGAGGGTCTTGCCCTGCCAACTGTTGCCCTAATTAGTCTATGGGACCGTAAAATGTGAAGCTGGTGGAAAAGGACAGAAATCCACACAAAGGCCACCATGCGGGGAAACATTCGACCCACAACGCAGATGATAAACAAGGTGCTGCTGGCCTTGTGGCTAAAATCGACATTCCATCTGCATCGCGGCTGTGAGATTGATGCATCGTGGCTGAAGAAACGACACGCAACACCAGAAGCAGCTGCTGTTAATGATGCAAGCCCCCACACAGTGTGGTTTCTTGATACTGTGTGACCTGATTTCAACCCAACATCGCTGAGTGTGAAAAATCAACGCAAAGCCTGCCTGGACCCGAGGTGCCCATCCAGGATCGACAAAACACTCTCTTGCGAGAGAGAAGAAACTACACATGCCGACTCGACCGTAGGAGGAAAGACGCACGGTCTCACTTGCGAGTGAGTAAATCAACACATCGCTGGCTTTATTTTGACGCAACCCAGATACTTTTGTGCAATAACATAATTCTCACTGTTTTCTAAGGAGTAAGGCTCTTATTCTTTTAAAATTCATATCTTGACTTGTGTATGTTAGATTATTGTCAGTTTGGTCTTGTTTTGTTTAGATAAATTCTGAACCTGTGTTGTGTCATTTTGTAGTGTTTCCACTGTGTTACTGTGTGTGTTGGTATAAATAGTTTACACATTGCTTCTGAAATTAAGCCTGCCTGCTCAGGGCAAGCTACCAAGAGGATGGAATCGGGGTTAACTGAGGGTGATTCTCCTTTACCCTGACTAGAGTGAGGGTCCTTGCTTGGTCAGGGGGTAACCTCACTGCCAACCCAAGACCCCATTTCTAACACATATCCACACAGTCGTCTGTCATTTTGTATCAAAGTTCATTCAACACCTTCATGAACATCTAACATCCATGGCCCAGTCCCACACTGCCAATGTGAGCTACAGAATGTAGGACACATTGAAGCAGATGGTCAAAGGTAATTTTAATTGACATATCCTTGTCTATGCTATACTAGGGATGTCTGAGATGTTTGGGACTGGCCCTGGTCTATATGAGTCCAATTACCTGTCACAATGTTAAAATGCATGGGTATTTCAAGGGTATATCCATTGCTATGCACAAGCAACACTATCTTGATGCAGAGTGCAGTAACATTTTGTTGTAGCCGCCTTGCTGTCTTTAGGCTGTCATAGGTCATGCAAAGGCATGCATGGTGTGGTTACATTGCACTGCATGAGTGAAAATCATGTGCACCACAAATCATGCTAAATGGAATAGTCAGGGCACCTTCACATGCTGCCCCATTTGGAAATGGCACCTTAAGAACAACAGTATCCTTACCAGGTTCTGTGTGATATAAGTAGTGGAGGTGCAAAGGCCCTTTCACATACTTTGTGGTCCCCCAAGATCCCTGCAAATGCCTGAAGATGGTGCACACATATGTGCTGACATTCATAACAAAGCTGTAGCGTAAGGACACTTATACTGGCTGTGGCAGCAACAGAGAGTATACCCTCTTGTGCAGGGGTGTGAAGGCCCATGCTGATGTGATTTGGACTGTATGCTGGATGTAAGATGTGGGGCCTGGGGCAAAGTCAATCTCCGGAGGTGAACTGGCAGTGCATTCCCTGATGGGAGGCCCTGGAGGGGTTGAAATAGGGTCAAATTGAATCATCCATGCATCCCTTCACATGTATGTCCAGGCTATCCCACCACTGGACCTCATGGGAGACTGTAACCCCTCCCCTCCCCCATACTGCCTGACAGCCTGCTGTCTGCACCTTGGTAAACAGAACATGTAGGACACATTGAAGCCGATGTTCAGAGGTAACTTAAATTGACACATCCTTATCTGTGCTATGCTAGGAATGTCTGAGAAGTTTGGGACTGAACCCCCCCCATGTTTCCTTAAAGCCTGCTGTCTGCACCTTACTACATAGAACATATTGGCAGATGTCTGTGTTGCCTTAAATGATGGTCTGCTGACCACTGTCCATGGCATCCTTGAGGGAAATCTAAGCAACGGATTCAGGTACTCTGAGACCCCTCTCATCCTGACAAGCGTGGCCCCTGGAACACAAGTAGTGGACCCAAGTGACCCAGACTGTCCAGTGGTCCAACTGTCCAAATTTGGAGGAGGTAAGTCCTTGCCTCCCTTCTCCAGACAGTAATCCTTTGCTCCGTGTGAACTGCAGCTGCTAGGGCTTCTGTGCGCTTTTGCAAGGAATCCTTCATGCACAGCCTAGCCCAGGACCCCAGCACTCTATCCTGCATTGCCCCACTCACTGAGTTGACTTCTGGCTTCGTGGGACCCTCTTTTGTAGTGTTGAGACAACCGATTTGCTCAGTCTTCTTGTACCTGTGTTCAAGGACGTCTGCGGGTGCTGCCTTCTTGTGCATGGGCTCTCTGTGTTGCTGAGGGCACCCTCTGTCTCCTTTCCCAATTGTCTACATCCTGGTCCTTCCTGGGCCCTGGCAGCACCCTTTTTCTTCAAGCGTGACCTTTGCAGCTAGCAAGGCTTTGTTTGCAGTCTTTCTCCAAAGAAACAACTCTGCATATTCCAGCACTCTGTGAGACATCTTCTGCATGAAGGAGAAGTTCCTAGCACCTTTTGTTGTTGCGGAATCTTCAGCTTCTTCCATCCGGAGGCAACCATTTTGCACCTTCATCGAGGGTTTAGTGGGCTCCTGCCCCCCAATCCCCCCTGGACACTTTCACAACTCTTGGACTTGGTCCCCTTCTTTTGCAGGTCATCAGGTCCAGGAATCCATCTTCAGTGCTTTGCAGTCTGTTGTGGTCTTTGCAGAATCCCCTATCACAAGTTTAATGTGTTTCTGGGGAAGTAGTAGCACTTTACTCCTACTTTTCAGGGTCTGGGGGTGGGGTATCTTGGACACCCTTTGTGTTTTCTCACACTCCCAGTGACCCTCTACACACTTCACTAGCCTAGAGGTCCATTCATGGTTCGCATTCCGCTTTCTTAGTATATGGTTTGTGTTGCATCTAGGCTTATTCCTTCATATTGTATTCTACAGTGTTTGCACTACTTTCCTACTGTTTTACCTACCTGATTTTGGTCTGTGTGTATATTTTGTGTATTTTACTTACATCCTAAGGGAGTATATACTCTGAGATATTTTTGGCACATTGTCACTAAAATAAAGTACATTTATTTTTAGTAACCCTAAGGATTGTGTTTCTTATGATATAGTATACCTATATGATATATGTGGTAAAGTAGGAGCTTTGCATGTCTCCTAGTTCAGCCTAAGCTGCTCGGGTATAGCTACCTCTATCAGCCTAAGCTGCTAGAACACTACTAATCTACTAATAAGGGATAACTGGACCTGGCACAATGTATAAGTACCATCATGTACCCACTATAAGCCAGGCCACCCTCCTACACACCCTAAAGCAGGTTTTTCAGAGAAAGAGCATGACACAGGGTTCTGAATACTGGGCTGTCATGCGCTCACATAGATCAGTGTCCTTAGCATATCTGTTGGCCATTTTCACTGTGCATATGTCACCAGATGTGCTGTGGGCAACCTGAGGAAGTATGCATATTTAAAATACATGGCCTGCTGCCAGTGCATTTGCTAACTTGTGCCACCCTTGGAGACATGCTTTAGCAGGAGTTATCCTATTTTGAGATGCATGAGTTGCTCATGCCTCATGTAGATGAGGCATGATGTATGTGACTATGTCCATATTCTGACATGCAAACTGTCATACATCTGTATAGGTCACACACATGAGTGTAACTGATTTCAAAATGTTGAGATTTGGGGATTAAAAAGACATGTATATATGACTATGCAGTAGTAACATATACCAATGTCTGTGAAATGAGGCTACAAGTATTTCTAACTAGTGTTGTATGTAGCATAGTCAGGTACATGTGATGGAAATAGTAAGGCAGGGATATTGATAGTTCTGGCTGAGTGTGTTCTGTGAGTCATTTAGGTGCAGAGTGCCATTCAACTCAGCTAGCCTTGCAAAATCTTGGGGTAGTAATTCATTTTAAAGCCTTAAATAATATGCCTAAGACATGTATTTATAGTTTCATCATATGTGTCTACATGTCAGCCTGGTCTATCAGTGTATGTCACAGAGACATGTTAAATGAGCTATTCCAATTGTTACAACCAGAAGGGTTTGATGGCCATTTTCAAATCATGTATAATGTGCAATTTTAACCACAGTGTTCATTTTTCAATAATTATAGTGCTGCGTCTCATGCTATGTCTCGCAGATGGACCCAAGGCTTGCACCACTGGAGAGGTTGAGAGCATCAATGACCCCATTACTACCAGTGAGTGCCTTCCAGTATGTGTAATGGGTAGTGCAAGGATTGTGTGTGATGTTGTGTGCTGTGTGCAATCCCATGTTCAAAGTGCATATATACAAATTCATACTCCATATGTTATACATGAATATGGAGAGTAAGGTGGAGGTCGTGTCCGGGATTTGCGATTAAGTCTGACTAATGTCAAGGAGAATATGATTGCTATCATTGAGGCTCCACATGTGTATGGGTAGCCAACACAGTGGGGATGAGTCACAACGTAGTAATGACAGTAAGGAAGTGCCAGATTTCCAGGGTTCTACAATTCTATGCAGGGTGGCATCATGCAGTTTGTAGAATATGTTCCTGCTCTGTGTCACAGGAACGTCACAGAAAATCATCTTCTTCCAGGAATGAGGGACTTGTGAATAAGGCCATAAGTGTAGTAAGACAGAGGTCAATATTCCACACTTTGAACTGAAGTTGAATTGGCCACTCGTGGTGTGATGCCCCATTCTCAGTGTTGGATGACTCAACATTGCTATTCCCTGTCAACTTCCCAGATTCGTCAATGTGTGTTGGACCAGAGGGATGTTTATACAGCATTGTCATATGACATGACAATGCCCTCTCCATCTTCAGAAAGTGCTGGCCATTATAGCCTCCAAAATGTACTGCAACCACACCCATACAATGAACAGCATTAGCCATTGCCATCCCAAGATCCCTGTGCAGATGAGATGAAGGGCATGCATGCATATACCTATCAAATGGATGTGCTGAGTGTAGGTGTGCAGCAAGGAGACATTAATATTCAACATGCATGTACAAGCAATGGCCTGAGAAGTGGGAGACATCCAGTTAGTTCGGGACTATGCAAGAAGTCATGGCACAGTCCACAATGTTCTAACAGGAGTAGATATGGGAGTTGTTTCATACATCTCTCTGTATGATGTGAGATAACCCCACTCCATTATCACATATGATACCTGACACCTGAAGATTCTATGTAGCAATGTGTCTATGCCATATCAGGCCCAAAATGTTGTGAAACAATGCATGTAACTTGCGGTCCTTGCTCAAATGTATTTGGCTTATGCCAAGGGAATCAAGGGCATTGCAGGATGCAGAAGGGACATTGATGATCAATTCAACATTATGAGTGTGCCACAAAACAGCATTGTTCCCAAGTATACTCACTGCTGACATGGTCATGCCACGATGTCCCAATATGGGGCATTGCTATTATGCAACATTAGCTTAGCCTTGGTCCCTTGACCATACTAAATTGCAAAATAATGGATATTGTGCAGATGTATGTTCACTTTGACCTTCAAAATGTATTTGGGATTTGTGTAGTGCAACATGTGATGTCTGAAGATGGTATTTATGTGACATGGTTGATGTTAAATTACCAAGTTAACCTTTCTATGGCATGATTTCTTTGATTATACAGGAATCATGTCCCCAGACCACAAGAGAGAACATGAGCTGAGCGAGGAAAGGTATTGCACATACAACAAGTGCGCACGGCCTATAAGAGAATGGCAAAGGCCTTTGAAAAGGATAAAGCTTGCTGGTGGAGGCGACGGCTGGCGGTGAGGGCAGGAGCCCTTTAAATCCATTACCGCGCTCCCACCTCGAGGGATGCACTTGCTGGTTGAGGCGGCGGCTGGGGTTAGGGCAGGAGCCCTTTAAATCCATTACTGCGCTCCCGCCTCGTGGGACGCACTTGCTGGTGGAGGCGGCGGCTGGCGGTGAGGGCAGGAGCCCTTTAAATTCATTACCGCTCTCCCGCTCCTCTAACGTTTCTTTTTCCCATTTGGTGGTAAATTCTCTTGGAAGTTGTCAAAGGAGGTGTGGGAGATCGACATCTAAAATAGGGAAAAGAAAGATTAATCTGCAAAAGGGGGAAGGTGGGCCCAGCTCCTTATGTCAGTCTTCTATTACCAGTTATTTATCTTCTGTGATCAGGGCTATTGAATCTAAACTAGAAAGGATTGGGGCTGTTCGAAACACTGCTCAGCACCCCCCATTGGAACCTATTGTCCATATAACTACTAATTCAAAGGATGGGTCACCTTCATTGGCTTCGCCTATCAACATAATACAATCTGCTCAATGTAATATGCCCCCACCAGTTTTACCTAAACTTTCGGTCCAAAGTGTTAATTCGACCCTGGAACGCTCCCCGGCACTTTCCCCACCATTGAAGAAGGAGAGGGCGGGTAAAAAGACCAGGAATATAAAAAAGACATTAGGCTAGAAAAAGAGAACACACATTTCACCGGCAATTAGTCCCACTGAATCACTTGTTTTGGTTTAAAAAAATGAACATCCTAAAAGCAATGATGTCTACAGTATAGTGACCCTTTTGATGTAATAGACTCCATACTTAAATCTTTTTGCGCTACTCTAGAGGAGAAACTTGCTATCATGATTATTAAAAAACTAGATTGTTTTTGTGATAACGTGCTTAGTACTTTTGCTCAGTTACCAAATTCAGGAGTTCTAACCAAGGGAACGGCACCGAGCCGGGATGTGCCAACAAAGGTAAACCAACTACCCATATTGACATCCCACAATGCCGGTAGACTTATGGCCAGACCTTCGGTTGTACCTGGCCTAGTTAATGCCGTGACTAGTTTGCCGCAAGTAACTCCTAAAGAAGCCACCCCTCCTGGCCCAAATCGTCCATTATCTAATAATTCTATTAATCAAGCAGCTGTATTGCATTTACCTCCTGACTGTATTCCATATATTTTGGTGTTATCAAATGTACCTCCTCTAGACAGTAACAAAAAAGAAGACACCCAAGCCTTGATTAGGAAGTCTGTTCACTGGCTGAAATCTAAATTTAAGGCTAAATATCATCCGAATAACAAGATCCTTATGGCACGTAGAGGAAAGCAGGTGGGCCATCGAATACATAGGGATGACGGAGACTGTGTCGTAATTAATTTTGCTAACCCGTGTTCAGTTGATCACCGTTTGGCAAATTCAGATTGTTCTTATTTCCCAGATAAAGGGATACAAATCCACCCGTTATGTCATTTGTACGACCATTCTCTTTTTCCTCAATGTACCAGTGTTGTCTCTAGCTATCATAGCTTAGCTCTTGTTAGGCCATACGCGCTGGTAAATGTTCCCACTAGCAATTGTCTTCTTCCCTTTAACTCTCTTGACAAGAATGATTGACTTAAGGTTATCGCTAGTCCGGGTCACAAAAACCTGTTGAGATTAACGACTGATGAGGACCATGACAAACTTGTACAGGAAGTTAGAGTGAAGATTCCTGACAGCTCCCATTTAAACAATACTGATAGATTGGTGCCACACTCGGGATCAAAGCCTCTATCCTTGATTAGCTGGAATATTGCAGGGCTTCGATCTAAAATAAATAACCCGGACTGGGTGAGTTTTATAGCATCCTTTGACATAATCTGCCTACAGGAAACTTGGTCCCAAGATATGTTTTTTCTGGATGGGTATTCAACTCTTTACCAGCCGGCAGAAATGTCAACAATGGGAAGAGCACATGGAGGTCTTTTAATGTTCATATCTTTACGATTGCCATCAATGAAGGCTTCCTTAATTTGGTCCTCTCATTATTTTATGATTGTTTTATTATCTATTAGGGGGTGTAAAGGTATTTTGATCTTAAATTTTTATAATAATGCCCCGCGCGGTCTCCTCAAAGGAACATTAGACGACGCTGTGGATTTGATTGATTCCTCTATTGAATTGCAGGACGGAGATTTAGTAGTCTTATGGGTCGGCGATTTTAATACCTCCTTATGTTGTCAGGAAAACATATAATTGTGCGCTATTCCTACTGAAGGCAGAGAATCGTGAATTCATTTTACTCATTCACCTGAAGGAGAAGCTCTGAACTCCTTCTTATGTAATTTTGATCTGGTTCATGTCAGGGAGAAAATGGCACTAGATTCTCTAAATGTTCCAACGTTTACAGGGAATGTGAAGGGGAGTACCATTGATTTTACTCTTATTGGCTCCCCAGATTATCATTTAATCTGTGATATCAAGATAATCCCTCACTGCGCTAGTGACCACAATCCTCTGTGTATCAACCTAGACTTAATTATAGATCAGGTACCTAGGGATAAGGGATTGAGAAGAAATACTACTTTTCACATAAACTCTGGCTTACGTTTGAAGTGGGATAAAATCAACCCAACGATTGTTTATCAAGAAATCATAAGATCTAGGTTTGACTCCATTAATATATGTTTATCTCAGCAGCTTGACCATGACCATATCGTTCAAGAATTTGAAATACTAAGTAATGCCATTTCACATGCCCTTGTGGTGGACAGGCCAACTATGGGTTTGCCCAGTCATAAATGGTTTAACTCTGCATGTTCTATTGCTCACAAAAAATTAACTGAAACCCTTAAATCAGTTTCTTCTTCCCGTCACCTAATTAAATCAGTCAGGGCCGAGTATAAGGCCACCTTGGAAAAAAGGAAATCAGAGATAAGGTCTAAAGCATGGTAAGAGCTTCAGGCCGCGTCCGATCTGAAGGATTCCTCAAAATTCTGGAAAGTTGTCAATCATTCCTATTTTACGGATAGTAATACTAAGGTTGATGATTGTTTTATTGTAGAAGAAGTGTGGTTGAACCACTTTAGGGAAGTATTTGATCCAGATAATGATCTCCAGATCAGGTAGGATAACATCAACGATCAGACTAATATAGACCCCAATATAAATGCCTTAGATATTTCATTTGATCTACATGAGATCCTTGGAGCCATAAATCGCTCAAAACAAGGAAAGGCCCCCGGCCCTTATGGTGTCCCCATTGATATTTTTAAATCTATGCCTAATCTTTGGGGCCCTCTAGTAACAAACGTTTTAAGAAGTGCTGTTAAAACTAATATACTCCCTTCTTGGAAACTGGCAATTATTATCCTTATTTTTAAATAGGGCAATAGGCAAGACCCTTCCTGTTACAGACCAATATATCTGATTGACTCCACAGCTAAGATTCTGGGTAGTGTGATTTTATCTCGCCTGGAGGATTGGGTGCTACAGACCCAGAATTTATCTCCAATTCAATTTGGTTTTCGACCCGGTTTGGGTACAGTTGAGCAAGTATTAAACTTGCATCTCATTCTTAACAAATATGTAATTGCCAAAAGGGAGCCAATTCATATGGCTTTTATTGATTTATCCAGCGCCTTTGACTTGGTAAACAGGGAGAAGCTGTGGCAAATCATGGAAACTCTGGGATGCGATGTGACTTTACTGGATCTCATAAAGCACCTTCATATGGATTTAAAGGTGTCAGTTCAGTTTGGCCCATCGGGACAGAGAACCATCCCCATTTCCTCTTTCAGAGGAGTGCGACAGGGATGTAATTTGGCCCCCTTTCTTTTTTTGATATATATTAATGGTCTTTATGATTTTTTGATAAAAAATGGGAAGGATGTGCCAAAGATGGGTCAGATATTGCTCCCAGTTTTACTATATGCAGATGATGCTGTACTCATTGCACGCACTGCAAATGGTCTACAAGGCCTGTTGTATCTCTTTTTGGACTTCATGTTGGACTTAGATTTAAAAGTTAATTATTCTAAGACATTTGTTATGACATGTGGCCCCGAAATACAAAATCTAAAACATTTACTATGGGGGGCAATATCATTAATAAGGTGATGGATTTCTGTTATCTAGGTATGCATATAAGTTCTTCTATGCTTTGGAATACTCACCTTAAATTTAAGACTGAGCAAATGTCAAGGAATACTGAAGCGATCTTTCGTTTTACGCGTAAACTGGGCCATAGACCGTCTTATCAGATTATGACGCTATATAACTCCAAGTGTGTCTCAGCAGCCCTATATGGGGCCGGAGTCTGGGGCTACATTAAAATATCCACTCTCCAACGTACTGAGAATAAATTTATGCGCAGACTATTGATGGTACCTAAGTGTATAGCAAACATCATTATCCACGAGGAGGTGGGCCAATGCTTTTTAGAGGACACAGTCTCTATTGCCCCCCTTTTGCTGTGGATTAGATGTTGGACGAACCCAGCGGCAAGCGTTGTGCAGGAATGGATTACTGAATGCACACAGTTGGCTAACTCGAACAGGATCCCCTGGCTTTCGTACTTGCGATCATCTTTTGATAAGCTGGGGCTTAGGTATATCTATAAAGAACCGCAACTGCTAACTACAACTGCAAGGCCCCTGTTGAAAGCACGTCACCCTGAGCATACTTTGCACATAAGACTTTATAGTTGTTTTAACTTGAAATCTTTAGATTCTTATACCCAGATTGCTATGGCCTTACATATTGAACCTTATTTGACTTGGTTTTCATGCCCAAAAATATATTCTGTTTTAACTTTTTTTAGATTAAATCTGATTCCTTTTAAAGTGGCCTTTCCCAAGCAGTGTATTTGGCAAAAATATTTACCACCCTGCCCTTGCGATGCCAGCTCAAAGCAAAGCACTTCTCATTTTTTTCTCTTTTGCTCTCTTTATGCCTTCCCCAGAAATACTTTCATTTTACCTATTTTACGCACATTAAGACCAATCCATTATAAGGAAGCTTTGATATATTTTCAGAAATTACTAAATGATAAAATTTGTTTTCAGGTTTTACATTTTATTAAATCATCTATTGCTATTAGGAACCGGTATTAATATCCTATAACTTATTAATCTAATTTCATGTTGATTTATAAATCCTATTTTTACGTTCAAAATGTTATACCTTATATATGTGGTTTAGGATAGTTTTTATTCCAGAGGAAGAAAGGTTTTCATTATAATTTAGGGTATTTAAACAGTTTTTAGTATTATATTGCACGAAACTAATAAACGATTTGATAAGAACATTGGAATATCTGTGAAAGAGGAACTTGGATAAGATCATTCTGCCATTTTCTTTTGGTAACATATGTAAGATGTGTTTTACTTCTTTTTTCTGTCTGCTTGTTCTTTCGGAAATCTGATCTTAATTTGTACTTTTATGGCAATTGCCGAATAAAGTTCTTTGACTGACTGCATCGGGGTCCTGGAGTGTCTTTGCCCAAGGAGTTGCCACATTGGGAGCAGCAAACACCAGCAAGGCTCAGGCAACAGACAAGGGTGGGTCTGCAGGAGCAAGTCCAACAACCTCTACCACCAGTCGCACAGCCCAACCTGTATCCCAAGGAACCCTAAAAATACTGTCAAATGACTTTGAGCAGGACGTGAGGAAGGAAGTGTAGGAGGATGGCCTAGCCTGGCTTAAAGTGGGTATCTGATGGTACTCACACCTTGTGCCAGGTCCAGTTGTCCCTATTTAGTAGATTAGTAGTATTCTAGCAGCTTAGGCTGATAGAGGTAGCTATAGCAGAGCAGCTTAGGCTGAACTAGGAGACATGCAAAGCTGCTACTAGACCACTTATATCATTTAGGTATACTATATCGTAAGAATCATAATACTCAGAGTTGATAAAAATAAAGGTACTTTATTTTAGTGACAATGTGCTAAAAATATCTCATAGGATATACTCCCTTAGGAGGTAAGTAAAAAACACAAAATATACACACAAACCAAAATCAGGTAAGTATACAGTTAGAAAAGCAGTGCAAACACTGTAGAATACAATAGGATGCAATAGGCCTAGGGACAACACAAACCATATACTAAGAAAGTGGAATGTGAACCACTTAGGGACCCCAGGCCTAGTGTATTGTGTAGAGGGTTGCTGGGAGTGTAAGAAAGCACTAAGGGTGTCCAAGGTACCCCACCCCAAGACCCTGAAAAGTAGGAGTAAAGTCACCTTACTTCCCCAGAAACACACTCAAGTTGTGATAGGAGATTCTGCAAAGATAACAACTGACTGCAAAGCACTGAAGACGGATTCCTGGACCTGAGGACCTGCAAAGGAAGGGGACCAAGTCCAAGAGTCACGAAAGTGTCCAGGGGGGCAGGAGCCCACTAAACCCTGGATGATGGTGCAAAATGGCTGCCTCCGGGTAAAAGACACTGAAAATTCAGCGGAAGAGGCCAGGAACTTATCTTTTGTATATAAGATGTCTCACGGCGTGCTGGAGGATGCAGAGTTGTTTCCAGGCAGAAAGACCACAAACAAGCCTTGCTAGATGCAAAGGTCGCAGTTAAAGAAAATGGGTGCTTCCTGGGCCCAGGAAGGACCAGGAGGTCGCCCCTTGGAGGAGAAGACAGAGGGAGCGCTCCACAGCACAGTGAGCCCACGCCAAAGCAGGCAGCACCCGCAGAAGCACTTGAACAGGCTTTCAAGAAATCTGAGCACAGCAGTCGTCTCAACACTACAAAGGAGGGTCCCATGAAGTCGGTGGTCAACTCAGCAAGTTGAGCAATGTAGGATGGAGTGCTGGGGACCTGGGCTATGAGGTGCATGAAGGATTCCTTGCAAAAGTGCACAGAAGCCCTAGCAGCTGCAGTTCACACAGTACACAGGATTACTGTCTGGCGTGGGGAGGCAAGGACTTACCTCCACCAAATTTTGACAGATGGACCACTGGACTGTCGGGATCACTTGGATCCAGCTGCTGTGTTCCAGGGACAGCATTCGTCATGATGAGAGGGGACCCAGAGGACTGGTGAAGCAGAAGTTTGGTCCCTGTGTTAGCAGGGGGAAGATTCCGTCGACCCACAGGAGATTTATTCTTGGCTTCCAGTGCAGAGTGAAGGCAGACAGCCCCTAGAGCATGCACCTCCAGAAAACAGTCGGGAAAGCCGTCAGGATTAGGCGCTACAGTGTAGCTTTTAGTCTTCTTGCTACTTTGTTGCGGTTTTGCAGGCGTCCTGGGGCAGTCAGCTGTTGATCCTTGGTAGAAGTCGAAAAGAGAGATGCAGAGGAACTCTGGTGAGCTCTTGCATTTGTTATCTGAATAGAAGCCCACAGGAGAGACCTTAAATAGCCCTCAGAGGAGGATTGGCCACCAAGTCAGGTAAGCGCCTATCAGGAGGAGTCTGTGACGTCACCTGCATGCACTGGCCACTCAGAGGTCTCCATTGTGCCCTCACACCTCTGCATTCAAGATGGCAGAGGTCTGGGACACACTAGGAGAAGCTATGGGCACCCCCCTGCGGTGGTGATGGACAGGGGAGTAGTCACTCCCCTTTCCTTTGTCCAGTTTCATGCCAGAGCAGGGGTTGGGGGATCCCTGAACTGGTGTAGACTGGCTTATGCAAGAGGGCACCATCTGTGCCCTTCAAAGCAACTCCAGAGTCTGGGGGAGGCTACTCCTCCTCAGCCCTTAACACCTATTTCCAAAGGGAGAGGGTGTAACACCCTCTCTCAGAGGAAACCCTTTGTTCTGCCTTCCTGGGAAAGGGCTGCCCAGACCCCAGGAGGGAAGAAGTCTGTCTGTGGGTTGGCAGCAGCGGTAGCTGCAGTGAAAACCCCAGAAAGCTGGTTTGGCAGTACCTGAGTTCCATGCTCTGGAGATGCATGGGATTGACACCCCAATACCGGCTTTGGCATGGGGGGCAATTCCATGATCTTAGACATGTTACTTGGCCATATTCAGAGTTACCATTGTGAAGCTACATATAGGTATTGACCTATATGTAGTGCACACGTGTAATGGTGTCCCCGCAATCACAAAGTCTGGGGAAATTGCCCTGAGCTATGTGGGAGCACTGTAGCTAGTGCCAGGGTGCCCTCACACTTTGTAACCTTGCACCTAACCTTCACTATGTGAGGGTTAGACATATAAGTGACTTATAAGTTGTATTGTGAAAAAACATGGACGTTATTTTACTGAGGCTGCAGTGGCAGTTCTGTGTAAAAATTGTCTGGGCTACCTATGGGTGGCAAAATAAATGCTGCAGCCTGTAGGGATCTCCTGGAACCCCAATACCCTGGGTACCTAGGTACCATATACTAGGGAATTATAAGGTTGTTCCAGTGTGCCAATCAGAATTGGTAAAAATGGTCACTAGCCTGCAGTGACAATTGTAAAGACAGAGAGAGCATGAGCACTGAGGTTCTGATTATCAGAACCTCAGTCACACAGTTAGGCACCACACAGGGAACACATTCAGGCCATAACTATGAGCACTGGGGTCCTGGCTAGCCTGATCCCTGTGAGACAGGCAAAAACAAACTGACACACAAATAACAAATGGGGGTAACATGTCAGGTAAGATGGTACTTCCTATAGGAAGTGGCTGATTAGAAATGTCACCAGCCTTGAGTATAAAATGGACACCATTAACAGAAGACACAATGAATGATTGTTTATGTGCAGGAAGGTGTCCTTCCTGCACATAAGCAATCATCCCTGCAATGCAGGCACCCTTGCAGTATGCTGCACGGGTGCCTGTGTTGGCGCTAGGCAACAGTTTGTACACCAGCACTGAAGAACGTACAGGGATGCAGTGTATTTTGGCAAAAACAATGCATCCCTGCACTTTTAACATGATGCAGTGCAGCACAACAAGCTGCCTTGCAGCAATTACGCTGCATCATTTTCTCATACATGAGGCCCTCATTTTGGTTTGGCTTGTAGTACATCTGTTAGGCATGAACTTTGATGCACAGTTTCACAGTATTTCCATTATAAATGTCAGTGTCTCTGCATTGTTCTCACAAGCACAGTGTGCCTATTCTGAGAGGATGGGCCATGTCCTACTGTTTAGTTGAGCTCACTGATATTTCCTGGATATTATCATGATCAGAGATGTTTACCTATAGAGTGTCACACACCATGTGACTCGGGGCCACGCTATTGTATGTGTACATGCCTCGTCTGATTACCCACTTTTGAGTCCTGATTCACAGGTAACTGCTGTACAGAGATCCTACATAGGTCATACATTCATTCTCATGTGCCTATAACCTGGGCATTATGCAGGACCATATCCAGTGGTCATACATGATGCTATGTTATATAAAGCTAATGTTGTGGCCCCACCCACGTGTTAGTAGAAGTGTGACTTATGGCAAGTACCTACATCTGAATCGTACACCAGTAGGCCCACCAAATTCAGCCTGGGTTCCTCCATGGGTCCTATCATTTGTGATAGCTAAGTGGTTCTTGGTATCCCTTCTGTAGTCCCTGTTTGACATCCTCCAACTTTTACATATGGAACTGTGCGACAATGTTACATCCGACTCCCTCCTGGGACATGCTACATGTTCCCCTGGTCCACATGACATGTAGGTTGCAGTACCCCAATAGGCTGTTCTCTGCCATCCCTTCCCAGGTGTGTCACAAGCGTTGCACAGTCAGACCTAGTAGCACATGATTATTTGTGTAGCTACAATGCAGTACACATGTCCATTTCCACCTCCCCAGTATGCACAGTATTCCAATTCAAAGCAAAAGTTATTTTGCCAAGCACAGTCAGCACCTTCCATGCAGATCATTAGTGGTGGGCCACCATGTGCACAGAACATCATTAGTTTGTGCATATGGTCCTGTGGTGTGCATCTCTTACCTTTCCCCCCTTTAAATTGATCATTTGCTAGGAGGTCCTGTGATGACTTCCATTGAAGCTTACACCAGTGTGCACTCACTCTGCCCACCATGTCAGCTGTAACAGTATGGTTTAATGTAGGGTACTATAGAAATGTTTCTTACAATTTTCCTATGTTTGGGTACCTCCCAGTTTCAGCATCTGGCCCCCTCTCTGATGAGGTGTTTCTCCTGTGACACAGCAATTCCACTCTGAGGATATAGATTCTAGATTAGTGTGCATAGGCCCAAGTGAGACAGAGTATCTACATGGTGCAAAGTGTCCTGCATTGTCTGGTTGTGCAAGGTCGGCCCATGCGTCAGATTTCTTGCACTGCCCTACCATCTTCTAGCAACACAATGGATGGACTGTATTTCCAATACAAAGATCCATGGCGCACGTTTTCACAGATATGTCAGAAACTCTGACCCATTTGTTGGTGGTAAACTCACACATTGTTGGACTAGCATCAAAAAGAAGAGGGATGTACCTCTTGTGATTGCTTTTGTGCAAGAAGGCGTCCCTTCCTGCCCAAAAACAATCATCCCCATAATGCAAGCATCATTCCTGAGAAAGAGTACAAAAATGTGTTGTATCTTGTAAATACAGCACATTCCTGTCCTTTCCAGGTGGCGCAGGGTGGGGCAGCAAGACACTTGCTGTGCCGCCCTGTGCCACGAGTCTTGTAAATGAGGCCCTAACAGCCTATGGCCCTCATTACAACCCTGGCGGTTGGTGTTAAAGCGGCAGTAATACTGCAAACAGGGCGGCGGTACAAACAGTGCGGCGGACACCGCCAACAGACAGGCGGAAACACAATGTACCACCCACCCTATCACAACACGCCTATCCGCCACCTTTTCCAGGGCAGAACCAAAGCGAAAAAAAACACGGTGGAAACAGTACACAGAAGGGAAAACACTCACCTCTCCACATCCCACGAGGAACCAGGACGCCATGGAGCCAGAACTGAAGATACTGCCGGCGATGGTCTTCCTGCTCCTCTATCAGGAGCTCCGACGGCGGCTACGACCACAGTGATTACTGCACCTACATCACAGGGGAGGGGGGAGGGAAACGATAGTGACACACACATGCAACACGCATTACCCCCCACCCCCACCCTCACCCACAACACCATACACACAAATACATGCTGCAACATTACATATACCCACCCTTGAATAACGCAAGGACAAAAGGAAATTATTTGAACGGTTGTAATAAAAAAAAATCCATCCGTCAAAACTCAAAATCCAGTATATACAATTATGTACACCAACTACACAATTCCGGATAGTGCACCAATCATTGTCCGTGGACCACTGGGTCCAAAATGCATGGGCGAGGCCCACACTAGATACCTGACTCCAAACGGAGAGAACACTGGAGGGGCATCACAAAGAAAATATACAGGGACCTCAGGGGTTAGGTGGGGCACCTCAGCCTGATGAACGCACAATGCCACTGCTCCACGAGGGGGCTCCATGCCCATTGATGTATCCTGGGGAGTGCAAAGCCACAGTCTCACAAGTCTCTCCAGAGGGTGGTTTGCCCACTGTTTTATCCTCAGGAGTACAAAGCCACAGTCTCTCAAGTCTCTCCAGTGGGTGGTTTGCCCACTGCTGCATCCTGGGGAGTGCAAAGCCACAGTCTCTCAAGTCTCTCCAGTGGGTGGTGTGCCCACTTCTGCATCCTGGGGAGTGCAAAGCCACAGTCTCTCAAGTCTCTCCAGTGGGTGGTTTGCCCACGGATGCATCCTGTGGAATGCAAAGCCACAGTCTCTCAGGTGGATAACAGTCTCCACTGGTTCTGGAGGGGGCTTGGTGCCCAGAGTGCTTCATCCTGCCAAGGACAGAGGTAGTGGATGTATCTCTCAACTGGTCCTGAAGGGGTCTTGGTGCCCAGAGTGCTTCATCTTGCCAAGGGCAGAGGTAGTGGATGTATATCTCCACTGGTTCTGGAAGGGGCTTGGTGCCCAGAGTGCTTCATCCTGCCAAGGACAGAGGTAATGGATGTATCTCTCCACTGGATGCCCAGAGTGCTTCATCCTGCCAAGGACTGAGGTAGTGGATGCCTTTCTCCACTGAAAGTGATGCTTCATGGAAGCTGCCCAGGCTCCTGGAACCCACCACCAGCCTCGGACGACTGACCGCTGGGGATGGCAGCCATGTCTGCGGTGGTGTCACTGGCTCAGGATGTTGCGGGGTCGATGGCGGTGCTTGCAGCGGTGTCAGTCGAGGCTGTGCTTGCGGCGGTGGGCTCTGTGACAGCGGTGCTGGTTGCGGGCTCTGTGGCAGCGGTGCTGGGGGCGGGCTCTGTGGCGACGGTGCTGGTTGCAGGCTCTGTGGCAGCGGTGCTTGCGGCGGGCTCTGTGAAAGCGGTGCTGGTGGTGGAGTCTGTGGCGGCGGTGCTGGTGGCAGGGTCTGTGACAACAGTGCCGGCCGCGGGGTCTGTGACAGCGGTGCTGGCGGCGGGGTCTGTGGCGGTGCAGGTGGTGGTGCAGGTGGCAGTACAGGTGGCGGTGCAGGTGGCAGTCTTGTCCGCCGTACAGGTTGGCATCGACGTGGAAAGAAGGTGTGACACTGGTCCCTCAGTCGGTGCCACCATGCCCTCTCCTGACCTGCCCTTCAGTTTCTGGCCCTTCCCCACCTTTGATGGTGGCGCAGCTGTCTTGGCACTATCCCCGATCATTTTCCCTGACCCCTTGGTGGCAGGTGTTTTGTGCTTCTCCCTCCGGGATATGGGCAACGTTTTTAGCTTGGCGGATGGCGGAATGTCCTTGCCCTCGCTCCGTGGCACACTGGCAGCCCTGATGGTTGGCGCACTCCAATAGCCCGCAGTTGCTGGCACCACTGTGGCTGGAGTTGTGGTAGCTGAGGTGCTGGGTTGGGACCTGGAAAGCCTGGCCTGAGGGGACGGATGGGGGGGAGGTGTAGGAAAGAGGTCAATATTAGCCAGGAAGTTTTTTAGACACACTGGGACGGATAGATGTGGGGGTTTGGGAGTGGAGGAAGAGGTAGTGGTTGTAGGAGGTGTACGTCTGCTGAATTTGGGTGAAGGTGCATGGGCTGGAAGCTGTTGTGAGGTGGATGGCTGTTGGGTGGGTGTGTGCCTGCGTTTGTGTACTTTGGGAGGAGGGCTCAATGACACACTGGGAGAGGACACAGGGGATGTGTGAATGGTAGTGGGGGTGGTGAGTGCATGTGATCGGTGTGTGGTGATGGGCGTGCTGGTGATGGAGGTAGTGGCTGAAGATGTAGTGCCTGCAGGTGTGAGTGGAGATGAGACTGGGAGGGAGGAAGGAGGAGGGAGACCTGGAGGAGGGGACACAGTGGAGGCAGTGGATGTTGATATGTCTGCATGGGTATGATGCTTGTGTGAGTGCCTGTGGGATGTGTGGTGCTTATGTTTGCCTGAGCCACTTTTGTGTGTTGAGGTGTGTGCATGCTGGTCTGATGGTGTGCTTGGGATAGGCTGAGGCACAGGGGATTGGGTCTGCGTGGAGGAAGTTGGAGGGGGGAGGCTGGATACAGGGACAGTGGCTGCCATCAGTACTGAGGCCAGAGCCTGAAATGCTCTCTGTTGGGCTTCCTGGCCAGAATGAATTCCCTCCAGGTATGCATTTGTTTCTTGCAAATGCCTCTCAACACCCTGGATGGCATTCACAAATGGTAGACTGCCCAACAGTGAGGGACCTCAGGAGGTCAATAGCCTCCTCACTGAGAGCGGCAGGGCTGACTGGGGCAGGGCCTGAGGTGCCTGGGGTGAGGGAGATGCCCACCCTCCTGGGTGAGCGGGCATGGGACACACCCTGAGGGGCTGCTGGGAGGGTGGTGCTGGTGGGGGGGTGGCGGCTGTACCTTTTGATGTGCGGGGCACAGAGGGGCCCACCACCGCAAGGGAGCTCCCATCAGAGGAGGAGTCGCTGTCACTGCTGTCACCGCCTGTCCCAGCCGTGGAGCTCCCCTCGCCCTCCCTCCCACTGGTGGCTTCAGACTCTGTTGTTTCGCCCTCCAGGGCCAAGTGGGATGCAGCTCCCTCATGCTCCCGTGCCACTGCTCTTCCGTCTGATGATGCTATTGCACACAATAACAGGGTGACCACAAAAAAGGGTGGGACAGAAGAAAGACATGTTCAGTGCATGCAACACCACTACAGTTTGGCGGACACTACAGACACAGCAGCCCTCTGCACTACGCCACGCACTTATAGTTCCTAGATTATTCACATGCCCATGGGGTACAAGGCCTAAGCCTGATTGCTGCACACTTGGAAGTCACAGGAGTCTGACTAGGTGTAGATGGCACTAATCACTAGTGGGATTAGGGTTCCACTGAACTTGCCTCACAAGGGACCTTGCCTATCAAGCTCACCCTGGCCTAGGGGAACCCACTGCCCACCTCCCCCACCCAGACACCTTGTGATGCACGCAGAGTTAGATGAATGTGAGTGTACTCACCCCCTTGTGGCTGCTGTGATGCCCTCAAGAGCCCATCCAACTCCGGATACACCACTGCCAGGATCCAGAACATCAGGGGGGTCATGGTGCGACGGGCACCCCTCCCACATTGGGAGGCCATCCCCAGCTGGGCCTCTGCCGTCTTCTTTCTCCAGCGGCGAAGGTCCTCCCATCTTTTCTGGCAGTGGGTGCTCCATCTGTGGCGGACCCCCAGGGTCCGGATGTCCTTGGAGATGGCACGCCAAATATCCTTCTTCTGGTGAGTGCTGACCTAGAGCAATAGCGCAGGGGTAAAGCAATATATTTACCCGTCTGGACCGTCATACTCGTTGGCCCACATTCCCACCCTCGCCATGATGCACATACACTCACCGCCCGCTCATGCAGGCCTCAGTCCTCCCCCCATGTATCTTCCATCCACACCACTCCAAACAGGCATTGCCCATGCAGCATGCTCACAGTGTACTCACCTGTTTGTCTGGAGGACCATACAGTTGTGTGCTCTGGGGGAGGACCCCATCCACTAGTTTTGCCTGAAGGCAGGGGCCCTTTCCCCATATACATAAGCCATTGTCGCTTCCAGACTGAGGTCAAAGCAGCACTTGAAGTGTAGGTCCTCTCCTGTTGAACGTCAGGTATCAAGTGAGTGAACAGAGAGAAAATGGCAGTCACGTCCGCGGCAGTGCGTACCGTCACCACCGGCGTACATCGTCATTGGCTCCTGGAACCCATAAGGTCCAATGTTAACCAATGCAGGACTGCGCCGCGGTCTTCAACCACCTACCGTGACAGTGTACAACGCCAGCGCAGTTACCTCATGTCCCATTGTCTCACCTTACAGCTCAGGCAGCCGCCATTTCAGGGGGCCACATGGCATTAATTTTAACTGTGTCACACTAATGTAGGCCTTGCATACACACAGTAACAGGCACATTGCAGTTTAATAAATGTGTGCAAATTACATTTTATGATACCTCAGGTTTGGCTGACTTTCTGCTCGCTGTTCTCCTCCTTAGGGCACGTCCACTGGGGCAGGTGATGAGATGGCAGCATCCTCTGGTGTACAGACCGCTGGTGGACCTGTCGACAATGGAAGAGACACACGTAATAGTCACATACAGACTTGATCGTGCAACAATCCATGAACTCTGTGCCCAGTTGGAGACAGACCTGATTTCAGCTATCCGCCATCCCACAGAAATCCCCCCTCTAGTGCAGGTCCTGTCAGTACTCCATTTCCTGGCCAGTGAGTCTTTTCAAACAACAGTGGCCAATGCATCAGGGATGTCCCAGCCAATGTACTCTAACGTGCTGTCCAGAGTGTTGTCTGCCCTGCTGAAACACATGCGCAGCTACATTGTTTTTCCTCAGGTGGAGGATTTGCCTACAGTGAAAGGTGACTTCTATGCCCTGGGACATATCCCCAACATCATAGGTGCCATTGATGGGACACATGTGGCCTTGATACCCCCACGCAGGAGTAAACAGGTGTACAGAAACCGGAAGAACTACCATTCAATGAATGTGCAGATGGTGTGTGTAGCCGACCAGTACATCTCCCATGTGAATGACAAATTTCCTGGCTCAGAGCATGACGCTTACATTCTGAGGAATAGCAGCATCCCTTATGTGATGGGGCAACTCCAGAGGCACCGTGTGTGGCTAATAGGTGAGGACAAAGACCCTATACAGTGTGAATAGTTGTCTGGGTATGGGGTTGTCCCTACGGGTTAGTGTGTGTCTAACAGTTGTCCCTCTAAATTTGCAGGTGACTCTGGGTACCCCAACCTGTCATGGCTACTGACCCCAGTGAGAAATCCCTGGACAAGGGCAGAGGAACGCTACAATGAGGCACATGGGTGAATTAGGAGGGGGATCGAATGGACCTTCGGCCTCCTGAAGGCCAGGTTCCGCTGCCTCCATATGACAGGTGGTTCTCTCTACTACTCACCAAAGAAGGTGTGCCAGATCATCGTGGCCTGCTGTATGCTGCACAACCTGGCTTTGCGATGACAGGTGCCTTTTCTGCATGAGGATGGTCCAGCTGGTGGTCTTGTGGCAGCTGTGGAGCCTGTGGATAGTGAAGAAGAGGAGGCAGAAGAAGAGGATAGCGACAACAGAGTGATCCAGCAACATTTCCAGTGAGACACAGGTAAGAAGATGTCACTGCCTCACACATCTCATACTATTGTTTTAGCTATCATAAGTCTGTCATTTTCACTCAGTGTATGGACCCTGACTTGTTACTTTGCCTTTCCGTTTAACAGATGTGGGTCCCACTGTGTGACCTCTGCTATATTTCCTCATGGACTAGAGCTGTGTTACATCGGTATGTTGACAATAATATTGACATTGCTATATTCAATAGTTATTGTAAATATACATTTGTGAAAGCACAGACTGACTCCAGATTGTTTTGTGATTGATGTGTGTTTATTTTTGTGCAAATAAGTGGAGGGGGTTGTAAAATGGCCAGGGGTGATGGTGGAGGAATGTCCATGGCAGAGTCCAGTCTGTTTGTTTCACAGGTGCATTGTCCAAAGGGGCATAGGAAGTGGTGCAATGGCAGTTTAAGGATGGACAGGGTGACAAAGTGGGACAGAAGGGTGACATTCAGGGGTGTCTCATTTCCTGGCGGGGGTCTTGGCAATGTTCTCTGTCTTGTTTCTGGATCTCAGGGACCGTTTGCGGGGTGGCTCTCCATCTGCAGGGGGTGGGGTGCTGGTGTCGTGGTCCTGTGGTGGTGCCTCCTGTCCACTGGCGCTTGCGGAGGTGGAGGGCTGTTCATCATCCAGGGTAGTGTCAGGGGCCAAACTACAGCAGGCGGTGCACCGCTACGAGGGCAAATCATTGAGTACAGTGAGAAAACAGTCCAATACTCCAGTAGCAGAGACGAGACAAATCTTCCGTTTGATTATTTTAATTCCGATGTGAGGTATTCACACAACTCTCATGTTCTTATTGCAGCACATGGTACAGAAAAATAACAGCCAACGCGTTTTGCCCATCAACAAAGGGGCTTCTTCAGGGCTGTAATGTAACATAGAACAAAAGCATATAACATATGAGAAAGGTAATAGTTGTATGATGCCAAACGTAATAATACACTGCGTTCCAACACAGAGTGAATCGCTGTTAGTAACTTTGTGGAAGCGCTAAATGTGCCTTGAAAGTTATAAATAATATCATATCTGTGAAAGAAGAAGTGATGGAGAAGACGCAAGCAGAAAAATCGAGAATTTGACAGAAGGAATGTGTGAAGAAAAATGAGAGTAAATACATCAATGCTGTAAGGGCAAAGAGACCAAAAATCTCTACCTAGTGCCAAACCAATCTAAAGATCAAGGATCAGAGGGGTGAAGTGATAATGTGGTGCGATAAATACATGTACCACAGAATAATATATGCATACAGGAAAATAAACTAACACCATGTGTAAGAAACAGATGTCATAATCAATGAGTTAAGCGTACCAGGATGATATCCAGTCAGTCACAGTAATAGACAATGGTAAAGCAAGAAGAAAGATGCCTAGTAGGGAAAACCAATAAAAATGGCAAGAGGTCAATGCATCCTAACAATAAAGAAAAAACCCTAAATCGGTCCGCCATCCCGCAGTAATGAACATGTCAAAATGAAAAAGAGAAATGTCTTACCGAAAAAGTGTAGGCAATAAAAGTCAGTCAGAATCTATTATAAGTAACATGGTCCGAGCGACCATTATATTGTATGAGGGTCGGGCCGGTAGAAGTAAGATGCCGCTCCTGATGCGTAGGGGAAGGGAGAAGCCCCTCGTGGAAGCAGCGTTTAAAATGATGAATAGAAACTGGAAATCCGGGTGAAAACAAGAAATAAAGGACAGACAGAAAAGACGGCAGCCATCTTGGGTGTATTGGGAGTGAGGATGTTATGGCAAGTCAGAGTAAAGACTTGAAATAAAAAATGGGCACAGAAACGGCGGCCATCTAGGTGTATTAGGAGCAAGGAAGTTTAAACAATTGAATAGGAGCACCAGAAAACGGAGTTCCAAATGTACAAAAAAGAAGAAAAACTTTTTTTATATGAAAAGAGCCAAAAATCCAAGTGCCATTAAAAAAGAAAAAGGTCACTGGTGACCCAAAGATAAAAAGAAAAATATAGTGTAAAAGGAAGGAAAAAGGAAAGAAAAAGATGAACTAAGTTAAAAGTCCATCTTAAAAGGAATTCAAGCAGAGGAAGGCAGACTGGATGTCATCAAATACTGGAACAGATAAATGTATTGGACTCATTGATTATGACATCTATTTCTAACACATGGTGTTAGCTTATTTTCCCGTATGCATATATTATTCTGTGGTACATGTATTTATCTCACCACATTATCACTTCACCCCTCTGATCCTTGATCTTTAGATTGGTTTGGCACTGGGTGGAGATTTTTGGTCTCTTTGCCCTTACAGCATTGATGTATTTACTCTCATTTTTCTTCACACATTCCTTCTGTCAAATTCTCGATTTTTCTGCTTACGTCTTCTCCATCACTTCTTCTTTCACGAATATGATATTACTTATGCACGTTTAGCGCTTCCACAAAATTACTAACAGCGATTCACTCTTTGTTGGTACGCAGTGTATTATTATGTGTGGCATCATGCAACTATTACCTTTCTCATATGTTATACGCTTTTGCTCTATGTTACATTACAGCCCTGAAGAAGCCCCTTTGTTGATGGGCGAAACACGTTGGCTGTTATTTTTCTGTACCATGTGCTGCAATAAGAACATGAGAGTTGTGTGAATACCTCACATTGGAATTAAAAGAATCAAACGAAAGATTTGTCTTGTCTCTGCTACTGGAGTATTGGACTGCTTTCCCCCTGTACTTAATGATTTGCCCTCGTAGCGGTGCACCGCCTGCTTTAGTTTACCTTTAGGGCCCTGGTTACCTACAGGGCCCTCTATGCAGCAGGGGCCTTGATGGAGCTGCACGCTTTCTGACACTAAAAGTAATTACTCCCTCACTTAACCCTGTGACAATTGGGTACTCATAGGGATTATGTGCGTTATCTATGAGCGTGCTGCATGGTCTTTCTGTGTGCTAGTGTCAGGGGCCCCTTGTTGTGCCACAGTGTCCCTCCTGGTGTTGACAAGGTCCTGCAGCACCCCTACAATGGTGACCAGGATGGTGTTAATGGACTTCAGTTCCTCCCTGATCCCCAGATAGTGTTCCTCCTGCAGCCGCTGGGTCTCGTGAAAGTTGGCCAGTACCGTTGCCATCATCTCCTGGGAATGATGGTACTCTCCCATGATGTTGGAGAGTGCCTTGTGCAGAGTGGGTTCCCTGGGCCTGTCCTCCCCCTGTCGCACAGCAGTCCTCCCAGTTCCCCTGTTTTCCTGTTCCTCTGTCCCCTGAACCGTGTGCCCACTGCCCCCAGGTCCCTGATTTTCTTGGGGTGGTGGGTTTGCCTGGGTTCGCTGTAGAGGTGGACACACTGCTGCTTGACATGTCCTGGGGACAGAGGGATGGGCCCGCTGGGTGGGTGCTGTGGTGGTGTTTCCTGAGGGGGGAAGCTCCGCGGTGCTTGTGCCAGTGTCAGGGGAACCGACTGGCCGAGGTCTCTGATGGGCTGGGCTGGTCATCTTGATCCAGTTGTGCAGATCTGCTGTCATCACTGTGGGCCTCTTCTGTTGGGGGACTGAATATGTCTGGAACCTCCTGTCCGGTGACGTTGGGTAGGGGTCCTGCAGGGGTGTAAAGGCATGATTATTGCATCTGTGTGTGCCATCGTGTGCAATGGGTGAGTGACCCTGTACTCCAGTACTTGCATTCTTGTCTTGGTCCTTGTGTAATAATTGGTTTGGGGACTGTGTGGGTATCTGTAGCGGACATGCTTTGGTGATGGGTGTCCATGCTTTGGTTTTGCATGCAGGGCTTGGTGTTGGGATGGGTGGGTTGTGATAGTGGGACATATGTGAGGTGTTGGAGTGATGGGGGTGGGGGTGAGGGTGGGGGTATGTGATGGCATGCAGGTAGGGTGGGGGATATAATAGTTAAGAGTTGACTAATCAGAGTCCATTCCTCCTGCTACTCATGTGAGTCCCTCTGGATGCAGTATTGCCAAGACTTGCTCCTCCCATGTTGTTAGTTGTGGGGGAGGAGGTGGGGGTCCACCGCCAGTCCTCTGTACAGCAATCTAGTGTCTGGAGACCACGAACGCACCTTCCCCCATAGGTCATTCCACCTCTTCCGGATGTCATCCCTTGTTGTAGGATGCTGTCCCACTGCGTTGACCCTGTCGATGATTCTACGCCATAGCTCCATCTTCCTAGCAATAGAGGTGTGCTGCACCTGTGATCCGAATAGCTGTGGCTCTACCCGGACGATTTCCTCCACCATGACCATGAGCTCCTCCTCAGAGAGCCTGGGGTGTCGTTGAGGTGCCATGATGTGGTGTGGGTGATGTGTGAGGTGGTGTGTGTTGTGATGTGTGAGGGGTTGTTTTGTTGTGTGTTTTTTGAGGTGCATGGATGTTGTGTGAGAAATGATGTTGTGTGTCTGTGGATGCTAGTGATAACGCGTCCTTCTATGTCAATTTATACACATTAGGACTTGTTTTAGGCCGATGAATCTTTTGACCCAGTGGTGAGACACCGTAGAACGAGATAACTAATCAGTGTGTCAAGTAATATATCGATAATGTCATTAACATATATCACCACAATATACTTCACCTTGGACATTGTTTAAACTGTCGACGCAACCATAACCTTTCAGTCATGAATAACCACACCTTTATGGGAGTTTTGTGAATGTTATTCCCTATTGATTACAATCTAATAGCAGGAATATTAATCTCAAAACCATAAAGCAAAAGAGCATAGTCACAATATGGCAACTGTGATAAGAGTTTGACAATGCAAAGATCACAAACATGAAAACACTTATGTAAGAGATACACAGATCAGAATGCATAGAACATCATATACGTCTCGGTTCAGCATAGCACAATGTCAGTCATGTCCATTGCGTCAGTCAAGGTGAATGCCTAATCTAGCCACTAATTAGCATTAGCATGTTGGACTTCATGCAAAACAATTTAGAACACTAATTTAGAAAACTTCTGACTATGGTCTCTATCCAAATATACAGCAGTGGGTACCTAGAAAGGAAAAGTACTCAGACAAATCACAATAGCAATTGTCATAATTACCCCCCTCGGAATGAGTCAGCATTCAGGATCAGTCTTCGTCTTCAGGACATTCGTTATCATTCCCTACCTAGTTCCCCGAGTCTTCTGTGTCATGGGTTTTTATCCCTTTTTCGCAATACCTTCTCCCAAAATTCTATTGGATAGTCGCTTCACCCCACTATCTATAACCTATCAAATTATACATTAAGTAATGCACTTGTCACCCTATGATAATTTAGCCATGCATGTGCGTTATTTTTTTTCATGTGTATCATTGCTGAACAATGGAACATTATGCCTTATTTGTAAAGTGGTATACCCTATAACCCAGGCCTGTAAATTACATTCTTCTAGTGGACGTGCAGCACTGACTGTGCCACCCACTGAAGTAGCCCTTTCAACATGCCTCAGGCCTGCCACTGCAGAGCCTGTGTGTGCTGTTTCACTGTCACTTCAAGTTGTCATTTAAAACTCCTTGCCAAGCCTGGAGCTCTCCATTTATTATATATGTCACCCCTAAAGTAGGCCCTAGGTAGCCCCTAGGGCAGGGTACAGTTTAACTAAAAGGAAGGACATGTACATTTAAGTTTTATATCTCCTAGTAGTGAAAGACTCGCAAAGTTGTTTCTCGCTACTGTGATGCCTAGTCATCTCATAGATTACCATTGAGAAATCTCTAATACACTTTTAGGCAGTAATTCCTAATTGAAAAGAAGTAGCCGTGCCATTTTTCAAATCTTTGGAATAGTAATGAGAAATCCTCTTTACTGGTAAAGTAGGAATTAACGTTACTATTTTAGAAATGCCACCTTTAGACAGCGGCATTTCTCTGCTCTTACAGCTCTGTGCACCTGCAGCCTGTCTCCAATGTGACACCTACACTTTGTGCATTCCCTTTAGACAATCACAAACACAGAAGCGTTAGGTGTGTTGGAGTGCTCATCTGCATTCCTCTGCATTCTTATGGCGCTATCTGGGCAGGAAGGGTGGGAGGGGATGACACATCTGAATAGGCAGTGCCGCTCCCTTCACAAAGGACTGATAACCCTACAGGTAGTCTGGAGCCAGTTCTAGGAAAGAGAGGATTTCTGTGCACTTCAAATACACCACTTCAAAGGCACATTTGAGAATAAGTACAGGGTCTCTGACCCCACCAAATCAGACACTTCTTGACCTACAACTGAACTATGACTGATGTACTGCATCAATGACTGTCAATTTGGTGGACTGCCGTGCTGTTGTGCTGCTCTCTGATATTGCTGAGGGAGAGATGGACTCTGCCTTGCACCCCAAGTGATCTTCAAGCATGTGTTGCCTCGTCTCATGGACATCAAAGTATCTACCCCTGCTCCTGTGCCTGGTTCACTGGAAGTGGACCCAGATACTTGCACCAATGTAATCAGTGCATCTCTTGGCTGCTATGTGGCAGCAGATGCATCAACCCTGTTACTGGGGCAGAACTGGTGTATCGCATTCAGAACCTGTGCTTTGCCATCACATCATTAGGGCATTAGAACCACAGCATCGCTGCAGCTGCTAAAGGAAGATCAGTGCATAGCTTCACTGCGTTGGAGAATCCCAGTGCATCAGCTTCAGAACCAATGCATCGAAACCGCATCAGAAACATCACATCACTGCCACTCCTGAAGAAAGATTGATGCATCCCTTCACTGCATAGAGAAGCCCAGTGCATCGGCTTCGGAACCGACGCATCGCAGCACCGGTGCTTCTCCTCCCGAATGGACACATCGCTATCACTACATCAGGAAAATCAATGCATCTCATGTTTGTGACCAAGATCAAGGTACTCTGTTCCGTGGGCCTGTGCGGCTCTTGTACCTGGCACTTGCTCCTTTGCGGTCGGCTTTAACTGTTGACTTTGCCCCAGTTCAACGCAACCTCGAGTAACCCTTAAAGAGCTATTGTCTTCTAAGCACTAGAATTCTTTAATCTTCTAAAATTCATAGCTTTACTTCTACTTATTGGATTTTTGTAATTTTGGTCTTGATTTATGTATAAAATTATTGTCTAGTTTTCTAAACATTTGTGGAGTCTTTTTGTTGTAACCTCATTGTGTTAATGTGTGTGTGTGTGTTGCACAAATATTTTATACATTGACTCTTGAGATAAGCCTGACTGCCCTGTGCCAAGCTTCCAGAGGTTGAGCACAGGGTATCTTTGAGTGTGTACCTGACTTGCCCTGCTGGAGTTATGGTCCCTACATGGACTGGGTTCATACCCCTACCAACTAGAGACCCCATTTCTAACATTGTGCTTATGTGATGGCTGCAGGCTTAAGTCTGGGTGGGCTCATTCAACCTTTCATCCTTCGGAAGTCTAAATTAGGTAGTGCTGTAAACCTACATTCTTATGCCTTATATTTCAATCCATGTGGCCTTACACAGCCTTTCATTCTTCTGAGGTCAAATTCAGGTAGTGCTTGGGCTCACTACTATTTAATTTTTGAGTACTACATCTGACTGGTGGCTCTCTGAGCTAATTCATCTACTCCAAAAGCCTCAGTTGATCTCATGGCCTCATGCTCAAATTCAGAAAGGCCCAATCTACTTTTTCTTCTTCTGAGAATAAAAGCAGGTAAGCCCCTATGAACAAGGGGTTTCTTTCATTTGTTGTTTGTTTTATATTCATATTTTAGCTTTGATAATTCACTTACTGGTCATTGCGGCTTGCATACAGGGCAGCATGTGTCTGTGTTATGCGTGTCTTTTGTTCTCAGACATTTTAAACATTTAAGGGTTAACCTCGCATGGTCTTTTCCATTGAAGTGAACTTTCTGGTCAGTGCCTAATTTAAGTGCATGTGGGGCCCACCAGCACTCATTTTTGTGGCTCTTACTTTTCCTCATCAGACATTGACCAAGAACAACAGAGAGAAATACATGCAAAGAGGAAAGTAGGAGTGAGAAAAAGACAAAACAATCTGTGACAAAGGGATAAAGCAGGGATAAAAATATAACCTGAAAGATTAAAATAGTGTCAGGAAGACATATGTAGTGGAATCACTTATTTACAGCCCTAGTATTCAGCACACCTGACATTTGGTAGTGTCAGACGCATGCTTCTGAGAAAAACGTTGGGCCCAGCACTTACTCACTGCCTACAATTGGAAGGATTCTGCTGGTTATTTTGACACAGCACACTGGGACAATGCTAGATCCTCCCTGAACGAACATAGGCAACACAGGATCACTCAGTTTTGCCTTAGTTAGGCCTCACCAACTAGGTACATCTTGGTTTCAGTGACACAGTGTGCACAACACTCACGTCTGGGCATACTCATCCCACTTAGGTCAACAAACTAAAGTGTGCAAAAAAGTGATAAATGGAATGCTTGGCTGGTTAGCCCAAATCAGGGAAAAAGTGGTCTTAGGTTGTTTGTGTTCATGTTCTTGAAGGGCCTGGCATGACAGTTCAGGCTCGACTATTGAGCAGGGTCAAGACTGGTTTGCATATCATTGGGTCCAAACTGAGTTTGTATGGTCTGCAACATAATGAAGGACTGGGATGCAGGCCAAGTAATTACCAGTGGCTAGGATGAATTCAAGCTTTCCATCTTTCACTTTTTGTATACTTCAAATTACTAAACACACACACTTTCTCTCACATTTTTAACCTTCTGGTTTAATTTCTGCATTATCATCTTAATGCTCATTTGTTTCATTCTGATCTTAAGAAAAGGCACCAAATTCAACAGTGCCTATTTCAACAAAATCGTGTTTAGGATTTCTTTACTTTTGTCTTGAATAGAAAATATTAGCGCTTTGTCCTTCATTATAAATCTGGGGTGGCACTTCAGTTGATTACTAGGGCGTTAACTGGCAGACTGCTGCTGGCGCTGGAACCATGTGTTTAATTTTTCATGTCAGAATGTTGTTCTGAAATGGATGAGGAAGGAATTTGAGAACTCATAGAAAATGTGCCCTCAATTTTGCTCCCTAGAGCATTAGCCATAATTTCTGTGACAAAATGAAAACACTCATTTAATTTATTATTTAAGGAAATGCTTTAAGTTTTACATCTTTGATTTCATCAAGATCGCTTCAGATGTAACAACGTCTGGCCATACATAATAAATATATAGATAGATATAGGTATACATATATATAGATAGATATACACACATATATATATAGATCTATATCTATATATATATATATATATATATATATATATATATATATCTAGATGGCAATTTGAGGATGGACTAACAACAGGGATTAATCTGGGATACGCCATGAGGACTTCACTTACATTTAAATTCAACAAGCCACATTTCAAATTCAGTGAACATAAACAACCCTCATGACAATAAAAACACGTATTTAAAACATGTTCATTGTAAGCTACTTGTGTTCGTGCTAGTGTCCACCTTGGTTCAGGTCATTACAGTCTCTAGTCCTGAACATTTTACCTAAACACGATGATTTTTTTAAGGTATGTTAGACTAATTAGTACGTATTAGGTGATCACAGAAAAGTTCAGGACCTGAAACAGCATCTGTAAAGACCTGGAAGAAGGTGGTCACCCTAAAATGTACACAGACTAAAGATCAGCGTTTTAACCACAGCAGCACAATGCCACCGTTTAGCTTTCTCTTAAATTACATGACGAAAGATGCCCCGACCTAAGCATTTAAGAACCACTTTTGTGCTTCTGAACGTGTATCAAATTGCTTTTATTGTCAAAGGAGGGATAAAGAAGTATTGACGTCCGAAAGGTTTCCATGATCAAGAAAAAACATTGTGAGGGACATGTGAGCCCTGCAGATAAGAATGTCTCTTGAGCTTCAGCTCATGTGGGAACGATTGTCTTTTTTCACTTTAATAGAATGATATGGCAGGGCAGACAGATATTGTAATTGACGTCCATTATAGCTCAAAGGTGATTATAGCTCAGAGGCTAAATAACTATTTTGAACCTCTGAATTTCCCGTAGGACTTAAAAATAAAAAAACCTTGCCATAAACGAAACTAAGCACAGCGTAATTGGCCTCTAAGCTAGTGAGCTAAAAGTGGATGAATATATTAAATGATAGTGGCAGAGCTATGATGAACTGACGATTTAGATTTAACAATAATTGCCTGACTGCCCATAGTAAAGTTTTAATATAAGTATCAGCATCATTAAATGAGGCTGTATATACCAATAAATATCTGTTCACTACAGGTCTATAAAATAAGTGAAATATTATCCCCATAGCAATGAATGGAATTTGACTGTCCTAGTGTGTGTGTGTGTGTGAGATAGGTTTAACAGGTAAGCAATAAGCACTATACGAATAAAGCACGTATACCACATTCAGCAAGATGCTATGCACAACACTATGATGCTTGGTAAAAGAAAACATAAAACACATTGCTAAAATGAGCAGAACAGCATACAGCTTAGAGCCCTGCATACGATTACATAGTGATTAGAAAAATCGCTAACTGGGTTGCCCCGAGATTCTACATTCTTGAATTTGAATATGAAATGACTCAACATCTTCAGGCAAGATAGGCAGCTAAGCAGGAAAACGTTATAAACCACTACATTAAAAGGAATGTTTAATAGCAAAGTAAACCTAGAAACGGACGAGTGATATATTGTGAATAAAAGGTTAGCCCTTTAAGATAGATGTTTTTACAATTTTCGTTTGACTATAAGGAAAAACCTAGATCGAAACGTTCTTTGAAAACCTACACAAAGGGGGTCATTCTGACCCTGGCGGTCGGTGACCACCAGGGTCACCGACCACGGGAGCACCGCCAACAGGCTGGCGGTGCTCCCTCGAGCATTCTGACCGCGGCGGTTCAGCTGCGGTCAGAAACGGAAAGTCGGCGGTCTCCCGCCGACTTTCCGCTGCTCGGGAGAATCCTCCATGGCGGCGGAGCGCGCTCCGCCGCCATGGGGATTCTGACACCCCCTACCGCCATCCTGTTCCTGGTGGGTCTCCCGCCAGGAACAGGATGGCGGTAGGGGGTGCCGCGGGGCCCCTGGGGGCCCCTGCAGTGCCCATGCCAATGGCATGGGCACTGCAGGGGCCCCCGTAAGAGGGCCCCACAAAGTATTTCAGTGTCTGCAAAGCAGACACTGAAATACGCGACGGGTGCAACTGCACCCGTCGCACCTTCCCACTACGGCGGCTCAATTCTGAGCCGGTGTCCTCGTGGGAAGGTAGATTTGCCCTGGGCTGGCGGGCGGCCTTTTGGCGGCCGCCCGCCAGCCCAGGGCAAATCTCAAAATACCCTCAGCGGTCTTGCGACCGCGGAGCGGTATTTTGTCGGGGGAAGACTGGCGGGCGGCCTCCGCCGCCCGCCAGTCTCAGAATCACCCCCAAAGTGTATTCAGATTTTACTTTGTATAATAAACAATACAGTTTGCCCCAGAATCTAACTGGTTGGCAATTCCTGCGCTACATACATTTTTCAGTACACAGACACGCTTGTGTCCAGGAAATACCCCGTGTCTATTCTATACACTAACGTGAACACACAGTAATTTTGCATTGTAAATTACTGTGGGCAATTTACTACTAATTTCCCTTTTTAACATAATCTAAGGATTTATAGAGTAATAGGAATAAGAGAACAAGTGATGATATCATCAGTAATGTCAACAATTATGTAATTTGTGATGTCATCAATGATGTCTCTATGATGTAATAGGGGTGGTTGACATTTTTCTTGCTGCCTGCGAAATTGGCCGAATTTTCCTCTTGTAACATGTTTGGGTCAAATTTCAGAGTAGGAAGGTCATTCTGTTTGCCCTGATCACCCCCATTTTGTGGACTGATACTGGTAGTTATTATTAAAAGGCACTGGGCTCTGTTAACCAAGCCCAGGGCCAGTGCTTTGTCCTCCAAAAGTATATAGTAATAGGTATAATTCTAAATGGCAAAGACAACCTACGTGTAAGTCCCTAGTATATGATAGGCATGTAGGTTTAGAGACCCTAGTGGACTTAATGCACTTAGGTGTTGCAGTGGGTACCAATGGTACTTACACCTTGTGCCAGGTCGAGTTATCCCTTATTAGTAGAGTTGTAGTGTACTAGCAGCTTAGGCTGATAGAGGTAGCTATAGCAGAGCAGCCAAGACTGAACTAGCAGACATGCAAAGCTCCTACTATACCACTTATATCATATAGGTACTACATCATAAGAAAGACAATACTCAGGGTTACTAAAAATAAAGGTACTTTATTTTATTGACAATGTTCAAAAATATCTCAGAGGATATGCTCCCTTAGGAGGAAAGTAAAATACACAAAATATACACAGCAGACCAAATCAGGTAAGTAAAACAGTCAGAAACTAGTGCAAACACTGTAGAATACAATAGGATGCAATAAGCCTAGGGGCAACATAAACCATATACTAAGAAAGTGGAATGCGAACCACGAATGGACCTGTAGGCTAGTGTAGTGTGTAGAGGCTAGCTGGGAGTGTAAGAAAACACTAAGGGTGTCCAAGATACCCCACCCCAAGAACCTGGAAAGTAAGAGTAAAGTTCTACTATTTCCCCAGATTTTGCAAAGACCACAACTGTTACGTACTGCGCTGGACTTCTCACCTCTGGATACCGGGTTGGCGAATACACCAAGGGCCTGATTTCAACTTTGGAGGAGGTGTTAATCCGTCCCAAAAGTGACGGTAAAGTGACGGATATACCACCAGCCGTATTACGAGTCCATTATATCCTATGGAACTTGTAATACGGCTGGTGGTATATCCGTCACATTTGGGACGGATTAACACCTCCTCCAAAGTTGTAATCAGGCCCCAAGTCTTCTATAGGTTCTGGATACTCCCAGATAAGGGCGACCCCTTCTAGTAGCCACGGTGCTGCTTGACAGGCTATGCCAAAGCAGACCGTACCCTCCAGGAGTCCCAGAGGGAAAAAACCCAACACTGGGGAAAAAACCTCAAACAGGAACTCCTGAAGAAAAACAAGAAAAAACAAGACTAAACAACAGGAAACAAAAATAGGCAAAAATCTCCCAAGGCAAAAGCAAGAACAAAGAGCAGGCAAAAATCGCCCAAGGCAAAAAGCAGGAACAAAGAACAGGCAAAAATCTCCCAAGGCAAAAAGCAGGAACAAGGAACAGGAGTGAACAGCACAACCAGAAGGAAGTGTTTGCAACGCAAGGTGGAACAAGACTGACTGACTTATATACTGAGAAAAGGGAAGTGACATCACAGGAAAAGGAAAGAACACCATCTTGAATTGGGAAGAGCCCATAGACCAGTATAGGAAAATGAAAGTAGTATAAAAGAAAAACAGAGCATGCTGGGACAAGAACACAAAGAAGACAAGATGAACACAAGAGGGACAGAGACAGGTAAAAAGACCAGACAAACCCACCAACAACAAAAAGGAGAAAAAAAGGGCTACAGGTAAGTGTAGCGCGACCGGGATCAAAATATATGCTTCCCTGAAAGTGTAGTCAAAAAACACGGGAAACGACTCTCCGAGTATCAGTAGCGCGTTCCATCCGTGAGGACAGAAAGAAATGCTGCGTCTGAGCGCGGCGTTACAGTAGGTCCCCTCCTCGAGGCACCAGGTTTGTCAGGATGACTGTCAAAAAACAGGCAGACCAAACAGGGAGCATGGACGGAGGACCATCCTCCCAAGAACAGTCACTGAGAGGGTATCCCTTCCAAAGGACCAAAAACTGTAGTTTGCGTCGAAAAATTCTGGAGTCACAGATTTCCAGGACTTCATACTCAGGCTGTCCGTTAACAGAAAGAGGAGGCGGACGCTGGAACTGGTGATGGTATGGATCAGGAACAAAGAGTTTCAACTGGGACACATGGAAAACAGGATGAACCCTCCAGGTATGAGGTAAGCGGAGACGCACAACTACAGGATTCAGGACTTGCGAAATCTGAAAAAGGCCATAAAAACGTGGCTTGAAATTATCAGTGGAAAACCGGGAAGGTAGGAATCTGGAAGAAAGCCACACCTTGTGGCCCACTTGATACAAAGGTGTGGCTTGTCGATAACGATCCGCCTTTCGTTTCATTGCTTGTTTCGAAGCTAGGAGAGTTGGGTGAAGTAGGCCCTGGATTCAACGGATCTGTCGTGAAAAAGAAGTGACAGCAGGCACAGAAGAGGATGTTCAGGAAACAGTAGTGAAAGTCCTCGGATGAAATCCATAGGTACAATAAAAGGGTGTGGTCTTGGTCGCACTATGTATTGTGTTGTTATAGGAGAACTCGGCAAGAGCAAGATACTCCGACCAATTGCTTTGTGTGGCATTGCAGTAACATCTCAGATACTGCTGAAGTTCTTGATTCACTCTTTCAGTTTGCACATTAGTTTGTGGATGGAAACCAGAGGATAAAGAAATCTCAATGTTAAATAAGGCACAAAAGGCCCTCCAGAAACGTGATACATATTGAGGCCCTCTGTCTGAAATGACCTCTCGCGGAAGACCATGGAGGCGAAAAATATCCCGCAGAAAAATGCCACTCATTTCTGGGGCCGTCAGTAGTTTCTTCAAGGCTGAGAAATGGGCCATCTTGGTGAATGAATCTACGGTCACCATGATTACTTGGTTACCAGAGGAGGTAGGTAGAGAGCATATGAAATCCGTGGATAGAGTACACCAAGGAGCGGAAGGAACCGGTAAAGGTCTTAATAAACCTGCCACCTTAGTTCGGAGTGTCTTTGTCTGAGCACAGATTGGGCATGCTGACACATAGGTTTCAGTGTCTGTCTTAAGCGAAGGCCACCAAAAAGGTAGCTGAAGCAGCTCCTGGGTCTTCCTGATACCTCGATGACCAGCTATAGGAGAATCATGGCACATTTGTAGAGCTTCTGTCTGCACTTTCTTGGTAGGTAGATAAAGAGCATGTTGATGATAGAAGTAGTTGTCCTTCTTCTGCAAAAAAGGAGTCACTCTATCCCATTCTGAAGCAGACAGAAACTGGTACTCGGATTGAACATGTTCTGGAAAAGATTGAGTAGCTCCGATGATTCCGCTAGACTCAAGAAGAGGTGGAGCGGAGTTCTGGGCTATGTCAGGATATCTGCGGGATAAGGCATCTGCCACTGAATTCTGGGAACCAGGTATGTATGTGATCACAAAATCGTACTGGCTAAAGAAGAAAGCCCATCGAGCCTGACGACTATTGCAACACTGAAAACTCCGAAGACATTGGAGATTACGATGATCAGTCCTGGCTTCAAAAGGCTCTCTGGAACCCATCAAGAAATGCCTCCATTCTTTACAAGCTACTTTGAGCGTGAGTAGTTCTCATTCCAGTACAGAATAATTGCTTTCAGCCTCTGATAGGATATGAGACAGATAAAAGATAGGATGTTCCAGTCCATCGTTGCCTTGTTTTTGTAGCAGAACTGCCCCAATATCTCTGTCTGAGGCATCAGTCACAACGATACATTTTTGGGTATTGTCAGGATGACGCAACACGGGTGCTTGGGTAAGGGCTGTCTTCAATTCTTGAAACGCGCGTTCAGCATCCTTGGTCCAAACGAAACCATTCTTCAGGTTCTCTTTCTTAATTGTTTGTGTTATGAAACTTTGTAGGTGGGCAAAGTTCTGAATAAACTGACGATAAAAGTTTGATAAACCAAGGAAACATTGCGTTTCCTTAATGGACGTTGGAGAAGGCCAATCTAATATGGCACTGACCTTGTCAGGATCCATGGATATTCTGTGTTGATTAATACAGAACCCCAAATACTTTACTTCAGATTTATGGAACTCACATTTCTCGGGTTTACAAAACAATTCTTTTTTCTTGAGTCTTTCCAGGACTTGCAGGACATGATTTATATGTTGCTCAGGATCACGGGAATATATCAAGATATCATCCAAATAAAGGACTACATATTGGTTGAGTACATCAGAGAACACCGAATCCAGAAATCGTTGAAAAACAGAATGGGCGTTGGTCAGTCCAAAAGGCATAACACAGTACTAATAGTGCCCAAAAGGGGTACGGAAAGCTGTCTTCCATTCATCTCCTTCCTTGATCCGAAGGAGATGATAGGCACCCCGTAAGTTTAATTTGGTAAACATCTTGGCTCCTTGAATGGCATCCAATATATCTCTGATTAAAGGCAGTGGATATCGATCCTTAATTGTTATTCTGTTGAGTTCACGAAAGTCAACACAAGGACGAAGATCCTTGGTCTTCTTTGGGACGAAGAAGAGAGGAGCCCCAGCCGGGGACGTGGAAGGAGCAATCAAACCGTTGTGCAAGTTATCATCTAAATATTCCTTTAGCACCTTCTTTTCTTGGTCTGTCAGAGAATACATTTGACCAAAGGGAACGACTTCATCAGGAATTAAAGGAATAGCACAGTCATAACTGCGATGAGGCGGCAAAATAGGATTACTAGGTTTCTGAAAAATCCTGATATAATCCTGAAAACAATCTGGAACTCCCTGAATCATATTGATAGAGTTAGGGTTATCCTTTGTTGACTGACAGGACCTTTTGGGAGTCCAGTAAGAAGTAGTCGAATAACAATTCTGTTGACAAAATGAAGACGTTAGGGATATAGGGGGTCATTCTGACCCTGCGACCGCCAGAATACCGCTGCGCGGTCAAAAGACCGCCGCGGGTATTCTGGGTTTCCCGCTGGGCTGGAGGGCGACCGCCAGAAGGCCGCCCGCCAGCCCAGCGGGAAACACCCTTCCATGAGGATGCCGGCTCCGAATGGAGCCGGCGGAGTGGAAGGGGTGCGACGGGTGCAGTTGCACCCGTCGCGATTTTCAGTGTCTGCATGGCAGACACTGAAAATCTTTGTGGGGCCCTGTTACGGGGGCCCCTGCAGTGCCCATGCCACTGGCATGGGCACTGCAGGGGCCCCCAGGGGCCCCATGACACCCCATACCGCCATTCTATTCTCGGTGGCCACAACCGCCAGGAACAGGATGGCGGTGTGGGGGTCGGAATCCCCATGGCCATGGAGGATTCCCCAGGGCAGCGGGAAACCGGCGGTACACCCCCGGTTTTCCATTTCTGACCGCGGATGTACCGCTGCGGTCAGAATGCCCATGGGAGCACCGCCAGCCTGTTGGCGGTGCTCCCGCGGTCGTTGGCCCTGGCGGATTTTACCGCCAGGGTCAGAATGACCCCCATAGTTCTTGTTTACCAATTGATATAGGGATTGTGTCGGGCTAACCAAGGTATTCCCAAAATCATGATGTGATTTGGTGAGGCTATGAGATCAAAGGCAACATGTTCTTGATGCCCCCCAAATGTCAAACAAAGAGTAGGAGTTGAGGCCACCACAGGTCCTGAGGTTAACGGAGAGCCATCCACCATGTGAACCTGCTCAGGAGTCTCTTTAAGAATGCGGGGAATTCCTCTACTCGTAGCCCAGGTCTCATCCAGATAGAGTCCACTGGCTCCACAATCAAGGAGAGCCAGAAGGTGTTCTTCTTGATCTTGTGAACTTTGTAACTTGACTGAGAGGATAAACAGGGTGGACATGCTTTCTTTGGAGGAACATATTGATGGTACTTTAGCTCCTCCCGTCTCCTTCCTCCTTACAGGGGACGGGAGCTGGCATTTCCCACAGGTCTTGAGGGACGTACCGGACAACTACGGATCAGGTGGCCAGCCTTACCACAGTACAGACAAAGGGGGTCATTTTGACCTTGGCGGACGGCGGAGGCTGTCCGCCAAGGTACCGCCGCTGAATGACCGCACCGCGGTCAAAAGACCGCGGCGGCCATTCAGACATTTCCTCTGGGCCGGCGGGCGCTCTCCAAAAGAGCGCCCGCCGGCCCAGAGGAAATGCCCCTGCAACGAGGACGCCGGCTCAGAATTGAGCCGGCGTAGTTGCAGGGGTGCGACGGGTGCAGTTGCACCCGTCGCGTATTTCAGTGTCTGCTTAGCAGACACTGAAATACTTTGCGGGGCCCTCTTACGGGGGCCCCGTGGCACCCCCTACCGCAATCCTGTTCCTGGCGGAGACCCGCCAGGAACAGGATGGCGGTAGGGGGTGTCAGAATCCCCATGGCTGCGGAGCGCGCTCCGCAGCCATGGAGGATTCACAAGGGCAGTGGTAAACCGGCGGGAGACCACCGGTTTACCCTTTCTGGCCGCGGCTGAACCGCCGCGGTCAGAATGCCCTCGGGAGCACCGCCAGCCTGTTGGCGGTGCACCCGTGGTCGGTGACCCTGGCGGTCACCGGCCGCCAGGGTCAGAGTGACCCCCAAAGTCCCTTTCGTCGTCGTTCCTCCCTTTCTGACTCCGTCAATGGCCCACGAACCAGATCTATCTGCATGGGTTCTTCAGGGGGAGTTGTAGAGGCTTTGGATGGAATATCTTCCGTTCGCTGACTGCTAGCACGAAGGGTACCAGACTGTTATGGAGCTTACGTTCTACGTCTCTCCATCTTGCGCTCTCAAAGTCTATATTCGATGTTCATAGATTGATCCATTAATTCCTTCAAAGAACAAGCTGGAGAAGAATGTATAAGCTCATCTTTAATTTCTTCACGCAGGCTTCGGTGGAAAAGGGTTATGAAGGTGCGTTCCGCCCAGGAGGTTTCAGCTGCCAGCTGTTTGAAGCGGGTTATATACTGCAGAACATCCTGATTACCCTGCTGAATGTCACATAAGGCTTCTTCAGCTGCTGCTTCTACCCCAGGTCTCTCAAACATTTGTTTGAAAAGAGTCAGGAAAGCGGAATAGTTTGCCAGGACTGGGTCTTCTGCAGAAACCAGAGGAGTCACCCTAGCAAGCGCCGGACCAGACAAGGCGCTGATTAGATAGCCCACCTTAGCTTTATCCAAAGAAAACTGGAGTGGACGAAAGGCAAAGAAAACCATCAGGGCGCCCAAAAATTCCTTCATCTTTAGAGGATCTCCAGAATATCGAGGAGTAGTGGCCATTGATCGAGAAGACAAGACCTGTCGTAGCGCGGTGTTCTCTGCCCGTAACTGTTGTAACTCTTGGGCTTGTTGTTGGACAGTCTGCAACATGGCTTGAGCATTTTCTGACGCCTCTCCCTGTGGAGCTTCCATGGCGCTCTCGCAACGCGGAGTCTTTTGGTGTTGCAATCTGTTACGTACTGCGCTGGACTTCTCACCTCTGGATACCGGTGTGGCGAATACACCAAGGGGGTCATTCTGACCCTGGCGGTCAGTGTTAAAGCGGCGGCCAACCCGCCAACAGGCTGGCGGTCCAAAAAATGGAATTCTGACCCTGGCGGGAACCGCCAACACAGGCCGCCGCTTTAACACTCCGACCGCCACGGCGGCACAAACAAACAGCGCGGCGGTCACCGCCAACAGCCAGGCGGCAGACAATGTACCGCCCACCCTATCACAACTCACCAATCCGCCACCTTTTCCGGGGCGGGAGCCCCGCCGATAAAAACACGCCAGAAACAGACATTTCCAATGGAAAACGCTCACCTCGACACACTCCACGTGGAATCGGAACAGCATGGAACCGGAACTCCACATCCTCCCAGCCATTGCCTTCCTGCTCTTCTTCCAGGATCACGAACGTCGCCGCAGACGACAACGGTGAGTACTGCACCTACGACACAGGGGAGGGGGGAGGAGGAAAGCTTACGGGCACACACATATGCCACACACCCACCCCCACCCTCACCCCCACCGAAATACCTACACACCAATGCAGATTAAAAAGTCACCCCCAAAACAAAAAAGCAAAGACAAAAGGCAATGATTGTAAAAATATAACTATATTATAGCAAGAATTAAGTATAGCGAACTTAGCAATATATAAAGAATTATTACACATCTAGAACTATATATATATACAAGTAGCAAAAGTCCGGCACAGTTTTGCAAAGTTCAAATGTCCGTGGGCCAATGTGCAGCAACACATGGGCAAAGCCCACACACGAGATCAAGTCCATTGGAGAGAACACTGCTGGGGCATCACAAAAATCAAATACTGGCACCTCAGGGGGAAGGGAAGGGGGGGCACCTCAGCCACATGAGTCCACAACGCCAGATCCACGAAGGGCCTCCATGCCCACTGTGCCATCCTGGGGAGTGCAAAGCCACAGTCTCTCAAGTCTCTACAGTGGGTGGGTTGTCCACTGTGCCATCCTGGGGAGTGCAAAGCCACAGTCTCTCAAGTCTCTACAGTGGGTGGGTTGCCCACTGTGCCATCCTGGGGAGTGCAAAGCCACAGTCTCTCAAGTCTCTACAGTGAGTGGATTGCCCACTGTGCCATCCTGGGGGGTGCAAAGCCACAGTCCATCAGGTGGATTACAGAGTCCACTGGTCATGGAGGAGGCATGGTGGGCAGAGTGCCTCGTGAAGCCCTGCGCGACACAGAACTGGGCCTGCCAATGGGCCAGCGGAGCGGTGCTTGACAGGAGGGCCCAGCGGAGCGGTGCTTGACAGGAGGGCCCAGCGGAGAGGTGCTTGACAGGAGGGCCCAGCGGAGCGGTGCTTGAGATGAGGGCCCAGCGGAGCGGTGCTTGACAGGAGGGTCCAGCGGAGCGGTGCTTGAGATGAGGGCCCAGCGGAGCGGTGCTTGACAGGAGGGCCCAGCGGAGCGGTGCTTGACAGGAGGGCCCAGCGGAGCGGTGCTTGACAGGAGGGCCCTGTTCAGCGGTGCCTGTCTTAGCGGGGCCCTGTTCAGCGGTGCTTCTCACGGCGGGGCCCTGTTTAGCGGTGCTCCTCACGGCGGGGCCCTGTTCAGCGGTGCCTGTCTTGGCGGGGCCCTGTTCAGCGGTGCTTCTCACGGCGGGGCCCTGTTCTGCGGTGCCTGTCTTGGCGGGGCCCTGTTCAGCGGTGCTTCTCACGGCGGGGCCCTGTTCAGCGGTGCTCCTCACGGCGGGGTGCTGTTCAGCGGTGCTCCTCACTGCGGGGCCCTGTTCAGAGGTGCTTCTCACGGCGGGGCCCTGTTCAGCGGTGCCTGTCTTGGCGGGGCCCTGTTCAGCGGTGCCTGTCTTGGCGGGGCCCTGTTCAGTGGTGCTTCTCACGGCGGGGCTCTGTTCAGCTGTGCTTCTCACGGCGGGGCCCTGTTCAACGGTCCTCCTCACGGCGGGGCCCTGTTCAGCGGTGCTTCTCACGGCGGGGCCCTGTTCAGCGGTGCTTCTCACGGCGGGGCCCTGTTCAGCGGTGCCTGTCTTGGCGGGCCCTGTTCAGCAGTGCTTCTCACGGCGGGGCCCTGTTCAGCGGTGCTTCTCACGGCGGGGCCCTGTTCAGCGGTGCTCCTCACTGCGGGGCCCTATTCAGCGGTGCTCCTCACGGCAGGGCCCTGTTCAGCGGTGCTCCTCACGGCGGGGCCCTGTTCAGCGGTGCTTCTCACGGCGGGGCCCTGTTCAGCGGTGCTTCTCACGGCGGGGCCCTGTTCAGCGGTGCCTGTCTTGGCGGGGCCCTGTTCAGCAGTGCTTCTCACGGCGGGGCCCTGTTCAGCGGTGCTTCTCACGGCAGGGCCCTGTTCAGCGGTGCTCCTCACTGCGGGGCCCTGTTCAGCGGTGCTCCTCACGGCGGGGCCCTGTTCAGCGGTGCTCCTCACGGCGGGGCCCTGTTCAGCGGTGCTTCTCACGGCGGGGCCCTGTTCAGCGGTGCTTCTCACGGCGGGGCCCTGTTCAGCGGTGCCTGTCTTGGCGGGGCCCTGTTCAGCAGTGCTTCTCACGGCGGGGCCCTGTTCAGCGGTGCTTCTCACGGCGGAGCCCTGTTCAGCGGTGCTCCTCACTGCGGGGCCCTGTTCAGCGGTGCTCCTCACGGCGGGGCCCTGTTCAGCGGTGCTTCTCACGGCGGGGCCCTGTTCAGCGGTGCCTGTCTTGGCGGGGCCCTGTTCAGCGGTGCTTCTCATGGCGGGCCCTGTTCAGCGGTGCTTCTCACGGCGGGGCCCTGTTCAGCGGTGCTCCTCACAGCGGGGCCCTGTTCAGCGGTGCCTGTCTTGTGTTTCGAGTGAACCACACCTGGCCAATACTTCCTGCTCAGTCAGCATCGGACCTTTCCGTTGCGGGGCCCTCCTGTGATGGAGTCCTGGGGCCCTGGGTCTCCTCCGATACCCCCGGAATGGGGCTGGTGGAGCCCTCATGGCCAGGTCGGCTGCTCCCTGCCTTTTGCGCTTTGCTGCCCTTGCCCTCCTTGGCAGACTCTCCGTGGCCCTTGGCTCCCTTACCCGATGTGGCAGGTGACGGTGCAAGGCTACCCTCCTTGGGGGCAGGCGTATCAGGCCTGTCGCGCCTGCCCTTCAGTTTTTTACTCCTCTTCCCAGGGGGGGGGCTGGCTGTGTCTTTGCTGCTGGCCGATGTCCCTGCACAAGGAAAGGGCGGACTCCAAAAACCAGCCACGACGGTCTTGGGAGTTGCTGGGCTGGTGGTGGCTGAGGTGTTTTTGGAACTCTTACGAGATGGAGGGGGTGGGTCAGGTGAGGAAAAGAGGTCCAGTTTATAGAGGATTAGTTTTTTAGGAGCCGTGGGAAGGGTAGCTGGAGTGGGTATGGGAGTGGAGGAAGAGGATGTGGTTGTAGGAGAGTCAAGTCTGGTGTCTTTGGGTGCAGGTGCTTGGGCTGGAGGCTGACGTGAGGTGGATGGCTGTTGTTTGGGTGCCTGCCTGCGTTTGTGTGGTTTGGAAGCGGGGATGACAGACACACTGGGAGAGGACACAGGGGACGTGTACATGGCAGTGGGGGTGGTGACTGCACATGTGCGGACTGGTGTGGAGGGTGAGCTGGTAATGGGTGTACTGGCTGATGGTGGTGTGCATGCAGGTGTGAGTGTAGACGTCACAGGGAGGGAGGAGGGAGACGAGGAGGTGGGGGACACAGAGGAGGTAGTGGCTGTTGGCATGTCTGCATCTGTATGTTGCTCGTGTGAATGCTTGTGTGTTCTGTGGTGCTTATGTCTGGATGAGCTTCCCTTGGGTGTTGAGGTGTGTGCAGGCTGGTGTGTAGGTGTGGATGGGATAGGCTGAGGAACAGGGGAGTGGGACTGGGTGGAGGGACTTAGAAGAGGGAGGCTGGAGACAGGGACAATCGCTGCCGTCAGTGCTGAGGCCAGAGCGTTGAACGATCGCTGCTGGGCAGCCTGACCCGAATGAAGGCCCTCCAGGTATGCATTGCTTTGATGCACCTCCCTCTCCACACCCTGGATGGCATTCAAAAGGGTAGACTGCCCAACAATGATGGTCCTCAGGAGGTCAATGACCTCCTCACTGAGGGCAGCAGGGGTGACTGGGGCAGGGCCTGAGGTGCCTGGGGCGAAGGAGATGGCCGCCTTCCTGGCCGTGCGGGCACGGGCCGAAGGCCGAGGGGCTGCTGGGAGGGCAGAGCTGGTGCGCTGGGTGGCGGCTGTACCTGTAGTATCGGTGGGCACGGATGTTGCCCCAACCGCAAGGGAGCTCCCATCCGAGGACGTGTCGGTGTCACTGACGTCTGCACGGGTCCCCGTGGTGGAGCCCCCCTCGCCCTCCGTCTCACTGGTCATGTCGGAGTCCGTTGCATGGCCCTCCGGGGCCATGTGAGATGCAGCTCCCTCTTGCGCCGATGCCACTTCTCCTCCGCCTGATGATGCTAATGCACACATTCACAGAAAAACAAAGAAAATGGGGGGGGGTGGAGAAATAAAGACAAGTTGAGTGCATGCATTGGGGACACCGTTGGCGGAGAGGACAGACACAGAAGCCCCCTGCACTACGCTGCGCACTTGGGGTACACTACTCATTCCCTGGGACATGCCCTACAAGCCTATGGGCGACAACTGCCCACACAGAATACACAGGTACATGAATAGCGTTACTAGGCACCCTACAGAGGTGGGGGTGCGGGGGCACAGGACCATACCTCACGGAGGGGCCTAGCCTACAGAAATCGCCCTGGCCTAGGGATACCCACAGCCCTCCTCCCCCACCCAGGCACCTCCACTGCGCGCAAATATAGCTGAATGTGCTGCTGTGATGTCCTCAAGCGCCCATCTAAATCGGGGTAGGCCACCGCCAGGATCCGGGACATCAGGGGGGTCAAGGTACGACTGGCACCCCTCCTAGGTTGGGAGGCCATCCCCAGCAGAGCCTCGGTGGTCTTCCTGCTCCCGCGGCGGATGTCCTCCCACCTCTTGCGGCAGTGGGTGCCCCGTCTGTTGTGGACCCCCAGGGCCCGGACGTCCTTGGCGATGGCACGCCAAATATAGATCTTCTGATGGGCGCTGACCTATGTGACATGTACAGGAGGGGAAAAGAAACATCATCACTTTTCTGCATGCTCGATGTGAGTGGCCCCCCCTCCCCAAACTTGCCAGGTGGCACATGCTCTCATCTGTCGTGCCATGCATTCGTAATTCGCTCCCCTCCTCTCCATTGTACATCCACCCCACTCATCACAGGCATTGCCCACTATGCATTGGCCCCCGTGTACTCACCTGTTGGTCTGGAGGACCGTAGAGTAGTGCACACTGGGGGAGGACCCCGTCCACGAGCTTCTCCAACTCTTCGGAACTGAAGGCGGGGGCCCTTTCCCCAGTCGCAGCAGCCATTGTCACTTCCAGACCGAGGTCACAGCAGCACTTGCAGTATAGGTCCTCTCCTGTGGATGCTCAGGTCTCGTGTGATTAAGCAGAGAGAAAATGGCGGTCACGCCCGCGGTGGTGCGTACCGCGGCGGTGCGTACCGCGACCGCCGGCGCACATCGTCATTGGCTCCTGAAACCCATAGGGTTCAATGTTAACCAATGCTGCTTTGCGCCGCGGTCTTCGACCGCCTACCGCCACGGCGTGCCACGCCAGCGCAATGACCTCACTTCACATTGTCACACTTCACAGGTCAGGCAGCCGCCATTTCAAGGGCCCACATGGCTTAATTCCTACTGCGTCACACATGGCTAGGCCTTGCATCGACACTCATACAAGCTATTCAATCCAGAGAGATTTGTGTACTGTGCAGGCTGTGGGAACTTACCTGTGGGTTGATTGACTCTGTGCTCCATGTTGTCCTTCCTAGGCACCGTCCGCTGGGACTTGCGAGGAGACGGAGGAATGTTCCCGTGTACAGACCGCTGGTGGACCTGTCGACAATGGAAGAACGACATGTCATACTCACCTACAGACTCAACAGTGCCACTATACAGGAACTGTGTGCCCAGCTGGGGCCAGACCTGATGTCACCCATCCGCCAACCCACAGGGATTCCGCCTCTAGTGCAGGTGCTGTCAGTACTCCATTTTTTGGCTAGTGGATCATTTCAAACTACAGTGGCCATTTCATCTGGGATGTCTCAGCCTATGTTTTCAAGGGTATTGTCCAGAGTGTTGTCTGCCCTGATGAAATACATGCGGAGCTACATCATTTTCCCTGAGGTGGGTGACTTGCCTACAGTGAAGGGTGATTTCTATGCCCTTGGACACATTCCCAATATCATTGGTGCCATTGATGGTACCCATGTGGCTTTGGTCCCCCCAAAAGTCAATGAACAGGTGTACAGGAACCGAAAAAGTTATCATTCCATGAATGTCCAGGTGGTCTGTTTGGCTGACCAGTACATCTCCCATGTAAATGCCAAGTTCCCAGGGTCAGTGCATGATGCGTACGTCATGCGAAATAGCAGCATCCCTTATGTGATGGAACAGCTACAGAGACAGCGTGTGTGGCTAAATGGTGACTCTGGTTACCCCAACCTGCCTTGGCTATTGACCCCAGAGAGGAATCCCAGGACAAGGGCAGAGGAACGGTACAATGAGGCCCATGGGCGTACTAGGAGGGTGATCGAGCGGACCTTCGGCCTCCTGAAGGCCATGTTTAGGTGCCTGCATATGACAGGTGGATCCCTAATGTACTCACCAAAGAAGGTGTGTCATATCATCGTGGCCTGCTGCATGCTTCACAACCTGGCTTTGCGACGCCAGGTGCCTTTCCTGCAGGAGGATGGTCCAGATGGTGGTGTTGTGGCCGCTGTGGAGCCTGCGGAGAGTGAAGAGGAGGAAGACGAAGAGGACGACACAGACAACAGGGACAGAGTGATACTGCAGTATTTCCAGTAACACACAGGTAAGAATCTACTCCTGCATTTTATTATATCTGTAACAGTACTGGCTCTCTACTTTCTGACCTTTCACCCCAATGTATGGTAACTTAGTTGTGAATTTGCCTTCCTATTTCAGTGATCTGGTCATCACGGAGTGCCCTCTGGTTTATTTCCCCATGGACTACCACTGTGTGACACTGGTATGTTGTCATCACAATGTATTTGGACATTTTTGATTGGTTATATCGAATACATTTGGTTTAAAAAAATAAATTGCGGACTCCAGATGGTTTTTGTGCAATAACTGTGTTTTTTGAAGTGCAAAAATTGGTGTATAGTTCAAAAAGGGTGATGGGTGATGGTGGAGGCATGTCCATGGCAGAGTCCAGACTCACGTTCGCACAGGTGCATTGTCCATATGCCTGTGGAAGGTGGAGCAGGGGCAGTTCAAGGTTGGACAGGGTGAACAAGTGGGACAGTGGGATGACATCCGGGGGGATCCGTGCATGGCGGGGGTCTTGACATCCTACTCTGTCTTCTTCCTCGATCTCAGGCCTTTCTTGCGGGGTGGTTCATGTTCTGTAGGGGGTGGGGTCCGGGTGGCCCGTTGCTGTTGTGTCAGGGCCTCCTGACCACTAGCGCCGGCGGAGGTGGTGGGCTGTTCTTCCTCCATGCTAGTGGCAGGGGCCCTTTGGGGGGCCACATGGTCCCGCAATGTGGTGACAATCTGGTTGAGTGCCACCACGATTGTACCCATTGCGGAACTGATGCTGCGCAGTTCTTCCCGGAACCCCATGTACTGGCCCTCCTGCATGGCCTGGATCTCCTAGAACCTGGCCAGGACCGTCGCCATCATCTCTTGGGAGTGGTGGTACGCTCCCATGATGGTGGTGAGGGCCTCTTGGACAGTGGGTTCCCTAGGCCTGTCCTCCCTCTGTCGCACAGCAGCCCTCCCAGTTCCCCTTTGTTCCTGGGCCTCTGTCCCCTGGACGGTGTGCCCACTACCACTGCCCCCAGGTCCCTGTTGTTGTTGGGGTGGTGGGTTGCCCTGGGTGCCCTGTAGTGGTAGACACACCGCTGCTTGACCTGTCCTCGAGACAGAGGCATGGGCCCGCTGGGTGGGTGCTGTGCTGGGGTTTCCAGAGGGGGGTAGGTCTGCTGGGGCCTGTGGCTGCCTGAGGGGAACCGACTGTCTAGAGGTCCCCGATGGTCCGGGCTGGTCATCAGGTTCTAGGTCGACAGAGCTGCTGTCATCACTGGGGGCCTGTTGTGGGGGTGGGATGGACATTTCTGGACCCTCCGGGCCGGTGTGTTGGCGTTTGGGCCCTGCAGGGGTAAACGAGTATGGTTATTGCTTCTGTGTGTGCCATGGCGTGCGATTTGTGGGTGCCCTTGTCCCCCAGTGCTGGCATTCCCTTGTGGGAGGAGTTGTGAGGGTGGTTTTGGGGGGGGATGGGTATGTGCAGTGGTCATGCTTAGGTGATGGGTGTCCATGGTTTGTGTTGGCATTCAGGGGTTGGTGTTGGTTTGGGTGGGTTGTGCTGGTGAGACATTAGCAGGGAGGATATGTGCTGGGGGGTTGTGGGTGAGGGTGGGGGTGTGGGTTGGCATGCTGGTGGTTGGGGGGGGTGAAGTAGTTCCTCCGCCTACTCCAGCGAGGCCCTCAGGATGCAGGATGTTCAAGACCTCTTGCTCCCATGCTGTGAATTCGGGTGGAGTGGGTGGGGGTCCGCCGCCAGTCTTCTGCACAGCGATGTTGTGTCTTGACACCATCGTCCGCACCTTCCCCCGTAGGTCGTTCCAGCGCTTTCAGATGTCTTCCCGATTTCTGGGATGCTGTCCCACAGCGTTGACCCTGTCGACGATCCTTTGCCATAGCTCCGCCTTCCTGGCTATTGTGGTGTGCTGCACCTGTGTGCCGAAGAGCTGGGGCTCTACCCTAATTATTTCCTCCACCATGACCCTGAGTTCTTGGTCTGAGAACCTGGGGTGTCTTTGGGGTGCCATGGGGTGGCGTGGATGAGGTGTGGGGTGGTGTTTGTGGTGATGAGTGTAGTAGTGTGTGGTGTTTTGTGCGTAGATGTAGTGTGGGGGATGATGTTGGGTTCCTGTGTGTGTTGTGTTTTGCGTTCCCTGTGCTCTCTCTCTGTGTATTGCGCCTTGTCTCTGAATTTCGATTTGTGGGGGTTTGTGGGTGATGTGGGTGTGTGTTTTATATCGTATTGATTGTGTGGGAGTGGTGTTTGTATGTGTCTCAGGTGTGTGTATTTTGAATTATCCAATGTGGCTGTGTTTTGTAAAGGTGTGTGTATTTTGACCGCGGCGGTGTGTACCGCCAATGGGATACCACGGTTGAAAGACCGCCGCGTGGATTCGTGGGTCGTAATGGCATGGGCGTATTTCTGTTGGCGTGACGGTGGAGGTTTGGTCATCTCCAGTTTATCGCTGACCGCTGATGTGGCGGCCTTCAGTGGAGGTCGGGTTTTTGGCGGTTTGGCAGTTGTGGGTCAGAATGACCCTGGCGGGTTACCGCGGCCACGGCGGTGTTGTGGCGGTCTTCTGACTGGCTGTAACTGCCTTTTACCGCCAGGGTCAGAATGACCCCCCAAGTCTTCTATAGGTTCTGGATACTCCCAGATAAGGGTGACCCCTTCTAGTAGCCACGGTGCCGCCTGACAGGCTACGTCAAAGCAGACCGTACCCTCCAGACGGAGTCCCAGAGGGAAAAAAAACCAACACTGGGGAAAAAACCTCAAACAGGAACTCCTGAAGAAAAACAAGAAAAAACAGGACTAAACAACAGGAAACAAAAATAGGAAAACATCTCCCAACGCAAAAGCAGGAACAAAGAACAGGCAAAAATCTCCCAAGGCAAAAAGCAGGAACAAAGAACAGGCAAACATCTCCCAAGGTTAAAAGCAGGAACGAGGAACAGGAGCGAACAGCACAACCAGAAGGAAGATGGAACAAGACTGACTGACTTATATACTGAGAAAAGGGAAGTGACATCACAGGAAAAGGAAAGAACACCATCTTGAATTGGGAAGAGCCCATAGACCAGTATAGGAAAATTAAAGTAGTATAAAAGAAAAACAGAGCATGCTGGGACAAGAACACGAAGAAGACAAGATGGACACAAGATGGACAGAGACAGGTAAAAAGACCAGACAAACCCACCAACAACAAAAAGGAGAGAAAAAAAGGGCTACAGGTAAGTGTAGCGCGACCGGGAGCGAAATATATGCTTCCCAGAAAGTGTAGTAAAAAAACGCGGGGAACGACGCTCCGAGTATTGGTAGAGCGTTCCATCCGCGAGGACAGAAAGAGACGCCGCATCTCAGCGCGGAGTTACAACAACAGACTGCAAAGCATTGAAGATGGATTCCTGGCCCTGAGGACCTGCAAAGGAAGGGAACCAAGTCCAAGAGTCGCAAAAGTGTTCAAGGGGGGGCAGGAGCCCACTAAACCCCGGATGAAGGTGCAAAATGGCTGCCTCTGGATTGAAGAAGCTGAAGATTCTGCAACAATGAAAGGTGCTAGGAACTTCTCCTTTGTGCAGAAAATGTCCCACGGTGTGCTGGAGGATGCAGAGTTGTTTCCTTGGCAAAATGCTGCAAACAAGCCTTGCTAGCTGCAAGAGTCATTGTTAGAGAAAAAGGGGTCTGCCCAGGCCCAGGAAGGACCAGGTTGTCACCACTTTGGAGAGGAGAAAGAGGAGCCCCTCAGCAACATAGAGAGCCCATAGACAAGCAGGAAGCACCCGCAGAAGTCCTTCAACATGGGTTCAAGAAGTCTGAACACAGCGGTCGTCTCAACACTGCAAAAGGAGGACTCATGACACTGGAGATCAACTCAGGAAGCATTGCATCGCAGGACAGGGTGCTGGGGACCTAGGCTCGGCTGTGCATGCAGGATTTTGTGGAAATGTGCACAGAAGACCTTGTAGCTGCAGTTCACAGGGTGTACAGGATTACTGTGTGGAGAGGGGAGGTAAGGACTTACCTCCTCCAAATCTGGACAGTCTGGGTCACTTGGGTCCACCACCTGTGTTCCAGGGGCCACGCTCATCAGGATGAGAGGGGTCCCAGAGTACCGGTAAAGCTGAAGTTTGGTGCCTGCTGAAACAGGGGGAAGATCCCGTCGACCCACAGGAGATTTCTTTGTGGCTTCCAGTGAATGCTTCCAGTGCAGGCCGCCCTCAGAGCATGCACCATCAGGAAACCGTCAGGATTAGGCGCTGCAATGTCGCTGGTAGTCTTCTGGCTACATTGTTGCAGTTTTGCAGACATCCAGGAGCAGTCAGAAGTTGATTCTTGGCAGAAGTCGAAGAGAGAAATGCAGGGGAACTATGGTGAACTCCTGCAAGTCGTTATCTAATGAAAAGCCCACTGGAGAGACCCTAAATAGCCCTCAGAGGTGGATTGGACACCTAGGGGGTCATTCTGACCCTGACGGGCGGCGGAGGCCGCCCGCCAGAGTTCCCCCCTCCGAAATACCGCTCCGCGGTCGAAAGACCGCGTAAGGTATTCTAAGTTTTTCCCTGGGCTGGCGGGCGGTCGCCAAAAGACCGCCCGCCAGCCCAGGGAAAAACTCCCTTCCCACGAGGATGCCGGCTCGTAATCGAGCCGGCGGAGTGGGAAGGTGCGACGGGTGCTGTTGCACCCGTCGCGTATTTCACTGTCTGCCAAGCAGACAGTGAAATACTTGTAGGGGCCCTCTTACGGGGGCCCCTGCAGTGCCCATGCCAGTGGCATGGGCACTGCAGGGGCCCCCAGGGGCCCCGCGACCCCCCCTACCGACATCCGGTTCCCGGCGGGCAGACCGCCGGGAACTGGATGGCGGTAGGGGGGGTCGGAATCCCCTCGGCGGCGCAGCAAGCTGCGCCGCCTTGGAGGATTCCAACGGGCAGTGGTAAACCGGCGGGAGACCGCCGGTTTACCCTTTCTGACCGCGGCTGAACCGCCGCGGTCAGAATGCCCTCGGGAGCACCGCCAGCCTGTTGGCGGTGCTCCCGTGGTCGGTGGCCCTGGCGGCCACCGGCCGCCAGGGTCAGAATGACCCCCCTAGTCAGGTAAGCACCTATCAGGAGGTGTTTCTGACATCATCGGCGGGCACTGGCCACTCAGAAGCCTCCAGAGTGCCCCCACACCTCTGGAAACAAGATGGCAGAGGTTTGGGACACACTGGAGTAGCTCTGGGCACCACCCCTGGGGTGGTGGAGGACAGGGGAGTGGTCACTCCCCTTTCCTTTGTCCAATTTCATGCCAGAGCAGGGACTGGTGGTTCCCTACAACGGTGTAGACTGGCTCATGCAAGGAGGGCACCATGTGTGCCCTTCAAAGCATTTCCAGCGGCCGGGAGAGGGTACCCCTCCCCATGTGAAAGTTTTAAACAAATGTAGAATTATCTTATTTTTAATTGGCACACATTACATGCATGTAAGTCCCTAAAGATGGTACAAAAAGTGCACCCAGGGCCTAAAAGTTACAAACCACTTATACAATGCAGCACATCTTGTTTCATCTGTAGGAAGGTAGCCTCTTTCTAGCCTTGTTACCCCCACTTTTGGCCTGTTTGTGAGTATATGTCGGGGTGTTTTCACTTTCTCACTGGGATCCTGCTAGCCAGGGCCCAGTGCTCATAGTGAAAACCCTATGTTGTCATTGTGTTTGTTATGTGTCACTGGGATCCTGCTAGCCAGGACCCCAGTGCTCATAAGTTTGTGACCTATATGTGTTCCCTGTGTGTTGCCTAACTGTATCACTGAGGCTCTGCTAACCAGAACCTCAGTGTTTATGCTCTCTCTGCTTTCTAAAAGTGTCACTGCAGGATAGTGACTAATTTTACCAATTCTCATTGGCACACTGGTACACCCATATAATTCCCTTGTATATAGTACTTAGGTACCCAGGGTATTGGGGTACCAGGAGATCCCTATGGGCTGCAGCATTTCTTTGGCCACCCATAGGGAGCTCAGACAATTCCTACACCGGCCTGCCACTGCAGCCTGAGTGAAATAACGTCCACGTTATTTCACAGCGATTTTTCACTGCAGATAAGTAACTTATAAGTCACCTATATGTCTAACCCTCACTTGCTGAAGGTTGGGTGCCAAATTACTTAGTGTGTGGGCACCCTGGCACTAGCCAAGGTGCCCCCACATCGTTCAGGGCAAATTCCCCAGACTTTGTGAGTGCGGGTACACCATTACACGTGTGCACTATACATAGGTCACTACCTATGTATAGCGTCACAATGGTAACTCCGAACATGGCCATGTAACATGTCTGGTATTGGGGGGACAATTCCATGATCTCCCGGGTCTCGAGCACAGAACCCGGGTACTGCCAAACTGCCTTTCCGGGGTTTCCACTGCAGCTGCTGCTGCTTACAACCCATCAGACAGGATTCTGCCCTCCTGGGGTCTGAGCAGCCCAGGCCCAGGAAGGCAGAACAAAGGATTTCCTCTGAGAGAGGGTGTTACACCCTCTCCCTTTGGAAATAGGTGTGAAGGGCTAGGGAGGAGTAGTCTTCCCCAGCCTCTGGAAATGCTTTGATGGGCACAGATGGGTCCCATCTCTGCATAAGCCAGTCTACACCAGTTCAGGGACCCCCAAGCCCTGCTCTGGCACAAAACCGGACAAAGGAAAGGGGAGTGACCACTCCCCTGACCAGTACCTCCCAGGGGAGGTGCCCAGAGCTCCTCCAGTGTGTCCCATTCCTCTGCCATCTTGGAAACAGAGGTGCTGGGGCCACACTGGACTGCTCTGCGTGGCCAGTGCCAGCAGGTGATGTCAGAGACCCCCTCTGATAGGCTCTTACCTTTCTTTGTAGCCAATCCTCCTTTCTTGGTAGCCAAACCTCCTTTTCTGGCTATTTAGGGTCTCTCCTTTGGGGTATTCTTCAGATAACGAATGCAGGAGCCCACCAGAGTTCCTGTGCACTTCCCTCTTTGACTTCTGCCAAGGATCAACCGCTGACTGCTCCAGGAGGCCTGCAAAACTGCAACAAATTAGCAAGATGACTACCAGCAACATTGTAGCGCCTCATCCTGACGGCTTTCTCGACTGTTTCCAGGTGGTACATGCTCTCCGGGCTGCCTGCCTTCACCCTGCACTGGAAGCCAAGAAGAAATCTCCTGCGTGTAGATGGAATCTTCCCCCTGCCAATGCCGGCACCAAAAAGACTGCATCACTGGTCCTCTGGGTCTCCTCTCATCCTGACAAGCGTGGTTCCTGAAACACAGGAACTCTATCCAAGTGAATCCCACAGTCCAGTGATCCTTCAGTCCAAGTTTGGTGGAGGTAAGTCCTTGCCTCCCCACGCTAGACTGCAAACCTATGTACTGCATGATTTGCAGCTGCTCCGGCTCCTGTGCACTCCTCCAAGGATCCCTTAGTGCACAGCCTAGCCTGGGTCCCCAGATCTCGATCCTGCAGTTCTCAACCCTATGAGTTGGACTCTGACATCGTGGGACCCTCCTTTGTGACTCTGAGCCAGCTCCAGTTCACAAATCTTCTAAGTGCCTTTTCCGGTACTTCTGCGGGTGCTGCCTGCTTCTGTGGGTGCTCTCTCAATTGCTGAGTGCCTTCTCTGTCTCCTCCTCCAAGGGGCGACATCCTGTCCTTCCTGGTCCCCAGCAGCAGTTTGCGGTATTTCTGGGTGGGAACACTTCTGCAACCTTCAGCACACCGTGGTACATCTTCCATCCAAAGGAGAAGTTCCTAGCTCTCTTCGTTGGTGCAAAATCCTAAGCTTCTTCTATACGGAGGCAGCTTCCTTGCACCTTCATCCGGGGTTTCCTGGGCTCCTGCCCCCCCCCGAACACTATCGGGACTCTTGGACTTGGTCCCCTTGTCTTGCAAGTCCTCAAGTCCAGGAATCCATCTTCAGTGCTTTGCTGGTAATTGTGGTTCTTGCAGAATCCCCCTATCACGACTATTGTGTCCTTTTGGGGTAGTAGGTGTACTTTACTCCTACTTTTCAGGGTCTTGGGTTGGGGTATCTTGGACACCCTGACTGTTTTCTTACAGTCCCAGCAACCCTCTACAAGCTCCCATAGGTCTGGGGTCCATTTGTGATTCGCATTCCACTTTTGGAGTATATGGTTTGTGTTGCCCCATGACCTATGTTCACCTATTGCATCCTATTGTAATTCTACACTGTTTGCATTACTTTTCTTACTCTTACTTACATGTTTTGGGTTTGTGTACATATAACTTGTGTATATTACTTACCTTCTAACTGAGGGTACTCACTGAGATACTTGTGGCATAAAGTCATAAAAATAAAGTACCTTTATTTTTAGTAACTCTGTGTATTGTGTTTTCTTATTGTACTATATGATATAAGTGGTATAGTAGGAGCTTTGCATGTCTCCTAGTTCAGCCTAAGCTTTGCCATAGCTACCTTCTATCAGCCTAAGCTGCTAGAAACACCTCCATTCTACTAATAAGAGGTAGGTATTCTACTAATAAGGGTTAACTGCACCTGGCACAGGGTGTAAGTACCCCAATGTACCCACTATAAGCCAGGCCAGCCTCCTACATCATCCACTACAGGGTCAGGGCAAACACAACTTCAGGCCCACCCTGTGTGGCCAACCTGCTGCAGTGTTCAACCACACAGAACAACACTTTTTGAGAGGTAAAGACCTCCATTTTAAATAGTAGTAAGTCACCTATATATGGATCTTGTAGTCTTCAAGGCAGGGCATGCAGTATTTAAGGATAGGACATGTATACAGTTAATATCACCTTGTCCATACAGTGACAAAGCCCAAAACTTTATTTTGACTGTGAGGACACACTTGCTGGCCCATAGAGAAACACAGGGGAGTGAGATTACAAATTGTTATTGGGACCAGATAGATTCATGAACAAATCACTCTTTTTAACGTTCATTAAAATCCCAACTCAATGATGAAAACAGATTTTTAATAAATGAAGATGAAAAGTAACTTTTAGAAAGTTAACGTTATCCTGATTGCAGCTCTTGGAGGCTAATTTGTATTAGCTCTCCATCAGTAGCCAGGCGAACATTAGCCCTGAGTATAAACAGTGGTTTCAAGTAGCAGGGCAGTCCTCTGGTAGCATTGCGGTCATTTGTCTGTAGTATCTAAAGTTAAAGAAGTGCACTAACCTGTAAGTCTGGGAGTCCAATATTTATACCTAGTGCCAGCTTTGAAGTAAAAGAAACTTCTGAGGTTTTCTGCCAACAGATGGTGCTGAAATTTCCTTCCTTCCTGTCCTGGTCCCAGGATGTCCGAGGGGAAAGAAGGCTATTGTGGCAAGTGGGAGTATAGCGATTTATCACCAATGAAAGTCTCACGGCTCTGTTCATGGGCACGGGGAGATTAAGGTGGTCATTATTAACATGGCGGGAAACACAGCTGATCGGTGTGGCGACAGTGAACAGAAGGCCACCATTTGTGGTGAACAGCACACCACCATATAATGATGCCAAAACCAGAAACTGCCAAACATTCTCCTACCTCCAGCCACCGACAGGGCCCTTGATGGTGGAAAGGCTGCACACCCCACCCCGCCACCGCCAAGCAGACAAATCGCCAGCCCTCCAAATAATGATGCACAAATCATCGCAGGGGATAGTGGATGTTGATTTACCATTGGCGGTACGGACTACCACAGCCAGCAATCGGACCCAACAGCAAGAAATGCACACATTGGCAAGTTTGAAACCCAGACACCTGAAACACATCCACAACACTATAAAACACTCACATAATCATCCCACAATCCTTTTCATTGCCAATAGGACAACTGAGATTGACAACAGAACACGTATACACTCAACGCAACATCACACAAATCACACACCCAACCACACAACAGCACCCTCACTAATATCCCTACAACACACCACCCAAAACACACACCATGGAACCCCCTAAACACATACGCTTCACAGATAGGGAGCTAGGAACAGTGGTGGACAAAATTCTGAAGGTTGAGCCACAGATCTTCGGGGCACAGGTCCAGCACACACCCATCTCCAGGAAGATGGAGTTATGGCAAACTATAGTAAACAAGGTCAACGCAATGGCAAACCATACACGCACAAGGGACAACATCCATAAGAGATGGATCGACCTGCACGGGAAGGTGAGGTCTATGGCATCTAAGCACGACTCTGCGGTCCAGAAGTCTGGGGGAGGACCCCCACCTAGACCCCCCGACTACACCGACTGGGAGGAGAAGGTACTGGCTATTGTGCACCCTGAGGGCCTCACTGGATTCACTGGAGGACTGGACTCGGGTAAGTTATCTACAATTACCTCATATCCACCACACCTGTAATGCATGTACCACCCCACCCCTCCAACTACCACCAGGACCAATACCCCACTCAGGCCACAATCACTACATCCAGTCACCCTACATGCCCACAAACCCACTAATAGGCCCAAATCGCTCCACCTGTGCACAGCCTTCTACCCCTGCAAGAAATCACAATGGCACTACTGCACCCACAATGCACCTCCACATCCCATGCAAAATGTAAGGACAACCCCACAATAGGTCCCTGCATGTTCTCACAGTGGAATAAACAGCACAAAATAGGGCAGAGCTGTGCATCCTTATTCGAATTAGTACATGTAACATACATGTGCATTACCCCCCACAGGCACCACCACCCATGCCACCCTGACGGAAAGGCCAAGGAGTGCCAGCACCCCACATGGAGACAGAGCCCCCCACATAGGACACTGGAGAGGGATGTATGGACAGTGAGGATTACCCTGGCCCATCACACAGTCCTGGACTGTCACCCTCCAGCAGCCCCACCCAGGATACCACTGACACCCCTACCACCCAGCCACCAACTTCAGCTCTGGCCAAACAACCCCACACCAATGTCTCCAGGCCACAGACTGGATGACCACAAGTACAGACGCCGGATTCACCACCAACTAACGGGCAGGATGATGATGGCCCCAGTGAAAGTGGGACTGCTAGACCTGTGTAGGGGACACAGGCACATGCGGTCAGGACAAGTGGGAGGGCATCATTGGTCCAGGGGGGATGCCAAAGGATGGATACTGCAGCCCCGGAGGTGATCTCTGAGGTCCTGGGAGCAAACCACCATACAGAAGGGCCACCCTGGAGCAGAGTCAAAGGCTCAAGCCCAACATCAAGAGACCATGGAGCAGTGGAAACAACTCAATGCCACCATGGCTGCCACTATTGCAGGGGTGCTGCAGTACTACTACCCAATCCAACCTGAGACCCCCACAAACCTGGAAGCCCCTACCACTGCCCAGGACACAGATCTGTCCTCTACATCAGCAGCAGCAACTGGACTGATGGCACTGGCAGATGACACCCAAGAGACCAGCAGCCCTACCTATGCAGGCCAGCACCAGAAACTCAAATGGGCCCTCAAACCCAGGTATGGCACTGGAACACCTGCCAAGACAAAGGCCCCCACAAATAATTTACTTTGACCTGAATTGTCTCCCAAGTGTGCCACTGTGCTACCATCCTCACCCGCCAATAGCAACAGAACAACTTGCAAGGGACATGTGGACCAATACCCACTGCCACCAATCGCTGAGCCCATGTACCTAGTCTAGACATCCACCATGAGCCCAATCCCTATCACTGTACAGCGCACCAATGCAATTGGGACACCAAATAAAACCCATTTACACCAATTTGTGTGTCCCCTGTCATTATGAATATTCAATTGGACGTGTGAATGCATTTTCCAGTCAATTCCGTAGTCATACCTTTATTGCAGGAATGGTACCCCACGCACAACATCGTCTGGAGTAAACCAATATGTACACCATGTTTCTTTCCATGGCACTTGCCACCTTATTCTTCAGGTAACAGTGTCAATGACTACAGACACCACATCCTCAAACAAATGAGTCAGACAAACATTATGCAGAGCATACACCATCATCAATGAACAGTACCTCATAGTCACTGGAAGTATAATTGAATCAGCTGGTTCCTGGAGTGGACATCTTCTCCCTCATCATCCTCACAATCACTCTCATCCTCTTTCAGAGGTAGCAGGTCTGAATGTACAGAGCTCTCCTCCTCTAGTAGGGGGATAGCTCTCCTCAAAGCCACGTTGTGAAGCATGCAACAGGCCACCACTATTTCACACATCTTGTCAGGGCCATAGCACAGGGATCCTCCAGAGAGATGGAGGCAATAAATCTTGCCTTCAGGAGACCTGTAGTGCACTCAATTACCCTCCAAATATGTCCATTGGCCCATTATAATTCCTCTCTGCATCTGTCCTAGAATTTCTCACAGGTGTCAGGAGACACTGCAAGTTGGGGTAGCCAGAATCACCTGCAAAAGTGGTTGAAACTGGACTGTAACAAACTGCCATTACTTGCAGACAGCCTGGCTGTCAGCTATGTACTGATCCAGTGTCATACACACTCACCTATGAGCCATCCTCTGTCCCCTTGTAGCTGTGCACCCATTCATTGGTTTACATGGTTGTCAATGGAGAACCTGGGCCTATCATGATCACCACCGGTGGTGACGATGCACACCACCGCGGAGCGTATGCCATGTCGTCACCCCAATTTACTTGAATCCCGGATCCCGTGCATGAAAGTACGCCACTGAGTGTGCTGCTGTGTCCTGACTCTGGTTACTCCAATGGCACATGTCACAGGGGAAAGGGCCCTGGCCTTCACCATGGAGGAGCTGGAGAAGCTGGTGGACGGGGTCCTACCCCTGTATACCAAGTTATATGGGTGACCAGAGGAGCAGGTGAGTTGGCCGTTGCCTTGCATGGATGTGTGTGATGGTGGCGGATGCCTGCATTCATGTGTGGTTGATTTGTAACTGCACAGGCATAGATTGTGTGGCAAGTACTGTGAGTGAGGTTGTAAAATGATCCTGTGAAATCTCCGTCCCACAGGGGACGAGATGTCAGCTGTATCAAATGAGCATACCCTGACACCTGTTTTTCTGTTCTGTATGTCCCATACAGGTCAGCATCCATCAGAAGAGGGGACTCTCGCAGGCCATCGCCAGGGAGGTGCAGACCCTGGGGGTCTACAACCGGTGGAGCACCCACTGCAGGAAGTGGTGGGAGGGCCTGCGGTGCTGGGCCAGGAAGACCTGCGAGGCCCAGCTGGGGAAGGCCTCCCAACTAGGAAGGGGTGCCCGTTGGACCCTGACCCACTAATGTCCCGCATTCTGGCGGTGGCATATCCCGATTTGGATGGGCGTTTGAAGGCAGCACAGCACCCACAAGGGGGTGAGTACCAACACTGTTTCGTACCCTTTCGATGGATGTGTTTGGGTGCTATGGTATGTATGCTGTCTATTGCCAGGCACTCTGACAGGTGTCTTCCAGCAGTCCTGTCCCCCTGTGGGCACGGAAATGGTTAGGGGCAGGTCTAACAGTTCATCAGATCCGTGTTTCATGTGGGAAATTAGTTTTATGCTGGGGTTGTGGCCACTAATCAGGGGCATAGTCATGACTATAGTAGTAGGTTCTGCATGTAGGTGTGTAAGCTGGATGGGAGTGTGTGTGCACCAAGTATATACATCCATTCAGTTATTTACAGATTTCTCTCATGTTTTGTCTCCCACCCATGTGCTCTTGTTTTTATTGGGTGCTTCAGCATCATCTGGCGAGGGAGCAGTGGCACCGGTGAGTGGGGATGCAGCAGCCCAACCTTCCAAGGAGGCACAGTCGACCTATGCCAATGGGACCAGTGGGTTGGAGGGGGAGAGGAGTACCACAGGGGAGGCAACTACTGTTCGCATTAGTGACTCTGATACCTCCTCCAATGGCAGCTCCCTGGTGGTGGTGGACCCCAGTGGGCCCACCCATTCTGTGTCATCTTCCGCCACCTCATACCATCACTGCCCTCCTAGTTGCTCCCCACCCAGTTGCCTGTGCCCGCTCACCCAGAAGGGTGGGTGCCTCCTTTGCCTCAGGCACCTCATGCCCTGTCCCAGTCAGCCCTACTGCCCTCATGGAGGAGGCTTCTGACCTCCTGAGGACCATCTCTATAGGGCAACAACCATCATGAATGCCATCCAGGGGCTAGCATCCCAGATGAAGCAATGCAATGCATACCTGGAAGGCATTTACGGTGCCATGTCTTGCCTACAGAGATCTTTTCAGGCTCTGGCCTCTTTGACAGCAGCCAGTGTCCCTGGTCTTTCTGTCCCCCCTCCAACCACCTCCACCACTTCCAGCACCCCACTCCGTTCACCCATCCCAAGCACACGTTCAGACAGACATGCACATACATCAACAAAACAAGAAGCACACAGAGAAACACAAGCACCACACTTTCCACCACAGGCATACACACAGCCAACATACCCCGAGTGTGTCCACCTCTCCTGCCTCCTTGTCATGCACACCCACAAGCACTGCACCCTCAGTCACTGCTGCTGGCCCCATTCTTGCACTCACCACAACATCTGACATCCAGTCATCCACCCCAGACACCACACCTGCACTCACCACAACAGCATTGACTGACACATGCAGCACACTCACCAGACCTGCAGACACCCAGACAACATCCATTTACACCGGCAGCCTGTCTTGTCCCACCCCCTCCTCCCAAGACACTCAAACGTTCTCAGACACCCAGTCAACACACATCCACCACACATCAACAAACTGTACAGGTACCTGCATCCACGCCCAGAACACCTGCACCTGTTACAAGCACTCCCTGTACCTCCACTCCCACACCTTCCTCCATGTCCACCCCAACTTCCCCTAAAAATCTTTTCCTGTCATGTGTTGACCTGTTTGAACCCACTCTCCTCTAAACATGCCCATCTCCTTGCCCTGTCCACTCCTTCCTTGTTTAAGCCTGCCCCAGTCCACCCTTCCCATTCCAGCGGAAGAAGCCCCCTGCTGCCCCAAGTCCATCTGCCACCCCCCAGTCCAAGTCAAGTTCAGGCCATTTGGGCCTTTCAGGCTATTTCTCATGGACTGGCCAATGGCCTTATTTGGACATTCCTCCATTTATTTTGTAATAACGCTTGTGTGCGCAGTTGTGCTGTTGGCACACTATGGAGACGTGGTTCACTGTTTCATTGGGGGTTTTGTGCACATGTGTGTACTTTGGGCAGGTTTTTTTTTGCCTTGTGTCGGGTAAGTACCTCTTGTTCTGGTGTGTGTGGCTTGTGATGGTGTGAGGGGTTGCGGGTGCATTGCATTGTGAGTGTAACTGCCCTTCCTTCCATTTTTTACTAGGTTGTGGTACTTACCGTCGTCATCTTTGTGGGCGGTCACAGTCGGGGAGGTATATTGCAATATTTGTCTCCATGTATGCTTTGGTGTGTCGGGTATCCCTACGGTGAGTGTTTCTTTTTATTTGATTAGTTTCCACCACACTTTGCGTGGTGGTGGTTCCCGCCCCGGAACTGATGGCGGTCTTGTGCTCCATTATTTGTTGGGCAGGTGGGGCCTTTCCGTCGGCCGTAGGCGGCCTCTTTCTTCGTTGACGGCACTCCAATGCTGGTGGTGTGTGGATAAACCGCTGACTGTTTCTCATGTGCTTCATTATTTGGAGGTCTGGACCACCAGCCTGTTGGTGGTAGTTACCTCCACCGCCAGCAGAGCTGTGATTGCTGCCACGTTCATAATGAGGGCCTAACTGATTTGCCCAGAATCACAAGACATTGAACCAACACCAAGGATGAAACCTTGGTATCCAGCTCCCAGAGCGGTTGCTCTGACTGCTGCACTACATCAACTCTGTCCCTCCCATTCAGTCAGGATGTCCCATCCTGGCAACTCCCAGTCCCTCTATTGTGTGACTGACTGGGAGGAATACACAAAGTCCAGATGCCAACTACACCTAGTAATGTGACCAATGAACAGGCTGCAGTCACCAAATGGTTAGGACAAGAAAATGCCTACTTTTTAAAAGTTGCATTGTCTGAATTGTGACTTAAAATTCTGACTTTACCATTACTAGTCATTAGAGTCCAACATGAAATTTCTACCTGTTTCCAAACAAATGTTATCACTTATTAAATGTAATTTGGTAACCCAATGTTATCCTATATGCAAGGTAGATCTTGCAGTAGTGAAAAATGGGTTTAAGAGTTTTTCAGTACTAGGACATGTAAAACTTAAAATTACACTCAGAACCTTTTTGGGCATACCATATGGGTGACTTGTGTGCATTAAAAAGGAAGGTTTAACCCTTACAAAAGGTTTATTTTCAACATAACAATTGTTTACAGCCACCTGTGTGGCTAGGACTCAGTGTGCACAGCTACTGTTCTGTTTGTAATTTCACCAACTTAAACAAAAATATACCGACATGGGGTGTCAATCAAAATGTACTTGCTTTACACACAACTTTTTTAAATATACAAATATTGGTTATTCATTAACAAATCATAAACATTTTTTTTTTTTTAAAACAAGCCAAAATAATTTTTTACTTAAAAGTCCAATACTAATAATTGCAGTTGTTTCTTCAAAAGTGCCAATTTCAGGATGGAACACGCTGCACAGTGCAGTTCAGGACAAGCTGCCCCTTCTTCAGCGGAAGTGCTGCATCACTGATGAAAAGAATGAAAAATTAAAAGGATAAAAAAAAGGACCAAAAAGAGAAAGAAATGAAACAGAGGAAAAAGAGGAGGAAAACAGGAAACAAGGAGGACTGTTAGTTTGGAAATTATCAAATAAACTAACTACCGCTCATCACCCCCAGATCAACAAAAAAATGTCTGAGTGACATCATGCTCGTGCAAAACATGCATGTGAAACCCATTGTGTAGAATATGCCCCGATGTGCTCACTCTAAATATATAACCAGCAAAAACCAAAATGTTATGAAAAACCAATTGGTGCTCAGAAGTGATAACATGTGTGATCAAAACTGATGAACATGCATAATCAGCCTGTCCAATGTGAACCTGCTCCAACCATCATACACAAAAAGATGAACTCACCCACCATGAGCGTACATGTCAGCACTAGATAAACCAACCATCCATTTTGATTAGCATCAAAAGTCAGTATATTTTTGTTTAAGTTTGTGAAATTACAAACAGAGCGGTTTAGCTGTGCACGCTGGGTCCTAGTCATGCAGGCGGCTGGAAAGAGTTGTTTTGTTGTTGTAGTCTTGTGCATTGGGCAGTGCAGGTCCCAGTGTAGCCCACACAATTCAGTATAATTAGTATAAAAGTAGATTAATGTTTACACATTAGGACTGCATGATATACTACTCTAGTCAAAAGGTTTATTTTGCCATGTTGAAATGACCGTTTAAGCCTGCACACATTCTGCAAAGGCAGACCTGAGACAAGTTTGAGAAGGCTACTTGAGTGAGTGGAAAAATAAGTGCTATAGGGCACTGGTAGCATTTCATTTTCAGGTCCTAAATGCATCTATAACCACTTTACTGGGGACTTGTAAGTAAATTAAATGTGCCAATTGGATGTAAGTCAGTTTCATCATGTTTAAAGGAGAGAGTGTAGGAAAGTACCATCTTGCCTGGCAAGTTACCCCCATATTTCACTGTATATATGTTGTTTTAGTGTATGTGTCACTGGGATCCTGCCAGCCAGGGCCCTAGTGCTCATAAGTGTGCCCTGTATGTGTTCCCTGTGGGATGACTAACTGTCTCACTGAGGCTATGCTAAACAGAACCTCAGTGGTTATGCTCTCTCTTTACTTTCCAAATTATCACTAACAGGCTAGTGACCAATTTCACCAATTCACATTGGCACACTGGAACACCCTTATAATTCCCTAGTATATGGTACTGAGGTACCCAGGGTATTGGGGTTCCAGGAGATCCCTATGGGCTGCAGCATTTCTTTTGCCACCCATAGGGAGCTCTGACAATTCTTACACAGGCCTGCCACTGCAGCCTGAGGGAAATAACGTCCACGTTATTTCACAGCCATTTACCACGGCACTTAAGTAACTTATAACTCACCTATATGTCTAACCTTTACCTGGTAAAGGTTGGGTGCTAAGTTACTTAGTGTGTGGGCACCCTGGCACTAGCCAAGGTGCTCCCACATTGTTCAGGGCAAATTCCCAGGACTTTGTGAGTGCGGGGACACCATTACACGCGTGCACTGTACATAGGTCACTACCTATGTACAGCGTCACAATGGTAACTCCGAACATGGCCATGTAACATGTCTAAGATCATGGAATTGTCACCCCAATGCCATTCTGGCATTGGTGAGACAATTCCATTATCCCCGAGTCTCTAGCACAGACCCGGGTACTGCCAAACTACCTTTCCCGGGGTTTCACTGCAGCTGCTGCTGCTGCCAACCCCTCAGACAGGTTTCTGCCCTCCTGGGGTCCAGCCAGGCTTGGCCCAGGAAGGCAGAACAAAGGACTTCGTCAGAGAGAGGGTGTTACACCCTCTACCTTTGGAAAAAGGTGTCAGGGTGGGGAGGAGTAGCCTCCCCCAGCCTCTGGAAATTCTTTGATGGGCACAGATGGTGCCCATCTCTGCATAAGCCAGTCTACACCGGTTCAGGGATCCCCCAGCCCTGCTCTGGCGTGAAACTGGACAAAGGAAAGGAGAGTTACCACTCCCCTGACCTGCACCTCCCAGTGGAGGTGCCCAGAGCTCCTCCAGTGTGCTCCAGACCTCTGCCATCTTGGAAACAGAGGTGCTGCTGGCAAACTGGACTGCTCTGAGTGGCCAGTGCCAGCAGGTGACGTCAGAGACTCCTCCTGATAGGCTCTTACCTGTGTTGCTAGCCTATCCTCCTCCTAGGTAGCCAAACCTCCTTTTCTGGCTATTTAGGGTCTCTGCTTTGGAGAATTCTTTAGATAACGAATGCAAGAGTTCATCAGAGTTCCTCTGCATCTCTCTCTTCACCTTCTGCCAAAGGATCGACAGCAGACTGCTCAGGACGCCTGCAAAACCGCAACAAAGTAGCAAAGATGACTACTGCAACCTTGTATCGCTTCATCCTGCCGGCTTTCTCGACTGTTTCCTGGTGGTGCATGCTCTGGGGGTAGACTGCCTCCTTCTTGCACCAGGAGCTCTGAAGAAATCTCCCATGGGTCGACGGAATCTTCCCCCTGCAACCGCAGGCAACAAAAGACTGCATCACCGGTCATCTAAGTCCCCTCTCAGCATGAAGAGCGTGGTCCCTGGAACTCAGAAACTCTGTCCAAGTGACTCCCACCGTCCAGTGACTCTTCAGTCCAAGTTTGGTGGAGGTAAGTCCTTGCCTCCCCACGCTAGACTGCATTGCTGGTACCAAGTGATTTGCAGCTGCTCTGGCTCCTGTGCACTCTTCTAGGATTTCCTTTGTGCACAGCCAAGCCTGGGTCCCCGACACTCTAACCTGCAGTGCACAACCTCCTGAGTTGTCCTCCGGCGTCGTGGGACTTCCTTTTGTGTCTTCGGCTGACCTCCGGTTCACTCCTCTTTGTAGTGCCTGTTCTGGCACTTCTGCGGGTGCTGCCTGCATCTGTGAGGGCTCCTTGTCTTGCTGGGTGCCCCCTCTGTCTCCTCACGCAAGTGGCGACATCCTGGTCCCTCCTGGGTCACAGCAGCATCCAAAAACCCTAACCGCGACCCTTGCAGCTAGCAAGGCTTGTTTGCGGTCTTTCTGCGTGGGAACACCTCTGCAAGCTTCTTCACGACGTGGGACATCCATCCTCCAAAGGGGAAGTTCATAGTCCTCTTTGTTCTTACAGAATCCACAGCTTCTACCATCCGGTGGCAGCTTCTTTGCACCCTCAGCTGGCATTTCCTGGGCATCTGCCCAATCGCGACTTTGTTGTGACTCTTGGACTTGGTTCCCTTGTTCCACAGGTACTCTCGTCCGGAAATCCACTTTGGTTGCATTGCTGGTGTTGGTCTTCCTTGCAGAATTCCCCTATCACGACTTCTGTGCTCTCTGGGGAATATAGGTGCACTTTATACCTACTTTTCAGGGTCTTGGGGTGGGCTATTTTTCTAACCCTCACTGTTTTCTTACAGTCCCAGCGACCCTCTACAAGCTCACATAGGTTTGGCGTCCATTCGTGGTTCGCATTCCACTTCTAGAGTATATGGTTTGTGTTGCCCCTGTACCTATGTGCTCCTATTGCAATCTACTGTAACTTTACATTGCTTGCATTACTTCCTTTTGCTATTACTGCATATTTTTGGTATTGAGTACATCTATCTTGTGTATATTTGGCATCCCCATACTGAGGGTACTCACTGGGATACTTTTGGCATATTGTCAGCACAGTATAGATACTGGAGACAGCATGCCTGTCAAAAGTAAGATCTATAGGCAGCCTGACCATGTCAGAGACTGCATAAAACAAGAGGTTCAGAAAATGCTTGAACTGGGAGTGGTTGAGCACCCTGATAGTCCATGGGCCTCTCCTGTGGTGCTTGTACCAAAGCCTCATTCCAAAGATGGAACAAGGGAAATGAGATTTTGTGTAGACTACAGAGGTCTCAACCAGCTAACTAAAACTGATGCTCACCCTATACCCAGGGCAGATGAGCTAATAGATACACTGGTATCTGCCAAGTATCTAAGCACCTTTGATTTGACTGCAGGGTATTGGCAGATCAAGTTATCAAAGGATGCAAAAGCAAAAACTGCATTTTCGACTATTGGAGGGCACTACCAATTCACAGTAATGCCCTTTGGTTTGAAAAATGCACCTGCCACTTTTCAGAGGTTGGTGAATACAGTCCTGCAAGGGTTAGATGCTTTTAGTGCAGAATATCTAGATGATATAGCTGTCTTTAGCTCCACCTGGGATGATCACCTGGTCCACCTTTGGAAAGTTTTGGAGGCCCTGCAAAAGGCAGGCCTCACTATCAAGGCTTCAAAGTGCCAGATAGGGCAGGGGAAAGTGGTTTATCTGGGACACCTGGTAGGTGGAGAACAGATTGCACCACTTCAGGGGAAAATCCAAACTATTATAGATTGGGTTCCCCCTACAACTCAGACCCAGGTAAGAGCCTTCTTAGGCCTCACTGGGTATTACAGGAGGTTCATAAAGAACTATGGCTCCATTGCAGCCCCTCTTAATGACCTCACTTCTAAGAAAATGCCTAAAAAGGTATTATGGACAGCTAGCTGTCAGAAAGCTTTTGAGGAGCTGAAACAGGCCATGTGCTCTGCACCTGTCCTAAAAAGCCCATGTTACTCCAAAAAATTAATTGTCCAAACTGATGCATCTGAATTAGGGGTAGGGGCAGTCTCATCACAACTCAATTCTGAGGGCCAGGATCAACCTGTTGCTTTTATCAGCAGGAGGTTGACCCCTAGAGAAAAGCGTTGGTCTGCCATAGAGAGGGAGGCCTTTGCTGTGGTCTGGGCAGTGAAGAAGTTGAGGCCATACCTGTTTGGCACTCACTTCATTGTTCAGACAGACCACAAACCTCTACTTTGGCTAAAACAAATGAAAGGTGAAAACCCTAAATTGTTGAGGTGGTCCATATCTCTACAGGGAATGGACTATACAGTGGAACATAGACCTGGGAGTACCCACTCCAATGCAGATGGACTCTCCAGATATTTCCACTTAGACAATGAAGACTCATCAGGTCATGGCTAGTCTTATTGTCCTTCATTTGGGGGGGGGGGGTTGTGTAGGGAAGTACCATCTTGCCTGGTATGTTACCCCCATATTTCACTGTATATATGTTGTTTTAGTGTATGTGTCACTGGGACCCTGCAAGCCAGGGCTGCAGTGCTCATAAATGTGCCCTGTATATGTTCCCTGTGTGTTGACTAACTGTCTCACTGAGGCTCTGCTAACCAGAACCTCAGTGGTTATGCTCTCTCTTTACTTTCCAAATTGTCACTAACAGGCTAGTGACCAATTTCACCAATTCACATTGGCATACTGGAACACCCTTATAATTCCCTAGTATATGATACTGAGGTACCCAGGGTATTGGGGTTCCAGGAGATCCCTATGGGCTGCAGCATTTCTTTTGCCACCCATAGGGAGCTCTGACAATTCTTACACAGGCCTGCCACTGCAGCCTGAGTGAAATAACGTCCACATTATTTCACAGCCATTTACCACTGTACTTAAGTAACTTATAAGTCACCTATATGTCTAACCTTTACCTGGTAAAGGTTGGGTGCTAAGTTACTTAGTGTGTGGGCACCCTGGCACTAGCCAAGGTGCCCCCACATTGTTCTGGGTAAATTCCCCAGACTTTGTGAGTGCGGGGACACCATTACACGCGTGCACTGTACATAGGTCACTACCTATGTACAGCGTCACAATGGTAACTCCGAACATGGCCATGTAACATGTCTAAAATCATGGAATTGTCACCCCAATGCCATTCTGGCATTGGGAAGACAATTCCATTATCCCCGAGTCTCTAGCACAGACCCTGGTACTGCCAAACTACCTTTCCCGGGGTGTCACTGCAGCTGCTGCTGCTGCCAACCCCTCAGACAGGTTTTTGCCCTCCTGGGGTCCAGCCAGGCTTGGCCCAGGAAGGCAGAACAAAGGACTTCCTCAGAGAGAGGGTGTTACACCCTCTCCCTTTGGAAAAACGTGTCAGGGCTGGGGAGGAGTAGCCTCCCCCAGCCTCTGGAAATGCTTTGATGGGCACAGATGGTGCCCATCTCTGCATAAGCCAGTCTTCACCGGTTCAGGGATCCCCCAGCCCTGCTCTGGCACAAAACTGGACAAAGGAAAGGGGAGTGACCACTCCCCTGACCTGCACCTCCCAGGGTAGGTGCCCAGAGCTCCTCCAGTGTGCTCCAGACCTCTGCCATCTTGGAAACAGAGGTGCTGCTGGCACACTGGACTGCTCTGAGTGGCCAGTGCCAGCAGGTGACGTCAGAGACTCCTCCTGATAGGTTCTTACCTGTGTTGCTAGCCTATCCTCCTTCCTAGGTAGCCAAACCTCCTTTTCTGGCTATTTAGGGTCTCTGCTTTGGGGAATTCTTTAGATAACGAATGCAAGAGCTCATCAGAGTTCCTCTGCATCTCTCTCTTCACCTTCTGCCAAAGGATCGACCGCTGACTGCTCAGGACGCCTGCAAAACTGCAACAAAGTAGCAAAGACGACTACTGCAACCTTGTATCGCTTCATCCTGCCGGCTTTCTGGACTGTTTCCTGGTGGTGCATGCTCTGGTGGGAGCCTGCCTCCTACTTGCACCGGGAGCTCTGAAGAAATCTCCCGTGGGTCGACGGAATCTTCCCCCTGCAACCGCAGGCAACAAAAGACTGCATCATGGGTCCATTGGGTCCCCTCTCAGCACGACGAGCGTGGTCCCTGGAACTCAGCAACTCTGTCCAAGTGACTCCCACAGTCCAGTGACTCTTCAGTCCAAGTTTGGTGGAGGTAAGTCCTTGCCTCCCCAGGCTAGAGTGCATTGCTGGGTACCGCGTGATTTGCAGCTGCTCCCGCTCCTGTGCACTCTCCCAGGATTTCCTTTGTGCACAGCCAAGCTTGGGTCCCCGACACTCTAACCTGCAGTGCACAACCTCCTGAGTTGTCCTCCGGCGTCGTGGGACTTCCTTTTGTGTCTTCGGGTGAGCTCCGGTTCACTCCTCTTCGTAGTGCCTGTTCTGGCACTTCTGCGGGTGCTGCCTGCTTCTGAGAGGGCTCCCTGTCTTGCTGGGCGCCCCCTCTGTCTCCTCACGCAAGTGACGACATTCTGGTCCCTCCTGGGCCACAGCAGCATCCAAAAACCCTAACCGCGACCCTTGCAGCTAGCAAGGCTTGTTTGCGGTCTTTCCACGTGGGAACACCTCTGCAAGCTTCTTCACGACGTGGGACATCCATCCTCCAAAGGGGAAGTTCCTAGTCCTCTTCGTTCTTGCAGAATCCACAGCTTCTACCATCCGCTGGAAGCTTCAATTTTTGGTATTGTGTACATATATCTTGTGTATATTTGGCATCCTCATACTGAGGGCACTCACTGAGATACTTTTGGCATATTGTCATAAAAATAAAGTACCTTTATTTTTAGTATATCTGTGTATTGTGTTTTCTTATGATATTGTGAATATGACACCAGTGGTATAGTAGGAGCTTTGCATGTCTCCTAGTTCAGCCTAAGCTGCTCTGCTATAGCTACCTTCTATCAGCCTAAGCTGCTAGAAACATTTCTTCTACACTAATAAGGGATAACTGGACCTGGTACAGAGTGTAAGTACCCCTTGGTACCCACTACAAGCCAGGCCAGCCTCCTACAGAGAGCACAGCACTTTACCTGTGAATACCATTACTAATGTATAGAGTCATAAAAGCCAAGAAAACAGGTTCACAAAACAGGAGAGGTAAACTCAAAAATGTTGGGGGTCACCCTGCAGAGAAGGCTAGGTCCATCATGAAGTAACACAACTCTTTCCTTAAGTAACTCACTCATGTCCCCTGTCCAGGAAATCTATTTTTAAGCAACAAAAAGTATGCTGTACTTGGTGTGCTATTATAGGAGCAAAGTTCATCAAAATATTGGTCGGACCTAGATCATATGAGGTGTTCTAGTAAAAGGCGATGTGACAATCGTGCCCTGCAGGATATCTTTCCAGACAAGCATGGTGTCAGTTACAATCATAGGTAGCTCATATATAAGTTTTAGGTGATGTAAAAACCTAGCAATGTGTAGTGTATAAGCATGTAAAAATTTAATTTGCTTTGCACATTTTCATTATTTAAACCACCGTACTGTGAAGTTTGTGCTCATTTTTAGTTTTTATTGCTGCCCCTAAGTGGCTTCCTGAGTCGATTTTATCCAAAATCTAAAGGTGAAAATAATATTTAAATTATTTTACTAACTGACATTACAAACACATTTAAGGAGTTCTCAAGGGTATTTTAGGAATTAACTAGGTTGCCTTTAGTGTACAAGATCAAATTGAAAGAAGGAACTATCCTTCTAGTTTGATGAGCGATGAAGTCACTGCTTAGTGTTTGAGAAGATATACAAAAGGAATTTCAAATTTGTGTGCCTCTGGGGTAAGAGAGACATTTGAGGCAATTGAGTGGCTTTACCCTATTTTATTGTCTCATGAGGCTAATGGGAAGATACAATTATGCATAGATCTGAAAGCTTTACACTAAGTTGTAGTTGTGGAGAGATACCTACTTCCCAATATTTCTGAAATGGTTGTCAATTTGGCTGGAGCCAACCTTTTCTCCACAATAGATCTAGCATTAGTCTACTATCAAGGATGGCAACATCCCGGTTTCCAAGACCTCACTGCATTTGTCATGCCTATTGACACTGAAAGGTTCAAACATATGCCCTTAGGATTGGTGTTTATAGCCTCTGTCTTCAAGGGAACAATGTCCTGCATGCTCAGGTCTATCCCAGGGTGTGTTTTTTTTATTTTTTATTTTAGCAAGGTAATATACTTGTCTATGGGAGTGATATGGCTGAACATGACTGCAGAGTGAGATTAGTTCAGAAGAAGTATGGGTTAACTGTAAAGGCATAAATGTGAAGGTTCAGATAAATTAAAAGAAACTGAATATTTAGGACATTGTGTAACTGCAATGGGTACAGATCCTAATATAGAGCTAATTGACACCATAGTTAAATTGTTATCTCCCAAGATAAAGAAGAATTATGTTACTTCCTAGGAATGGCTGAATTTTAGAGCAAAGTCATTGACAAAGTGTTCTAAAGGACATTTAATATGAGAATTGACAATCAAAGTTGTATTTGTGTAGCATAAAAAGTGTGAAGAGGATTTAAGGTTGCTTGAGTGCAACTCCTAAATTAAAAACTTTTGTTTCTGGGTGTTTTGCAACAGTAATCATCAACCTCAGTTCAAAAGGCTTATGCGATATACTGATGCAAGCAAACAAGTCAGTGAAAGTGCCCATAGCTTTCACCTATAGAGATCTCTATGGTTCGAAATCAAATTACTCAGTCATAAAGAAGGAGGCACTGACAGTACACAGGTCTTTCTTCTGGGGCACATAGTTGAAAGTACAGACTGATCACAAACCTGGAAATCTCCATGTAAAAGGGTTTAGATGTGATATTTAGTAGGATCTGATGTTGGTGATCAATTTAGAGGAGTTCACATTCAAAGTTGAATACATTTATGGCTTAAAAAACAAAGCTGCAAATTGTCTGTCAAGGCCAGTAAAAGAAGATGATCTGGATAATGAATGCGGAGGTAAACCAGAGGATGAAGACTGGCATTTAGAGTAACTATATGTAATTACACAGGGTTTTATATTAGAAGAAGAGTGGGAAGCAATCCTTAGGAGTGATCAGAACTTGTCAAGGGTGAGGGATATGATGTGTAATGGTTGGGAACATGCTAGTGGCACCTGATACTTGGCAAAATGTAATGCTGTTTTGCATGGTGAGAGAAGAACTAGGGGCCAGATGTAGGTAGGTATCAAATTGCGACTTGCAATTTGCGAGTCATAGCGACTCGCAAATTGCAACTCGCAATCCGAGATGCAGAAAGGTGTCTAAGACACCTTCTGCGACTCGCTATGGGGTCGCAGTTTGCAACCCCATAGCGAGTCTAGGCACTCACAGGGATGGTGGCCTGCTGGAGACAGCAGACCACCATGTCCGTGACTGCTTTTTTAATAAAGCAGTTTTTATTTTTATTTTTGCAGCCCGTTTCCCTTAAAGGAAAACGAGCTGCAAAAAGAAAAAATACTGAAACCATTTAGTTTCGTTTTTTTCAGAATAGGCAGTGGTCCATAGGACCACTGCCTTCTCTGAAAAAATATTTTTGTGGGCATTCACAAAGGGGAAGGGGGCCCATGGGGACCCCTTCCCTTTTGTGAATGGGTTACCACCCACTTCAAGTGGATGGTAACTGCGAGTTGTTTTGCGACCACTTTCGTGGTCACAAAGCAACTCAGCATCGCTATGCGGTCACAAATAGGAAGGGAACACCCTTTCCTACTTGCGAGACGGAATCACATTTTGCAAGTCGGTACCGACTCGCAAAATGTGACTCTGCATCGCGTTCAGCCTTTTGCGCCTCGCAAACAGCGTTTTTCGCCGTTTGCGAGGCACAAAAGGCTTCCTACATCTGGCCCTAGGTGAGGTTGTTTATTCAGGGTCACAAATCTGATTCCTCCTGAAGATATACAAAGGAGATTAATTGCTCTGGCATATAAGGGCCACTTTAGAATCTCCAAAATGAAGGAAGGTTGAGAATGGATATCTGATGGTAAGTAATGGATGTTCAAATCGAAAGGATAGTAAGGAATCACTTTCAATGCAGTAAGGGACTAAGGCCCTCATTATGACATTGGCAGTAAATCCCACTTACCGCCATGCTGACTGCCACCAACATACTGCCGCCGCGTACATATCCGTTCACCATAATATGACACACACATACCAATCCGTCACTATACAGTCACACACACAAGTCTGCCATCCCAAAGGTCAGTGATAAACTGGCGGTATCAAAACCCACACCGTTACGCCAACAGAATAACACCCACAAAATTATGACCCACGAATCACCACAGTGGACATTCAATCACTTTAAACCATTGGTGGTACATACCGTCCAGCTCAAAATACACACACACATACAAAACAACACCATGGCACCACAACAACACCCCAGATTCTCTGAGGAGGAGCTAAGGGTCATGGTGGAGGAAATCATTCGGGTAGAGCCACAGTTATTTGGAGCACAGGTGCAGCAGATATCCATTGCTAGGATAATGGAGCTATAGCGGAGAATCGTGGACAGGGTCAACGCTGTGGGGCAGCACCCCAGAACAAGGGATGACATCAGGAAGAGGTGGAATGACCTACGGCGGAAGGTGCGTTCTATTGCAGCAATAAACCAGCATGCACTACAGAGGACTGGCGGTGGACCCCAACCTCCCCCACCACAACTAACAACATGGGAGGAGCAAGTCTTGGCAATTATGCATCCTGAGGGCCTGGCCGTAGTAGCAGTCAGACTGGACTCCGGTAAGTCAACCCTACCTATATTGCCACCACATATCCCCACCCCACCCTCATGCCCATCACTCTACCACCTCCCACACACCCCACCATCACAACCCACTCATCCAAATGGCAAGCTCAGCATGCCATACCAATGCATGGACACCACTCACAGACCTGCATGGACACCTATCACTAAAGCATGCACACTAGAGAGAATCAGCTAGCCCACCACATAACAACTCACACAAGGTAAAGCTTCCATGGCAATAACAACCATAGAGGGCAACCCCCCCATGCACAATACGTCACACACAGAAATAATAACACTGCATTTACATCTCCACAGGTATTCCAGCTAATGTCCCCAGAGAAGAGGTGCCAGCAACATCCAGTCCCTCCACAGAAGAGGCCCACTGTGATGACAGAGACTCTCCTGGATTTGGATGACCAACCTGGCCTATCAGGGACCTCCGGACAGTCGGTTACCCAGACACAGTCACACACCACCACAGAGCCTCCCCTCTCAGGTAACACCGCCACAGCACGCACCCAGCGTACCCATACCTCTGTCCCCAGGACATGTCAATCAGCAGTGTGTCCACCACTACAGGGACCCCAGGCCACACCACAAACCCAAGGCAATCAGGGAACTGGGGTCAGTGGCAGTGGACACACGGTTCAGGGGACAGAGGCACAGGACAACAGGGAAGTTGGGAGGACTGTGCACCAGGGTAATGACAGGCCCGGGGAACCGACTCTCCAGGAGGCACTCATCGCGATCCTGGGAGCATTCCAACATTCCCAGGATACACTTGGCCAGATTCTAGACAAGTTGCAGGAGAACATGCAGCTGCAGGAGGGACAGTACCTGGGGATCGGGGAGGACTTCAAGTCCATTAACACCACCCTGGTCTCCATTGCAGGGGTGCTGGCAGACATGGCCAACATTATGAGGGAGGCAGTGTCACACCAGCGGGCACCTGCCACTAGCCAGACTACTGAACAGCCCTCCACCTCCACTGCCGCTTGTGGACAGGAGGCCCAGCCACAGGACCAACAGGCCACCAGCATCCCTCCTCCTGCAGAAGGAGACCCACCACGCAAAAATTCCCTGCGATCCAGTCAGAAGCCAGAGACTATTGCCAAGACCCCTGCCAGGAAATAAGACTCTCCTGATTGTCACCCTTGTGTCCCACTCTGTCACCCCTTGGACAATGCACCTGTGCTACAAATAGACTGGACCCTACCCTGGACTTTCCTCCATCATCATCCCGCCCAATGCACTTCCCCCTTTTCTTCAGAGCACTGCCATAAACATACTTTGAAAAAATACAAGTATGGAGTATGTCAAATGATTTAAGTATGTAACAATATTTAAACATTGCAATTCAACTGTACAGTAATGTATACATGGGAAAGACATGTAGGCTGCAGTGAACACACCGGGAGTGATAGTGGGGCACCAATATCTACAAAAAGAGTTGCCAAAGTGTTAGTTCCCCATGGTGGCAGCAGGTTTTTTTGATAATAATCCTGTTAGAGAACAAGATTCCAGAAACCTGAATAAGATAGTCCCCCCTTACAAGGAGGGGGATGACATTAACAAGGGGTTTGCTGCACTTGAGAGGGCCTTTATGGTACAGTTGGTCCCTCAAAGGCAGTGGGCTGCTATCTTTTGGCTATCTTTTACTGGTAAGGTTAGGGATAGGCTCCTTACTGTCCGAGAAAGCAATGCTAATAACTACAAAGTTTTGAAGGATGCACTCTTGGATGGATTTGGCTTAACCACTGAACAATACAGGATTAAGTTCAGAGACACCAGAAAAGAGTCCTCTCAAGACTGGACAGACTTTGTAGACTGTTCAGTGAAGGCCTTGGAGGGTTGGTTACATGGCAGTAACGTGACTGCCTATGAAAGACTGTATAATCTAATCGTGAGAGAGCATATTTTGAACAATTGTGTGTCTGATTTGTTGTACCAGTACTTGATAGACTCAGATCTGACCTCTCCCCAAGAACTGGAAAAGAAGGCAGACAAAACGGGTCAGAACAAGAGTGAACAGAAAAGTTCATACTGGAGGTGACAAGGATGGCAAGAAGAAAGAGGGTGAGAAATCTCAGGATAAGCATGGGGATAAAGGTAAAACTAAAGATCCTTCTTCAAATCCCCCTTCAAAGTGCAGTCCACTGGGTTGCAGACCAGGGTTCCTGCAGGGCAGTCCTTCTGCTTGTGGTTTCAGGCATCAGATCTGAGTTGCAATGCATATCAGCCACTTTTATTCAATCATTTTATGGGACAAGAAGGGGGCATCTCTGTCCAATGAGCAGAAGGGTGCCACCCAAACGCATGACAGCTTCCTCCAAAGTGTGGTATTGTTATGTCCCATAAAACACTGAGTAGGAAAGTACCGTCTTTCTTGGCATGGTTACCCCCTTTTTTCTGCCTGATCATTGCAGCCAGAGTAAAAGGGTGCAATCACCCTTTCATTGCCATTTTCACTACACCAGGTCACTTATTAATCACCCCATTGGTAGGCCCTCTAGCTAAGCTTTGGAGGAAATTAAACGGGCCATGTGCTCTGCAACTGTTCTGAAAAGCCCAAACTCCTCCAAGAAGTTCATAGTTCAGACTGCTGCTTCAAAGGGAGGGGTTGGGGCAGTTCTCTCACACCTTAAAACAGAGGGTGAGGATCAACCAGTAGCTTTATCAGCAGAAGGTTGACCCACAGAGAAAAGGGTTGATCAGCCATAGAGAGGAAGGCCTTTGATGTGGTCTGGGCCTTGAAGAAGTTGAGACAATACCTCTTTGGTACTCACTTCATTGTTCAGTCAGACCACAAACCTCTCTTATGGCTGAAACAGATAAAAGGAGAAAAACAAAAATTGTTGAGGTGGTGCATTTCCATACAGGGTATGGACCTTACAGTGGAACATAAACCTGGGAGTAACCACTCCAATGGAGATGGATTCTCCAGATATTTCCACTTATACATAGAAGACTCATCTGGGCAAGATTAGCATTCTTGTCCCTTGTTTGGGAGGGTTGTGTAGGAAAGTACCCTCTTTCTTAGCATGGCTTCCTTCTTTTTCTGCCTGTTGTCAGTGTTCTTGACTGTGTTCACTGGGTTCCTGCTAACCAGGACCCCAGTGATTATGCTCTATCTCCCAAAACTCTGTATTTCACCCACAATTGGCACACTGGTGGCCCCTTATAAGTCTCAAATATATGGTGCCTAGATAACCAGGGCATTGGGGTTCCAGGGGATTCCAATGGGCTGCAGCACACATTTTGCTCCCCATAGGGAGCCCATACAAAGGCTTCTGCAGGACTGCCATTTCAGCCGGCTTGAAAAGGAGAAAGCACCCTTTCACTGCCATTTTTCACTACACCAGGCCACTTATAAGTCACCCCTACGGTAGGCCCTCTAGTCTAGATGGGAGGGTGGCAAGTACCTGTGTGTGAGGGCACCCCTGCAATAGCAGAGGTGCCTCCACAAACTCCAGGCCCATTTTCCCAGACTTCGTGAGTGCAGAGATGCCAATTTTTATGCGTGTACTGGACATAGGTCACTTTCTATGTCCAGATACATAATGGTAACTCTGAACATAGGCATGTTTGGTATCAAACATGTTGGAATCATACCCAAAGGCTTTTGCAAGCATTGGTTGTATGATTCCATACACTCTAAGGGCTCCTTAGAGGACGCACAGTATTGCCATTTCAGCCTTCTGAGGGTTTCCAGGCAGCCCAAGCTGCTGCCACCTCCCAGACAGGTTTCTTCCTTCCTGTTGCATGAAAAGATCAAGCTCAGGAAGGCAGAACAAAGGAATTCCATTGGGAGAGGGGTGTTACACCCTCTCCCTAAAGAAATAGGTGTTACAGGGTGGGTAGCTGTAGCTTCCCCAAGCCACTGGCAATGTTTTGGAGGGCACATTTGGTGCCCTCCTTGCATGAACCAGTCTACACCTTCCTGCTCTGGTGTGAAATTGGACATACAAAAGGGAAGTGACCACTCCCGTGTCCATCACCACGCCAGCGGTGGTGCTCAGAGCTCCTACAGAGGGTCCCTGGGTTTTGCCATCTTGGATTCAAAGGTGGCAGGGAACTCTGGGAGCATCTGAGTGGCCAGTGACAACAGGTGACATCAGAGCTCTCCCCTGATAGGTGCTTATTTGGTTAGGTGACAAATCCCCTTTTCAGGGCTGTTTAGGGTCTCTCTATTGGGCGGTTCCTCAGATTTGGATTGCAAAACTCCAGCAGGAATCCTCTGCATCCTCCACTGTGACTTCTGACAGAGGAAACAGCGTCTGGGCTCTTTAGGAACCTAAAAGCTGCAACAAAGAAGCAAGACACCTCCTGCAACATAGTATCTCCGACTCCTTCCAGCAACTGTAATATTTCCGGGTCGTGCATCCTCTGAAGACAACCTGTCTTCAGCCTGCATCAGAAGGAAGAAAGAATCTCTCTTGGGGTGAAGGACTCAATCTCCTGATTTTGCAGGCACCAGCTGTACTGATGACCAGCTGTGTGTAGCCCCTTTCCTGTTGAGCTGCTTGGACTCTGCATCTTGGGCGGTAGACTTAAGTGGTCCCGACGGTCCTCTTTTTCAGCTGTCCAACTTTGGTGGAGGTAGACCTTGCCTCCCCACGCAAGACAGTACCCCTGTGCACCGCATCATTTGCAGCTGCCAAGGCTTGTTGGCATCCTTCCTCCAAGATCTTCATGCATTTTGAAGCTCTGGCGCCTAGCACTCTATTCTGCGACACACAAATTCCTGAGTGGTTCTCCGGCAGTGTGGGATCCTTTGTTGTAGTGCTGAGTGGGCCTCTTCTGCAACTTTCCTGTCCCTATCATGTGGGACTCCAGTGTGCACTACCTGGTGTTCTGTGGGGTCTCCGTGTTGTTGAGGGCCCCCTCTGACTCCCACTCCTGGGTAGAGTGCACCTGGTCCTTCCTGGTCCCCGTCAGTTCCATTTTCTGCTAACCATGAGCTTTGCATGTGCCAAGGCTTCTTGGCAGACTGCGATGATGCAAACCTGACTGCAATCTTCCATCCGGCAAGGGACATCACTTGCACCCTCCTTCGGTGCAGTACTCACTTTTCTTCTCTACTGGTGGTTCTCTGTTTGCACGTTTATCCGGATTAGCAGGGGTTCCTGCTCTTCCTAGACTCTTCTGTGCTTCTTGGACTTGGTCGCCTTCTTCCACAGGTCTTCTTGTCCAGGAATCCACTGTTAGTGTCTTGCAGTCTCTTCTGGGTTTTGAATAATTCTTCTCCTCATTTCTGTGTGTGATCTGGGAAACTTACTGTGATGTACTTCTGTTTTCCTGGTCTTTGGGGTGGGTTCTGGTACTTACCTTTGGGCCTTCTAAATACTCCCAGCTCCCCCCTACACACCACATTTGCCTAGGAGGGAGATTGACTTTCTCATTCCACTTTCTTAGTATATGGTTTGTGCTCCCCCTAGGGCCAATTTCTAACTATTGTGAATGTCACTAATTGCATTGTTTTCTAACAGTGTTTATGCCTATTTCTGCATACTAGTGTAGATAATTTGTGTATTACTTACCTCCGAAGGGAGTATAGTCTCTATGGTATTTCTCATATTTGTGTCAGCAAAATAAAGTACCTTTATTTTTGTAACACTGAGTGTTTTCTTTCATGTGTGTGAGTACTGTATGACTACAGTCGTATTGCATGAGCTTTGCATGTGTCCTAGATAAGCCTTGGCTGCTCATCCACAGCTACCTCTAGAGTGACTGGCTTCTAGACACTACCTACTCTACACTATTAAGGGATAACTGGACCTGTTATAAGGTGTAAGTACCATAGGTACCCACTACACACCAGGCCAGTCTCCTACACACTGCACTTTATAATCCAAGATTGATGACCCCCCCCCCCCCAGGAACAAGACCTGGTGAAACCAACCTACTGGTGTGGCTCATTTCAGTTAACACTCCCCCACTGGACTTCTGCAAATTTCTTTCCTGGGCCTGCTACCTATTTGTGGGGTATGAGACCACTAGCAGGCTGGAATTTGCCTTACAGAATCCTTTTTCTCTGTCTTAGTTATGATAAACAATGACAAGTTGTTGGATTCATCATAATCAATCTTTTGAGTCCTTTCTTGACACATTTAGCTCCTTCCTAACAATACTTATTCTTATGGAAAATATTCCCATGTTAGTCTTAGAGCTAAGTATCTACAATGAGGAAAAATGAAAGGTGCAGATTGTCCTTACCCAGGTCATATAAAACATATTTTGTAATGCACCTGCTTATAGTTCCATGGCACCGCACACCTAGGGCACCTACGGGAGACCTCAGAGGTATCTTACATGTAACAATAAGGTAGATTATCAATTTGGAAGTACCTGCTCACATTTGGCTTTTTAGGGTCGGTCTGCAAGGCAGGGCTGCATTTAAAAATGACAACAAACAACACAGCAGTGCACACTCCAGTGCAGGAAATTTACTGGGCTTCTAAACACCCCTGCTCTATCATATACTAAGGACTTCAATGTAGTTTGAATCCTTCTTGTCCTATTATCTACTAGGGGCTTATAGGAGTATTATACTGGCAATTGTAATTACGGCATTTTACCATATACCTCTCATTCAGAGTATTGGCCCTTGGACTGTTTAGGAGAGCCTAGGGCACAGTCAGGGTCATTTAACTCCACTATCAGTCAGAAAACATGTGATGTGATGTGATCTAAGTTTTCTTGCTTTTGCCTTCGCCTGCCGACTAAGTGTTGCCATGCCTGTGACCTGTCAGTCATTAACCTGACGCCTAGGCATCAGAGCAGGCCTGACCATGTACCTACACTCCGGGGTTGATGGAGAGTTCATGATGGGGGAATCCAATAGGGGTGATGCACCTTTATTTGTGTCTATAAATGTTTCGCTGTGTGTATCAACATCAATCAATCAAACCAACTTTCGCATAATCAAAAGTTTAAATTAACACTTTTAGGACAGAAGGTGACCAATGTGAAAAACACTGCAGATTATACACTTCACTCACAAGTAAAAGCACTCTCCTTTCGGTAACTAAATGATGTATAAAGTGAAAGCATTGCTATGCTTCAGGCCAAATACAACTGAGATTGGGACCAACACAGCCATTAGTGTGCATATGACAGGCTGAGACAGACAACTGTTTTCATCACCCTGCTTATATGACAGGACAGGTTTTAGAACATATGTCCAATATACATAATAATAGGGAGGGAGCTCCCTTGGTCCAATGCTGAAAAAATTTGGGACATAAAATAGAGGACGTGTCATGAACAATCTTAGAAAAGATAAGAAAATCGGGAGGAATTGAAGAGAATAAAGTCAGGAAAAAACTAGACGTATATTAGATCTTCACCCTGTATACCTGCAAAAATGGGCTTAAGTAATATATTCCATGGGAAAAAATAATTGGCTAATCTCACCTATATCTAGAGAGTTCCTCATGTTAAACATTCTTGAGACGGTGATATATTGTGCTAGGAGTACATTTAAAACTTTTCCGTATATCTTTGTCTATTTTTGGTCCCAGAGATACCTACTTTTATTCTAGGCTTTTCATTATTAATCGTTCTGCTTCATTGGTGAACAAGACGTTAGGAACTGTATGTTGATTCAGCCTGTTTACTTTCTATGTGTATCTGTATCTTTTGAGGTTTTCATTTATCTCCGTTGCCCCTAGTTTATCAGCGACACTGCTCTGTAAATCTTTTTATGTTACATTTTTTGTAAATAAATTTTTATATATATTTCTTATGTAGTTCCGTCTTTCATGTCTATTATATTTATTTATCTTTCTATCATTGTTTCGCTCTGTTTCATCTTTGTGGCTTGTTTCCCAATCACATTTTCTATTCTGTTGACATGAGTGATAATCGCTCATATATCATAGAATAAGTTACCCCACTCCAATACGGCGACCGCTTTTGAATGCAAATAATTTATGAACAGCGGGTTGGAATAGGTCATACGTAATCCTTAAATAATTAAAAGTCACGTGATCGGGAGGCTAAAATGAATAGATTGCAACTAGCGCGTTCACGAGGAAGAAATGTGAACATACATCTTGTGTCCAGGTAAGTTGTTCGGCGGTGGCAGTTAACATGAACGCATAATATAACATTAAGCAAATAGCTGCATTAAACGCATGTTTGCTCAGGAAATTCCCTATTCTTGTTTCTTAGATCAACACAGCAGACGCGCTTGTCAGTGACGATTATAAACTATAAATCCATCGGTTCCAAGAAGTTTCTCCCCTCAATAAGCCATCAATCAGTAGAGGTAAAATGAATGTAACTTGACTTTGGTCCCCGAAGACAGGTTTATAATATCTTTGGTACCCATTCCTTCAGCTACAGTTTGGTTTTGCCTTATAGGTAATCTAATACTACAAACATTAACGTGGTTTACATGGTGTGCGGAAATCGGTTCTTCTCCCCCCTTGGAAGACCATCTACCCTTTATGAAAATATGTATCTAGAGATTCCTAAAGGTAAATATATGTCTAAAACAACATGATGGGATTAGTTGGACACAGATCCCATAGCCTCATCCTGGTGGAATAAAACTGTAGTGACACGTGACTCATATGGATCTGTAGATACCACGGGTGACTATTAAGGTCTAAGTGAATGCTGTGGCTTATAAAAATGTGCATGAGGTTGTATTTATCTCTTCTGATATTTTGGCGCACGCTCCACTAATGGGCCCTATTAACATATGTATCTGCATGTTTCACTCTACCAATCTTAGGCCCTCATTCTGACCTTGGCGGTCTTTTCGCAAGACCGCCGAGTTACCGCCGCGGTAAAGACCGCCGACCGTGGCGGTATGCCGCTGCGCGTATTCCGACCGCTGGGAGCGTTCCGCCGGAATACCGCCAGCAGCCACACTGGCGGTCGGCGGGAAAGTGGAGACTGGTCAACCTCCACCGCCACGCCAGCAGAACACCGCCCCCAGAATTACGACCCACATTTCTGTGTGGCGGTCTTCTGTTGGCGGTCTTCTGTTGGCGGTCACGTCCCTATGGCTCCCGTCGCCTCCCGGAGGACCAACGCACAAGGTAAGTTGATCGTCCGTGAGGGGAGGGGGTGGGGGGGTGTTGTGTGATGTGTGCGTGCATGGGGGTGTGCGTGTGAGTGTGTAGAGGGGGTGTGTGAGTGCGTGCATGCGGGCGGGGATTGCTGCTGTGCCTATGGGCAATGTGTGTAGTTCGGCGGGTGCGCATGTCGGCATGTATGTGTGCGGGTATGTGTCCCCGTTGTGTATGTGTGTGTGTAGGGGGTGTGTATATGTGCATGTTGGGGGTGTGTGCATGTCGGGGTGCATGTATGTGCATGTCGGGGTGGGGGTGGGGAGGGGGTTCGTACCACCTCTGGGGGGTGGCAGGGGGGTGGAGGGTGTGGGGGGAGGACTCGGGGGGGCAGTGGGGGGTGGGGGAGACCCCTATCAGTGCCAGGGAAGGAATTCCCTGGCCCTGATAGTGCCTACCGCCATGGTTCGCATGGCGGTTCCCGAACGCAAGAAACCGCGGCGGTAAGCAGGGTCATGATAGCGTTGGCGGTCTTGGGTCGACCGCCGGACCGGAGTGCGCAGACTCCAGCCCGTCGGTCATGACCGCCGTGGCTGTCGGAGTGGGGAAGTGGCGGTCGGTCGCGGCGGGGACCGCCGCGGTCAGAATGCCATTTTTAATACCGCCGTTCTGTTCGCGGTCCGACCGCCGCCTCTCCGCCGACCGCCAGGGTCAGAATGAGGGCCTTAGTTTGTATTGCCTTATGGTTCTTATTCTGTGTGTGTGCTATTATATATTTTAGAGTTTGGAATATGTACTCCACTATTTCAAGGTTGCTCTTTATGTGTTCTTTGTACCAGATATCTTCTCCTGATGTGGCAAATATCAAGAAATTGGCATTCCATTTAATACATATGTCCTTTCTATGGCTTTGGCATCCACATTTGAACACATGGCTCGGAACGGCCCTTATGAAGGTGGCTTCCCAATGAGAGGATTATCAAAACGCTCGTAGGCTTTGAGTTCCTACTATGTTCTGTGAGTATCGCACTAGAATACTGTGATATCACATATTAGGTTTCACAGCTCTATGTATGTGTATATCTATACTAATAGTACATCGCATCACTATATATATATAATTTTTTATTGTACTCCTGTTTATTGCTGTATATATTGGCTTTGGGTTCCTACTATGTTCTGGGACTATCGTACTAGAATACTATGATATCAGATATTAGGCTTCACAGCTCTATGTATGTGTATATATATTTTAATAATATATCACATTACTATATATATGTAATTTTTTATTGTACTCCTGTATATTGCTGTATATATTATTGTTGTGTGAATGTGTTATGACTGACTCAATGTATTGTCTTTTTTAAGATGCATTTGCTATTATGTAATAAAATACTGGTGAAATAATTCTATGACTCTATGAAATGAGATTTGTTGAAGTGAAGGCTATGATATTTATGTAGCACTGGATTGGACACACAGCCATTAAATAACTGTTGGCATACATTATAAGGTGTATTTATTGATATCTTGATTTTTTGCTGTATATGTATCTAAGAAGTGGTATTTCAGAGTAGCTCTTAGTCTTTCTTATAGCTTTAGCTCATATTTCCCTGGTTGAGCTACTACATTCACATCAGGGACCCTCTTTTGTCTTGGTATCAGAGCCTGCCTGACCATGTACCTACACTCCGGTGTTGATGGAGAGTTCACGATGGGGGAATCCAATAAGAGTGATGCACCTTTATTTGTGTCTATAAATGTATTGCTGTGTGCATCAATATCAATCAATCCAACATTCACATAATCAAAAGTTTAAATTAACACTTTTAGGACAGAAGGTGCCCAATGTGAAAAACACTGCAGATTATACACTTCACTCACAAGTAAAAGCACACTCCTTTCAGTAACTAAATGATGTATAAGGAGAAAGCATTGCTATGCTTCAGGTCAAATACAACTGAGATTGGGTCCTATAAACCAACACAGCCATTAGTGAGCAGATGACAGGCTGAGACAGACAACAGTTTTCATCACCCTACCTATATGAGTACACACATGTTTCTACGCATCATCCTTACTCTACACAGAGACGCTAATGACTAATGTCTAGCGCCATCTACCCACATACAAACAGTGAGAACTCTTATAGCTAAAAACATTTGTCATGAGATAGGTACACCCGCTTGCTAATTTAACCAATGTACTCAGAATAATACACTTAGCTTTAAGAGGTTCTCAATAAAACCGCTAAAATTAAAGTTGCTTAAGATCCCTCACGATTTTGAAAAATGAAAAAGCCCTGGCACTCATATCAATCTGAGCAAGCACGAAATATTGTTAAGAGATTTTCTTTTCAACATCTCATAAGTAAAATGGGAGTTAGCTAAGTGGATGTGTGTGTCATCGATGCTTGCAAATGTGGCCTGAGAAACAGGTAATGGACATATAGCAGATAATGCCTTTAGAGTTGAGTGTGGCATTAATGCCCTACAAGGAAAAGTTACACAGTATATTATTCGCAAATGTACTAGAGCAAATTGTTTTAATGGCAATTGAGACAAATGTAAAAGCTGGGAAAGCTATATATGGCTGATGTTAACAATCTCTCAACATATAATCACAAATGTGTAGAAATAAATATAATTTCTTCCAAATGAACAGACGGCTTGCGTTCTGGAGTTTAAGCAAAAATTGAAAATGGATAGTGATTTTGCAGATCTTTTGTTGACTTTATGTCAAAAGAAAGGTATGGGTGGCCGCTTTAGTACACAAAGTGACCTGAGTATTGGTTGGTTACACTATGCATAGAGCCACTTTTGTATGCATAGTGAAACACTAAGCTATAGTTTGCTAACCTGTCTCTGGGTATGTTGTTCCACATACAAATTACCACATTGGGATCCATGATGTTTTGATTCCTTGATGCCCAGATCCTTGGACAGTGGTCATTAAGATGATCTCCATGATCATCAACAAGATATTTTTACATCAACTATGAGTTTTTTGTAGCACCTCTGTTGTGAATATTGTTCTGCATGGTGTACAGAGGTACATTACCCTTCCCTGAGTGCCTGGCTGCAAGTAACTTGTATTCTGACATTTGATTTTTGTCAATGGCATCATGTTAATGCAGTATGTTCATCAAGGCCTAGGTTTGTCCCTGACATGAGTAGGTTGTGGGCCTGCTCTTTAAACTGGAGGGACACACCAAGATTGCACTCATTTACTAGAAGTAGACTACCACCTTGTTAGAAATGGGATCTTTGGTTGGCAGTCACGTTACCCTCTGTTCAAGCAAAGCCCCTCACGCAAGTCAGGGTAAAGATGAATCACCCTCAATTTACCACCGCTCCACCCCTTGGTAGCTTGGCATGAGCAGGCAGGCTTAACTTCAGAAGCAATGTGTAAAGTATTTGTTCCGCCACACACAAAAACCCAGTGAACCCACTACAAAATGACACAACACAGGTTTAGAAAAATAGGAGTGTTCTTCTAAACAAAACAAAACCAAAATGAAAATAATCCGACATACACAAGTCTTAAATCCTTTAGAAAACAGTGAGAATGCTGCTGTTGTACAAAAGTACCTGGGTAGCATCAAAATAAAGCCACACGGGCGAGTGTGCATCGGAAAAGGCCAGCAATGCGTTGATTTCTCACTCGCAGTAAAGACTGTGGGGGTCATTCTGACCCCCGCCGGCGGCGGTAGCCGCCGGCCTGGCTGGGACCGCCAGAAGACCGTCCCGCGGTCAGAAGACCGCGGCGGTCATTCTGGGTTTCCCACTGGGCTGGCGGGCGACCGCCAAAAGGCCGCCCGCCAGCCCAGTGGGAAACACCCTTCCACGAGGAAGCCGGCTCCGAATGGAGCCGGCAGAGTGGAAGGTGTGCGACGGGTTGAAATTCAAAGTGGGGCCCTCTTACGGGGGCCCCTGCAGTGCCCATGCCATTGGCATGGGCACTGCAGGGGCCCCCAGGGGCCCCACGACACCCCTCACCGCCATCCTGTTCCTGGCGGTCGGAACCGCCAGGAACAGGATGGCGGTGAGGGGGTCGGAATCCCCCATGGCGGCGCAGGGGGATTCCCAGGGCAGCGGAAAACCGGCGGGACACCGCCGGTTTTCCTGTTCTGACCGCGGCCAAACCGCCGCGGTCAGAATGCCCTGCGGGGCACCGCCAGCCTGTTGGCGGTGCTCCCGCCGACCCCGACCCCGGCCCCGGCGGTCAAGACCCCCTGTGTGTCGTTCCTCCTCCGGTTGGGTCAGCGTGCGTCATTTCTTCTCTCCTGCAAGAAAGCGATGCGTCAATTACTGACGGGCACCTCGGGTCCGAGTAGGCTTTGCGTTGATTTGAAATCCGGTCGCATGTTGTCAAGGAACTGCCCTGCATTTGGGGCTTCCATCATTAACAGCAGTGGCTGCAGGTGCTGTGCGTCATTTCTCCAGCGGTGTTGCATCGATCTCTCAACTGCGATGAAGGTGAAGCGTCGATTTAGCAGCAAGGACGCAACACATCATTTAGCAGCCGCAAGGTGGGTGGTGCGTCAAAAGTTTCCCCGCACAGCAGTCTTTGTGTGGATTTCTGACTTTTTCTACCTGCTGCACCTTTCAAGAGCCTAGAGAATGGTCAGGGCACCACTTGACAGGCAGGACTCTCGGCAGAAAGCCCAAGTGCTGGCGGAGAGTAGTCTTTGTTGTCCCTGAGACTTCAACAACAGGAGGCAAGCTCAGTTCAAGCCCTTTGAGATTCTTCACAGTGGGAAGTCACACAAAAGGCAATCTTTGTCCTCTCTCAGGCAGAAACAGCTACTGCAGGCAAACCCAGCAAAGCACAGCCACAGACAAAGGGTCAGTACTCTTGCTCCAGCTTCTTCAGTTCTCCTGGGCAGAGGCTCCTCTTTTCCAGAAGTAATCTGATTTTCAGGGGTTTTGGGATACTCCTCTTATGCCCCTTTCTGCCCTAGAAGTAGGCCTACTTTAAAGAGAAGTTTCTTTTGTTTTCAAGATCCTGCCTTGCCAGGCCAGACCCCAAACACACACCAGGGGGTTGGAGACTTCATTGTGTGAGGGCAGGCACATCCCTTTCAGGTGTTAGTGACTACGCCTCCTCTCTCCTCCCCTCCAGCCCAGATGGCCCATCAGGATATGCAGGCTACACCCCAGCTCCCTTTGTGTCACTGTCTAACAGAGAGGTGCAAACAGCCCAACTATCAAACTGACCCAGACAGGGAATCCTCAAACAGGCAGAGTCACAAAATGTTTTAAGCAAGAAAATGCCTACTTTCTAAAAGTGGCATTTTCAAACACACAATCTAAAAACCAACTTCACTAAAAGATGTATTTTTAAATTGTGAGTTCAAAGACCCTAAATTTCACATTTCTATCTGCTCCCAACCTGTGAGAGGAATAGGCCTTGCAACAGTGAAAACCAAATGTGGCAGTATTTCACTGTTAGGACATGTAAAACACATCAGTACATGTCCTATCTTTAACATACATTGCACCCTGCGCAGGTCACAGCGCTAACATACACTGAACCCAGCCCATGGGCTACCAAGGGCCTATCGTAAGGGTGCCTTACATGTATAAAAAGGGAAGGTTTAGGCCTGGCAGCTGAGTACACTTGTCAAGTCGAATTGGCAGTTTAAGCTGCACACACAGACACTGCAGTGGCAGGTCTGAGACATGTTTACAGGGTTACTAATCCGGGTGGCATAACCAGTGCTGCAGGCCCACTAGCAGCATTTGATTTACAGGCCCTGGGCACCTCCAGTGTACTTTACTAGGGACTTACTGGTAAATCAAATATGCCAATCATGGATAAGCCAAAGTACACATATAATTTATATGGGGAACACCTACACTTTAGTGCTGGTCAGCAGTGGTAAAGTGTCCAGATCAAACAAAACAGCAAAAACAGAGTCCAGCACACAGAAACAACATGGGAAGCAGAGGCAAAAAGTTAGGGGAGACAATGCCAAGGATGCCAAGACTAACAGACACAAACCAGGTACTTTCTGTAAAATCAACTTTTCCATTGTTTTCTATGGAATAAAACTCTTATTCTTTTGAAAATTCATATCTTGACTTGTGTATGTTGGATTTTTGCTGTTTTGGTCTTGGTTGATTTCAATAAATATTTCATATTGTTCTATACTGGTAGGTTGTCATTTATGTAGTGTTTTCACTGTATCACTGTGTGTGTTGGTATAAATACTTTACACGTTGCCTTTGAGATAAGCCTGACTGCTTGTGTCAATCTACCAAGGTGGTGAGCAGGGGTTATCTGGAGCGTGTATCTCCTTTTCTCTGACTAGAATGAGGGTCCCTGCTTGCAAACTAACTGCCAGCCAGAGACCCTATTTCTAACACCCACAGTGCCCTGCAAGTCTCCAAATTTGCCTGGAATCACTCATTTTCCCTACATTTCTGGAGTGGAATTGTTTGGAATTTGCAGGAATCCACAAAACTCCTACCACCCAACAGTGTTTCATCTGTACCAATAAAGATTCTGTGCCACTTGTATGGGGGCCAAAGCAGATTCAGCCTAACATTTTTTGAAAAAAACCTGCCCGTTTGGACCCACGTTGCTTCCCCCTTAATTTCTCCAACTTTTTGGCCCTTCCCTGTCACAGACACTTGGCCCACCTACACAAGTGATGTATCATTTTTATTGGGAGACTGAGGGGAATGCTGAGTGGCAGTAAATGTGTGCCGGTTGGTGATCCCACACAGAAATATGAGGAAAATGGGAAATCCGGCTGCACAGTGTTGGAAGAACACACTGTGTGGGGTTTGCATTGTTACCAGCAACTGCAAGCTGGTGTTGAGTTGTTTCTTCATTTGCGATGGGTCGATCTCCCAGCCGCATTCCAGGTGGTGCATTGAACTTTTCCCATCACGTTGTTCTGTGCGAGCATTTCAGTTCTTGTTCTGCCAACTTCTCCTCTAAAGCGCCCAGGCATTCGATAGGGCACCACTTGGCAGGGCATGAGTCTCAGCAGAAACGTCAGGTGCTGGCACAGAAAGTCTTTGATGGCCCTGAGAATTCAAAACAGGAGGCAAGTTCAGTTCAAGCCCTTGGTGATTCTTCACAAGCAGGAATATTCCACAAAGTCTAGTCTTTGTCCTCTTTCAGACAGAAGCAGCAGCAGCAGGCTAACCCAGCAAAGCACAGTCATAGGCAAAGGCGAGTACTCCTCCTTCAGCTCTTCAGCTCTTCTCCTTGGCAGAGGTTCTTCTTAGTTCCAGAAGTGATTTAAAAATCTGGGGTTATGGGTCCACTACTTATACCCCTTTCTGCCTTTAAAGTTGACAAACTTCAAAGGAAAGTCTCATGTTCAAAAGATCCTGCCTTTCTCAGGCCTGGCTCCAGACGCACACCAGGGAGTTGGAGACTGCACTGTGTGAGGGCAGGCACAGCCCATTCAGGTATACTTGACCCCTCCTCCTTCCACTCTAGCTCAGATGGCCCATCAGGATATGCAGGCAATACCCCAGCTCCCTTTGTGTCACTGTGTAGAGGGGATTCACAAACAGCCCTAATGTCAGTCTGACCCAGACAGAGAATACACAGGCAGAGTCACAAAATGAAATGGTTAAAGTAAGACCATGCCCACTAAAAGTGGTATTTTCAAACTGACAATTTAAAAACCAAACTTACCAAAAATGTTTTTTTAAATTGTGAGTTCAGGGACAACAAAAACTCCACATTTCTATCTGCTCCCAAAGGGAAATTGCACCTAAAATATATTTAAAGGCAGCCCTCATGTTAACCTATGAGAGAGAAAGACCTTACAGCAGTGAAAACACATTTGGCAATATTTAACTGTTAGGACATGTAAAACACATCAATACATGTCCCACCTTTAACAGACACTGCATCCTGCCCGTGGTGTTACCTAGGGCCTACCTTAGGGGTGAATCTTACATGAATAAAAAGGGAAGGTTTGGGCCTAACACGTGGGTACACTTGCCAGGTCAAATTGGCAGGTTAGAACTGCACACACAGACACTGCAGTGGCAGGTCTGAGTCATGTTTACATGGCTACTAATATGGGTGGCACAACCAGTGCTGCAGGCCCACTAGTAGCATTTGATTTAAAGGCCCTGGACACCTTTAGTGTACTTTACTAGTGACTTACTAGTAAATCAAATGTGCCAATCATGGAAAGGCCAATTATACATACATTTTACACAGGGAGATCTTTAGATCTGGTTTGCAGTGGTCAAGTGCCCAGAGTACCAGAAACAGCAAAACAGCAAAACAGAGTCCAGCACACAATCCAAACATGGGAAGCAGAGGCAAAAAAGACAGAGGAGACCACAACAAGGATGCAAGGTCTAACAGGCACTTTGCAAAAAACATGTTCATTTCTAGTGGAAAAATGTGGTAATTGCGTTGGGTTTGGGGCGTTTCCTGTCCTGGGCACTAGGCCTACCCATACAAGTGATGTACCATTTTTATCAGGAGACTTGGTAGAACACAGAATAGAAGAACCAGTGTTATTGCCAATTGTCATTCTCGATATTTTGGCTTTCCAAATGTAAAACTGTGGGCAAGAAAGTGGTCATTTCAAGAAATGCCCTGTAATTCATATGCTAGTATGGGGATCTCTGAATTCTGTTAATTCACATGTTAGTATGGGGACCCCTGAATTCAGATATGTGCAAATAACTACTTTTAAACTCCATATTGTGTGCCCATTTCGGAAATACATAGGTTTCCTTGATCCCTATTTTCCACTTTTTGTATTTAACCAAATAAATTGCTGTATACCCGGTATACAATGAAAACCCATTGCAAGGTGCAGCTCATTTATTGGCTCTGGGAGCCTTCGATGCTTGATGAACCTACAAGCCTTGTATATCCCAGCAACCAGAAGGGTTCAGCAGACGTAACAGTATATTGCTTTCAAAAATCTGCCATAGATAGAAAAGGTTACAGAAGAAAACAAAGGCAGAAATGGCATTTTTTTAACTCAATTCCAATATTTTTACATTTCAACTGTTACTTTCTATAGGAAAAGCTTGAAACATATACACAAATGACCCCTTGCTGAATTCAGAATTCAGTCTACTTTACAGAAATGCTTAGCTGTCTGGGATCCACCATTAGTTTTACCACCATTTCTGTCACTAACTGAAAGGAGGTTGAAAGCACATAAAATAGCAAAAATTCAGTATATCCTAGTAAAATGCCAAAATTGTGTTGAAAAATGTGGTTTTCTGATTCAAGTCTACCTCTTCCTGAAAGCTGGGACGATGGTAATTTTAGCACCATAAACCCTTTGTTGATGCCATTTGCAGGGAAAAAAAACAGATGCTTTCTTCTGCAGTCCTTTTTTTTCCATTTGTCCCCAAAATCCCAAATATTAGCATATTTTGGCTAATTTCTTGGTCTCCTCCAGGGTAACCCTCAAACTCTGGGTACCCTTAGAATTCCAGGGATGTTGGGAATAAAAGGATGCAAATTTGGCATGTATAGCTAATATGGACAAACTAAGCGCAAACTACCCCAAATAGCCAAATAGCCAAAGAAATGGCTTGGCACAAGAGGATGAAAAGGCTGGGCAGCAAAATAGTTATCACTTGGTGAAAGAAGCATGTCATGACACTGTTGTTAAGTTATTAGACAATCAGATGAGTGCACACAGGTACTCTCTTCATTGCTGATGGGGCTTGAGAAACTACTACGTTGCGGATGGGTTTCACTTTCAGAAATCTTAAGCAATTAGAAATCCTCATTATACTAATGTTCCAAATAAACCAAATCCTGGGCGGAGAGCTGCCAACAGCCATACTGGTGGTTGGCGGTGCAGTGGAGGTTGCTCTGCTGGCACTGCCACGTCAACACAAAACCACTACGCCTATTACGACTTAGTAATAGGCGTGGCAGTGTTGTGTTGGCGGGACGCTGGTGGCGGAGCAAGTGATATGGACCCTGTTCCCTCCTGGATGACCACCGTGACCACCAGGTAAGGTGGTCATCCGGGAGGGGAGGGAGAGAGGGAGGGTGGTATTGAGTGTTGTGTGCATGAATGGGGGTGTGTGTTTGTGTAAATGGAGGGGGGTGGGGGTTGTCATGTGTGTATGTGTGCATGTGTAGCAAGTGCATGTGTGTATATGAGAATGCGTCTATGCAGGGGTTGAGGGGTATTGTGGCTGTGTGTGCATGTGTGTGTGAATGAGTGTGCGTGTATGTATATATGTGTGATGTGTGCCTGCCTAGATGTACGGGGGTGGGGGGGTTCAGAATGGGGATGGGGGAGGGAGGTTCAGAACGGGGATCAGGGTGAGGAGGTTAAGAATGGGGACCTGGGGGAGGGAGGTGCACTGCTTGCTAATTGTTTAAATAGATAGAATAGAGTGGCGAATTTCGTCACATGGATAGAAAATATGAATTCAACTGTGCTTGTGCCATAATTGCTGTCAACAGCCTATGAGGCAATTATGATTCATAGCCAAAGCAAGGGCACATAATAAAATGAAATAGCAGATCTCATAGAATGAGTCCTAGAATTTGAATGGAGTAACAACAAAAAAGAAGTGTTGGAAATCACAGTAATATATTGTACTCACAGACGTGTATATCCATATTAAAGAAACAAAGGAAGGGCACATGTGGGATGAAAAATCTGAAAGACGGAAATCATAGTGTCTCCATCTCGAAATGGAAATCTGTCATAAACAACCAGTATTCATTGCTACTGTTCATAGAATTAGTAATGGACAGGATGTCCCACATCATATTATAATGGTTCATTATACAATCATCTTTAACAATTTTGTTCATTGTCCAGTAATTCATACTACCTGTATATTTACATAAACATAGACAATGGGCTATCATAGACGTTAAAGACTAGGTTTCTCCACCTTAAATTGATCTAAAATACCAAGGGGCATATTTATGAGCGCCTATGGCCAACTTGCGAAACATTACCATCATTATTTTTTACGCTAATGTGGTGCAACGAGGTCAAAATCCCCACGTCATATTTACAGAGTGGTGCAATGCACGCACTATATTATGCCTGCGTTTCCTTGCATCATTTTTTCCATCACTTTTAACGCCTGCTCAGAGCAGGCATTTAAAGGAGGTACACTTTTGTGTACAATGGGCCTCCATGTACTCAACAGGAGTAGTGCCAAAATGTTGGCACCTCTCTTGCAGAGTACATCAATTGAGTCATAAAAAAAGATGCCTTAAATCTGGGTCACAAGATGCACTTCCTGACTGTCACCCTTGCATATAACTCTCACTATTCTCATGTATTCTTGGGAATAATTGCACTGATTGGTGAGAGCCCTGCATGTTTCTCACATGTCCCTAACCCATATATACTTAGAAGGTTCACCTCAACAACTGACCTGCTCATTCTTGATTACTTGCAGCCTTGAGAAAGCCCGAGGTGAACACACCTTAGAGGGCGAAACATGTGTCGGCTGTGTTCAGTGTGTAACCGCCAAGTTTCTTCAAAGATTGAATATCACCAAATAATGTCATAAATATATTTTGATCACAATTTATGGACTGGAGGATCTTTGGATTGCTGACAAGTTTCCATCATGCAGTACTATCTTCACAGAGCAGGCGTTAAAAGGGGGTACACTATTGTGTACAATGGGCCTCCATGTACTCTACAGGAGTAGTGCCAAAAGATTGGCGCCTCTCTTGCAGAGTACATCAATTGAGTCATAAAAAAAGATGCTATTGCCCGCTACCATGTGCCATAGTGCACCGTATTTTAAATACGGTGCACACATGGTGGCAGTAGGGGAACAGTAAAGGGCACAAGAAAAGTGGCGCTGCACTGTGCAGTGCCATTTTTCTTAAATATGCCCCCAAATGCTCAGTTTTACATGTAAAAGTCTCTCAAATATTGTACCTGTCATTCAAGTTTTGATAAAACATAGTATTGAGCAGCAGTGTCAGATTCATCGCCTAGGATAAAAATACACATAGACAATTATAAACATTTCAAACGGAAATCCTTGGGGCCGTTATAAAAAATGGACAGTACAAAACAAAAGAGTAATAAACCCTTTCTACTACCTCCATGTGTACAAACTTAAAAACATTGGACATATTTATGGGGTAATGGCGCAGGGCAGTGCCATGACTCTTCTTGCTGAGCTGGCCTATGCCAATGTGAAATGGCAGGAATGCACCCTATTTATGAAATATGGTGCACTTCTGCCTATCCTCCTGTGCTGGCGCACAATTGGCTATCTAGTGCCACCGCTCTTGCACCATGATACAATGTTGCCTGTGTTGCATAGAGGATTTTTTATGTGCAGGAAGGTGTCCCTTTCTTCACAAAAACAATCCTGAGAGACGGATTTCTATGTGTGATGCATTCTGCAGCACACTTGGAAAGAGGAAAAAATGAGGAAAAATTAAAATATTTCTTCTTGTTACCCCTGCTCTGGGGTGGTGTAAGGTTTTGGGAGTGCCCCAGGTTCATGTAATTGAGTACATATAGGGCATCCTCAAAATCCATGGGTGTTACAAGGGAAAACCCACTGCAACACCCATGGAATGCCTCCCTGTCAACGCAGCGACTTGCAGTGCTTTGTCTTACTCCATATCCATAAGGACATGCAAAGCCACACAAAGTTGCTTTGCTTGATCTCATAGATATGATTGACAGGCTTGTGCTGCCGGAGCATAAATAAACGAATGCTCCGGCAGCGCAAGCCTCTCATAAATATGCCCTATAATTTTACATAATTCACTTAGTGTAGTGTAAAAAGTTGTTTCTCCTGTTAACAATATATTGATTATGTACAATGGTTCTTATACATATACAATGACTTCAGACCCCAAGTGAGCATACTTTCTGCTAAGTATAAATAAATAGTTATTTTCTGTGGTACTGTAGCTCTGGCTCACTGCACACAAAGAAAAGGGTAGGGGAGTGTTTACCAGCTGGCTGCATCTCCTCTAGCCACCAGTGGCTTATCTTCCTTGAGGTAAACAAAGCCTCAAGGAAAAACAAAAATGAGAGTGTTAAAATTGTCCTCCCACATCCTATGAATCTAAAAACACAATTGACATATAAGAAATATTTACATCCAAGGAAGTCTAATCACCACTGATTCTAATCTGAGAAAAGATGATATATCCCAACTTATTCCCTTAAGTCAATTCTTGATTATTCCTCAGTGCTAAGTCCTATTGTGGTTTTGTCTCAAGATCAAGAATAAACCTCAATTATTTTCTTCTCTGTGAAGCTCTATTACCACCTCTTGGACCTGTTCTGACTTGTTCTATGGGAAAAACCCATCAAATCCCTGTTGCTGTCATGATATTTGGCAAAATTACAAGTAACTTGATAATGCTTATCTTTATTCTAAATTGCTCTCCTGTGTTCCAAGACACAACTTTTTACCAGTTGTGAGAGCTAATCTCTTTTCACACTTTGAATGCATCTAAAATTGAGTTTATGCTATTGCAAGTTGTCTTTACAGTGTCCTCCATCTTGTCCTATAAAGTCAGGCAATGCCTCCGACAACCATTGATTCACCACATGTACTAATATATCATGTCTTTACTCTAGCTAAATGTGTGGAATTGCTTTTCTTCACTTACTCATACCCTAATTCCCATGATATATACCCCAGCCCACATACCTAGAGTAAAGATGTAGCATATTTATAAGTGTGGTGAATCTACAGTTGTCAGGGGCATTGCTTGATTTTTATAGTGTTGGATCCCAGCCCCTTATTCCTAAACCCGACTGAACCCCATTTTGTAACTGGAATTTTTAGTGTGCTCTCACACACAAGGATTAGCTCATTATCTCTAAAGTAGAAATGATGCGTTGAAATTGATGGGGGGGTGTAAAAATGTTTTTATATACTCGCAGGAGCTCCATTATGTAAAGATTCTATTGAGTATGTTTGAACCTAAAACTCTTAAAGGCAGCTTTACAAGGCGCTAGCACCTTCTTGTGCCAAATTAGCATCATTTTTTTCTCGTTAATGTGGTTCAAGAAGGCAATTTTGCCACGCCGTAATAACAAAGTGGCACAATGCATGCATTGCACCACTTTGCGACCCCTTGCACCACATTATGCCTGCATTAGGCAAAATGTATGCAAGGGGGGGTTCCGTCACTAGGAGGCAGGCAAAAATGGCAAAGTGAAATCTGTAAGATTTCACTTTGCCATTTTTGTCATCATTTTTAAAGCCTACTCAATGCAGGCGTTACAATGGTGCACCCATCGTAATCACTGGACCTTCTTGTGGTTTGCTGCACTAGCATCAGAAATTTTGATGCTAGTGCAGCAAAGCACCACAATAGCATACAAAATGTTGACGCTATTGTTCTAACGTGCACAATGGAGCACCTTATTGTAAATACAGTGCAACCATGGTGTCGTAAGGTGGCAGTAGGGGCACACAAGAAAAGCATCACGACCGATGAACCACTTTCTTGTAAGTCTGGCCCTTAGTTAGAATGAAGAAGAATTTGAGGATTTATTGAAAAGACCTACTACTTTGAGTATAAGTGGGAGTACCTTCAACATGGTGCCACAAATGGAAACTGTGAAACTAACAAGTTTAAAGAAAGAACAGATTAAGGGGGTGATTCTGATTCTGGCGGGCGGCGGAGGCCGCCCGCCAGAATTCCGCCCCCATTATACCGCTCCGCGGTCAGAAGACCGCGGAGGGTATTATGAGTTTTTCCCTGGGCTGGCGGGCGGTCTCCAAAAGACCGCCTGCCAGCCCAGGGAAAAACTCCCTTCCCACGAGGATGCCGGCTCGTAATCGAGCCGGCGGAGTGGGAAGGTGCGACGGGTGCAGTGGCACCCGTCGCGTATTTCAGTGTCTGCAAGGCAGACACTGAAATACTTTGCGGGGCCCTCTTACGGGGGCCCCTGCCGTGCCCATGCCATTGGCATGGGCACGGCAGGGGCCCCCAGGGGCCCCGCGACCCCCCCTACCGCCATCCTGTTCATGGCGGCTTTCCCGCCATGAACAGGATGGCGGTAGGGGGGGTCAGAATCCTCATGGCTGCGGAGCGCGCTCCGCAGCCATGGAGGATTCAAACGAGCAGCGGAAAGTCAGCGGGAGACTGCTGACTTTCCGCTTCTGACCGCGGCTGAACCGCCGCGGTCAGAATGCTCGTTGGAGCACCGCCAGCCTGTTGGCGGTGCTCCCGTGGTCGGTGGCCCTGGCGGCCACCGGCCGCCAGGGTCAGAATGACCCCCTAAATGTACATAGGGCAGTTGTTGGATCTGGTCCTTTTGCAGGGTCATCCCCAAACTTTTTGCCTCCTTACACCTACTTTTTCTGACCTGTTTTTGTTGGCATTAGGACTGGGCACTTTACCACTGCTAACTAGTGCTGAATGGCATATGCTCTCTGTCTAAATTGTATTGGTAATTCGTTTTCTGTGATTGGCCCATTTGGTTTATTGGTAAGTCCCTAGTAAAGTGCACTATGGGTGGCTAGAGTCTGTAAATCTAATGCTGCTAGTGGGACTGCAGCACTGATTGTGCCACCTGCATGAGTAGGTCTCTGCAGTCTCTGTGTGTGAAGTTTTGCACTGCCAATTTGATACCCACTTGCCAGGCCCAAATCTTTCATGTTACTAAATGTAAGACACCCCTAAGGTAGGCCTAGGGCAGCCCCATGGGCAGGGTGCAGTGTATTTAACAGGTAGGACCTATACTGTTGTGTTTCACATGCCCCAATAGTGAAATACTGCCAAATTTGTTTTTCACTATTGCAAGGTTTATCTCTCCCATAGGTTAACATGGGGGTTGCCATTAACTATCTTTCAAGTGCAGTTTCCCATTGGGAGCATATAGGGTTTGGAGTTTGGGGTCTCTAAACTCTCAATTTTAAAATACATCTTTTGGTAAAGTTGGTTTTTAGGTTGTCTGTTTGAAAATGAAACTTTTAGAAAGTGAGCATTTTCTTTCCTAACAATTCTGTGCCTCTGCTTGACTGCTGAATACATATCTGGGTCAGACTGACAGTTAGGCTATTTGTGAATTCAGTCTGGACAGCGACACAAAGGGAGCTTAGGTGTGTCCTGCATATCCTGATATAGTTTGCCTACTTCAAAGGCAGAAATGAGCATAAGTATTGGACTGCTGATCCCAAACTTTAGATTACTTCTGGATCAAGAGGAACCTCTGTGAAGGAGAAGAGCTTGATGCTTGAGGGAGACCTACCACTCTGCCTGTTGCTCTGCTGTGCTGGCCTGCTGCTTCTGCCTTCAGATGGAAAGGACTGGACTGAAATCCTGCTTGTGAAGTTTCTCCAAGGGCTTGGACTGAGCTTGACCCCTGTTCTAAAGACTAAGGGAAATCAAAGACTTCACCTGCCAGTGCCTGTGCTCTTCTGCTGGGAGTCCTGGCATGATAAGTGGTGGTAAATCCAGTCCTTGGGCCCTTAGAAGTAGAAGCTGGTGACCTGTGGAGGAAAATCCACAGACTGGTGTGTGAGCGGCAAAAACATCGACTCAGCGCTTACACCATGTAGGAGGCTGGCCTAGTTTGTAGTGGGTACCAAAGGTACTTGTACCTTATACCAGGTCCAGTTATCACTTATTAGTGAAATGTAGTCAGTGTCTAGCAGCCAGGCTGTAGAGGTAGCTGTAGCTGAGCAGCAAAGGCTGATCTGGGAGACACGCAAAGCTCCTGCAATACCACTGTAGTCACACAGTACTCACACACATGAAAGAAAATACTCAGTGTTCCAAAAATAGAGGGACTTTATTTTGGTGACACAAATGTCAAAAATACCCTAGAGACTCTACTCCCTTAGGAGGTAAGTAATATACACAATATATTCACTATTATCCAAAAACAGGTCAGTAAACGGTTAGAAAACAGTGCAAATAGTGAAAATCACAATAGGTTACAATGGGCCTAGGGAGAACACAAACCATATACTAAAATGTGGAATGAGAAATTCGGTCCCCAACCTAGGCAAGTGTAATGTGTAGAGGGGTGCTGGGAGTGTAAGAAAACACCAAAGGTGAGTAATAGAACCCATCCCAGAGCCCAGGAAAACAGGAGTAAATCATAGAACGTTTCTCGAAGCATACAAGAAGTCATATTAGACTATTATTCAAGTACCAAAAGAGATTGCAAGACACCAACGATGGATTCCTGAACCTGAATACCAGAGGAAGAAGAGGACCAGGTCCAAGAAGCACTGAAGAGTCTAGGGGGAACATGAGCCCCTGCTAAACCGGATGAAGGTGCAAAAGAAGAACCACTGGTGAGAAGACAAAGTCAGTTATGCACCCAGGAAGACAGATGCAGGTTCCTGATTGGTGCAGAAGATGTCCCACGCGGGATGGATGATTGCAGTATGGTTTGTGTCACTGGATTCTGCTAACAAGCCTTGGCACATGCAAAATCACAGTAGCGTAAAATGGCGCTGCCCGGGACCAGAAGGGACCTGGTGGCCTCTACCCAAGATGGGGAGACAGAGGGGGCTCTCAGAAACTAAGGGAGTCCTCAGAAGACCAGGCAGCGTGCACAGGAGTCCCACAGCATGGGGACAAAGAACTTCTTGGAAGGTCGCACACAAGCTTTGGCAGTTGCAAGTCACCTGGTGGACAGGGGTACTGTCTTGAGTGGGGGGCAAGCTCTTACCTCCACCAAAGTTGTACAGCTGGACTTTGGGACTGTTAGGGTCATTTTAGTCTACCACTTGTGTTGATGGATACACGTTTGTCTTCTGGAGAGGGGACCCATGCCACAAGTCGTCACTGCAGGGGGGCGCCTGCCGAAGCAGGGAAGTGACTCATTCAGTCCATTGGAGATTTCTTCAGTTCTTCTGGTGCAGGCCGAAGAAAGGCAGTCCTCAGAGGATGCACAACCTGGAAACAGATGCAGTTGCTGGAAGGAGCTGAAGATACAATGTTCCATAAGTCATCTTTGCTTCTTCGTTGCAGTTTGCAGAGTTCGTGACGGTTTCAGCTGTGGTTCTGTCGGTAGAAGATGAAATAAAGGATGCAAAGGATTCCTGCTGGAGTCTTGCAATCTGAATCTGAGGAAACACCCGGGAGAGAGACCCTAAATAGCCCTGAAAGGGGATTGGTCACCTAACCAGGTAAGCACCTATCAGGGGAGGGATCTGACATCACCTACTGGCACTGGCCACTCAGATGCTCCCAGAGTGCCCCACCACCTTGGAATCCAAGATGGCAAAACCCAGGGACACTCTGGAAGAGCTCGGGCACCAGCCCTGGGGTAGTGATTGACAGGGGAGTGGTCACTCCCCTTTCCTCTGTCCAGTTTCATGCCAGAGCAGGGACTGAGGGTCCCTGAACCTGTGTAGACTGGCTTATGCAAGCAGGGCACCATCTGTGTCCTTCAAAGCATTTCCAGAGGCTCTGGGAGGCTACACCTCCCATGCCTGTAAAATTTGTTTCCAAAGGGAAAGTTTGTAACGCACCTTTCCCAAAAGAAAATCCTTTGTTCTGCCTTCCTGGGCTTGGGCTGCTCAAGCAACAGGAGGCAGAAACCTGTATGTAAGGTGGCAGCAGCTGGGTCTACCTGGAAAACCTCAGAAGGCTGGCATGGCAGTACTGGAGATCCATAGTGGAGCCCCCAGAGTGCTTGGAATTGTTCAACCAATACTAGAATCAGTATTGGGGTACCATTCCCAGTTGTTAGACACCTTACATGCCCATATTCGTAGTTACCATTGTGCAGGTGGACATAGGTATTGACCCATGACCAGTGCACGTGTAAAATGACGTCCTCGCACTCACGAAGTCCAGGAGAAAGGTCTTGGATGATGTGGGGGCACCTCTACTAGTGCAGGGGTGCCCTCACACACAGGTTCTTTGCATCTAGCCTTCAGGGTTGAAAGGCCTGACATATAGATGACTTATAAGTGACCTGGTGCATTGTAAATGGCTGTGAAATGTTGCATGCACCATTTCACACAGGCTGCAATAGAAGTCCTGAAGAAGCCTTTGCATGGGCTCCCTATGGGTGGCAAAAGTAATGCTGCAGTCCATAGGGATCTCCTGAATCCCTCATGCCCTGGGTACCTAAGTACTATATACTAGGGACTTATAAGGGGGTACCAGTATTCCAATTTGGGATGAAATACTAGGTTACCAGTATGTAGTGACAAATTTGGGAACAGAGAGAGCATAAGCACTGGGGTCCTGGTTAGCAGGATTCCAGTGACACAGTTTAGCATACTGACAAAGCAGTGAAACATACTGAAAGGTATGCCACAAACCATAAGCACTGGGGTCCTGGCTAGCAGGATCCCAGTGACACATTCAAACACACTGACAAACAGGCCAAAAATGGGGGTAACCATACTAGAAAGAGGCTACTTTCTCACACACTGCGGCTGAAAAATCTTCTGTCGCCAGGAAAAAAAAGTGATGCATTGTCAGTTCATCGTGGATTCATCGCTACCCTGCATCAGGATTTTCCAGGTAGCGGCCCTGGGTGTGAAAATGTTCAACATCACCACACGGACCCGAGGCTGCTGGTCCAGAAACAAATGCATTGCTTGCCCAGCAGGGAAAGTATCAAGGCATGGCCTCACTTGCAAGTAAGGAATCAACACATCTCTGACACAGGCTCGCCCATGCAGCTTTATTTTTGACACATACCAATTACCTGGTGCTAAAACAACGCATTCATTGATTTCTATGGATTAAGACTCTTTTTACTTTAAACAAATCATATCTTTGCTTGTGTATGTTGGATTTTTGTCATTGTGGTCTTGTTTGATTTAGATCATTATTTGCTATATTGTTAAACTGATGTGGAGTCCTTTTGTGGTGTTTTCACTGTGTTACTCTGTGTGTTGGTACAAATACTTTACACATTGCCTCTGAGCTAAGCCTGACTGCTTGTGCCAATCTATCAAGGGGGTGAGCAGTTGTCATCTGAGCTGTGTATTCCCCTTACCTGGATCAGAGTGAAGGTCCCTACTTGGACAGGGTGTAAACTGACTGCCAAGTAGCAACCCCATTTCTAACAGCGGTCTCACATGGACCTTTATGTGCAGGAACAATTCCACAGGGTTTATTAGTGAGGAATGCACGTTTTTGTAGGAGATCAGGAGAATCTATATGACTAGTTAAATTGGAACAAAAAGCTCAAGGTTTTGTATGCCTGTTTATTAAATTGGCTGAAAGAAGAAGCAAAAAGGAACTGGAATTAATTAAAAAAAACTTGAGGAAGCATCTTTAATGAATAGCACAACCGAGGATACTAGGGCTCTTCTAGTGAGATCGATAAGGAATTATTGGAATTTAAACTCGACACAGAAGCTATAAAACAAAAGAAACTGGGAAAGGACATTTCGAATTTCTCTATTGACCGAGTGTACTTTTATTTAAACAGAGATTATTAAAACAGACCGATAAGGCTAGTTTTTTCCATTTCCAGAGGTGTGGCAGATATAGATGAATTACCTTCTCTGGCAAGTCACCATACTCAGATACTACTAATAAATCTGAACATATACCAAGCAATCCCTCAGGGCACCAAGGAATTGTTTCTTTTAACCCCTTCGCTGCCAGACATTTTACCCCTCAGGTGCCAGGCCTTTTTTGGGCTATTTGGGGTAGGGCGTGCTTAGGCCCTCACAACATTTTGTCTACATAAGCTACCCATGCCCCATTTACGTCCTTTTTTTCCAACATCCTAGGAATTCTAGAGGTACCCAGACTTTGTGAGTTCCCCTGAAGTTGACCAAGAAATTAGCCAAAATACAGTGAAAATTTCTTTTTTTCTTTTTTTTTAAAAGAGAAAAAATGGCTGCAGAAGAAGGCCTGTGTTTTTTTCCCTGAAAATCGCATCACCAAAGGGTTTGCAGTGCTAAAATCACCCACTTCCCAGCTTTCAGTAACAGGCAGACTTGAATCAGAAAACCCAATTTTTCAACACAATTTTGGGTTTTTACTGGGACATACCCCATTTTCACGATTTTGTGCCTCCTTCCAGTCAGTGACAGCAATGGGTATGAAACCAATGCCTGAGCCCAGAAACCTAAACACTTCTAAAAAGTAGACAAAATTCAGAATTCAGCAATGGGTAATTTGTGTAGATCCTACAAGGGTTTCCTACAATAATAACAACTGAAATAAATAAAAAAATTGAAATTGAGGTAAAACACCAGCCATTTTTCTCTACTTTTTACTCAGTAACTTTTCCCTGCGATGTCAGATTTTTTAAAGCAATATACCGTTATGTCTGCTGGACTCTTCTGGTTGCGGGGATATATAAGGCTTGTAAGTTAATCAAGAACCCTACGTACCCAGAGCCAATAAATGAGCTGCACCTTGCAGTGGGTTTTCATTCTATACCGGGTATACAGCAATTAATTTGCTGAAATATAAAGAGTGAAAAATAGGTATCAAGAAAACCTCTGTATTTCCAAAATGGGCACATGATAAGGCGTTGAGCAGCAGTGTTTATTTGCACATCTCTGAATTCCGGGGTGCCCAAACTAGCATGTGAATTACAGGGCATTTCTCAAATAGACGTCTTTTTTACACACTGTCTTATATTTGGAAGGAAAAAATGTAGAGAAAGAAATAACACTTTTTTTGCTATTCTATGTTCCCCCAAGTCTCCCGATAAAAACATTACCTCACTTCTGTGGGTAGGCCTGGCGCCCGCGACAAGAAATTACCCAAAACACAACGTGGACTCATCACATTTTCCCAAAGAAAACAGAGGTGTTTTTTGCAAAGTGCCTACCTGTGGATTTTGGCCTCTAGCTCAGTCGGCACCTGGGGAAACCTACCAAGCCTGTGCATTTTTTAAAACTAGAGACCAAGGGGAATCCAACATGGGGTGACTGGTGGGGCTCTCACCAGGTTCTGTTAGCCAGAATCCTTTGCAAACCTCAAAATGTGGCTAAAAAAACACTTTTTCCTTACATTTCGTTGACAGAAAGTTCTGGAATCTGAGAGGAGCCACAAATTTCCTTCCACGCAGTGTTTCCCCAAGTCCCCCGATAAAAATGATACCTCACTTGTGTGGATAGGCCTAGTGTCCACGACAGGAAATGCCCCAAAACACAATGTGGATACATCACATTTTTCCAAAGAAAACAGAGGTGTTTTTTGCAAAGTAGCTACCTGTGGATTTTGGCCTCTAGCTCAGTCGTCACCTAGGGAAACCTACCAAACATGTGCATTTTTGAAAACTAGAGACCTAGGGGAATCCAAGATGGGGTGACTTGTGGGGCTCTCATCAGGTTCTGTTAGCCAGAACCCTTTGCAAACCTCAAAAGTTTGCTAAAAAAATACTTTTTATCACATTTTGGTGACAGAAAGTTCTGGAATCTGAGAGAAGCCACAAATTTCCTTCCACCCAGCATTCCCCCAAGTCTCCCGATACAAATGATACCTCACTTGTGTGGGTAGGCCTTGTGCTCGCAACAGGAAATGCCCCAAAACACTATCTGGACACATCAAAATTATCAAATTCAAAACTGCCCGTTTTTTTTGTGGGGAGGGCACCTGAGTTTTTGGTCCTGGGCTCAGCAGCCATCTAGGGAAACCTACCAAATGCAGACATTTCTGAAAACTAGACACCCAAGGGAGTGCAGAGAGGTGTGACTTGTGTGGATCCCCCAATGTTTTCTTACCCAGAATCCTCAGCAAAGCTCAAATTTAGCTTAAAAAATAAAAATTTTCAAACATTTCTGTGTGGGATCACCATACCGGGACAAATTTCCTACCACTCAACGTTCCCCTTAGTCTCCCGGTAAAAATGATACCTCACTTGTGTAGGTGGGCCAAGGGCTTCTAACAGGGAAGAGCCAAAAACATGCCAAAATTGAGGGGGAACCAAAGTGGGTCCAAAAGGGCAGTTTGAAAAACAATAATTTTAGGCAGCAGAGTTTTTATCGGTATAGATGAGACAATGCTGGGTGGTAGGAATTTTGTGGATTTCTGCAGATTCCGGAAGGCTCCATCACAAACATGGGGAAAAAATGTGTGATTTCCAGCAAAGTTGGAAATTTGGAGGACATTTTGGGTAAGAAAATGGTGTGAGCTGTATGTGAAGTACACCACCTTGGACTCACCCATATGTTTCGTTTTCAGATGTGTCTAGGTCTTGTGGATTTTTCTACATGGCAGCATCCCAAAGTCCAAAAAGTGCAGCCCTCACCATTCCAAGTGGGACGATTTTGAGAGTTCGCCAAGCTCTCATGGCCCAAATTTAAAACCAAAACCCCAAAGCAAATGTCCACTTGCTTGCTATGGGATAAGATGTTTTAGTGTGCGGTGGGAGCTGAAAGACTGTGACCCACTTCAGTTGGGGTGGGGGCATAACCATGCCCTTACTGGTTGGTAGCCACCACCACACTATTTTTAGTTTTTTTAAATTCCCTGGCACTTAGTGGACTTTCCGCCCCCGGGATGTGGATCTGGGGTAATTACCCCATTTGCCCACTGGTAGGCAGAACAACTTTCGTCCCATTTATTAGGGGTGGGTGTATGGCCGTACCCCCACCTTATTATTTTGAAAAAATATCTTCCCTGGTCTCTGGTGGGCTTTCTGCCCCCATTGGGGGCACATGGGCTTTCCAGAAATAGGCTGATCTACCTTCAAGGGGGGCAGATATGGCCAACAGTAATGTGCCCCAGGGGGAGTGACCCTTTCCCAGGGGCTGTCCCCTAAACAAAACACACACATACACACACCAATCCCTGGTGCCTAAGTGGTTTCTGCCCCCCTGGGGGCAGATCGGCCTAATAGAAATAGGCCGATCTGCCCCAAAGGGAAGCACAAATGGCCTAAAATAAATTTGACCTCCAAGGGGAGCGACCTTTACCTAAGGGGTCGCTCCCCTTGCGTGAATTTGGTGCAAATAAAAATCCCTGGTGCCTTGTAGATCGGCCTTATAAAAATAGGCCGACCTGCCCCCAAGGGGGGCAGAAATAGCCTAAAATAAATGTCCCCCCCCCAAGGGAATGACCCTTGCCTAAGAGGTCATTCCCCGTGCTTGAAATTGATGCCAAAAATTAAAATCCCCAGTGTCTAGTGGTTTCTGCCCCCTCTGGGGGCAGATTGGCCTAATAAAAATAGGATGATCTGACCCCAAGGGGGGCAGGAATGGCCTAAAAAGTATTTTGCCCCTAGGGAGCAACCCTTGCCTATGGGGTCGCTCCCCACATATAAAAACAACAAAAAACTCCCTGGTGACTAGTGGTTTCTGCCTCCCCTGGGGGCAGATCGGCCTAATTACAATAAGCTGATCTGCCCTCAAGGGATGCAGAAATGGCCTAAAACAAATTTGCTCCCCACATATATATAAAAAAAAAAAGCCCTGGTATCTAGGGGTTTCTGCCCCCCCTTAGTGTTTGATTAACAATAATGCTTGAGGAGCATGGCCAACCACCAAGCCAGATGGCCATTTGCTAGAGTGGCTCCTGACAATCATCAGACTAATCCTTTATTCCCTCATTCATCCATCTCCTGTGACTCTCTGGCAATTAAATCTAGAGCCAGGGGCAGTGGGGATACCCTGCAACGTCTTTTACAATGCCAGGTCACTTGAAAATGAGCCTGCTATGGAGTGAGACCTACTGCAGCATGTGCAGCCCTGGCCTTGCATCAGCCGTTCACACCGCAAACTACACAAGGAGTTCAAATGCCTTCATGAGACCTCCGCCGATAGTGGATGTTCATTAGGAGTGCCCCCAGAATGGCAGAATGCTTGTCTGGAAATAGGGATAGCCCCTTGGCGTGGCTGGGCCCACGGAGAACTCTGCTGCAATGCAGAAGCCTGGAGCAACTGAGGAGGTAGTGACCTGAGGCTCATCTGTAACATTGCTGTCGGGCTGAGAATTCGAGGCGAAATGTCACTTGGCGGTCCCAACCAGACGGCTGACAAATATGGGGCCCGGTGATATGCCTGCATACCACTGACATTCTGGACGATTGTGGTAAGTCTAGAGGAACCTGGGGGGAGCAAAGACCGAGAGTTATGGCAGTCACCGGTGGGAGGCTGGTTGTGAGATATCGGCAACCATAGCCTCACCCATATCTCACTTGTGACGCTCTCTCTGTGAGCCTTGCGATTAATTGCAAACACCGCTGAGATGGTGGAGCCCTTAGTAAGCACCAACGAGGTGGAGGAGCCTGCAACATGCATGACCATGACTATCTGAGACCTCATTAGAGGGTGCAGGTGCTTTGAAACATTGGTTGCCTAACATTTTTTCTGTCTCCAGCCACAATTGACCATATTCATAGCATCAATGGTGATGGGGTGGGGCTCGGCAGATTGTTGATTAGTGTGGGGGCCATTGGTGAGCTACAATTGATTGCCCTAACAAATGCTTAATTGTGTGGCATGGATGACTCACTGCTCCATGCTGACTTTCAAAGATAAACTAATTGTTTGGGCCTACATTGTTTGCACAACTAGCTGAAATCGCCCGCCTTTGCCTTACAGTACAAGTCATTGTGGCATATACTGGAGGCCCATTTTGTCGATAATATACCTGTCCCTACTCTAAATGTGCTACACACTAAAAGGATTGCCTATCCCTATATGATCATCACTTTACAAAGTTCTCTTGGTGGCAATACAGACAGAGAAGGATAGGGCAGTGAGGCCCTAGTCCAGCCACCATCCAGCAGAGGAAGACTTCCTTATAACACCAAAACTAGACAGTACAGCATTAGCATGATCCTTGACTGCCTGTCATGAGCTTGTGGGCTCTAATCCTGTTGTAAACTGCACACAGCTTTAAAACAGGTCCCTGGCACTTGGGGGACATGTGATGCGAAAATCTAACAGGCCGCAAGGGAATACCTCATGACACACTCTACTAGTGAATTCCTCTTGCTGGCGGTGGTGGTTACTCCTCTGTCTCCTACTGAAAGAGACAACTTTGGTCCCCAGGAGAGATGACCAGAGGCAGGGTTACCTGACTGGCACACCAAACAAACTGGATAAATGTACTCTCTCAGCGATGGGAAAAATAAAAGTGGTCCACAGAAAACACAGAGCCTAAATGATCAACCCATAAATGAGGGAGATGAACTCACACTTAAGGGCATTATGGTGATGGTCTAAGGAGTCCTGGACTCCCTGGAAATGAAGATTGATGGTGGCCTCTAGTGAGATCACACTGGTTAAGGCAGACATTCACAATATGAGTATAAGAATGAATGATGCAGATGGTTTGCTCAAGACCCTCCAGGGTAAAACTGTGCCTCTTAAGAAACAAGTTAAAGAGCTACCTACTACTACTGATGTTTTAGGTTCAAAAGTAGAAGAGGATGCTCAACTAGAAACAATATTCCTATAATCAGAGTCCCTGAGAGAGTGATGGACCAGGAGTGGGCCTTTTTTTGAAGACCTTATTCTAAAGGTGCTGCAGCCTAAGATATTCTCTGTTGAACAAGCTCATAGGGTCCCGGGAACCCGTCACCACCTGCATAATTACATCCAGGATCTTTAACTTAATAGATAAGGATGTAATTCTCCAGACCACTCGCAGTGCCCCACTGGTCAAATATGACAATGCAGTCATCAGTTTCTACCCTGACTTTATGCTTGTAATCCAGAGACTGTACCGCTGCTTTGCTGAGGTTAATCAGGCCTCTAGAAAACAACACACCGAAATACTCCATGATGTTCCAGGCTCATTTGCTGATGATGGTGGAAAGGAAGATCTGGCACTTCACAACACCAGAGGCAGCATGGGAATGCCTCAATGGTGGGAGACTGGCTGGAGGAACACAACAGAGCAATCAGTCTTGTCAAAACAATGCAAGCATAAGTCCATAGACCACAGCACAGGGGCTGAAGATATAGGGTGGGGTTAGAAATCGTCACAGCAACAGACCTCACCAACAGCAACTCACCCAGATGAGTGCAAGGATGGTTTGATGGCACTGGATGAACTTAGTACTCCTCCACACCACAACTGTGACTAACAGTTTATGTTGAACGTCACAATGTTTCTGTCTTGGGGACTGTCTATAGTTACAGCCAGGAATTATGCAGACACCAATTCACTCTGATGGCATTTGGTAACAAATACGCTTCATGGGAGGGAGGCCTGTGGGGGGATTTCTCGTGGTCACCACTGTCTCCTATTGTTTCAATATTGGGGTGACAAGCACTGTACAATGTTTGGGGGTAGGCAGTTTGAGTCCGCTCTGGAGGGGGGCCGGGAAGGGGGCTTGTTCAGGGGTTTTGGTTGGCATTGTGTTTATGTTTTTTGCATGCCTGAGTTTATTAACGTAAGCATGCTCCTGTCATTCTTGCCCATCCTCCTGGGTTTCCCTCAACAGGAGTTTGGAGGGAGTCACGCTCAATATCTGTTTAGTTTATGTCTTGTCCCAATTCCATGACATTATGGCCCATATTTATCTTTTATAGTGCCACATTTGCGTCATTTTGTGACGCAAAAGCAGAGCAAACTTCCAAAATACAATTGTATTTTGTAAGGTTGGGCTGATTGGCATAAAAAAAAACGCAAATGCAGCACTAAAAAAGTATAAATATGGCCTGTATTTCTTGACCTGAGTGCCCTGCTTCTCTGCAGGCTGGATGGAAAACTGTAGTTAGAGGAAAATATTCAACATTACTCTAAGTGAGCAATTAGATGGTTGGCCCCTGAAATCAACAGGAATCACTTGCCGTCCATTGGCTGATTTCCTACCTGCCCTTGGTCTGACTGATAAATGGTGTGCTGTTGGAAAGTACTATCTTTCTTGGCATGTTACCCTCAATTTCTGCCTGTTTGTCAAGCTAGCCTGGCTGATGAGGGGTGAAACCCCGAAACCAGTCCCAGGATGCTTGTTTCCAGTCCAGGGAAGATCTGGCTTAGCAGTTTGGGCTGGACTGTTCCCATGGGGAACAGGGTCAAGACTGATTTGCATATGGCTGGGTCCGAACTGGAATGGCATGGGCAGCAAAATAATGATGGATTTAGGCCCAGATCACTGTACTGGGGGTGAATGTTTGACAATGTTCAGCATTCCGTCCATCACTTGTTGTGTTTGCTTTGTCGCCATAAGTGGGAAGGGTATGCCCAGATGTGGGTTCCGTGCTTCCCATGCCACTGGATTCAAGCTAGCCTGGCTGATGAGGGGTGAAACCCCGAAACCAGTCCCAGGATGCTTGTTTCCAGTCCAAGGAAGACCTGGCCTAGCAGTTCGGGCTGGACTGTTCCCATGGGGAACAGGGTCAAGACTGATTTGCATGTGGCTGGGTCCGAACTGGAATGGCATGGGCAGCAAAAAAACGATGGATTTAGGCCCAGATCACTGTACTGGGAGTGAATGTTTGACAAAGTTCAGCATTCCATCCATCACTTGTTGTGTTTGCTTTGTCTCCCTAAGTGGGAAGGGTATGCCCAGACGTGGTTCCCGTGCTTCCCATGCCACTGGATTCAAGCTAGCCTGGCTGATGAGGGGTGAAACCCCGAAACCGGTCCCAGGATGCTTGTTTCCAGTCCAGGGAAGACCTGGCCTAGCAGTTCGGGCTGGACTGTTCCCATGGGGAACAGAGTCAAGACTGATTTGCATATGGCTGGGTCCAAACTGGAATGGCATGGGCAGCAAAAAACCGATGGATTTAGGCCCAGATCACTGTACTGGGGGTGAATGTTTGACAATGTTCAGCATTCCGTCCATCACTTGTTGTTTTTGCTTTGTCGCTCTAAGTGGGAAGGGTATGCCCAGACGTGGGTCCCGTGCTTCCCATGCCACTGGATTCAAGCTAGCCTGGCTGATGAGGGGTGAAACCCTAAAACCGGTCCCAGGATGCTTGTTTCCAGTCCAGGGAAGACCTGGCCTAGCAGTTCGGGCTGGACTGTTCCCATGGGGAACAGGGTCAAGACTGATTTGCATGTGACTGGGTCCGAACTGGAATGACATGGGCAGCAAAAAAACGATGGATTTAGGCCCAGATCATTGAACTGGGGGTGAATGTTTGACAATGTTCAGCATTCTGTCCATCACTTGTTGTGTTTGCTTTGTCACCCTAAGTGGGAAGGGTATGCCCAGACGTGGGTCCCGTGCTTCCCATGCCACTGGATTCAAGCTAGCCTGGCTGATGGGATGTGAAACCCTGAAACCGGTCCCAGGATGCTTGTTTCCAGTCCAGGGAAAACCTGGCCTAGCAGTTCGGGCTGGACTGTCCCCATGGGGAACAGGGTCAAGACTGATTTGCATATGGCTGGGTCCGAACTGGAATGGCATGGGCAGCAAAAAAACGATGGATTTAGGCCCAGATCACTGTACTGGGGGTGAATGTTTGACAATGTTCAGCATTCCGTCCATCACTTGTTGGGTTTGCTTTGTCACCCTAAGTGGGAAGGGTATGCCCAGACGTTGGTCCCGTGCTTCCCATGCCACTGGATACAAGCTAGCCTGGCTGATGAGGGGTGAAACCCCGAAACCGGTCCCAGGATGCTTGTTTACAGTCCAGGGAAGACCTGGCCTAGCAGTTCGGGCTGGACTGTTCCCATGGGGAACAGGGTCAAGACTGGTTTGCATATGGCTGGGTCTGAACTGGAATGGCATGGGCAGCAAAAAAACGATGGATTTAGGCCCAGATCACTGTACTGGTGGTGAATGTTTGACAATGTTCAGCATTCCGTCCATCACTTGTTGTTTTTGCTTTGTCGCCCTAAGTGGGAAGGGTATGCCCAGATGTGGGTCCCGTGCTTCAAATGCCACTGGATTCAAGCTAGCCTGGCTGATGAGGGATGAAACCCCGAAACCGGTCCCAGGATGCTTGTTTCCAGTCCAGGGAAGACCTGGCCTAGCAGTTCGGGCTGGACTGTTCCCACAGGGAACAGGGTCAAGACTGATTTGCATATGGTTGGGTCCGAACTGGAATGGCATGGGCAGCAAAAAAACGATGGATTTAGGCCCAGATCACTGTACTGGGGGTGAATGTTTGACAATGTTCAGCATTCCGTCCACCACTTGTTGTTTTTGCTTTGTCGCCCTAAGTGGGAAGGGTATGCCCAGATGTGGGTCCCGTGCTTCCCATGCCACTGGATTCAAGCTAGCCTGGCTGATGAGGGGTGAAACCCCGAAACAGGTCCCAGGATGCTTGTTTCCAGTCCAGGGAAGACCTGGCCTAGCAGTTCGGGCTGGACTGTTCCCACGGGGAACAGGGTCAAGACTGATTTGCATATGGTTGGGTCCGAACTGGAATGGCATGGGCAGCAAAAAAACAATGGATTTAGGCCCAGATCACTGTACTGGGGGTGAATGTTTGACAATGTTCAGCATTCCGTCCATCACTTGTTGTGTTTGCTTTGTCGCCCTAAGTGGGAAGGGTATGCCAAGACGTGGGTCCCGTGCTTCCCATGCCACTGGATTCAAGCTAGCCTGGCTGATGAGGGGTGAAACCCCGAAACCAGTCCCAGGATGCTTGTTTCCAGTCCAGGAAAGATCTGGCCTAGCAGTTTGGGCTGGACTGTTCCCATGGGGAACAGGGTCAAGACTGATTTGCATATGGCTGGGTCCGAACTGGAATGGCATGGGCAGCAAGAAAATGATGGATTTAGGCCCAGATCACTGTACTGGGGGTGAATGTTTGACAAAGTTCAGCATTCCGTCCATCACTTGTTGTGTTTGCTTTGTCGCCCTAAGTGGGAAGGGTATGCCCAGATGTGGGTCCCGTGCTTCCCATGCCACTGGATTCAAGCTAGCCTGGCTGATGAGGGGTGAAACCCCGAAACCGGTCCCAGGATGCTTGTTTCCAGTCCAGGGAAGACCTGGCCTAGCAGTTCGGGCTGGACTGTTCCAATAGGGAACAGGGTCAAGACTGATTTGCATATGGCTGGGTCCGAACTGGAATGGCATGGGCAGCAAAAAAACAATGGATTTAGGCCCAGATCACTGTACTGGGGTTGAATGTTTGACAATGTTCAGCATTCCATCCATCACTTGTTGTGTTTGCTTTGTCGCCCTAAGTGTGAAGGGTATGCCCAGACGTGGGTCCCGTGCTTCCCATGCCACTGGATTCAAGCTAGCCTGGCTGATGAGGGGTGAAACCCCGAAACCAGTCCCAGGATGCTTGTTTCCAGTCCAAGGAAGACCTGGCCTAGCAGTTCGGGCTGGACTGTTCCCATGGGGAACAGGGTCAAGACTGATTTGCATGTGGCTGGGTCCGAACTGGAATGGCATGGGCAGCAAAAAAACGATGGATTTAGGCCCAGATCACTGTACTGGGGGTGAATGTTTGACAATGTTCAGCATTCCGTCCATCACTTGTTGGGTTTGCTTTGTCACCCTAAGTGGGAAGGGTATGCCCAGACGTTGGTCCCGTGCTTCCCATGCCACTGGATACAAGCTAGCCTGGCTGATGAGGGGTGAAACCCTGAAACCGGTCCCAGGATGCTTGTTTACAGTCCAGGGAAGACCTGGCCTAGCAGTTCGGGCTGGACTGTTCCCATGGGGAACAGGGTCAAGACTGATTTGCATATGGCTGGGTCCGAACTGGAATGGCATGGGCAGCAAAAAAACGATGGATTTAGGCCCAGATCACTGTACTGAGGGTGAATGTTTGACAATGTTCAGCATTCCGTCCATCACTTGTTGTTTTTGCTTTGTCGCCCTAAGTGGGAAGGGTATGCCCAGATGTGGGTCCCGTGCTTCCCATGCCACTTTATTCAAGCTAGCCTGGCTGATGAGGGGTGAAACCCCAAAACCGGTCCCAGGATGCTTGTTTCCAGTCCAGGGAAGACCTGGACTAGCAGTTCGGGCTGGACTGTTCCCACGGGGAACAGGGTCAAGACTGATTTGCATATGGTTGGGTCCGAACTGGAATGGCATGGGCAGCAAAAAAACAATGATTTTAGGCCCAGATCACTGTACTGGGGGTGAATGTTTGACAATGTTCAGCATTCCGTCCATCACTTGTTGTGTTTGCTTTGTCGCCCTAAGTGGGAAGGGTATGCCAAGACGTGGGTCCCGTGCTTCCCATGCCACTGGATTCAAGCTAGCCTGGCTGATGAGGGGTGAAACCCCGAAACCAGTCCCAGGATGCTTGTTTCCAGTCCAAGGAAGACCTGGCCTAGCAGTTCGGGCTGGACTGTTCCCATGGGGAACAGGGTCAAGACTGATTTGCATGTGGCTGGGTCCGAACTGGAATGGCATGGGCAGCAAAAAAACGATGGATTTAGGCCCAGATCACTGTACTGGGGGTGAATGTTTGACAATGTTCAGCATTCCATCCATCACTTGTTGTGTTTGCTTTGTCTCCCTAAGTGGGAAGGGTATGCCCAGACGTGGTTCCCGTGCTTCCCATGCCACTGGATTCAAGCTAGCCTGGCTGATGAGGGGTGAAACCCCGAAACCGGTCCCAGGATGCTTGTTTCCAGTCCAGGGAAGAGCTGGCCTAGCAGTTCGGGCTGGACTGTTCCCATGGGGAACAGAGTCAAGACTGATTTGCATATGGCTGGGTCCAAACTGGAATGGCATGGGCAGCAAAAAACCGATGGATTTAGGCCCAGATCACTGTACTGGGGGTGAATGTTTGACAATGTTCAGCATTCCGTCCATCACTTGTTGTTTTTGCTTTGTCGCCCTAAGTGGGAAGGGTATGCCCAGACGTGGGTCCCGTGCTTCCCATGCCACTGGATTCAAGCTAGCCTGGCTGATGAGGGGTGAAACCCTGAAACCGGTCCCAGGATGCTTGTTTCCAGTCCAGGGAAGACCTGGCCTAGCAGTTCGGGCTGGACTGTTCCCATGGGGAACAGGGTCAAGACTGATTTGCATGTGACTGGGTCCGAACTGGAATGACATGGGCAGCAAAAAAACGATGGATTTAGGCCCAGATCATTGAACTGGGGGTGAATGTTTGACAATGTTCAGCATTCTGTCCATCACTTGTTGTGTTTGCTTTGTCACCCTAAGTGGGAAGGGTATGCCCAGACGTGGGTCGCGTGCTTCCCATGCCACTGGATTCAAGCTAGCCTGGCTGATGGGGGGTGAAACCCTGAAACCGGTCCCAGGATGCTTGTTTCCAGTCCAGGGAAAACCTGGCCTAGCAGTTCGGGCTGGACTGTCCCCATGGGGAACAGGGTCAAGACTGATTTGCATATGGCTGGGTCCGAACTGGAATGGCATGGGTAGCAAAAAAACGATGGATTTAGGCCCAGATCACTGTACTGGGGGTGAATGTTTGACAATGTTCAGCATTCCGTCCATCACTTGTTGGGTTTGCTTTGTCACCCTAAGTGGGAAGGGTATGCCCAGACGTTGGTCCCGTGCTTCCCATGCCACTGGATACAAGCTAGCCTGGCTGATGAGGGGTGAAACCCCGAAACCGGTCCCAGGATGCTTGTTTACAGTCCAGGGAAGACCTGGCCTAGCAGTTCGGGCTGGACTGTTCCCATGGGGAACAGGGTCAAGACTGATTTGCATATGGTTGGGTCCGAACTGGAATGGCATGGGCAGCAAAAAAACGATGGATTTAGGCCCAGATCACTGTACTGGGGGTGAATGTTTGACAGTGTTCAGCATTCCGTCCATCACTTGTTGTTTTTGCTTTGTTGCCCTAAGTGGGAAGGGTATGCCCAGATGTGGGTCCCGTGCTTCCCATGCCACTGGATTCAAGCTAGCCTGGCTGATGAGGGGTGAAACCCCGAAACCGGTCCCAGGATGCTTGTTTCCAGTCCAGGGAAGACCTGGCCTAGCAGTTCGGGCTGGACTGTTCCCACGGGGAACAGGGTCAAGACTGATTTGCATATGGTTGGGTCCGAACTGGAATGGCATGGGCAGCAAAAAAACAATGGATTTAGGCCCAGATCACTGTACTGGGGGTGAATGTTTGACAATGTTCAGCATTCCGTCCATCACTTGTTGGGTTTGCTTTGTCACCCTAAGTGGGAAGGGTATGCCCAGACGTGGATCCCGTGCTTCCCATGACACTGGATTCAAGCTAGCCTGGCTGGTGAGGGGTGAAACCCCGAAACCGGTCCCAGGATGCTTGTTTACAGTCCAGGGAAGACCTGGCCTAGCAGTTCGGGCTGGACTTTTCCCATGGGGAACAGGGTCAAGACTGATTTGCATATGGCTGGGTCCGAACTGAAATGGCATGGGCAGCAAAAAAACGATGGATTTAGGCCCAGATCACTGTACTGGGGGTGAATGTTTGACAATGTTCAGCATTCCGTCCATCACTTGTTGTGTTTGCTTTGTCGCCCTAAGTGGGAAGGGTATGCCAAGACGTGGGTCCCGTGCTTCCCATGCCACTGGATTCAAGCTAGCCTGGCTGATGAGGGGTGAAACACCGAAACCGGTCCTAGGATGCTTCTTTCCAGTCCAGGGAACACCTGGCCTAGCAGTTCGGGTTGGACTGTTCCAATAGGGAACAGGGTCAAGACTGATTTGCATATGGCTGGGTCCGAACTAGAATGGCATGGGCAGCAAAAAAACGATGGATTTAGGCCCAGATCACTGTACTGGGGGTGAATGTTTGACAATGTTCAGCATTCCGTCCATCACTTGTTGTGGTTGCTTTGTCGCCCTAAGTGGGAAGGGTATGCCCAGATGTGGGTCCCGTGCTTCCCATGCCACTGGATTCAAGCTAGCCTGGCTGATGAGGGGTGAAACCCCGAAACCGGTCCCAGGATGCTTGTTTCCAGTCCAGGGAAGACCTGGCCTAGCAGTTCGGGCTGGACTGTTCCAATAGGGAACAGGGTCAAGACTGATTTGCATATGGCTGGGTCCGAACTGGAATGGCATGGGCAGCAAAAAAACAATGGATTTAGGCCCAGATCACTGTACTGGGGTTGAATGTTTGACAATGTTCAGCATTCCGTCCATCACTTGTTGTGTTTGCTTTGTCGCCCTAAGTGTGAAGGGTATGCCCAGACGTGGGTCCCGTGCTTCCCATGCCACTGGATTCAAGCTAGCCTGGCTGATGAGGGGTGAAACCCCGAAACCGGTCCCAGGATGCTTGTTTACAGTCCAGGGAAGACCTGGCCTAGTAGTTCGGGCTGGACTGTTCCCATGGGGAACAGGGTCAAGACTGCTTTGCATATGGCTGGGTCCGAACTGGAATGGCATGGGCAGCAAAAAAACGATGGATTTAGGCCCAGATCACTGTACTGGGGGTGAATGTTTGACAATGTTCAGCATTCCGTCTATCACTTGTTGTGTTTGCTTTGTCGCCCTAAGTGGAAAGGGTATGCCCAGATGTGGGTCCCGTGCTTCCCATGCCACTGGATTCAAGCTAGCCTGGCTGATGAGGGGTGAAACCCCGAAACCGGTCCCAGGATGCTTGTTTCCAGTCCAGGTAAGACCTGGCCTAGAAGTTCAGGCTGGACTGTTCCCATGGGGAACAGGGTCAAGACTGATTTGCATGTGGCTGGGTCCGAACTGGAATGGCATGGGCAGTAAAAAAACAATGGATTTAGGCCCAGATCACTGTTCTGGGGGTGAATGTTTGACAATGTTCAGCATTCTGTCCATCACTTGTTGTGTTTGCTTTGTCACCCTAAGTGGGAAGGGTATGCCCAGACGTGGGTCCCGTGCTTCCCATGCCACTGGATTCAAGCTAGCCTGGCTGATGGGGGGTGAAACCCCGAAACAGGTCCCAGGATGCTTGTTTCCAGTCCAGGGAAGACCTGGCCTAGCAGTTCGGGCTGGACTGTCCCCATGGGGAACAGGGTCAAGACTGATTTGCATATGGCTGGGTCCGAACTGGAATGGCATGGGCAGCAAAAAAACGATGGATTTAGGCCCAGATCACTGTACTGGGGGTGAATGTTTGACAATGTTCAGCATTCCGTCCATCACTTGTTGGGTTTGCTTTGTCACCCTAAGTGGGAAGGGTATGCCCAGACGTGGATCCCGTGCTTCCCATGCCACTGGATTCAAGCTAGCCTGGCTGATGAGGGGTGAAACCCCGAAACCGGTCCCAGGATGCTTGTTTACAGTCCAGGGAAGACCTGGCCTAGCAGTTCGGGCTGGACTGTTCCCATGGGGAACAGGGTCAAGACTGATTTGCATATGGCTGTGTTCGAACTGAAATGGCATGGGCAGCAAAAAAACGATGGATTTAGGCCCAGATCACTGTACTGGGGGTGAATGTTTGACAATGTTCAGCATTCCGTCCGTCACTTGTTGTTTTTACTTTGTCGCCCTAAGTGGGAAGGGTATGCCCAGACGTGGGTCCCGTGCTTCCCATGCCACTGGATTCAAGCTAGCCTGGCTGATGAGGGGTGAAACCCCGAAACCAGTCCCAGGATGCTTGTTTCCAGTCCAAGGAAGACCTGGCCTAGCAGTTCGGGCTGGACTGTTCCCATGGGGAACAGGGTCAAGACTGATTTGCATGTGGCTGGGTCCGAACTGGAATGGCATGGGCAGCAAAAAAACGATGGATTTAGGCCCAGATCACTGTACTGGGGGTGAATGTTTGACAATGTTCAGCATTCCGTCCATCACTTGTTGGGTTTGCTTTGTCACCCTAAGTGGGAAGGGTATGCCCAGACGTTGGTCCCGTGCTTCCCATGCCACTGGATACAAGCTAGCCTGGCTGATGAGGGGTGAAACCCCGAAACCGGTCCCAGGATGCTTGTTTACAGTCCAGGGAAGACCTGGCCTAGCAGTTCGGGCTGGACTGTTCCCATGGGGAACAGGGTCAAGACTGATTTGCATATGGCTGGGTCCGAACTGGAATGGCATGGGCAGCAAAAAAACGATGGATTTAGGCCCAGATCACTGTACTGAGGGTGAATGTTTGACAATGTTCAGCATTCCGTCCATCACTTGTTGTTTTTGCTTTGTCGCCCTAAGTGGGAAGGGTATGCCCAGATGTGGGTCCCGTGCTTCCCATGCCACTTTATTCAAGCTAGCCTGGCTGATGAGGGGTGAAACCCCAAAACCGGTCCCAGGATGCTTGTTTCCAGTCCAGGGAAGACCTGGACTAGCAGTTCGGGCTGGACTGTTCCCACGGGGAACAGGGTCAAGACTGATTTGCATATGGTTGGGTCCGAACTGGAATGGCATGGGCAGCAAAAAAACAATGATTTTAGGCCCAGATCACTGTACTGGGGGTGAATGTTTGACAATGTTCAGCATTCCGTCCATCACTTGTTGTGTTTGCTTTGTCGCCCTAAGTGGGAAGGGTATGCCAAGACGTGGGTCCCGTGCTTCCCATGCCACTGGATTCAAGCTAGCCTGGCTGATGAGGGGTGAAACCCCGAAACCAGTCCCAGGATGCTTGTTTCCAGTCCAAGGAAGACCTGGCCTAGCAGTTCGGGCTGGACTGTTCCCATGGGGAACAGGGTCAAGACTGATTTGCATGTGGCTGGGTCCGAACTGGAATGGCATGGGCAGCAAAAAAACGATGGATTTAGGCCCAGATCACTGTACTGGGGGTGAATGTTTGACAATGTTCAGCATTCCATCCATCACTTGTTGTGTTTGCTTTGTCTCCCTAAGTGGGAAGGGTATGCCCAGACGTGGTTCCCGTGCTTCCCATGCCACTGGATTCAAGCTAGCCTGGCTGATGAGGGGTGAAACCCCGAAACCGGTCTCAGGATGCTTGTTTCCAGTCCAGGGAAGAGCTGGCCTAGCAGTTCGGGCTGGACTGTTCCCATGGGGAACAGAGTCAAGACTGATTTGCATATGGCTGGGTCCAAACTGGAATGGCATGGGCAGCAAAAAACCGATGGATTTAGGCCCAGATCACTGTACTGGGGGTGAATGTTTGACAATGTTCAGCATTCCGTCCATCACTTGTTGTTTTTGCTTTGTCGCCCTAAGTGGGAAGGGTATGCCCAGACGTGGGTCCCGTGCTTCCCATGCCACTGGATTCAAGCTAGCCTGGCTGATGAGGGGTGAAACCCTGAAACCGGTCCCAGGATGCTTGTTTCCAGTCCAGGGAAGACCTGGCCTAGCAGTTCGGGCTGGACTGTTCCCATGGGGAACAGGGTCAAGACTGATTTGCATGTGACTGGGTCCGAACTGGAATGACATGGGCAGCAAAAAAACGATGGATTTAGGCCCAGATCATTGAACTGGGGGTGAATGTTTGACAATGTTCAGCATTCTGTCCATCACTTGTTGTGTTTGCTTTGTCACCCTAAGTGGGAAGGGTATGCCCAGACGTGGGTCCCGTGCTTCCCATGCCACTGGATTCAAGCTAGCCTGGCTGATGGGGGTGAAACCCTGAAACCGGTCCCAGGATGCTTGTTTCCAGTCCAGGGAAAACCTGGCCTAGCAGTTCGGGCTGGACTGTCCCCATGGGGAACAGGGTCAAGACTGATTTGCATATGGCTGGGTCCGAACTGGAATGGCATGGGTAGCAAAAAAACGATGGATTTAGGCCCAGATCACTGTACTGGGGGTGAATGTTTGACAATGTTCAGCATTCCGTCCATCACTTGTTGGGTTTGCTTTGTCACCCTAAGTGGGAAGGGTATGCCCAGACGTTGGTCCCGTGCTTCCCATGCCACTGGATACAAGCTAGCCTGGCTGATGAGGGGTGAAACCCTGAAACCGGTCCCAGAATGCTTGTTTACAGTCCAGGGAAGACCTGGCCTAGCAGTTCGGGCTGGACTGTTCCCATGGGGAACAGGGTCAAGACTGATTTGCATATGGTTGGGTCCGAACTGGAATGGCATGGGCAGCAAAAAAACGATGGATTTAGGCCCAGATCACTGTACTGGGGGTGAATGTTTGACAGTGTTCAGCATTCCGTCCATCACTTGTTGTTTTTGCTTTGTCGCCCTAAGTGGGAAGGGTATGCCCAGATGTGGGTCCCGTGCTTCCATGCCACTGGATTCAAGCTAGCCTGGCTGATGAGGAGTGAAACCCCGAAACCGGTCCCAGGATGCTTGTTTCCAGTCCAGGGAAGACCTGGCCTAGCAGTTCGGGCTGGACTGTTCCCACGGGGAACAGGGTCAAGACTGATTTGCATATGGTTGGGTCCGAACTGGAATGGCATGGGCAGCAAAAAAACAATGGATTTAGGCCCAGATCACTGTACTGGGGGTGAATGTTTGACAATGTTCAGCATTCCGTCCATCACTTGTTGGGTTTGCTTTGTCACCCTAAGTGGGAAGGGTATGCCCAGACGTGGATCCCGTGCTTCCCATGTCACTGGATTCAAGCTAGCCTGGCTGATGAGGGGTGAAACCCCGAAACCGGTCCCAGGATGCTTGTTTACAGTCCAGGGAAGACCTGGCCTAGCAGTTCGGGCTGGACTGTTCCCATGGGGAACAGGGTCAAGACTGATTTGCATATGGCTGGGTTCGAACTGAAATGGCATGGGCAGCAAAAAAACGATGGATTTAGGCCCAGATCACTGTACTGGGGGTGAATGTTTGACAATGTTCAGCATTCCGTCCGTCACTTGTTGTTTTTACTTTGTCGCCCTAAGTGGGAAGGGTATGCCCAGACGTGGGTCCCGTGCTTCCCATGCCACTGGATTCAAGCTAGCCTGGCTGATGAGGGGTGAAACCCCGAAACCAGTCCCAGGATGCTTGTTTCCAGTCCAAGGAAGACCTGGCCTAGCAGTTCGGGCTGGACTGTTCCCATGGGGAACAGGGTCAAGACTGATTTGCATGTGGCTGGGTCCGAACTGGAATGGCATGGGCAGCAAAAAAACGATGGATTTAGGCCCAGATCACTGTACTGGGGGTGAATGTTTGACAATGTTCAGCATTCCGTCCATCACTTGTTGGGTTTGCTTTGTCACCCTAAGTGGGAAGGGTATGCCCAGACGTTGGTCCCGTGCTTCCCATGCCACTGGATACAAGCTAGCCTGGCTGATGAGGGGTGAAACCCCGAAACCGGTCCCAGGATGCTTGTTTACAGTCCAGGGAAGACCTGGCCTAGCAGTTCGGGCTGGACTGTTCCCATGGGGAACAGGGTCAAGACTGATTTGCATAAAGCTGGGTCCGAACTGGAATGGCATGGGCAGCAAAAAAACGATGGATTTAGGCCCAGATCACTGTACTGAGGGTGAATGTTTGACAATGTTCAGCATTCCGTCCATCACTTGTTGTTTTTGCTTTGTCGCCCTAAGTGGGAAGGGTATGCCCAGATGTGGGTCCCGTGCCACTTTATTCAAGCTAGCCTGGCTGATGAGGGGTGAAACCCCAAAACCGGTCCCAGGATGCTTGTTTCCAGTCCAGGGAAGACCTGGACTAGCAGTTCGGGCTGGACTGTTCCCACGGGGAACAGGGTCAAGACTGATTTGCATATGGTTGGGTCCGAACTGGAATGGCATGGGCAGCAAAAAAACAATGATTTTAGGCCCAGATCACTGTACTGGGGGTGAATGTTTGACAATGTTCAGCATTCCGTCCATCACTTGTTGTGTTTGCTTTGTCGCCCTAAGTGGGAAGGGTATGCCAAGACGTGGGTCCCGTGCTTCCCATGCCACTGGATTCAAGCTAGCCTGGCTGATGAGGGGTGAAACCCCGAAACCAGTCCCAGGATGCTTGTTTCCAGTCCAAGGAAGACCTGGCCTAGCAGTTCGGGCTGGACTGTTCCCATGGGGAACAGGGTCAAGACTGATTTGCATGTGGCTGGGTCCGAACTGGAATGGCATGGGCAGCAAAAAAAACGATGGATTTAGGCCCAGATCACTGTACTGGGGGTGAATGTTTGACAATGTTCAGCATTCCATCCATCACTTGTTGTGTTTGCTTTGTCTCCCTAAGTGGGAAGGGTATGCCCAGACGTGGTTCCCGTGCTTCCCATGCCACTGGATTCAAGCTAGCCTGGCTGATGAGGGGTGAAACCCCGAAACCGGTCCCAGGATGCTTGTTTCCAGTCCAGGGAAGAGCTGGCCTAGCAGTTCGGGCTGGACTGTTCCCATGGGGAACAGAGTCAAGACTGATTTGCATATGGCTGGGTCCAAACTGGAATGGCATGGGCAGCAAAAAACCGATGGATTTAGGCCCAGATCACTGTACTGGGGGTGAATGTTTGACAATGTTCAGCATTCCGTCCATCACTTGTTGTTTTTGCTTTGTCGCCCTAAGTGGGAAGGGTATGCCCAGACGTGGGTCCCGTGCTTCCCATGCCACTGGATTCAAGCTAGCCTGGCTGATGAGGGGTGAAACCCTGAAACCGGTCCCAGGATGCTTGTTTCCAGTCCAGGGAAGACCTGGCCTAGCAGTTCGGGCTGGACTGTTCCCATGGGGAACAGGGTCAAGACTGATTTGCATGTGACTGGGTCCGAACTGGAATGACATGGGCAGCAAAAAAACGATGGATTTAGGCCCAGATCATTGAACTGGGGGTGAATGTTTGACAATGTTCAGCATTCTGTCCAACACTTGTTGTGTTTGCTTTGTCACCCTAAGTGGGAAGGGTATGCCCAGACGTGGGTCCCGTGCTTCCCATGCCACTGGATTCAAGCTAGCCTGGCTGATGGGGGGTGAAACCCTGAAACCGGTCCCAGGATGCTTGTTTCCAGTCCAGGGAAAACCTGGCCTAGCAGTTCGGGCTGGACTGTCCCCATGGGGAACAGGGTCAAGACTGATTTGCATATGGCTGGGTCCGAACTGGAATGGCATGGGTAGCAAAAAAACGATGGATTTAGGCCCAGATCACTGTACTGGGGGTGAATGTTTGACAATGTTCAGCATTCCGTCCATCACTTGTTGGGTTTGCTTTGTCACCCTAAGTGGGAAGGGTATGCCCAGACGTTGGTCCCGTGCTTCCCATGCCACTGGATACAAGCTAGCCTGGCTGATGAGGGGTGAAACCCCGAAACCGGTCCCAGGATGCTTGTTTACAGTCCAGGGAAGACCTGGCCTAGCAGTTCGGGCTGGACTGTTCCCATGGGGAACAGGGTCAAGACTGATTTGCATATGGTTGGGTCCGAACTGGAATGGCATGGGCAGCAAAAAAACGATGGATTTAGGCCCAGATCACTGTACTGGGGGTGAATGTTTGACAGTGTTCAGCATTCCGTCCATCACTTGTTGTTTTTGCTTTGTCGCCCTAAGTGGGAAGGGTATGCCCAGATGTGGGTCCCGTGCTTCCCATGCCACTGGATTCAAGCTAGCCTGGCTGATGAGGGGTGAAACCCCGAAACCGGTCCCAGGATGCTTGTTTCCAGTCCAGGGAAGACCTGGCCTAGCAGTTCGGGCTGGACTGTTCCCACGGGGAACAGGGTCAAGACTGATTTGCATATGGTTGGGTCCGAACTGGAATGGCATGGGCAGCAAAAAAACAATGGATTTAGGCCCAGATCACTGTACTGGGGGTGAATGTTTGACAATGTTCAGCATTCCGTCCATCACTTGTTGGGTTTGCTTTGTCACCCTAAGTGGGAAGGGTATGCCCAGACGTGGATCCCGTGCTTCCCATGACACTGGATTCAAGCTAGCCTGGCTGATGAGGGGTGAAACCCCGAAACCGGTCCCAGGATGCTTGTTTACAGTCCAGGGAAGACCTGGCCTAGCAGTTCGGGCTGGACTTTTCCCATGGGGAACAGGGTCAAGACTGATTTGCATATGGCTGGGTCCGAACTGAAATGGCATGGGCAGCAAAAAAACGATGGATTTAGGCCCAGATCACTGTACTGGGGGTGAATGTTTGACAATGTTCAGCATTCCGTCCATCACTTGTTGTGTTTGCTTTGTCGCCTTAAGTGGGAAGGGTATGCCAAGACGTGGGTCCCGTGCTTCTCATGCCACTGGATTCAAGCTAGCCTGGCTGATGAGGGGTGAAACCCCGAAACCGGTCCTAGGATGCTTCTTTCCAGTCCAGGGAACACCTGGCCTAGCAGTTCGGGTTGGACGGTTCCCATGGGGAACAGCGTCAAGACTGATTTGCATATGGCTGGGTCCGAACTAGAATGGCATGGGCAGCAAAAAAACGATGGATTTAGGCCCAGATCACTGTACTGGGGGTGAATGTTTGACAATGTTCAGCATTCCGTCCATCACTTGTTGTGTTTGCTTTGTCGCCCTAAGTGGGAAGGGTATGCCCAGATGTGGGTCCCGTGCTTCCCATGCCACTGGATTCAAGCTAGCCTGGCTGATGAGGGGTGAAACCCCGAAACCGGTCCCAGGATGCTTGTTTCCAGTCCAGGGAAGACCTGGCCTAGCAGTTCGGGCTGGACTGTTCCCACGGGGAACAGGGTCAAGACTGATTTGCATATGGTTGGGTCCGAACTGGAATGGCATGGGCAGCAAAAAAACAATGGATTTAGGCCCAGATCACTGTACTGGGGGTGAATGTTTGACAATGTTCAGCATTCCGTCCATCACTTGTTGGGTTTGCTTTGTCACCCTAAGTCGGAAGGGTATGCCCAGACGTGGGTCCCGTGCTTCCCATGACACTGGATTCAAGCTAGCCTGGCTGATGAGGGGTGAAACCCCGAAACCGGTCCCAGGATGCTTGTTTACAGTCCAGGGAAGACCTGGCCTAGCAGTTCGGGCTGGACTTTTCCCATGGGGAACAGGGTCAAGACTGATTTGCATATGGCTGGGTCCGAACTGAAATGGCATGGGCAGCAAAAAAACGATGGATTTAGGCCCAGATCACTGTACTGGGGGTGAATGTTTGACAATGTTCAGCATTCCGTCCATCACTTGTTGTGTTTGCTTTGTCGCCCTAAGTGGGAAGGGTATGCCAAGACGTGGGTCCCGTGCTTCTCATGCCACTGGATTCAAGCTAGCCTGGCTGATGAGGGGTGAAACCCCGAAACCGGTCCTAGGATGCTTCTTTCCAGTCCAGGGAACACCTGGCCTAGCAGTTCGGGTTGGACGGTTCCCATGGGGAACAGGGTCAAGACTGATTTGCATATGGCTGGGTCCGAACTAGAATGGCATGGGCAGCAAAAAAACGATGGATTTAGGCCCAGATCACTGTACTGGGGGTGAATGTTTGACAATGTTCAGCATTCCGTCCATCACTTGTTGTGTTTGCTTTGTCGCCCTAAGTGGGAAGGGTATGCCCAGATGTGGGTCCCGTGCTTCCCATGCCACTGGATTCAAGCTAGCCTGGCTGATGAGGGGTGAAACCCCGAAACCGGTCCCAGGATGCTTGTTTCCAGTCCAGGGAAGACCTGGCCTAGCAGTTCGGGCTGGACTGTTCCAATAGGGAACAGGGTCAAGACTGATTTGCATATGGCTGGGTCCGAACTGGAATGGCATGGGCAGCAAAAAAACAATGGATTTAGGCCCAGATCACTGTACTGGGGTTGAATGTTTGACAATGTTCAGCATTCCATCCATCACTTGTTGTGTTTGCTTTGTCGCCCTAAGTGTGAAGGGTATGCCCAGACGTGGGTCCCGTGCTTCCCATGCCACTGGATTCAAGCTAGCCTGGCTGATGAGGGGTGAAACCCCGAAACCGGTCCCAGGATGCTTGTTTCCAGTCCAGGGAAGACCTGGCCTAGTAGTTCGGGCTGGACTGTTCCCATGGGGAACAGGGTCAAGACTGATTTGCATATGGCTGGGTCCGAACTGGAATGGCATGGGCAGCAAAAAAACGATGGATTTAGGCCCAGATCACTGTACTGGGGGTGAATGTTTGACAATGTTCAGCATTCCGTCTATCACTTGTTGTGTTTGCTTTGTCGCCCTAAGTGGAAAGGGTATGCCCAGATGTGGGTCCCGTGCTTCCCATGCCACTGGATTCAAGCTAGCCTGGCTGATGAGGGGTGAAACCCCGAAACCGGTCCCAGGATGCTTGTTTCCAGTTCTGGTAAGACCTGGCCTAGCAGTTCAGGCTGGACTGTTCCCATGGGGAACAGGGTCAAGACTGATTTGCATGTGGCTGGGTCCGAACTGGAATGGCATGGGCAGTAAAAAAACGATGGATTTAGGCCCAGATCACTGTTCTGGGGGTGAATGTTTGACAATGTTCAGCATTCTGTCCATCACTTGTTGTGTTTGCTTTGTCACCCTAAGTGGGAAGGGTATGCCCAGACGTGGGTCCCGTGCTTCCCATGCCACTGGATTCAAGCTAGCCTGGCTGATGGGGGGTGAAACCCCGAAACAGGTCCCAGGATGCTTGTTTCCAGTCCAGGGAAGACCTGGCCTAGCAGTTCGGGCTGGACTGTCCCCATGGGGAACAGGGTCAAGACTGATTTGCATATGGCTGGGTCCGAACTGGAATGGCATGGGCAGCAAAAAAACGATGGATTTAGGCCCAGATCACTGTACTGGGGGTGAATGTTTGACAATGTTCAGCATTCCGTCCATCACTTGTTGGGTTTGCTTTGTCACCCTAAGTGGGAAGGGTATGCCCAGACGTGGATCCCGTGCTTCCCATGCCACTGGATTCAAGCTAGCCTGGCTGATGAGGGGTGAAACCCCGAAACCGGTCCCAGGATGCTTGTTTACAGTCCAGGGAAGACCTGGCCTAGCAGTTCGGGCTGGACTGTTCCCATGGGGAACAGGGTCAAGACTGATTTGCATATGGCTGGGTTCGAACTGAAATGGCATGGGCAGCAAAAAAACGATGGATTTAGGCCCAGATCACTGTACTGGGGGTGAATGTTTGACAATGTTCAGCATTCCGTCCATCACTTGTGTTTGCTTTGTCAGTATGTTTTGCCTGTCTCACTGGGATCCTGCTAGCCAAGACCCCAGTGCTCAAGTTAGTGGCCTAATGTGTGTGTTGTCAGAATGCTTAACTGTGTCACTGAAGTTCTGCTAACCCCAGTGCTTATGCTCTCTCTACTTACCAAATTTGTCTCTACAGTTTATTGACTTCATATTCCATTTCCAATCGGCACACTGAACCCCCCTATAAGTCTCTAACATATGTTACCCAGGGCATTGGGGCTCCAGGATATCCTTATGGGTTGCAGCATTTCTTTTGCCACCCATCAGGAGATCAGACAAACCTTTCTTCAGGACTGCCACTGCAGCCTGAGCGAAATTGTGCCCACACTATTTCACAACCATTTTCACTACACTTAAGTAACTTTTAAGTCACCTATATGTCTAACCTTCATTTACTGAAGGCTAGGTACAAAGTTACTAAGTGTGAGGGCCCCCTTACACTAACATAGTGACCCCACGCTATCTAGGGCTAATTCCCCAGAATTCGTGAGTGCGGGGATACCATTACATGTGTGCTTTACATATATGTCAATACATATATGTAGCTTCACAATGGTCACTCTGATTATGACCATGTGAGGTGTCTACGATCATGGAATTTTCCACCCATTCCAAATCTGGTATTGGGGAGCCAATCCCATGCATCCTGGGGGCTCCACCATGGAACCCCAGTACTGCCAAACCAGCTCTCTGAGGTTTCCACTGCAGCCCCACCTGCTGCCACCTCACAGACAGGTTTCTGCCCTCCTGGGAGCTGAGCAGCTCAATCTCACAAAGGCAGAAGAATGCATTTCCTTTGGGAGAAGGGTGTTACACCCCCTGCCTCTGAAAATAGGTGTTACTGGCTTGGGACGGGTAGCCTCCCAGAGCCTCTGGAAATGTTTGACGGGCACAGATGAAATTTCTGGCGTGAAATTGGACAAAGGAAAGGGGAGTGACCACTCCCCTGTCCATCACCACACCAGGGGTGGTACCCAGAGCTCATCCAGTGTGTCCCTGGCGTTAGCTATCTTGGATTACAAGGTGTGGGACACTCTGGAGACCTCTGAGTGGCCAGTGCCAGCAGGTGATGTCAGAGACCCCTCCTGATAGGTGCATACCTGGGTAGGTAGCCAATACCCCTCTCAGAGCTATTTAGGGAATCTCCTCTGAGTGTTTCCTCAGATTCAGCTCGCAAGACACCCCCAGGAATCCTCTGTATCCTCTGCTTCAGCTTCTGACCATCAGATCAACTGCAGACTGCTCCAGGAACCGTGTAGCATGATTCCTGCAACACAGGTGGTGGACCGATGTGACCCGGACTGTCCTCAGGTCTAACTGTCCTAATTTGGTGGAGGTAAGAGCTTGCCTTCCTGTGCTGTGACAGTATCCCTGTGCACCATGTCATCTCCAGCTCCTAGGGCTTCTGGGCACTTCTTCCAAGAACTCTTTGGGCAAAGTGTAGCCCAGGTCCCTAGCACTCCATCCTGAGATGCACAACTCGCTGAGTTCTCCGTCGGCGTGGGACCTTTCTTTGTAGTGCTGCAATTACTGCACTTTGCATCTTCTTTGTCCCCATGCCCTCGGACTGCCTGGTCTTCTGTGGGCTCTCTGAAGTGTGTCCTCAGTCTGAGTTGAGACCCTCAGGTCCCTCCTGGGTCCAGGCAGCTGCATTTTGACGCAAACCACGTACTTGCATGAACCAAGGCTTATTGGCGGAATCTAGCGACACAAACAGCCTACATCCAGCAACTCGACGTACGGCATCTCCTGCACTATACAGGAACCTGCAGCCATCTTCTTTGGTGCTCTTCTGTACTCTTCTTCTTACTGGATAATCCACTTTTGCACCATCTTCTAGTTTGGCAGGGGCTCCTGTCTTTCCTTGACTCTTCTTCGACTTCTGGACTTGGTCTCCTCTCTCCACAGGTCTTCAGGTCCAGGAATCCACCATTTGTTGATTGCAGTCTTGCTTGGTTTTTGCAAAATCTCTTATCATGACTTGTAATGTGTCCTGAGGAAACATGCTGTATTTTACTCCAGCTTTCATGGGCTCTGGGGTGGGGTACTTTACTTACCTTTGGTGTTTTCCTACATTCCCAGCTCCCCTCTACACACTACACTTGCCTAGGGGGGAATTTGTGATTTGCATGCCCTCATTTTAGTATATGGTGTGTGTTGCCCCTAGGCCCATTGCATTCTATTGTATTTTCTACTGTTTGCACTATTCTATGACTATTTACTTAGCTGATTTTGGTTACTAGTGTATATATTGTGTATAATACTTACCTCCATAAGGAGTATTGCCTCTAAGATATTCTTGGCCTTGTGTCAATAAAATAAAGTCCCTTTATTTTTGGTAACACTGAGTATTGTCTTTTATTGTGTATAAGTACTGTGTAACTATGGTGGCATTGCAGGAGCTCTGCATGTCTCCTAGTTCAGCCTAAGCTGCTCTGCTACAGCTACCTCTAGACAGCCTAAGCTGCTAGAACACTGCCTACATTTCACTTAGAAGGGATAACTGGACCTGTTATAAGGTGTAAGTACCTTAGGTACCTACTACAAACCAGGCCAGCCTCCTACACGTGCTCTTAACCCCGGAACAGAAATTTGAAAACACATGTTAGCCTATCTTGAATAGACTACCATTTTACCCTAACACACTAACTGCAATACTATTTGGAGGCCTGACTCTTAACTAGAGGAATAACAGATCACTCTCCCATATGGGCTTGTTTTGTTCTCCAGGTACAAACAAGGGTTAGAGGATGCCATTACCACCTATTAAACTTGTCTCTACTCCCCAGCAGTGTCCACAATGGTGATGGAGTCCCAACAATTCCTTTCCAATATTCGCTTACCCAGCCTCACAGCCTTGAGGAGGAGATAGTGGAGTTGCAGTTCACAATTTGTATTTCAAGACTATTGAGAACAATAAACAGCTAGGATTTCCTGCCACCAGTCGAGCCTGAATACCGAATGGACAGAAAAGTAAGCAACCATGGGGATACATCAGGGCTCTACTCAAAGACAAAAACTCCACAGTCCAACAACAGTAGTAATACACCTCTTGCATACAGTCATGAGGGCCCTGGGTTGGAAGGGTAGGATTACTCAAGCAACACCTCTTTGGGACACAACAATGTTGGGTACCCAGGGGACACAACCACATTTTGATAAATGAACTCATTGGCCTCTCCCGGGTTGAAAACGTGTGGTCAAGGGGAAATGTAGCTTCATTCACATACCTACAGCCTAACTATAAATTGTCCCACACTGAGACTTTTTGATACAGCAGGAGGCTGGCCTGGTTTAAAGTGGGTACCTTGTGTACTCACACCTTATACCAGGTCCAGTTATCCCTTATTGGTGAAATGTAGTAGTGTTCTAGCAGCTTAGGCTGATATAGGTAGTATAGCAGAGCAGCTTAGATTGAACTAGGAGGCATGCAAAGCTCATGCAATACCACTTATTGTTGCTTATACACAAGTAAAAACAATACTCAGTGTTACAAAAAATAAAGGTATTTATTTGGGTAACACACTACCAAAAATATCTTAGAAACAATACTCCTTCTGGAGGTAAGTATTATACACAATATATACACTAGCCAACAAAATTAGACCATAAAATAGTGATAGAAAAATGCACGTAATAGGAAATTCATTAGATTGCAATGGGAGAAAATAGGTCTAAGGGCAACAAAAACCATATACTAAGAAAGTGGAATGCAAATCACAAATTCCCCCCAAGATAAGTATAGTGTGTGCAGAATCGCTGGGAGAGTAAGAATACAGTAAAAGTAAGTAAAATACCCCACACCAGAGCCCAGAAAAGTATTGCAAGTTTCCTTAGGAAACACTACAACTTGTGATTGGGATTTTGCAGCAGCCAACCAAGTCTCCAAAGAACAACTCCTGGATTCCTGGACCTGAAGACCTGCATAGGAAGGGGACCAAGTCCAGAAGTCGAAAGAAGTTCCAGGAAGGACAGGAGCCCCGGCTAAACCAGAAGAGGCTGCAAAAGAAGAGTCCCTGGTTAGTCGAAGACTGCAGGAATGTATGCTAAGAAGATGCCAGTGGGTTCCTGCATGATGCAAAAGATGTCTTATGGCATGAAGATTGTAGCAGATGTGATTTTGTGTTGGAATTCGCCAACAAGCCTTGGCTATGACAAAAGTGTTTTTTGTGTCAAAATGGCGCTGAATGGACCCAGGAGGGACCTGGGGGTCTCAGCTCTATGTGAGGAGGAAGAGAGGGCTCTCTGCACCTTAGAGAGCCCTCAGTATGCCAGCCAGCACCCCAAGGAGACGCAGGATCTGGGGACAATGGAGGTGCAAAACACAGTTGATGCAGCATAACAAAAGAAGGTCCTACGCCGCTGGAGAATAACTCAGTGAGTTGAGCGTCACACATTGGAGTGTGGGGGACCTGGGCCAGGCTGTACATGAAGGAATTTTGCAAAGAATGCACAGTGGCCTCAGGAGGTGAAGAAGACGCATTATCAAATCAAATCAAATCAAATCATTAACATTTATAAAGCGCGCTACTCACCCGTGCGGGTCTCAAGGCGCTAGGGGGAAGGGGTTACTGCTGCTCGAAGAGCCAGGTCTTGAGTAGTCTCCGGAATGCGGAGTGGTCCTGGGTGGTCCTGAGGATGGTGGGGAGGGTGTTCCAAGTCTTGGCCGCCAGGTAGGAGAAGGACCTCCCGCCCGCCGTGGAGCGGCGGATGCGAGAGCGAGGCTGGTGGAGCAGAGAAGACGGGTGGGAGCGTAGAAGCTGAGGCGACGGTTGAGGTATTATGGTCCCTTGTTGTGGAGGGCTTTTGTGCGTGGGTGAGGAGACGGAAGGTGATCCTTTTGCTGACTGGAAGCCAGTGCAGGTGTCTCAGGTGTGCAGAGATGTGGCTGTTGCGGGGTATGTTGAGGATGAGGCGGGCGGAGGCGTTTTGAATTCGTTGCAGACGTTTCTGGAGTTTAGCAGTGGTTCCTGCGTATAGGGTGTTGCCGTAGTCCAGGCGGCTCATGACGAGGGCGTGGGTCACGGTCTTTCTGGTGTCGGCGGGGATCCAACGGAAGATCTTTCGGAGCATGCGGAGGGTGAGGAAGCAGGAGGATGATACGGCGTTGACTTGTTTGGTCATGGTGAGAAGTGGGTCCAAGATGAAGCCGAGGTTGCGTGCGTGGTCTGAGGGGTTCGGTGCGGTGCCAAGGGCCGTGGGCCACCAGGAGTCGTCCCAGGCGGCCGGGGTGTTACCGAGGATGAGGACTTCCGTTTTGTCTGAGTTCAGTTTCAGACGGCTGAGTTTCATCCAATCTGCGACGTCTTTCATTCCATCTTGCAGGTTGGTCTTGGCGCTGGTGGGGTCCTTGGTGAGGGAAAGTATCAGTTGAGTGTCGTCGGCGTAGGAGGTGATGATGATGCTGTGTTTGCGTACGATGTCGGCGAGGGGGCTCATGTAGACATTGAAGAGTGTTGGGCTGAGCGAGGAGCCTTGTGGGACTCCGCAAATGATCTCGGTGGGGTCTGAGCGAAAAGGTGGGAGGTAGACTCTTTGGGAGCGATTGGAGAGGAAGGAGGCGATCCAGTCCAGGGCCTGGCCTTGGATCCCGGTGGAGCGGAGGCAGGTTATTAGGGTGCGGTGACAGACGGTGTTGAAGGCAGCCGAGAGGTCGAGGAGGATGAGGGCAACTGTTTCTCCGTTGTCCATCAGGGTTCTGATGTCGTCTGTGACTGAGATGAGGGCGGTTTCTGTGCTGTGGTTGGCTTGGAATCCGGACTGAGAGGGGTCGAGAAGGTTGTTGTCTTCAAGGAAGTTGGTAAGCTGCTTGTTGACGGTCTTCTCTATGACTTTGGCAGGGAAGGGGAGGAGCGAGATGGGGCGGAAGTTCTTCAGGTCGCTTGGGTCAGCCGTAGGTTTCTTCAGTAGGGCGTTGACTTCAGCGTGTTTCCAGCTCTCGGGGAAGGTAGCAGACGAAAACGAGGTGTTGATGATGGTCTGGAGGTGCGGGGCGATGATGTCGTCGGCTTTATTGAAGATGAAGTGTGGGAAGGGGTCCGAGGGGGCACCGGAGTGGATGGAGTTCATGGTGGCTTTGGTCTCTTCTGTGTTGATGTGGGTCCAGGCGTTGAGGGTGATGGCTGGGGTTGTGGGTTCTGTGGTGGTCGGCTGGGTCTGGAGTCCGAAGCTGTCGTGTAGGTCGGTAATCTTACGATGGAAGAAGGTGGCGAGGGAGTTGCAAAGGTCTTGTGAGGGCGTAATGGCATTGGCGTTGGGGTTGGAGAACTCTTTTACGATGTTGAAGAGTTCTCTGCTGTTGTGGCTGTTTCTGTCCAGTCTGTCTGTGAAGAAATTCCTTTTGGCGGCGCGGATCAGGTGATGATGTTCGCGGGTAGCATTCTTGAGGGCAGTCATGTTCTCTGCGGTGTGGTCCTTACGCCAGGCTTTCTCGAGGGTGCGACAAGTTTTCTTTGATTCCTTAAGGGTGTCAGAGAACCAGAGAGGTTTTTTGGTGTTGGACTGTCTTGGAAGGCGTCTGAGGGGAGCGAGGTTGTCTGTGCAGTTGGTGATCCAGTTCGTGAGGCTGAGGGCTGCGTCGTTGGGGACGGCGGAGAAGGTGGGTTGGTTGTCGATGAGAGTGGAGAGAAGCTGTTTTTCGGGGATTTTGTTCCACTGTCGACGTGTGCGGAGGTGGCGAGTTTCGCGTCGGAAGGTGAAATGGACACATCTGTGGTCGGTCCAGTGTAGAGCGGAGGCGTGGCTGAAGGATACGTGTTTGCTGGCGGAAAAGATGGGGTTGAGCGTGTGTCCGGCGATGTGGGTGGGGGTGTTCACCAGTTGCTTGAGGCCGAGGTTGGCGAGGTTGTCGAGCAGGGCGGTGGTGTTGGGGTCGTTGTTCTGTTCCAGATGGAAGTTGAGGTCGCCGAGGAGGATGTAGTCCGGCGAGGCGAGGGCGTGCGGGGAGATGAAGTCGGTGATGGAGTCGCTGAAGAGGGCGCGCAGTCCGGGGGGACGGTTGATGAGGGATCCTCTGAGGGTGGTCCTGGGGTCTGTGCGGAACTGGAAGTGCAGGTGTTCGGCGGCAAAGGGGGTGTCTTCAGTGGAGGTGGTGACGTTGATGGAGTCTTTGAAGACAATGGCGATTCCTCCTCCTACTTGGTTGGTGCGGTCTTTTCTGGAAGTCTTGTAGCCTTCGGGGATGGCTATGGCGATGTAGGGGGCCGAGGAGGTGTTCATCCAGGTCTCAGTGATGAAGGCGACGTCTGGTGCGGTGGAGTCCAGGAGGTCCCAGAGTTCAACGGCGTGCTTGTGGACGGATCGTGCGTTGATCAGGATGCATTTGAGGTGGTTGATGGCGCGTGGGCTGGCGGTCGTGGTTGTTTCGTTGTGGAAGGTAAGTTTGCAGGTGTGACATACGAAGGGTCCGTGGGTACGTTTCGGGTTGGCTTGGAAGCAGGTTCTGGAGCGCCCCGGGTTGAGGGCGTGGAGGGTGATGAGGTCGTAGCGGTGCAGCGGGGTTTGGGAGTGCTGAGGGCCAGGGGTCGTGGCGCTGGGCAAGGGCCAGGCACGGACAGGTGCAGACGGGCTTGCCTTTGGCGCGCCAGCGGCGCGCCCACGCAGCAGCCGCCATAAGCTGGGGGGGCGGGGCGTGCAGGAGGTGGCGGCGGGAAAGCGGAGGGAGGGGGGACAGGTAGAGGGGAGAAAAGATGGGGGAGGGGGGGTTAAGGGTGGCGGGGAGTTAGGAAGAAAGTTAGGAGGAAAGTTAGGAAGATAGGGGAGGGGGGGTTACAGAGGTGGAGGTGAGTGAGGGAGAGAGATAGAAGGGTAGAAAGATAGGAAATGGGGGGGTTACAGAGGAGGTGGCGAGTGAGGGAGAAAGATAGAAAGATAGGAAGATAGGGGCGTTACGGAGGGGGTGGCGAGTGAGGGAGGTCAGAGAGACGAGTCAGGAGCAGGAGGGCAGACGCGGGAAGATCCAAGAAGAAGGTAAAAGAAGAAGAGGAGCACAAGAGAGAAGAGCAGAAGAGAGAAGATCCAAGAAGAAGGTAAAGAAGAAGAGGAGCAGAAGAGCAGAAGAGAGAAGATCACAGAAGAAGGTAAAGAAGAAGAGGGGCGGAAGATCAGAAGAGAGAAGATCACAGAAGAAGGTAAAGAAGAAGAGGAGCGACGAGCAGCAGAGAGAAGAGCCAAGAAGACGGTAAAGAAGAAGAGGAGCAGAAGAGCAGAAGAGAGAAGATCACAGAAGAAGGAAAAGAAGAAGAGGAGCGACGAGCAGCAGTGAGAAGAGCCAAGAAGACGGTGAAAAAGAAGCGGAGCGGAGGAGAGAAGAGCCTAGAAGAAGAGCACAGAAGAAGAAGGCACACGCAGGTCGCGGTGCAGAGCAGAGAGAAAGAAGCACACAGAAGAAGAACACAGATGAAGACAGAAGAAACAACACGCAGGACGGGGAGCAGGGAAGAAAGAAGAGTACAGATGAAGAATACAGATGAAGAGCACAGAGGAAGATCAGAGATGAAGAAAAGAAGCAGGAGAGGAGGTGAGTAGCTTGGGGCAGGGCGAGGGGCTGGGCGGTGGGGGGGGTACTTACTGTGATTTCGCTGGGCTTGCTAGGTGGTCTCAGGAGCCTGGGCTGGTGGAGCTGCAGCGGCAGGGGGAGCGACCTACCCTTGGGTCATTACACAGGGGTATCATCGCTCTCAGGGAAGGCAAGGTCTTACCTCCTCCAAATTGCATCACCATGACCTCAGGACAGTCTATGTTGACGATGTCCACCCCCTGTGTCCTTAGGAGCACGCTTGTCACTATGAGAGGAGTCCCAGG